>NC_073399.1:20046057-20672534 GCF_028641065.1 Leucoraja erinaceus | reverse complement strand
GCCAATGTTGGAATCACACTCTTCCGCACGGACATGGGTGGAAATCCCGGTGGGGGGGGAAGACATGTCCCCCCCATGTTTTGTAATCCGGATTTTGAAATTCAGTGAAAATCTATTAAAATCTCCGCTTTCCACGAGACAGTGGGGGTGTCACTGTTAAGGGCTTTTTAATGCCTCTATTAACATCGTATTAACACGATGTGTCACCAATTGTGTTTTGACCTTCAAGTATTACTGAAGGTATTCACAGAGAATTTCTTAAAGCTAATGCAGGCACTATTACCATTTGAACTAATTGGATGTATTGGTGGATGGGAAAGATTTAAATGGGTCAGGTAATTAAGGGGTCCGGTCGGACGGGTTTCCTGGCTGGCTTGCAGGTAAGTACCTCATTCACGGTAACTCGCGTTATTTAGTATGTTTTTCCCATCTCTCTCTCTCTCTCCCCCCTCCAAGGTTGGTTCTTCTATTTGCCTTTATTTGCTTCAGTTTTATTTGTTTAAGTGTTATTTATCACATTGTAGCTTTTGGAAGATTCAAGCAGGTATCAGATGCTTTCTCAGGGCTGAATCGGCCCGTTCGCGGGGCTTTTCATCGCCCCGCGTGGCTTAAAATCAATCTGCAGTGTCGAGACGATCGGGGCTCCCGATGTTGGCTGATTTTAAGCCGCGCCAGGCGATGAAAGGCTCCGCAAATGGGCCGATTCAAGCCCCACGATTCGAGGCAGACGAGGCTGCTGTTGCTGGAGTTCAGAGTTGGTCAACAACCAAGTCAGCTCCCGATGATACCGTCCACAGGGCCTAGGGTCGAATCCTCGCGTGTGTGTGTGTGTGTGTGTGTGTGCGTGCGTGCGTGCGTGCGTGCGTGCGTGCGTGCGTGCGTGCGTGCGTGTGTGTGTGTGTGTGTGTGTGTGTGTGTGTGCATGCGCATGCGGCCACCAAGAAATTGTGCCCCGCAAAATGGGTGCCCCCCCCGTGTTTTGATGGCGATTTATGCTCCCAACAGAAACTATAAGAAAATCAGCGTTCTCACTGACAGTGACAACACTGGTTTTCTTATTGTTTCTGTCAGTTTGATCACTGCTGCGTATAGACCATAACTTTTAGACAACATCTCAGATCACGCTCTTTAAATATTCTTTTCCTCAATTGATTAAAGGCAGTGCAGGTGCATTAATGTGACAGGTGGGTTTTGTTATCACTATCTGGCTTCATTGATGGGTGACTCCCGTTATGGGAAGTAGCTCCTGTTTTCCAGGTCTCCCAATGAAGGAGGTGTGTGTGATGCAGCAGGCAGATTAGTTGTAAATGTTGATTGTAAGGCCCATTTGCTTGCATGCTTCAGAGAAAGCATCGGTAGTAGCTTGAAGCTCAACCTGCTGGCTCTTTCGACTTTAGAAATACAGTACGGAAACAGGCTCTTCGGCCCACAGAGTCTATCCCCACCAGCAATCGCCCCATACACTAGCACAATCCTGCACTACCTTTGCGGATGACACTAACCTGGGGGGCAGTGTTAGGTGTGAGGAGGATGCTAGGAGACTGCAAGGTGACTTGGATAGGCTGGGTGAGTGGGCAAATGTTTGGCAGATGCAGTATAATGTGGATAAATGTGAGGTTATCCATTTTGGTGGCAAAAACGGGAAAGCAGATTATTATCTAAATGGTGGCCGATTGGGAAAGGGGGAGATGCAGCGAGACCTGGGTGTCATGGTACACCAGTCATTGAAGGTAGGCATGCAGGTGCAGCAGGCAGTAAAGAAAGCGAATGGTATGTTTATAGCAAGAGGATTTGAGTATAGGAGCAGGGAGGTTCTACTGCAGTTGTACAGGGTCTTGGTGAGACCACACCTGGAGTATTGCATGCAGTTTTGGTCTCCAAATCTGAGGAAGGACATTATTGCCATAGAGGGAGTGCAGAGAAGGTTCACCAGACTGATTCCTGGGATGTCAGGACTGTCTTATGAAGAAAGACTGGATAGACATGGTTTATACTCTCTAGAATTTAGGAGATTGAGAGGGGATCTTATAGAAACTTACAAAATTCTTAAGGGGTTGGACAGGCTAGATGCAGGAAGATTGTTCCCGATGTTGGGGAAGTCCAGGACAAGGGGTCACAGCTTAAGGATAAGGGGGGAATCCTTTAAAACCGAGATGAGAAGAACTTTTTTCACACAGAGAGTGGTGAATCTCTGGAACTCCTTGCCACAGAGGGTAGTTGAGGCCAGTTCATTGGCTATATTTAAGAGGGAGTTAGATGTGGCCCTTGTGGCCAAGGGGATCAGAGGGTATGGAGAGAAGGCAGGTACGGGATACTGAGTTGGATGATCAGCCATGATCATATTGAATGGCGGTGCAGGCTCGAAAGGCCGAATGGCCTACTCCTGCACCTAATTTCTATGTTTCTATGTTTACACACTGGCAACAATTTACAATTTACAGAAGCCAATTAACCTACACACCTATGCGTCTTTGGAGTGTGTGAGGAAACCGGAGCACCCGTGCGGTCATAGAGGGAACGTACATACTCCGTACAGATAGCACACAGAGTCAGGATCGAACCCAAGTTAACTGGCACTGTAAGGCAGCAACTCTACCGCTGCACCACTGTCTATTCAATAACCCTGATTCTGGACTGTAGTCAGGATTTGCACCAGTGCCTTGGTTTTATGTCACAACTGCTCCTTGATTCCTTTGGTGCATCCCACAACATTACATGGTGCCATCTCCCTGACAGGTTATATGTGAGGGGCTGTCTTAGAAGAGTTACCTTTGTGAGGGCTTGAGACCTTTCACATGGATTTTCTTGATTCATCCACATTTCTGTTAATGCTGATAACTTGAGGACAGAGTGATGGAGATAGTAGCGGTCGGCCCAGCAGTCATTGGCACCTATCAAGACCAGGATGACACAAACATTTGTACCATCTCTCACTCAGAATAAAATATAATCTACTAATTGTTATTATTTGATTGGTGGTGTAGCCATGAAGAGTTGTGCTTGTCCCTCAATGAAACAGGAGGTTTGTTATGACAGGATCGTGCTTCAGCCTTTTGTTAAGAGGATGCCATTGGAGTTGGTCTTACCTGTTCCTTCCCTGCTGATCGTGCCTTGACAGAGGATTCTGCCCTTTCTCACTCTAGTGTTACAACCAACCACAGGTCCTTGTTGCCTTTCAGCTGCAGATGGGGATTTTCTCAGTCAGAGTAAAAGTCCTGCTAAACCATGTCTAAAGATTCCAGAGTTGGTGCCAAGGCTGTGATGACTGCAATGTGTTGGGGCCATGTTGCAGTGAGCCGGGGTCCCTGGGCATGCACGTTCCACTGGGGTGCAGGGTTGTTACAGCTGAGATATTGATCGCAAATCCATTCCTAGAAGGAGGTTCACTCACTGCCTTGATCTTTACACTGGCCGTGAGGTGCCTGTAGCATCTCACTCAGTGTAGAGGTACCAACATAAGAGCTGTACGAGGTCCCGGGCTATGATTCTGGTGCAATATTCACGTCTGTCACTGTTGGGATTGTCATTGAAGGTCCTGACAATCCATGTTCTGAATTTCATATCCGTGGGTTGATATTGCCCGTGCAAAATGTATTAGTGCTTCATCCTCTCACTGCTGGATGACAGAAACATTGCTTAAAAATGCTCACTGTTTAATAGAGCCCTGTGTCTGCAGGAAGCCAGGTTTCTGCACGATTAAAGAGCCACTAAATGCCATTCACAGCTGATGAGCTCAAATGGCAGATAGGGAACTTCCTATTCCTTCACCAAGAGCAAAACAAAGCTGGTGGTGCAGTTCAGCTCCTCGCTAGTGATACTGGAGAACGGCTCAGGCTGGCAATGCCCTCCAGTGTGAGAACTTCCTCATGACCACTGTCTCAGACACGGTGAGAGAGATCAGTGGACACCAGACGGATGGGAGATGAGGAGCAGAAGGTGTTAAATAAGTCGGTAACAAAGCTTAAATATATAAGAAATGCCAGCATTTCCATGGCATTTTTTCATGACCTCAAGGCTTCTGAAATTGCTTCTCAACCAATGAAATATTTGTGAAATGTAATTAATCTTGTAAATAGGAAATGCAGCAGCCAACCTGCAGATAGCAGGCTCACATTAGCACCAGCGAAGTAGTGACCAGAATATCCAATGTAATGGCTTAGTTTTGTTTTGTTTAGAAATACAGCATGGAAACAGGCCCTGCGGCCCACCTGGTCTGTACCAACCAGCAATTCCCACTCACTAACACTACCCTACACACACGAGGGACAATTTACAATTTCACCAAGAAAATTAGCCTACAAACCTGTACATCTTTGGAGCGTGGGAGGAAACCAGAGGACCCAGAGAAAACTCACCCAGGTCACAGGGAGAACGTGCAAACTCCGTACAGACAGCACCCGTGGTCAGGATCGAACCTGGTTCCCTGGCACTGTAAGGCTGCAACTCTGCCGCTGCGCCACCATGCCTCCAGTGTTTGTTGATGGGTGGGTGTTGCCATGATCACCAGACATATGTCCCAACACATTTCCAAATATTGTGTTCAGAGGGGTGAGATTGGAGTGGGTGAGGGGAGTGGAGTAGTCCTGTTGATATCGCGGCAGCAGTTGGAAATAAACTGCCTGGTTGGATCTGAACTGGGAGGCGTGGAAACAGAAGTGGAGGCCACGAGGCACAAGATGGTGGCGCAGGCAGGTGCGGTGGAAGCACACGTGGCTGCGGCAGCGAGTCCGGGTCAGAACGTGGTCGTAGAGCAAGGGAGCAGCAGGAATCACAGAAGGAGAGCAGTGAGAGAGGGTCCCATGGAACCCTCGTTCAAGGGAAGATGAGAACTCCTTCAAAGTAGGCATACATTGAGGAGATCTTACAATGGAGCTGAAAAATGTATAAACAGAGAACTGCAGATGCTGGTTTACAAAACAAAAATTCACAAAGTGCTGGAGTAGCTCATTGGGTTAACCATCATCCCTGGAGAACATGAATGGGTAGCGCTTTAGGTCATGATCCTTCTTCATGCTGACAGTCTCCACTGTAACACTCCATCATACTGCACCAGCTCAGATCTCATGCTCAAACTTATATGATGGGTCTTGACTCCATGATCATTTATCTAGGCAAGGAAAGTATTCCAGAGGCTCCGATTATTGTCACTTGAGAATGGGTACTGGAGAAAGGGCAGGGCAGGGAAGGCTAGGAGAGGGAAGTGTGCGGAGAAAGCATGGATTTGGTTCTGAGTTTCTTTCAGTTATTTTAACCCAAGTGAGATTGGTGGGGATGTTGGTTTTACAGCCCACCCTATCTTTTTCAATTAGCTTCCATGGAACCCAAACTCAGCGGGATTTGCCCATGACCTTCCATGCATTGTCCTGCCCATCCACTCTTCTAGCGTTCTTTCCCTGCACCCCTCCAAACAGTCAGAAGAAGAGTTCCGACCCAAAACGGCACCCATCCATGTTCTCCAGAGATACTGCCTGATCCACTGAGTTACTCCAGCATTTTGTGTCTTTCCTTGGTAAATCAGCATCTACAGTTCCTTAGTTTCTACATGATTCAGGTCCACTTGATACAATGAACTGCTTGGTGGTTTAAATTGCCACCTTGATTCTTGGATTTCATTCGAGAACTTATTGAATGTCACTCAAACATTCACTCAACATCAATATAATTAGAAAAAAATGTTAATTTTGTTCCTGTCATGTTCCTGTTTGTGTGAGCTGGCTTGGTAAAAATGTTAGCCATATCATCCAATTTGAAAGAATGATGAGACTGACTTTATTTCAGAATAATATGTGCCCATGGAAGTAATAATGAAAATACAAGTCTTCCTTCCCACAGTTTGGCATTTGATAGCTTTGACTGGCTGGTATATAAACCAATAAATAATGTTTTGGATTGTTAAGTTGTGTAATTCATATGTAATATAGTGAGAAAATAGTAGAAGCTGGTCAATAGCCTAGTGGGAAGATGCAGGTTGACATGAGTGCTTGACACCTAATGACTGCAGGAAAGTTCACCTTGCGTTTTGTTTGCTTTTACTGATGCCAGAGAGCCTTCCACGGACTTTGAGAAAGGTCTATTTTCCTGTCAGTTTTGAGTAATTGACATTCCTTTGTTTTGCTCCTGCTCTTTCTTGCAGATTAGCTGTAAGGAGTTTGCTATAATTGGTTGGGGACGAAGGAGAAGTCCAATACTGCACCCCATAAATCAGAGGAAAGCAATAACAGCTTGCCTTCAGAGCAGGGAGGGAAAAGGATTTATCTCAAGGTGGGAGAGACCTGTACTTTGGGCCGGGGGAAGTGTTTGAAATTATCAAAATCACAGAAACTACTGCACAGCAGACACAGACAACCGGGAGGAATGAGAGGATTAACAAGTGTACAGAGCTGGTCCCCAAAGCGTTGCGTTCAGTCTTTCTGCTATCTCTCATTAGCATCCCCTGAATTGGATAAAATATTGTGTGGATATTAACTTTTCCTCTGGTACTGACAGTCAGTAAACTAAAATGAAATAGATTTTTCAATTAACATTTTTTATTAGTTCTCTTAATTAAAAAATGTAATCATTCGTGAGTACAGGATTGCAGACAAATGTTTACGTGACTGAGTTTCTGACAAAGGAACTAGGTTGAACAGAATACAAACTTTTGTGTACTGTGATTGGCCTCCTGGTTCAGTGTTGTCCGTCGCAGCTCATTTTCTCTCCTCACTACAATGTTGAACATCTTAAAAGCAAAACTTAGCATTGGTTATCAGGAAATGGGTCATTTGCTACAGGATACCAATTCACTGGTTTAACTGTAGTCGCAGTATTTATGTGGCCCAGTTACATTTCTGGTGAGTGATGATCTCTCGAGATGTTGATGGTCAGTGGCTCAGTAACGGTATTGTCACTGATGGTCCAGAACATGTTGATGGACACCCTCTTATTGGAGTTGACCATTATTTGGCAATTCCATGGTTCAGGCAATAAGTACAAAAGTGTGAAAACGCACACCTCCAGATTCAGGGAAGGTTTCTTCCCAGCTGTTATCAGGCAACTGAACCATTCTATCACCAACTAAGCAGCTAGGGGAAGGACACTTCCTGATCTGCCTGAAACTCGCTGGACTTCCAGTGCAAGGATTATTCCTCAACCGAATATTGCAGACCATGGCCAAGTTACAGGTAGATAAGGTGGTCAAAAAGGCTTTTGGCACTTTGGCCTTCATCAATCAGATTATTGAGTATATAAGTTGGGAGGTCATGTTGCAATTGTATAAGACGTTGGTGAGACCGCATTTAGAATATTGTGCTGAGCACCGTGTTATAGGAAAGATATTGTCAAGCTTGAAAGGGTTCAGAAAAGAATTACGAGGATGTTACCAGGACTAGAGGGTGTGAGCTGTAAGGAGAGGTTTAGTAAGCTGGGTCTCTATTCCATGGAGCGCAGGAGGATGTGGGGTGATCTTGTAAAGGTGTACAAAATCATGACAGGAATAAATTGGGTAGATGTACCGAGTCTCTTGCCCAGAGATGGGGAATCGAGGACCAGAGGGCATACTGTAGGTTCAAGATGAAGGGGAAAAGATTTAATAGGAATCTGAGGGGGAACTTTTTCACACAAAGGGTGATGGGTGTATGGAACAAGCTGCCAGTCAAGTACGTTGAGGCTGGGACTATCCCATCATTTAAGAAACAGTTGGACAGGTACATGGATAGGACAGGTTTGGAGGGATATGGTCTAAGGGCAGGCAAATGTAGCTGGGACATTGTTGGCCCGTGTGATCAAGTTGGGCCGAAGAGCCTGTTTCCACACTGTATCACTCTATGACTATGATTCTATGACCAGCACGTTGCAAGGTCCAGGAATATGAGCTGAGGGACACACTGAAACTGAAAGGTCCAGAGGGAAAGGATACATTTTCAGGTCCTCCATCACTAGACACTGAGGAATCTCAAAGAATGCACCCGGAAGAAAGGTTGATGCAATCCTGATGTGGAGTGAGTCTTTACTCAAATATCTTATGTTGTGAAGAGAGACATAAAAATGTACCGTGTCACATCTAAATGCAAATTTCATGCATAAAGTATATTTTTGAGCACAAAATATTTTTTTTCAGCTGCATGTCCACCATCACGTGACTGAATGAATATTGACACGTGGATGGATCTTTCTAGGGACCATAACGACCTGACCAAACGGAATGGTCTCCTCCTAAGCTTTTGCTGTGCGATTCTACTAATCATTAGGATATTAGGATCTTTAAGATATTCTTAAAGACCTGGGTTGTTTGGCATTTCTAATATGTAATCGGCTGGCTATTGAGTAATGAGGTGTTCAACGGAGTCATTTAGATGAACAATGAACAGTTGTAAGGGGTGAGAAATGGGGTCATTAACTTTCCACTTAAACTGTTTAAATCTGCATTGTGTGTACAGTGTGCAACTGTGCACATCAATACTGAACTACAGAGCTGGGGGAGGGACAGGGTAAGGAATTCTCCCGTGCTAAGTTTTGTGATGATAATAATGTTACAGATACCAGTGTATAATGAGGAACATAAGGGCAGGGGTCGGCCATTTGACTTCCCAAATGTGTTCTGTGATACACAGTGGCTGATCTGACACATTAACCCAGCATTCTGCAAAACACTTCCCTTCAGTTGTCAAAGTCTACGAGTTTGAGATTTAAAGTTAATAGTTGGCCTATCTTTAGTTACCATCCCTGGAAGAGATTTCCATCCTTTGCTTTTAGTAATGTTCACTAACTTTACTCCAGAAAGAGTTGCCTCTAATTTTTAGAATATGCTGCCTGGTTGTTGACATTTCAACAACTAAGGAGAAAAATGGCAATTGGTAGCAAAAGCCAGACAATCAACTCACTCTGTAATTGTCCACATTCGCGGGGATGGAATGCTAGCTTGTGCAATCCCAATGCAAATTTAACCTTTGCAGACCAGGTATCATTCCAGCAGATCAATACTGCATTTCCTCCAAGGCCAATATATCATTCCCAGGTTGTAGTGTCCAGAAATACAGACGTGAGTTCATTATGCAAGTGTATTATGCATTATGCACAGAGCTACACAGTGTGGAATTAGGACCTTTAGTTCCCCTTTCCCATGCTGACCAAGTTGGCATATTGGGGTGGTCCTATTTGTCTGCACTGGGCCCAAAGCCCTCTTAACCATTCCTATCCATATATCTGTCTAAGTGTATTTTAAAAGTGGTAATTGTATTAATTTCTATAGCTTCCTCTGGCAGCGCAGATATATACTGCACTCTGTGTGGAAAAGGTTGCCACTGAGATCCCTCTTAAATCTCTCCCCTCTCACCTTCAGCCTATCATTTCAAATCTTAGAATCCTTTATCCTGGGAAATAGACTGTGAATATTCACTTTATCATGCCCTTCATGATCTTGTACACCTGAGTAAGATTACCCCTCAGCCCTCTATGCTGCAAATAATAAAAGTCCCAGTCTATCCAACCTCACGATCTTCCTCTTTCATGTCCATCTTCCATGTTTCAAATGTTGACATCGCTGTCATCGTCCGTCCTGGCGTCAAGCTTCTGGCGACAATCAGTGGGAGCCATCACTTGTTGCAATAGATGATGGTGGTAGCAGAATTAGCTCGGGATACTTCCAGTTTCCAGCCCCGCGAGGTGGACGCTTCAACTATGGGGCCAAACTCAAGAAGTGCTGTGCATTCACAAAGGTTATGAAATAGCCCACCAATACTATTGTGTACAGATACATTTTTGACAGGTTGATTGAAGAAGATGATTGAAAAGCAGAACACTACAGATGCTAGAAATCTGAATTATAAATAGACACAAATGGAATTTATCAGCAAGTCAGCCAGCACCTGTGGAGAGAGAAACAGTTAATATTTCAGATCATTAACTTTTCTGATGAGTATTCCCATTTTTTTTCTGTTTTATATCAGTGGAGATTTTCCCCTCCTACTGGTTGTTTTATTACTAATCTCAGAGCCCACCCTGCAACAATGTCCTTCAAGACTCAACCAGCTTGGTCAATAATTAAAAATTAAAAATAACTACAGATGCTGCAGATCTGAAATAAGAACAGAAAATGCTGGAGACACCCATCAGGCCAGGCAGCCTCTGTGGAAAGTGAAACAAGCAATATTTTAACTCAAATCTTTACATCAGAACTGAGAGAGATAGAAACAAATTAGTTTATGAGGCAATGAAGGTGCAAAGGGTGGAACAAAGCAAATTTATTTGAGAGGGCAGTAAAGGGGAAAGTATAGAAGCCTAAAGTCACATACCATCAGGTTCTTGAACCAACCTGCACAACCTGAATCCTATCTCAGTAACAGAACAATATAGACCCCCTCTTGTACTACAATTATTTTTTTTTCCTAATTATGTTTTGCACATATATTTTTCTTGCAATCTTCTTTACAGTCTTGCAGAATTTAGGTGTAGTTTAAGTACAATTTGCGTATCATTTATGGTTTTGTGTGTTGTCTGAGTCTAGCTGTCTGTGATGCTGCTGCAAGCAAGATTTTCTGTCATATACTTGTGATATACTAATAATAGAAACATAGAAACATAGAAATTAGGTGCAGGAGTAGGCCATTCGGCCCTTCCAGCCTGCACCGCCATTCAATATGATCATGGCTGATCATCCAACTCAGTATCCCGTACCTGCCTTCTCTCCATACCCCCTGATCCCCTTGGCCACAACTAACTCCCTCTTAAATATAGCCAATGAACTGGCCTCAACTACCCTCTGTGGCAGAGAGTTCCAGAGATTCACCACTCTCTGTGTGAAAAAAGTTCTCCTCATCTCGGTTTTAAAGGATTTCCCCCTTATCCTTAAGCTGTGACCCCTTGTCCTGGACTTCCCCAACATCGGGAACAATCTTCCTGCATCTAGCCTGTCCAACCCCTTAAGAATTTTGTAAGTTTCTATAAGATCCCCTCTCAATCTCCTAAATTATAGAGAGTACAAACCAAGTCTATCCAGTCTTTCTTCATAAGACAGTCCTGACATCCCAGGAATCAGTCTGGTGAACCGTCTCTGCACTCCCTCTATGGCAATAATGTCCTTCCTCAGATTTGGAGACCAAAACTGTACGCAATACTCCAGGTGTGGTCTCACCAAGACCCTGTACAACTGCAGTAGAACCTCTCTGCTCCTATACTCAAATCCTCTTGCTATGAAAGCCAACATACCATTCGCTTTCTTTACTGCCTGCTGCACCTGCATGCCTACCTTCAATGACTGGTGTACCATGACACCCAGGTCTCGCTGCATCTCCTCCTTTCCCAATCGGCCACCATTTAGATAATAGTCTGCTTTCCCGTTTTTGCCACCAAAATGGATAACCTCACATTTATCCACATTATACTGCATCTGCCACACATTTGCCCACTCACCCAGCCTATCCAAGTCACCTTGCAGTCTCCTAGCATCCTCCTCACACCTAACACTGCCCCCCAGCTTAGTGTCATCCGCAAATTTGGAGATATTGCCTTCAATTCCCTCATCCAGATCATTAATATATATTGTAAATAGCTGGGGTCCCAGTACTGAGCCTTGCGGTACCCCACTAGTCACTGCCTGCCATTGTGAAAAGGACCCGTTTACTCCTACTCTTTGCTTCCTGTTTGCCAGCCAGTTCTCTATCCACATCAATACTGAACCCCCAATGCCATGTGCTTTAAGTTTGTAATGAATCTGATTTGATTTGATTTTCGAAAAACAGAAACAGTAAGTCAAGGAAAGGGTAAAATCATTGAGTAGAGATGTGTGCATACGATGTGTAGGAATTTGAATGATTATTGATAGAGAGGAAGGCGAGAGTAATGAGCAGACTTACTGGAAGAGTTATTTCACCAAAATTAATAATCCGAATTTACCTCATCTTGACCAATATAATGACTTTCGGAAGTACAGATCAGTTGACTTAGAAATTTGGCAACATAAGTTATCTTGGATGGGTTGAGTGAGACAGATAGTGTCGCTGGGATTGAAGATATATGATTAATGATCCTGGGTTAAAAATTGTAAGGTACCTAAAATACAACAAACAGTATAGTGGTGCGACCATGCCTGTTCAATGGGGGAATTAGTGAGTTTCTTGTCATGTGTACAAGTCCTGTGTTTGGCTTCATTGTATTCATGTGTAGCATTATCTGATTTAGTTTAGTTTAGTTTAGAGATACAGCGCGGAAACAGGCTCTTTGGCCCACCGAGTCCACACCAACCAGCGATCCCCGCGCATTAACACTACCCCACACTAGGGACAATTTTACATTTACATTTGTACCAAGCCAAGTAACCTACAAGCCTGTACATCTTTGGAGTGTGGGAGGAAACCGAAGATCCCGGACAAAAACCCACTCAGGTCACAGGGAGAACGTACAGACTCCGTGCAGACAAGGACCCATACTCAGGATCGAACCCGGGTCTTTGGCGCTGTAAGGCAGAAGCTCCACCACTATGCCACCGTGCTGCCATTGATTGGATATTGCGCAAACAAACGCTTTTCATTGAATCTTGGTACAAGTGACAATAATAAACCTAAACCTCAGTGATGCTGCTGAGTGAGGTACAGGTACAGGGAAGAACTTGCTTGCAGCAGCATCACAAACACATAGACTCAGGCGACACTAAAAAACATAAATTATACATACATTCTACAGACAGTGAAAATAAAAGAAATTGCAAAAAAAACAGACGTTAGTGCAAAACACAATGAGAAGACAAGTCCAAGGTAGTGGTCTGTAGTGTTCTGTTGCATAGATAAGATTCGTATCATGCAGGTTCGCTCAAAGATTCTGAAAGTTGTAGGAAAGTAGCTGTTCCTGAACCTGATGGTGTGGGACTTCAGGCTTCTGTGCCTCCTGCCCAATGGTAGCAGTGAGAAAAAGGCATGGCCCACATGTTGGGGAACTTTGATGAAAGATTCTTTGTTGATGTTGCAGTCTTTTCAATGCTTTTCAAGGTGGAGAGGGCTGTGCCCATGATGGATTGGGCTGCGTCCACCATTCTCTGTAGCATCTTGTGAATTCTTGTGTGTTGGAGTTGCCACACCAGACCATGATGCAATCAAGTGTAATGGTGGGAAATGCACATATTGATAGAAAAAATTAAAAGGCAACATATCATCCAAATGGTGAGATGTTGCACAGTTCTGAGAGGCAATGCAATCTGAGTGTTCTAGTGCAGGATTCCCAAAAGACTAGTATACAGTAAATAATGAGAAAAACTAATCAATTGTTATAGATATGAAGAAGGATTTCGACCCGAAATGTCACCTATTCCTGACCCGCTGATTTACTCCAGCATTTTGTTTCTATCTTTGGTTTAAACCAGCATCCACAGTTTCTTCCAACGCAAATGTTACTCGTTATTGCTAGGAGAATTCAATGCAAAAGTAGGAGTGGTATGCTTTCAGTTATATAGGGTGAGACCACATTGGGAGCTAGTTTCCTTACTTAACAAAAGTTGTTGCTGCATTGAAATCAATTAAGGGAAGGTTTCTCACACAAAGTGGGAATGGTGGGTTTTTTTCTGGGGGACAGTAGGACAGGCTGGTCTTGCGTCTGCTGGAGTTTAGAGGAGTGAGAGAGAACCCAGCTGAAACAGATAATGTTCTCAGGGGTTTGACAGGGTGGATGCAAACATGATGGCTCCTCTTTTGGGAGCATCTGGAATAATAATAAATCCTATTTAAAACAGAGGTGAGGCAATTTTTTTTCTCTCAAATTGTTAGATGTCTTTGGAATCAAAATGATATGGAGTCTTTTAATATTTTTAAGGTGAACGTAGATAGCTTTTTTATAGGCAAAGGGATGAAAGATTTGCATTGGTAGATAAAGTGCAGAGTTGAAGTTACCATCAGATCAACCATAATTTGATCGTGATGGGGCAGGTTTGAGGGGCCAAGTGACCAGTCCTTGCTCCTATTTCATTTGTTTGTATGTTGGTTTAAGTGTCGGC
Organism: Leucoraja erinaceus; assembly: GCF_028641065.1. Classification (NCBI taxonomy): domain Eukaryota; kingdom Metazoa; phylum Chordata; class Chondrichthyes; order Rajiformes; family Rajidae; genus Leucoraja; species Leucoraja erinaceus. Next base: position 20,658,580 of record NC_073399.1, on the reverse strand, counting down.
TTTAGTCTTGTTTGTCATTTGGCAATTATCTCTAAAAGCTGTTTAACAGCTGCTTGCAAAGATTCTACAATGTCCACACATACTTCCCTATTGACAAGAAACCAAGTACACTCGCTATTCTCCCTCCGCAATAAAACATCCATCCTTTAATCCAGCTGGCACGCCTTCAATCTTTCCTCTTCCTAATAGCATTCTTAAATAACTTTGATGTTCTTCATCATCTTAAACCATTTTGCCATATTGCCTATTGTACAGTGAAGTCTTTTTTCATGTTTATCTTCTTTCTTCTTTTAAATGCTTTTTAAAAACATTTTAAGTATCAAATATTAAACTTTGAATTTACTTTGTGTCTGTAGCCCTGCCTTATATCTGCAGTTTACTTACATTTTGGTAACTATTTGCCAAATATTTGTCTTCTTTTAAGTTCTGAATTCCTTACCCACGGCAGCACATTGGCTGATCAAATATCCCGGCAATATAGGAAAAGGCCAAAGCTTTATTTGGATATGAGCATCATCATGCCTGAAATATTGCATCGAGGGACTTGACTTTGATTACCACCACAACAGCTGGAGAACTTAAATATCTGTAATTAAATAAATCTAGAATTATAAATCTGTTATCGGTAACGGTAACTATGAATCTTCTGAATGGTTGTAAAAACCCATCTGGTTCACTCATGGCCTTCAGGGGAAGAAATCTGTCACCCTTACTTGTGCAAGTCCGGTATGCTGATCCACCAGTGCACTTGATGCCTCACAACTCACAGGCAATTAGGAACAGATACTAAATACCAGTGCCATGTTCCATGAACAATTAATAAAATCCCACGGAACTTTGTCACACGAAAACCAACAATAAGACAAGAAATGAGCTGTAGGGAAGTTGACCAAACGTTTAGTCAAAGAGGCAACATTTTGGAATTGGCTTAATGAAAGAACAACCCAAATGTTTTCGGTAGGAAATTCCAGGACTTAGTCCAGGACTTTGAAAAAGGCAGCAGAGGTTCCTGGATTGAAAGAAGTGGGTATGTGGAGTTCACGGAGTTGTGTGGGGGTTGAAGACGTCATTGGTACTGAGGTGGATGAAGTTATGGAGGATAAAAAAGAGAACATTTTTCACACAGAGAGTGGTGAATCTCTGGAATTCTCTGCCACAGAAGGTAGTTGAGGCCAGTTCATTGGCTATATTTAAGAGGGAGTTAGATGTGGCCCTTGTGGCTAAAGGGATCAGGGGGTATGGAGAGAAGGCAGGTACAGGACACTGAGTTGGATGATCAGCCATGATCATATTGAATGGCGGTGCAGGCTCAAAGGGCCGAATGGCCTACTCCTGCACCTATATTCTATGTTTCTAACATGCTAGAAACATTTAGTAAAGGGCCTGTCCCACTTAGGCAATTTTATACGCGACTGCTGGCGACTGTCATAGTTATAGCAGGTCGCTGAAAAACCGGCGACTGGACCCCACTACGACAATGTCAACGACAAGCTACAACAACCTATCACCTAGTTAACGTCAAGCTACAGCAAACTACTGACAACCGGCGACCCATTAGGACGTCCACCCACGACCACACCTACGACAACCTACGTCCACACAGGCAACAACCTACGACAACCGAAGTCAATCTATGTCCACCCGCGACAAGCTACGATAAGCTACGACCCTGTTGTCGACAATTGAAGACAATTCAGTCACCAGTACCTGTCGCCGGTTAACGTTGGTTGACGTAAGTAGTCGCCAATGGAATTCACCAAAGTCAGCACTGGTAACAACCTACGTTACCTGGCGACAACCTACGACAGCACCTACGTCAGGAGAAGACAAGCTACAACAAGCCCACGGTCGCCGACTGTCGCCAAAAGGTTTTGAACTTTCAAACTCCAGCAGCGACCAGAAAAAAGCTACGACTCTTTGGGCGACCGAGGAGATGACTCACGATCATACAGGCGACACCCCGGCGACCGTATGGCGACAACCTAGTCGTATTTGCCTGAACTAAATAAGTTGAAACTGAATTCAAAATCAACCTTCGAGTTTCAAATTTTGAAATTGGTTTAAGAAATGTGTGAAATAAAGAGGAAGTAGTAACCTTGACATGCCAGTGCTCCAAATCCATGCCATCTTAATGATCCCCTCCCCCGTGCAGGCAATCCTGGTGCATCAACATTGGGATAGACGATAAATGCGGACGAAAAGGAACGAGAAATAAAACTTGCAACTGCTCAACATTGATTAATATACAGGATTTTCCCACTACAACAGGTGATTGTGTAACCAAATCCACCTTCCTTATAACCATTACAGATCCAGTGACAAGAAAGACAGGCAGATCAATTACATATAGCAACATAAGTCTGGGCCAAATATTTTATGCAATTTTAGCCTGTGGCACTGTTCACCTCTCATTAATTCTCAGTTACACAAACCAATATCCATCAAGTCAAGAAAGTAAGGCTGTAAAAACTCAAATTGTCTAGAAACTAAATTTGAACTCCCTTTGTTTAACATTTTTGGATGGATGTTTCGTGTTAAACAGAAATATGGCCATGAATTGGCATGTTGATCACCATTCCTGAATTCCTGACATGTGCTTCCATTTCCAAGGCCCACACTGCAAGAACTAAACGGTTACATTTTCCCTTGGTGCAGTTTAGCCGTTAGCCACTGACATTGAGCACTCTGTCCTTCCAATGCCGCAACCAGGATTGGAATCAAGCCCAGATTAATGTGATAATAGCCATCAGTCTCCACATACAGTAGTTCCCAGTGGAAACAAATTCACATTCAAAACCTACTGTAATTCAATGCAAACTGGCAATCAATATTAAATTGGATAATAAACGGAGGTCCCATCTGCCCTTTTAGATGGTCTTACGAGTTCCTGGGGTATCATTTGAAAAAGAGCTGAACTTTTCCTGTCCAACACTTTTCCCTCATCCAACAGCACTGAAAAAAACAGATGAAATGATCACTCTTCTCAATGCCTTTGAATGCCACCCTATTACAGGGCCTTGCTGCGTGCAAATTGACTTTCTAGCTGTGAATACAGTTCTGAAGTACTTCACTAATTGGTTTGCACTATATTGTAATGAGAATATAAATTAATGCCTGAATAATTAATCTCTCACAGAATGCATAGGTAACACCAATGTAACAACACAGATATCACACCAATACAATTAAAGTGGCCTTCTGCATTTCAGATTAGGACAAGGTGGGCAGGTCTTTGCTTTTCATCTGGCCTGAGTTTAGAGAACTGGAAGCTAATTCTGGACGTAAATAACACTAAATTTTAATTTTCATCCACAAAAACAGTCAAAAGAAATCCAAGAAATACAGTGATGAAGCCCTGGGCAAGTGAGGTTAAAGAGTCATAGAGTCATACAGTGTGGAAATAGGACCTTCAGCCCAATTTGCCCATCGACCAACATGTCCCATCTACACCAGTCCCAGTAAACTGCATTTGGCCCATATACCTCTAAACCTGTCCTATCCATTTTCCAGTCTAATTGCTTCTTAAATGTTACGATAGCCCCTGCCTCAACTACTTCATCTGGCAGCTCATTCCATACACCTATCACCCTTTGTGTAAAATAGTTGCACCTCAGGTTCATACAAAATCTTTCTCCCTTCATGTTAAACCTATGCCCTCTGTTTTTGAGTCCCTTTACTTTGGGCAAGTGACTGCCCTCCATCCCAAAGCAGTCACTACCCAACCGCCTAGGCCTGGTATTTGGCATCTTCTCACTCCCTAATTCTACTCTGCCCAGAACTGCCAGAAACAGATATTACAATTTATTTTATGTTGTTTAAGACTCCAATTATTTCATCTTTAGCCACCTTGAACTCTTTGATCGGAAGGTGTAATGTGGCAGCATGTACTTTACAATCAATGTCTACTTTCCCAATTTGACATATTTTTCTCAACATTGTGGTAACAACTAGAAACTGTGATTGAAACTGCGTCCCAATAAGTTTGTTTGCAAAAGAACAGTTCCACGAAATCCATAGAAAAATTCTAATTTTCATATTTTAGTCATGAAGCATTGAAAACTGCAGTCATTTGTTTTACAGTCGCTTTGGGGCCTGAAGATATTGCAGCATTAATTCTTAACATGATGTTTAATGCAATCTGTCAGCGTCAAAAGTAATATTAATGGATACACTTCTGTCCGCAGTTTGTGTAGACTTCCTGATATGCGGGCCTGTGGTGTAAGGCTTCACACATTATGACTTCTGACTGTCTGATGAAGGCTTTTGAACTGTTAGGACGAAGGACATTCGCACAAAGCCAATAGAGGCTCCTAATTGGACTAAATTTGCCAGTGGTTGGAAAATAAAATAGTGTGAGAATTGTGTATATATCTGGGAAATGGAGGTTGTTGCACCACAGATGTGAAAAGGCTGATCAAGGTAGTCTCAATCTCAAGACTAGGTCTCAGAGCTGTCATAGGTCAGACAGCAAAACATGGAGACACTGGGCATGGTGGTGCAGCAGTAGAGTTGCTGCCTTACATCGCCAGAGACCCGGGTTCAATCCTGACTACTGGTGCTTTCTATACGCAGTTTGTACGTTCTCCCCGTGACCTGTGTGGATTTTCTCCAGTCTCACACTCCAAAGACGTACAGGTTTGTAGGTTAATTGGTAAAATTGTAAATTGTCCATAGTAAGTGGGATGGCATGGTGTGGGGATCGCTGGCCGGCACAGACTCAATGGGCTGAAGGGCCTGTTTCCACGCTGTATCTCTAAACTGAACTAAAGTAAACTTGGGCAACACTGTGGCATAGGTTTCACCACATATCACCAGCAACATCAGGTACAATCCAGTCCTCTGGTGCCGATTGCGTGCAGTTTGTAACATTCTCCCTGTGACTGCACGCTTTCTTCCCCATACTCTGGTTTTCACCCACATCCCAGAAATGTGCAGGTTTGCTGGTGAATTGGTCACTGTAAATTGCCCTTAGTGTGTAGATGAGAATCTGGGGGGAGTTGCTTGGAATGTCAGGGGAATAAAACAGAACTGATGTAAATAAATGTTGGATGGACATCGTGGACTCAATGGGCCAAAAGGTCTGTTTGCATGTTGTCTGACTCCATGACTCTAAACCCTAGTCACTGTTCTCCCAAGATCTAGGTAATAATCACCTTTTGGACTTACTTTTATGTTTCAAATTGTTTTGGATTATTTAAATTATTTGCTATTTGATTGTTTCGAGAATCAGTCCACCATTTTCTGTTCCAAAGCATCACTCACTTGCCAGTCTTTGTCCTGCTCCCAGCTCTCTTCCAGCTTTCTCTCCTCAACCACAATTAGTCTGATGAAGGGTGCAACCGCAAACGTTGCCTGTTTTCCAGAGATGCTGCCTGACCCGTTGTGTTATTCCAGCACTTTGTGTATTTCTCTTGCAAGCTAGCATCTGCAGTTCCTTGTGTTTTCATTATTTTGAGAGCCCATGCCGATCCCACCCACTTCAGATGTATTTGGGTAGATTTGGCAAAAGTTAGCATGATCATGTTTTGTGATTATTGACACGATCAGCAAAACTGGTTGAAATGTTCATTTTGTTTGTGTGACCTTGCTTTGACTGGCAATTGTTCCAACGCAGTGCACTTGTGGACGTGGAGACGACTGACTGGGCCATTAGTGAAGAAAACAGTTCCAGTGTGAGCACTCCTCAGCCTCCTGACTGTTCATGTTTGACCTGGTCAGGTGGGTGGCGATTAGTCCATCATACCCGTGACAAGATGGAAGACAAGATGGCCAGTGAGGCCTAGGTTCAACAATTCTTGTAGGCCTAGGCTGATACAATTAAACTTCTGCAAAACTTCTGCTGTGTGTTCATTAACGACATTGAGGTAAGGTAGCAGAGGAACCTATGAAACTGGACAGAAGACTTTTTTAACGATGCTGAGTTATAACTTCAAATCTCACCACAGCTGGGGAATTCAAAATCATTTAATTAAATACATCTGGGATGGAAAGTGAGTGTTTTAATAGAGGCTATGAAACAAACTAAATTGTCATAAAATTCCATCTGGTACCCTGATGTCCTTCAGGAATGGGACTCCTCTGTCCTTGCCTGGTGACTGCTGACTGATAGTGATGTGGCTGACAGCACTAAGACTATGGAGTAAAACTGGCCAGCTCAACAGGCACCCAATTCAAAAGGACACAGCCATGTGGCATCTCTGGAGAACATGGATATGTGAAATTTCAGATTGAGACCCTGGTTTTGTCCCAACCTGTAACGTTACCTGAGCAGCAAGATGGTGGGGGTCCTTTGTGATAAATACTGCCTTCTTGAGGTAGCCCTCATGTAGATACTTTCAATGGTGGAGAGAGCCATGTCTGTAATGATTGAGCTAACACTGCATCCTCTTGCACTCCTTAGCATTAGAATTGCCGTACCAGGCCCTGATACAACCAGTCAGGATACTTTCTACAGAGCATCTATAAAAGTTTGTGGATTATTCCGTGATATAGAAACATAGAAACATAGAAATTAGGTGCAGGAGTAGGCCATTCGGCCCTTCGAGCCTGCACCGCCATTCAATATGATCATGGCTGATCATCCAACTCAATATCCCGTACCTGCCTTCTCTCCATACCCCCTGATCCCCTTAGCCACAAGGGCCACATCTAACTCCCTCTTAAATATAGCCAATGAACTGGCCTCGACTACCCTCTGGCAGAGAGTTCCAGAGATTCACCACTCTCTGTGTGAAAAAAGTTATTCTCATCTCGGTTTTAAAGGATTTCCCCCTTATCCTTAAGCTGTGACCCCTTGTCCTGGACTTCCCCAACATTGGGAGCAATCTTCCTGCATCTAGCCTGTCCAACCCCTTAAGAATTTTGTACGTTTCTATAAGATCCCCCCTCAATCTCCTAAATTATAGAGAGTATAAACCAAGTCTATCCAGTCTTTCTTCATATGACAGTCCTGACATCCCAGGAATCAGTCTGGTGAACCTTCTTTGCACTCCCTCTATGGCAATAATGTCCTTCCTCAGATTTGGAGACCAAAACTGTACGCAATACTCCAGGTGTGGTCTCACCAAGACCCTGTACAACTGCAGTAGAACCTCCTTGCTCCTATACTCAAATCCTTTTGCTATGAAAGCTAACATACCAATCGCTTTCTTCACTGCCTGCTGCACCTGCATGCCTACTTTCAATGACTGGTGTACCATGACACACTGATCTCGCTGCATCTCCCCTTTTCCTAGTCGGCCACCATTTAGATAATAGTCTGCTTTCCTGTTTTTGCCACCAAAATGGATAACCTCACATTTATCCACATTATACTGCATCTGCCAAACATTTGCCCACTCACCCAGCCTATCCAAGTCACCTTGCAGTCAGTCTCCTAGCATCCTCCTCACAGCTAACACTCCCCCCCAGCTTAGTGTCATCTGCAAACTTGGAGATATTGCCTTCAATTCCCTCATCCAGATCATTAATATATATTGTAAATAGCTGGGGTCCCAGCACTGAGCCTTGCGGTACCCCACTAGTCACTGCCTGCCATTGTGAAAAGGACCCGTTTACTCCCACTCTTTGCTTCCTGTTTGCCAGCCAGTTCTCTATCCACATCAATACTGAACCCCCAATGCCGTGTGCTTTAATTTTGTTTACTAATCTCTTATGTGGGACCTTGTCGAAAGCCTTCTGGAAGTCTAGATACACCACATCCACTGGTTCTCCCCTATCCACGTTACTAGTTACATCCTCGAAAAATTCTATAAGATTCGTCAGACATGATTTACCTTTTGTAAATCCATGCTGACTTTGTCCAATGATTTCACCACTTTCCAAATGTGCTGCTATCCCATCTTTAATAACTGACTCTAGCAGTTTCCCCACTACCGATGTTAGACTAACTGGTCTGTAATTCCCCGTTTTCTCTCTCCCTCCCTTCTTAAAAAGTGGAGTTACGTTTGCTACCCCCCAATCCTCAGGAACTACTCTAGAATCTAAAGAGTTTTGAAAGATTATTACTAATGCATCCACTATTTCTGGAGCTACTTCCTTAAGTACTCTGGGATGCAGCCTATCTGGCCCTGGGGATTTATCAGCCTTTAATCCATTCAATTTACCCAACACCACTTCCCGGCTAACCTGGATTTCATTCAATTCCTCCAACTCCTTTGACCCGCAGTCCCCTGCTATTTCCTGCAGATTATTTATGTCTTCCTTAGTGAAGACGGAACCAAAGTAGTTATTCAATTGGTCCGCCATATCCTTGTTCCCCATGATCAACTCACCTGTTTCTGACTGCAAGGGACCTACATTCATTTTAACTAATCTCTTTCTTTTCACATATCTATGCCAAATCTCTTTAACCTTCTAAGAAAGTTGGAGTGCTGACATGGCTTCTCCATGATTACATCTCTGTGCTGGGCTCACGACAAATCATCCTCAATGTTAAAACCCAGAAACCTGAAGCTGGAAACTCTCTCCACTGTTAACCCAATCAATGAAAACTGGCAGAAGATGACCTACTGTCCTTCCCTTTCTGGAGTTTGTGGAAAAAGCATTAAATCACCAATGGTCCAAAGCTACAGGTGAGGATGGAGGATGAAGCTGCGGCCATTGTTCAGTTTAGATGGGTTTTCATCCACTCTGAACAACATTTCAAACGTAAGTAAGCACAGCTGCAGGGAAACTGGGCAAGGGAAGGAAAGATCACCATTTGGGCCGGATCCCAATTAAACCCATTGTGTTGGATCACCATTGCACTTACACATCAAAATAGATGTTGGAACAGGAGTACGAAACAAGTAAAGAAACAACAGTAGACAAAGTGGAAATGTAAACAGCAACAGAGAAATCACTAACAATAATTGGTGCTGCAGAAAATGAGAGCAGTGATTATCACCTGGGAGTTTTGATGTTATTGTTGAATTCAAAAGGCTGTAAAATGTTTAATGGCAAGATTATGCCCTGGTATTCAAGCATCTCACAGAGTTAATTAGAACTGTGCTGAAGATTGAGCTCAAAGAGGCCAGATGAGAATGGAAAAGAAAATGGGTGTAGACGGTGTCTGGAAGTAACGATAGGTTTTTGGATTTTAATACAGTTCTGTGGGTTTTACTTTATTTCCCTGCGTTTCCACTCCCAACCGCCCCCCAAAACAATGATCATTTCATCAAATGGCCACATCTGATTTCTTCTAGTGGAAGTGAAATATTGGTTTGCAGAGGTTAGTTAAAGGGAAAGTCTGGCATTGGCTGACTCTCAGTCTCAGCAGAGTTAAACAAGCACCATAGTTTGGCACCAGTTGTTTATATATAATTATATGATAAGGAGTTTTCTTTTAAAACGTGTGTCCCAAGGCTGCATGAAATGAGAGTGCCAGCAATGTCCTAATTAAAACTTTATTGAGAAACTGGCGAAATGGCCAAGCCTTCATGGAGTCTATTAATTCACAGCATCGTTGATCACACTCAGCACTCCAGGGCTTCAGCATTTTCTTATTGAGCTTCCTCAACACAAAGAAATGAAGATATTAATTTCCCAGTGAGATTCAAGAATGCAGAGTGATAGATTTGTTTCAGCAAATGCAATGTAACATTTTAATTGCTCGTTTTTCTCTTGGACATTCTGTGATTGTTTACACATCCCTTGAGCCAAATTTTCACTTCCATCTTTGCTCCCGTAATCAGTTCCTTGTAATTTGCATTATCATCTCTGTTGTCCGTTAAAGTTTCTGCCCTTCATTCTGCTCTTTGTTTCCACCCCACACATCACCACCTCTATCCTTTAGCTGGCGTTGCATCTTTACAACTGTTTCCCTGACCTGGAATACCTGTTCATAAAATGCCATCTCTTTTATTCACCACTACCACCTTGTTGGTGATCTACACACCAGCCAGGTCCAATGCCAAGGTGGCACTGAGCAAATTCTACTCCCTAGTCAACTTTCTCGAGACATCGAACCATGATGTCCCGTTCATTATCGCCTCCTCAAATACCATCATAATTTCTCCTTCCACACATGGGGTGTTAACACTCTTGATTACTGCTACACGACCATTAAGTACGTCCATCACTACAACCCAAGCCCTCATTTCAGTCAGTCTGATCATCTGTTGCTACTGCTTCTGCCGGCTAATGGGACTAGGGGAAAATAAGTGTTCGACACGGACTTGTAGGGCCGAGATGGCCTGTTTCCGTGCTGTAATTGTTATATGGTTATATGGTTAATAGACAGAGACTGGAATGTTAGGCTGAGGGTTTATTTTTTGACTGGCTTCAGTCAGTGGAGTGGAACATGTCCAAGACCACTTTATCCAGCCTGGGTTAGTATACCTCAGTCATCATCGGTTTCATCAAGAAATGCATGGACCAATGTGCTCTGACAAATCCAGCAAAGGTCTATCGTGGATGAGGTCTACCTTGAGGATTTAAGAGGTTTTTGGATAGGCTTATGTAAGAATATACAAGGAATGGAGGGATGTGGATTATGTGCAGTCATAATATGGCCAAATCTTGTGCCTTCCACCACGGTGATGAATGCTGTGGTGGATGTTTGTGTTAAATTTTTATTGTGTATTGTGTGTTCTTTATCGTTGTACCGCTGCTGACAAATTCATTTCACTTGCACTTCATGTGCAATGTGACGAATAAAACCGTATTGTATTGTATTGTATTGTATAAGAGTTTGCCTTGGCATTGTGTTCGGCACAGACATTGTGGACCAAAGGACCTGTTCCTGGGCTGTACTGTTCTATGTTCTATGAACAGGGTGATTCATTCTCTGCTAAAGCCCGGATGCAAGGCTTTTGAGACAAATGATTCCACACCATACATGAAGACCAAGTATGAAATAAAAAGGAACTGCAGACGCTAGTTTATACCAAAGATAAACACAAAATGCTGGAATAATTCAGCGGGTCAGGCTGCATCTCTGGAGAAAATGGACAGGTGATGTTTCGGGTCAGGACTCATAGGTCTGATGATCTCTGCAAGGCTATCCAGATACAAAGTGAGACTTCTGGTCTGGGTGGAGTCAATTGGAGTGGGTTCTGAAATCATGCGCCAATCAACTGCCTACCTTTGCTGAGATCTTCAACATCTCATTTCAATAGTCTTCCGTTCGGCACTTCATGCAAACCTCCATCTTTACAGTCTTCAAGAAAAATAAAGTGACCTATCTCAATGACTATCGCCCAGAAACTCACCAGAATGAAGTGCTTTGGTAATGAAGGTTGGTAATGGCCCTCAATTGCAGACAACCCTTGCAATTTACATGCAGGAAAAATAGATCTACAGAAGATGCCAATTCCCTTGCAGTTCATTCACCCCTGGAGCACCTGAACATATACGTCAAGATGCTATTTATTAACCTTAGCCTTGAACACCATAATACTGAATAAGTTCATCCTTGGATATTGGCCCTGAATGCTTCATTTGCAGCTGGCTTCTGGACTTCTTTACTGGCAAGCATCAGTAGGTTAGAATTGGCTATATCATTTCCTCACCTTGACCTTCAACATTGATGCCCCTCAGGTTTGTGTGCTCAGTCCCTTGCTCTATTCCCTGAACACCCATGACCATGTGGCCAAGTACAATGCCAACTTGATCTTTGATACCACTGATGATGGCTGCAATTAGACCAATGATGAGATGAAGCATAGCAAAGACTTTGAGAATCTTATGTCATGGTGTCATTCTAACCCACTTAGAGTTAGCAAGAGGAAAGGTTTGGTTGCGACCTAATGAATCAGGGGGATTAACACAACCTTGTCCTCATCAATAGAGCTACCATAGAGATGGTTCCAACTACCAGTCCCCAGGTATCCATATCACCAGCATCAAACCCGGTCCCTTCACACTGATGGTGTAATCAAGAAAGCAATCTTTGTATTTAATTTCTTCGACATGTCAAAAGATTTAGCATATCGACAAGGACTTTGACAAATTTCCTCAGATGTACTAGAGAAGCAATTCTGATGGATATATCTCAGCCTTGTATAGCAACTGCTTTGCTGTTGACCTGAACCTGCAGAGAGTGGTGAACCCAGCTCAGTCATCACAGGCTTGGAACTTCTATCCATCCAATTCATCTCCATGGTGCTTTGCATCAGGAAGACTGGAAGTATTGTCAAGGATGCCTGCCACCCTGGATATTTCCTTTTCTCTCTTCTACCTTCTAGGAGAAGATACAGGAGCTTAAAAGCTCAGACATTGACTTCTCAGTTCAGTACAGTTTCTTCCCTGCTGCTTTTTTTGTTTAGTTTAGTTTAGTTTAATTTAAAGATACAGCATGGAAACACGCCCTCCGGTTCCCCAAATCCGCGCCGACCATGATCACGTGTACACTAGTTCCACCCTACACACTATGGACAATTTAAGAGATTACAGCATGGAAAAACACGCCCTCCGAGTTCCCCAACATCCGCGGGATTGAACCCGGGTCCATGATCACAGTGTGCACACTAGTTCTCAACCTTGACCCGATCACACACCATTCACAGAGGGCTGGACAATTTACAGAAGCCAATTAACCTACAAACCAGCACGTCTTTGGAATGTGGGAGGAAAACCAACGCGGTCATAGAGAGAACTTGCAAACTCCGTACAACAGCACCAGTAGTCGGGATCGAACCTGGGTCTCTAGCGTAGTAAATCAGCAACTCTACCGCTGCACCACTGTGCTGCCCTCCAACTCTTGAACCGATCGCCTCTTTTATACACCATTCACAGAGGCTGCCATGTTCGCTTACTGTTAGCTCTACCTCACTCAGTTATTCAGTTTTATATTTCAATCATATTCTTTGAATATTATTTGGACACTTATATTTAGAGCGGGACACTTAGGCCTTGCACCATTCTCCTACAAGTGGGTAACTAACTTTATATGCTTTAATTTCAGGTCATCCGAGTAAGATTGTTTTATATTTGTTTCAGAATGTCGAACTTATTGTTTATGTTTATCATGTTCACTGTAAGCTATTTTGTTTACCCATGCGGGAACAAGATGCTTTTCATGTGAAGAAGGAATTTCACTGATGCGCCAACTTGATTTTTTATCTCATGACAAAAAAAAAAAAAAAACTAACTAACCTAAATGTCATTGACTTAGAACACCAATCAACAGAGCAAAGGAACAAGTCTTTTAACCCATGATGCCTGCGGTGACCACGATGCCAATTAAACTGCACATCTGCCTGTTCGTAGTCTGTATCTCTCAATTCCCTGCCTGGTCATTTGTCTACCTATGTAAATGCCTCCTAAATGGTGCTGTCATTCTAAATGTTTCTTTCGACATTGGCTATTCCAGCATTTTCAAATTAACTCTTTGTTTCTCTCCACTGCTGCTGACCTGCTGAGAGTTTCCAGCTCTTTCTGTATTTATTTCAGGTTCTTAACATTTGTGGAAATTTTGTTTTTTTGAAATGTTAGCTTGTCATGAATTTCAGAGGGTCACACAGATGAACTGTGACCATACAGGTGAGGGTACCAGAGCAGGAAGCTCCAGGATTTTCAGCGACTCCTTAATGTTTAGTTCATGACCTACAACTGGATAAAGATTTAGCAGTCTGATGAGCTAGCTACAGCAAGCATTCAACAGAGAATAAAGGCAAATGAAAATTCCACATGGCATCAAAGAAGTCAATATAAAACCAAAATAAACAGGGGTGTGTAACTAGAATCGGCAGTAATGCAGACGAACCACAAGTTGCTAAAACTTAGATATAAACTTTTAGAATCCAAAAATAGTCCGACCACATGTGTAGGAAGGAACTGCAGGTGCTGGTTTATACCGAAGATAGACACAAAGTGATGGAGTAACTCAGCAGGTCAAGCAACATCTCTGCAGAAAAAGTATAGTTGATGTTTTGGGTGGAACCACGAGTCTCTGAGACTGAAGAAGGGTTCTGAGCCGAAACAATACCTATCCGTTTTCACCAGTGATGCTGCCTGACCCGCTGAGTTACTTCGGCATTTTTTGTCTATAGTAGGTATAACCACCAATCAGTAAATTGTTATTACCTAACAGTAGTCATTCTTCAGATGTGGGTAGTGAAAGATTTTAATGTTTCCAACCCAATGGATAATGCATCTTAAAATCATCTCAGAGGGTGCTCCCTGTCTGTGGGCCAAGGCAACCAGTCTACAAAGTCTAGGTAGTTCCCTTTCCAGTAACATTATAGTTCAAACTCATTGTTTGGTCCTATTTGATTTTTCTGCATCTAAAAACCTGGATCGGACCATGCTTTTATTTTATACTCCATAACTTTAATGACCTCCATCTTTCCAATTTGGTGTCAGTTATTCAGCTCTGGTTTTGTACTGGAAGACAATTTGTACAGTGGGACTGTGGGAGGAACACCCCAGAACTGTGGGAAGTTTTGTTCTAAATGCTGCAACTTCACAGGCTTTCTAATGTGGACAATCCCAAGAGAAACAGAACCATATGTTGCTGCACTATCTGAGCCTGACATTGACATCACCATCCTGAGTGAGGTATTATAGACACAAATTAGCATGCTCAAAGAATACATTAGAGGGTCCATCTCCTATATGGACAAAGCAGAAGGAAAACATTATCTTCATTGGAGACATACGAGAGGGCAGATCCTGGAATCTTCAGCATGCTTCCCCGCCAACTCATTGTTATCACTGGCTCATGGCTATGCTAAATGACAACCAAGCATTCAGGAAGGCATTGGGACCCTGGAGGCTCTAAATGAGTGAATGCAGAAACCCATAGTGGAAGGAGCACACCAGCTCCCACCCACCAAGCCCTCTCTCAGCCACCTGTTGAATGCTTTGCTCTCCAATAGTAGCTTCACCAGCAACCTCTGATCCTGCAGAGGTTGAGTGTAAACAAGTAATTCTCAATCCAGAGCGACTGCATATAAACAGAGGAGATTTAGGCCATCGTTTCTCCATCACCCCTCTAAGAGGGTGCTTTGTCGCCCTTCCCTGGTCTTCCACAGTTTCATCTGTAAATATTTTGTTCCTTTTTGAGAGCTAATGCCACATTTTCCTTTTCCGGCAGTGGATTCCAGATCATAACGACCCACGGCATAAATACAGTTCGGTCTACTTTGCCCTTTCTTATTGCCAATTACCTTAAATAAGAATGCTAATGTCATCAGCCAATGGAAATGGTTGCGATAATATACTTGCAAATTATGAGGACATCCATTTAACTTAAATAAAGCCACAGATCTGTTGTGAAGTGTTTACAAGGCTGCTGCTGCAGATGGCCAAGAGAGGAATGTTCAACAGTTGTTGCACATCAGGCAGGATAATGAGATTCAGAAGTGTCAGCATTTTATCACCTCTCCTGCATTTGGCTCATTATGACTCAGAAAGAATGTTGAAGGGGTGATAGCCCCAGTGATGTACCTTGAATAGCAGATCAGAGATCCAGGTGCTCAGCATTCATACATTATGGGCTCTGATTGGGAACATTTAAAACAACACCAAAAGCTGGAGTAACTCAGCGGGACAAACAGCATCTCTGGAGAGAAGGAATGTGTAACGTTTCAGGTCGAGAGTTTTCTTCAGTCTGAAGAAGGGTCTCGATCCGAAACATCACCCATTCTTTCTCTCCGGAGATGCTTTTTGTCCCGCTGTGTTGCTCCAGCTTTTTGTGTCTATCTTCGGTTTAAACCAGCATCTGCAGCTCCTTCCTACCCATTTAAAACAACACTGCCACTTTATCCCTTTCATTATCTGAATAGTTTCTTTGTATTTTGCTGTGCTTCCAAAGCAAACTGACTGGGAGTTTTTTACAAAATATATGATTGATTCTCTCCAGAGCACTGTCTTTACGGATTATCTGTTTAGGTAGTTAGTACATGCCTGCAGGTATCTGCATGGTTAGTTGGTTCGGAAGATGTTGCAACTTCTGATTCATTTATCTTTCAGGTGATCAGTTGATGATACACATCCTGCCCTGGGCCAAGGGAAAGCCATGTGTAAATTTTGCCACAATACTAACAGGCACCATTCCTGCCCTCCAAAGTCTCAAAACAGACTTCTTGCTTCATGTTGTTGGTTGAAGGGAATTATAAACACAACATTTTTTTGAAGTCAAATTAAAAAGTCTGAAGAAGACCTGAAACATCCTCCTGACCAGATGAGTTACTCAAGCACTTTGTGTTCAATGCTGGATGATCAGTATGGATGAGGAGGACCAAAGGGCCCTTTTTTATGCTGTACCTTTCTACGGGTCTATCTCCATGCCAGTAACCTACCCCAGGCACGGGTGCTCTGTCATTGATCTTGCTGTCTTTAGATATTTATATTGCATCTCTGGATAGGTTGATTCATGTTGTTTTAGACTGCACTGCAAATACTTTGGTTCTAATAGGACCATGGTGGTAGGAGGCAGAATAACCGCTTGTCCTAACGCTTTTAGAGTCTTCCAAACACAGCAGTCGATCGATATGTTGTAGTCAATGATCAAAGGAATTGAGAGTTATCAAACATTGTATTGCTATAAAGTACTGCCACAATCTACACCAGCTCCTGAGTGTAGAGGTTTTTAAAATGAGAGTTTGATTGTTGGCATGGCAGCATTGGGCTGAAGGGCCTGTTTACATACTATAAGAATCTATAAAAACATTGTGAATCAATATAACTGGTTAAGAAAGCAGATGTTGGACTGCCCTGATTCCGACTGAGATCCAATAAGATCCAACCAGGCAGGTAGACTGTAGATTTCATGCCAATATTATTGGGATCTCCAGCATGTGTATTTATGTGGGACCATCTACCTAAGTTGAAGAACTTGAACAAGAGGGATCCAAGAGGATTTGGTTTTGGAAGCTATATGGTTCTTGAGGTTTTTCACCAAGATTTTGAAATACAGTCCCTATTGCAATATAGGAAGTACTCTAGCCTGTAAACACAAAGACAGATACTACAAGCAGATTGGTCGGAATTAGGATGTTTTCTACAGATGGAACTGAGGGAAGACTAAGTTGAGATGCACTATGTTCTGTGCCATAGTACTGCCCAGAATGCCTGGGACATTCAAAACTATTCAACACCACACACAAGTGTTGACCACCATCAAATCAATGGGTAGGAAGAGCATGCAGGGTCTTGTCATTTTGGATCAGTAACTTATTTACCAGGAGGATGGCACCAGGGGAATCTCTAAAAGGTTAGACTCCATGTAGCAGCGATGGATGCACACAGGTCATCGTTGACAGTGAGCTCTGGCCATACAGCAATCAATCACTGCTGCACAAATTTGGACAGCAGGCACCACAACACACAGCTCAAACTATTGATGCTTCAGCTAGCAGCTCACTAATTGAGCAACTATTGCACAAGCCCTGTGAGGTTTGGTTCAACAATTGAAGCAACTCTAGAACGCGCCTCTGAGAGGAATTAAGTGCCAGTGCTGAAACTTATTTAACACCTTTCTTGACCGCAGGATATTCTTTAAAATGTTTTAAAAATAAAGTATTTCTGAAATGCAGTCCCTGTTGCAATGTACTGTAGGCAGTACTCTAGCATGTAAACACAAAACCAGATCCTGCAAACACCAAGGTGATAATCAGATTTTAATGTTGAAGTTTCAGGATAAAAGTAGTTAGGTCACACAGGAGAAATTATATGCCCTTCATAAAATAGTTAATTGGAATTTGTTATGTCTAACTGAGAGGACAGGCAGGTTGTCTTTTTCAGGTCTTATACATTAGATGTTGCTTCACACAGTGTAGCATTCTGTCAGGGCAACATCGTCAGAGATGACCTGGACTTTGCGCTCTGGTCTCTGCAGAGTGATTTGTGCCATTATGTTCTGAGTCAGCACTGAGAGCAATGTCATTGAGGCATGGATGTGTGCCACAATCCTGCTGAGTCAGCTGCTTGCACCTGTGTTGGCTCCTTCTCCATGCATGACGACCTGGCCTCTGCTGGGACAATGGGTAGCAGCGGGTTCAACATGGAGCTCTGCCACCGACTTCTCACGGATAACTCACAAAAGGAAACAAATTATAATTGGAACACTGCCCTGGAAACAGGGCTGAAATATCAGAACTCGACCTTGTATGCACTGCAGTGCTGAAACCTGGGATTGTGAACATTAGCAGAGAAACACGGGACCTTTCCCTCCCCCTCCCAATTGCTCACGTTTGTAAAGGTTGTTGGCCATACATTGTGAAGAATCTTCTGTTGCCTTCTGATTTGTAAGGATTATGTAGCGCCTTCTCTACCAAATCTTTAGAAAAATGTTACAGTAAAATTATGTTAATCTGGCACCCCTCCCTGGTGGATTGGCAGAATTTCCCGACTATTGAAAGTTGCAACCATTGACAATTCTGCATGATTTTAATTCATATGTTTAAGGTAATATATAGCACAGCAGTATAATACATTTTCCAGTGAACTTAGTAAGTTTCAGGGGAGTTTTGGAACTGGGTTTACAGGGAACAGGACAACCAGGGCATTAATGTGTTTAACAACACTATTTTAATTCTTATTTTTAGATGTTTTCATTTTTTGATTGTTTTAAAGATACAACCTGGAAACAGGCCCTTCAGCCCACCGAGTCCGCACCAATCACCTGTATACACGCTTTTGAAAAGTGGAAGTTAACCGGAGCACCCGGGGAAAACCTATGTGGTCACACGGAGAATGAACAAACTGCGTACAGATAGAACCCGTAGTCGGGACCACACCCGCGTCTCTGGCCGTGTAAGGTAAAAACGCTACCACTGCACCTCTGTGCCACCCCTTAGTCTGAGTTTAAGGGTAGCCCGGGAAATGGAGCCAGAGTGTTGGAAGGAGTGTGCAAACAAAGGATCTAGTGTATTTGAGGGAGCACACGAACCGGGGCTCTAGTGTGCTGCAGGAAGTGAGAGAATAAGCACTCGAGGAACTGGAGCTCATACCATCACCATTTCCAAACAATCACACAGCAGGTTTTCAGTATTTGACTGTAAATGCAGCCAAGTTCTGCCTCGCAGAGTGTCTCTACCTTTTACTGGCATTGAGTGTCATAATATTAAAGGGCCAAGGCAGAAATATCTATTTATATGTGGACTGAACCACATGAACAAACATGGTACAATAATTACCTGTACCCGAACAGCATTCTGACAAGGCAAGAGATCTCCAGATCCTTTGTAGAAGTGAATTTAAGCACATTTTGTCACCAGCAAACCTGTTCAAAGAGATGGATTCTGAGGGGCATCTCAATGGGGGAGAGGAAACTGTGGAAGTTGGTGGTGACTTTCCACGATCTAGGGCTTAGTAACTGGCAATATTGTGCTGAAAGAACTGGTGGTTTCACTTGATATAGGAGTCATGGATTAAACAGACAAGTGTAGTACTCTGAGCACACAGGAGCTGATAAGGGGAACCTCGAGTGTAGACCTGAATAAGGTTCTGCATGCATCTGGAACATGGAGCTGACATTGGGTGTAAACCCTAGGAATTATTTTTGCAGGGATCTGTGAAATGCAGTGAAGCAACTCAGAATAACTACAGGCACAGCCTGTCCTGAAAATGAGAAACGTTCTTATTCAAGTGTGAAGTGTCATCATGTTGAATGTGCCACGGTTTGGCAAATGTTCGAAAGTAATAAACTACTGATCCCAATTGTAGATTGGAACAGTCCCTCGGATCTGATCCATTTCTCACCCCGCTGTGGCTCTGCTTCCCTTTCACTCCTGTTGCGAGACATTTGAGAGCCAGTTGTATCAGTTGGCCAGGAGCCCACGGAATGTCATCAAAGGCAGCGCCACAGGGGATCTGATTCTCAAGGTGTCGAAACACAACAATAACAACTGTGATGTATGGCATTTTTGTGTTAGTCAGAAAATTTTAATAGGAAAATCCATCATAGAAAATCACTTTCCTTGCCAAACTCTGACCTCCTTAACTTATGCGTGTGGCAGATGGGAATGTAATCTGTGCTGGAAGATAACAGAAGTAAGGCAGTGCATGTCGTATCGGACAAGACTGTTGCAGCAATTTAACGATGTCGTTGGAATTCACCAGGGAATTTCAATTTCACTTGGGGATGACTAATTGGAATTATGCACCTGAAGCCTTTTCCTCCAGCAGTTTTATTTAATGCTTATGATGGCGTTTAAAGGTAACTGCAGATCATTCATTTGTGGGCTTCATAGGGAGAGGCCAGGCTATTTGCCCCTCAGATCAGTCACACTATTCTACTAGATAGATGCATGCTGATCTCTCACTAAACTCTAGGCTCTCTCTTTGATTCCATGACCCATAAAAAGACCAGCCCAACAAAGATGCATACACATAAAAAAGATGCACTCAGCTCAAACCAATTGAGACTGTAATTCTAATATTAGGATTGGTGACTCAATTGGTTTGAGCTGAATCAAACCAACAACTAAAGCAAATCGACCCGAAATGTCATCCATTCCTTCTCACCAGAGATGCTGCTTGTCCCGCTGAGTTACTCCAGCCTTTTGTGTCTATCTTTGATGTAAACCAGCATCTGCAATTCCTTCCTACCCAACTAAACCAAAGCGATATTTTGCATTCCTCCCCTGTCCTTGGCTCCTGCTCCGTCTCACACTGTCCACCATTCCCCACCACAGCACACAGAATGTTCATGTGAATATTGGACTGATTGCATCATCTGTATTTTTCCTTCAATGACGGGAATGTTGCAGAAGGGGGATCAATTCTTATCAAAACCAAAACCAAAATATTGGATTTATTGATACCGTTAATCCCATCAACCAGGATGGCGAAAGGGAAAGAAAAGTTTTGGTCTGTTTGTGCTTTGTGAAGGTTCAGAGCTGGATGCAGGATACATTGACAGACTTGCGGAATGGATGCATAACTGGAGAATTCACGCCAGCATTGAAACAAGGAAGTGTTGTTTTCTTGCAAGAGGACTGAGGAGGTTATATAGCCCAAGGAGTGTTCTGGGGTTTACAAGGAGGCAAATCACTGAAAGTAGAGATAGTGGATAATTAGGCTGCTAAAACAAACAAATCATGAAGTCTCATTCCCAGAGGAATAACATTACGTTGTGCTTCTAGCACAGAATGCAGTTCATTGGAATTTAGTCTCCATGGACTGCAAAGATCAGGTCAGAAAGGTATGGAACTTGGAAAGGGATGATCTCATTCTAATTTTGCATTCAAAATTTAACTTAACTTGACAATAATTTACTTTACAGAGTTAGTCTATTGTCAACAAGTTACCCGCCCAGTGGCAGCTTCCTGGTTAAATCATTGGTCAGCTGCAATTGGTTAACTGGTAAGCATTATCTGCCTTGGTATATTTTAGGCATAGGTAAAGGCCATTGGGCCCCTCGTCCCTGGGTCAGTGGAGAAAGAGCTGCCCAATCTGGTCTACCCTGGAGCATGAGGCCTGCAATCTTGCAGGTCACAGCTGTACATGTGTTCACCCGGGATCCTTTCAAATATGATGATGTTTCTGCCTCTGCCTCCTCTTCAAGCAGTGAGTTCCTATTCTAAACTATACGCGGGAATATTATTTTCCTGATCTCTCTTCTAATCGTTCTACCAATTACTATAAATCTATATCCATGATGTTTGACTCACTAATAAACAGAATAGCTGCTCCTATTTGTGGCGTCCTGACCCTTCATAGTTTTATACATCTCATTTGAATCTCTCCTCAGCCTCCTCTCAGGAAGCGAGCCTCTCTCAACCAATCTTTACCCACAGCTGCAATTTGACATTACCAGCAACACCCTTATACTTCTCTTTGATCCAATTATATCTTTCTTGAAACAATGGTGACCAGAATCACATGTGGTACTCAAGCAGTGACCTAACCTTCTTACTCCTAGATTTTATGCATCAGTTAATAAAGGAAAGCATAACATGTACCCTCTACCACCGCCTCAATCTGTTCTTCAACCCTGATGGACCTGTGCTCATACCCTCCAAAGTGTCTCCTCCATACCATTCAATATCCTGCCATCTATAGTATATTGCCTTGACACCCCCCCCTAAATTGTAATGCCTCACACTTTGTGAGATATATTTTGTTTGCCCTTTTACTGCCTGACTGACCAGCCCATCTCTACCTCCCAGCAGCCTAAAGCTTTCCAGCTGAGCTCTATGGGACCCCAGTGGTCACAGCCTTCCAATCACAAAAAATAAAGAATAGCATTGTTACCGCCGGGCTACTTTTAGATCCATTTTGACATTTTCCTTTGGATCCCATGGGTCTTTAGTTTCCTGATGTGTGGGACCTTGCTGGAAACCTTGCTACAATCCACATAGATGACATCAATTGCATTACAATCATGAACTCTCCCTGTCACTTCATCAAAATAAATCAATTGGTATTCAGACAAAAGAAACCTCTGTTGACTGTTCCTGATCAATCACTGTCCTTGTCAATGATGGTTAGTATTTTAACTCAAAATAGATAACAATAACTTGACCACTACTAAAGTTAAACCAACAGGCCCTTAATTACTTGCCTTATCCCTGCCTCCTTTTTTATGCAACAATAAAATTTTAATAAACCTCATTTCATTCACATGAGTCCTGCAAAAAGGAAGGACATGTCCATGTTTGAGAATGTAAGTGATTTCTCCTGTAGTCTGAGCAGCACATTTTAAATAGCTCCATAAAGTGTAAAATTCCAGGTTTCGATGATTGTGAAAATTTGGCGCAATATAGGGAAGAGATGCCAGGCATTTATTTAAGACTTTTTAGATACTTTTATTTAAAAAATAATGTCTACATTATAATAGATTGCTGTAAGAATATATTCTATACGGTAGTTTAGTTTAGTTTAGTTTAGAGATACAACGCAGAAACAAGCTCTTGGGTACACAGAGTCCGCGCCGACTAGCGATCCCCGCACTCTAATGCTATCCTATACACACTAGGTACAAATTACAACAACACCAAACCATTTAGCTGACAAACCTGTATATCTTTGGAGTGTGGGAGGTGTAATGTATTCATGTATATGCTAATGAGTTGGTGTTGTATATAAGTAGGGAATGTTGGGTAATAAATCTCTCTTGTGATCCAGGCAGCCTGCGTTTAAATTGTTATTCATTCTGCTGTACGGAATATAACAGGAGGAAACCGGAGATCCTGGAGAAAATCCACACAGGTTACGAGGAGAACATGCTAACTCCGTACATTTCCAAACTCCGTAATATTAACCAAATTAGAAATGTAAAGGAACCAAATTTAGCTCAGTAAGTAAAACAAAAACATTACCCAAAATAGAGATGAGAGAGTGTGTGGTGCATTGGACCATAACATCTGAAGTTTTTCATGTGAATCTAGAGCAACCAAATATCCAGAAAGTAACTGCAATTTGAGAAAATTCAGCTCAAAACAATAAAAAACACTAAAGGAAAAAAGTTCAACAGCTTTTTTACCTTACAATGGTGGGAAGTTCTGCTGAACACGTTGGGGCCCGAAGACCTTTCCTGAGGCACCCCTGCTATAATGTCCTGGGACTGGGTTACTTGATCTTCAACAACCACATTCCTCTGTACCTGATATGATTCCACACAGGGGAGTTCATTGATTATGGTTTTACCAGAGCACCTTGATGCCATATTTGGTCTCATCTCACTTCAGGGATAGTTATTTTTCTCCATGTTTGGACTGGTTGAAATTAGGCTGGGAGATGAGTGGTCCTTGCAGAACCCCAAAAGGAGGATTGGTGAGCAGGTTATTAGTGAGATATCATTGTTCTCAAGTCTGAAGAATGGCCTCAATCCGAAAAGGTTGCCTATTTTCTTCGCTCCTTAGATGCTGCCTCACCCACTGAGTTTCTCCAGCATTTTTGTCTACCTTCGATTTTCCTGCATCTGCAGTTCCTTCTAATATTGTTCAATACCAATGTCAGTAGTACCTTTTACGACTTTGCTGATGATTATGAGTTGAAAAATAGGTTGGAATTTTAACGTGGGTGCAGATCTGGACACCTTTCCATGCAGTTGAATAGATACAAATATTGTAACTGTATGGAACTGATTTGTTAGAGGCAAAGGCAATTCAGGAGCCTAATGCCAAAACTGGTTCTCTTCTGGTCCAGTATCATAGAAACATAGAAACATAGAAAATAGGTGCAGGAGTAGGCCATTCGGCCCTTCGAGCCTGCACTGCCATTCAATATGATCATGGCTGATCATCCAACTCAGTATCCTGTACCTGCCTTCTCTCCATACCCCCGGATCCCTTAGCCACAAGGGCCACATCTAACTCCCTCTTAAATATAGCCAATGAACTGGCCTCAACTACCTTCTGTGACAGAGAATTCCAGAGATTCACCACTCTCCGTGTGAAAAAGGTTTTCCTCCGGTCCTAAGGAAAACTTTTTTCTTGCTCTCAGTGTGATTTCAACCATTTCTTGTGAAGATGGAGAGTGATTTGAATTGGCAGAGGACAGGCGTTTGTGATGGTAATGGGGCTGTCCCACTTGGGCGACCTAATTGGTGAGTTTAGAAGAGTTTTGGAGAGTTTAGGGGCTGTCCCACTTGGGCGACCTAATCCGTGAGTTCTGGTGGATTTGCCCTTGACTCATATTCGCAGCATGGTCGACACGAGGTCGCAGGAGGTCTTTGTAACTCCCCTGCATGCTCGAGAATAGTTCCCGTGTACTCGAGGCCTCAGCTAGGTCGCGGCGTATTTTTCAACGTTGAAAAATGCCCGCGAGTAAAAAAAGGTCGCCATGGAAAAAACTTTTTTTACTCATAGGTTTAGTCGTAGTAGGTCGTAGTAGGTCGGCATGTTAGTCATAGGTAATCAAGGGTAGTCAAAGGTAGTCGTAGATAGTCTTTATTATAGTCGAAGGGAGGTCGAAGGAAAATGACCCCCACCCTCCTGTCTCCACCGGCCAGTGATGTTGTGGACATGGGGGTCTGGACCAATCGCTGCCAAGAAGTTTATCCTTTATATTGGTTCACTTAACATCTGCCGCTGATCCAGCTTTATGCCCACGAATTTCAGGTCTTGACCAGTTGTGTTAGTGGTGGTGCTTCTACATCCCTTTTTGGGTTGATGGTTGAAGTCTCCAACCCAGCATATATTCTGAGTCCTTGTAATCAATTATTCTTTCAAATCTTGATCAACACACAACAGCACAGTTTCATCAGCTGAGCGAGAACTGTACCCAATGATTGGTCAGACGTCACCTTACCCATGTTTGATTTGCCAATATCATACTCTATGGAATCCTCGATCCATGTTGAAGACATCCTGAGGCACTCGGCCCCACCTGTAAACAGACTGTGTCTCCAGTTCTGCAGTCCTGTTAGTGGGTCGTGACATGCCCAGGGATATAGAGGAAGAAATCCAGCATATTGTAAGTTATGATCCGCTGTGTACGACTATACCTATTCATTGCTTGACTGGTCTATGGGGCAACTTTCCCAGATGGGCTCCAAATCCCAACTGAACACGAGGCCAACTTTCCGCCATGTGAAATCCAGATGTATGCCCACTCTTGGTTGGCCTGTCTTTTATTTTTATTATATTTACATTTTGTTGTTGCTTGCCAGGCCATTTCAGTGAGCAGTTAAGAATCTATCTCATTGCTGTTGTCTTCGAGTCACATATATGACAGACCAGTGAAGGACGGAAGATTTTATTCCACGAAGAATGACTGTGAACCAGATGGGTCTTTACAACAATCCAATTGTTTTATGATCACCATAACTGAGACAAGACTTTATTTTAATTTAAATTTACTTAATTAATTAAATGCAAATTCTCTAGTGGCCACAGTGGAATTTGAACGTGTTTTCTGGATGTTCATCTGGGCCTTTGTAGCTTAACCTCTGCGATGCCACAAGCATCAGACGCATCTTATGAGGTGTATATTATCTCTTGCCTAGAGTGGGGGAATCGAGGACCAGGGGACATAGATTCAAGGTGAATGGGAAAAATTTAATAGGCATCTAAGGGGTAACGTTTGCACACAAAGGGTGGTGGGTGTATGAAACAAGCTGCCAGGGGAGGCAATTGAGGCTGGGCCTATTCCAACGTTTAAGAAACAGGTAGACACGGACATGGATAGGACAAGTTTGGAGGGATATGGACCAAACGCAGCCAGGTGGGACTGGTGCAGCTGGGACATGTTGGCCGGAATGGGCGGAAATCCCAGATGGGATGGGTGGGACATGCCCCTCCCATGCTTTGAGAGGTGGGGGACCATCCCCCCATGTTTTGTAATGCAGATTTTGAAATCTGATGTAAACAGAATCTATTAAACTTTCCGCTTTCCGCGAGACATTGGCGGTGTCACTGTTAAGCGCTTGTTAAATGTCTCTATTAACATCGTATTAACACGATTTGTCACCAATTGTGTTTTGACCTTCAAATATTACTAAAGGTATTCACGGAGAATTTCCTAAAGCTGATGCAGGTACAATTACCATTTGAACTAATTGGCTGTATTGGTGGATGGGAAAGATTTAAACAGATATCGGATTTAAACGGGTCAGTTCATTAAGGACTCCGATCGAACGGGTTTCCTGGCTGGCTTGCAGGTAAGTCCCTGGTCACGGTCACTCCCATTATTTATTATGTTTTTCCCATCTCTCTCTCTCTCTCGCTCCCCCCTCCAAGGTTGGTTCTTCTGTTTGCCTTTATTTGCTTCAGTTTTATTTGTTTAAGTGTTATTTATCACATTGTAGCTTTTGAAAGATTCAAGTGGGTATCAGACGCTTTCTAAGGGCTAAATCGGCCCGTTCGCGGGGCCTTTCATCGCCCGGCACAGCTTAAAATCAAACTGCTACGTCAAGGCGATCGAGGCTCCCGATGTGGAAGCCCCCGCCGGCCGATTTTATGCCTTGCTGGGCGATGAGAGGACCCGTGAAAGGGTCAATTCACGCCCCACGATTCGGGGCAGACGAAGCTGCTGGTGCTGGAGTTCGGATTTGGTCACTAACCAGGTCAGCTCCTGATGTTACCATCCACAGGGCCCACGGCCGAAGCCTCCAAAGCCTCATATGTGTGCGCGTGCGCGCGGCCACCAAGAAATTGTGTCCCACCCATGTTTTGATAACGATTTCTGCCCCTGCCGGTGTGGGCAAGTTGGGCAGAAGGGCCTGTTTCCACACTGTATCACTCTATGACTATTAGGTGCCGCATAGATTCAGCCTTTACCATCTGATAAAAGGTGACTGAAGCATCGGGTATTCCACACTGCAATAAAAAGTCTGTGAGATGTCCTCTAGAACTACTCCCTTCCCCAGGAAAGATTACAGCAAGCAAATTGTTTAAGCAGAAGAGCCAATATGTCAAGACTTCTTCTCCCACCCCCAACCCCCCCCCCCCCCCCCCCCCCCCCCCCCCCCCCTCCAACCCCAACCCCCCCAAAAAAAAGTTTCTAATTAAAAGACTGACAATGGCAATATAGAATTGAAGACTGATGCCAAGACTGGACTGAAGTGAAATCAAATACATTTCTGATAAAAGTTAGGTTGATGTTTCTAAAGATTCAGTGTTGGATTTCCATTCACAGGGATTAAGTTCACATCAGGTAAAATCACAGTGTGAATAGTGGATTGGTACCAAATCTCAAACATACAGGAACGTTGTTCTGTATCAGAGGGCTGAATGACATTCGCTCTCTTGCTCTGACCGCAGATGAAGATCATCATGAAGACCAACTGGACAGGCCAAGTCAGTGTTATGCTGAGCCAACAAGATCTTATCAAAAGATGCAAGTGCAGCACATTAACTCGTTCCTCACTACTGTCCCCTCATTGCTATTGAAGTATCTCCATTAGATTAGTCAAAGCTGCTGGTGGGACTATTGAGAATGTCTATGACTCTTTACAATTAATTGAGGATAAATCATTTAGTTTGGAGATAGAGCAAGGAAACAGGCCCTGCAGCCACTGAGTCCATGCCGACCATCTATCATCCTCGATCACCCGTGCTCTAGTTCTATGTTATCCCACTTTCGCATTCGAGGCAAATTACAGAGGCCAATTAACCTACAAACCTGCACGTCTTTGGAATGTGAAAAGAAACCAGAGCACCCGGAAAAAAACACGTGGTCACAGGGAAACGTACAAATTTCTCACAGACAGTATCCGTTGTCAGGATCGAACCCGGGTCACTGGCGCTGTAAAGCAGCAACTCTACCACTGTGCCACTGGGCCACCATCAGATATATTGAAATAAAGCAAGTTACGTTTCGTACAGTATACCTGGGACATCTCTGGTCAAAAGGAGTTACAAGTGGGGTCTTGATAATTAAGTTTAATAGCCTTTAATTATTTTTATATTCATGGCAATAATTTAATTTCAACTGTGAAATAATGGTGTAACAATGCTTTAAGGAGTTGCTGAGGCACATGCTACGAGGGATCTAAATTAACATTAATACCCATACAGCTGTCAACACAAGGGTGCTCAGCATTCAGTACACTGTAAATTCATATCCTTCATACAGTCAGGCTGACTAACTCTTCCAAATTACCACCTTGGGAATAACATTAGCCAATAAAGCAGAATGAGCAGTATAAAATAGTACAACATTAATATTAACTATATTTTTTATTACTAGTTTTAAAAAGTGATCTGGCAGCTAAATTTGCCCTTTAACCTTGAATTGACATTGTTAGTGAGGCCACCACACCAGAAAGTTTATTGCTCAGTAATTACGCTGTTCAAAAAAAGACAGACTTGCCTTTCTAAAGCACCTCTCAGCAATATCGCAAAGCCCGATAAAGCCAAGAAATTACTTTGAAAGAGCGAGATTGTTGTATCAGCAAACACAGTCACCATTTTGCGGAGCTATCCGGATCCAGATATGCACGGTGGGGTGTGTTGTGCTAACATGAATTGTCTTCTTTGTGTGGTGAATGGTAAAGTCACAAAGTTGGCTGCTGTGTCTGCTACTCTTGTAGTTGTCGGTGACGACATGTCCTGATGTTATTTGGCTCCGATCGTAGAAGGGAGAGATTTAATTTGGTCCGAGGCTCCATTTTCTTCTGTTGGTCAAATGCAAAGGACAGCTCTTCTTCGTTAGTCCAAAGACATGAGTGGTGATACTGATAGATGTACAGATGCTCCCATTGATACAGGCAAAAACAGATGAATCAATGGAGAAATTCCAGAATTTCAATGGTTTGACTCTGTATTCCACATTAAGTAGCTAGGATTTTTAATGCATCTGTACATTACACCAGCTACAGCAGGTCAGTAACATAAGCCAGAATGATCAAATTTCCCAACATACATGACTCCTAACCATCAAAATTTCTCTTTATTGAATTGACAGGTAGCTTTCCACTAAAAGAACCTTTGTGGAACAGAAGACAATGATGAGCTTTCATGAAATGAGTGCCAACAAATAGCGTAACCTGTAAAATACCAAACTCCACAATTAAATAAACACAATGCGAGGGAATGTCTCCAGGAATCTCTTCATTCTCAATGACGTTGGAGACCAGTACGCAAGTACCAAAGTAAAGAGGACGTGTTTGAAACCAACTTCAGTCAGTTGTGCCGAGACAAACAGGGGATTTATCCATCTTGGTATATTTCTGTAATTTTCATCACCATAGGCTTTTGTCTTCAGTTAATTCAAGTCATTCAGCATTGAGAAAGTACAAGACCACCAAATATGGAAACTAACCACATCAAACCACCCTGTTTCCAGGCTAGTCCAAACATGGACAAAATATTAGCAAAATATGGATAAAAGAGCCAGTTTTCGATGTAAGGTTGGAATGACTCTACAAGAAACCAAGGCAGCATTTTACTGAGTATGTCATGAAAGTGTCAGAAGAAATCACCCCCATCTCTCCTCCAGCTTTCTCCTCACTACCACTACCACACATCAGTCTGTACAAGGGTCCTGACCTGAAATGCCACCTATTCATGTCCTCCTGAGATACTGCCTAACTTGCTGAGTTACTCCAGCAATCTTTGTTCAAGACGGCAGAACCTGTCTGCACTAAGTAGTTGAGAGATAGAGGAAGGGAGAAGATAGACACTAGATTAACTTTGTAATTTATAAAACACAGGGATATCTTTACAAAAGAGAGTTGCTCAGAGAAGACTTTCACTTCCAGGGTTAAAGGCAGGGACAAAGTGAAAACATTCAGGATTAGGTAGGATCATGAAAGTAGGCAAAATATGCATAAATGTCTACAAAATAAATGATCACATCTATTTGCTTCTATGGAAACATGGAAGCAATTGAAGCTATTAAAGCACCTCCAGATTCAGAGACAGTTTCTTCCCAGCTGTTATTAGGCAACTGAGCCATCCTACCACAATTGGAGAGCAGTCCAGAACTACGATCAACCTCATTGAAAACCCTCAGACTATCTTTGATCGGACTTTACTGGCTTTATCTTGCACTCAACGTTATTCACGTTATTCCCTTTATCATGTATCTGTACACTGTGAATGGCAGTCGATTGTAATCATGTATAGCCTTTCCGCTGACTGGTCGGCACGCAACTGTACCTCGGTACATGTGACAATAGACTGAACTTAAAATGCTGGATGGATTTGTTCCAGCGATGAGGCTATTTTCACAATGGTTTGCAAGCAACTTTAGCTGGGCTCAGGATTTCAGGCCCCACGTCATGGAACAGGACATCATCAGAAGCATTCACCTTTGTCGTAAGGCTGTATATTTAAGTAGAAAGAAGCAGGAGATGAGGTTGTGTCCCCTGCACTGTGCAACAAGGAGAAGTGCTTCCTGTAGCCGACCCGGCAGTCACGAGCATGACCCTGCAAACCCATGGCACAAGGCAGTGGCACCACTGACAGAGTCCCGTCTGGCCACAGATTTATGTCGGAGCGAACAAGCTGTGACTCTGGGTGTGTAAATTTGCCTGATTGAGTCTCATCTTATTGCTCTCTCCCTCTCTTGCATTTGGCTAATGTCTACCTTGACAGATGGCAGCAGAAGCAGCTGAGCCCTTAACTCAACAAAAAAAGTTTAATTTACAGTTAACATGATGAAACGGTTGGCCCCTTTGTGCCAAGCCAATATTTCATGCTCGCTGTTGAATTTTAATCATGTACTTCAGACCTTGGATCTTTCCGCAAAAGTTACCCACAGCATTCGAGGCAAGCAATGCCGAGTGCAGCAGCAGCAGCAGCAGCAGCAGGTCAAATTAATGGAACGCTACCTCAACGGACAAAAAAAAAACCTACAGCCCCATTCATCTCCAAGCTAAAAGATAAATTTAATTCGAATTAAGTGGAAGCTGGAAGGATGAACCAATCTGCACACTTTGCATCATTTTGACAGAGCTTCATTTACGACGGGGTTTGGCTGGAGCCTCACTGGGATAAACCTATTACCAAGCCCGCGAAAAATGAGGCAACACTCACGCATTAAAGTGACAGCAATAAACTTGGCACCAAAGACTGCAAGAGGAAAATAAATGCAACCTGGTTACATTCAGTAGACTGCACACACAAAAAAAAAAACAGATTCATTAATTTAGTTTCTACATTCAGGGACTTCTGACATTTCGACTTCAATAAGCAATTGGGATGCAAAACTGGTGTAAATCCTGGGATTTCATTTAATCCGGTGTCTCGTATTGTCATCAGTCTCCTCAGTGACATAAATAATGATCCGTGCATGGAATTTTGCAATGCAAATAATTTCTTTGCTGTAATCTTGCCTAACGGCCGTGTAACTCTGTGCTTGATTTGTAGAAATGAGGCAAAACTGATGTGAAAACCTGTCGATTGAAACGGATTCAGGAATAATAACCATGATGGTACACGAGTAGCAAAGTTATCCTGCCTGTCAACACATATCCGACTTTTACCAATGTCTTTTAATGTTCTACATCTTTTCCCAGCAATGGGAACAAATAGCATCCATCAGAAAACCTCACCAATTAGTTCTATTGTTTTAAGTAGAAATTAGATATGGGTTTTTGTGTTCAGCCACCAGAAATAAGACTTTAACAGCAGATTTATTCTGATCTCTGACATGTATAATTTGCAAGCTTATTTTGCAAGCTCATACTTCCGATACTTTCCTTTGCAATCCCCCTGAAGGTGTCCGTAATTCTTTGAAGCCAATAGTTTTAATACTTTCCAATGGGACACTTGCAGTCGTGATGCTGAGACTGGTTGGTGCGATGGTTAGGAAAACTCTGAGGTAAAATGGGTTTCACTGATGAAACTCTGATGTATGAAAGTGCCCATGGAAGAAAGAAAACAGAAGGTACTGCAAACACTCAGCAGATCAAGCAGCATCTGTGGTGAGAGAAACGGAGCTAACATTTCAGGAAAGACCTGTGTTAGAAATGGGGAAAAAGAGGAAACATGTTAATCTTTGGCAGAGAAAGTGGGTTGTCAATAGATCAGGTAAAGGATATATCTCCGATAGAGTGAGACCAAATTGGTTACAGTGGCAGTTAGGAACAGATTGTTTTTCTTTGTCTGTGTTCACTTGTATCTGGGAGCTGAGATATGATCAACAGGTCAGACTATACTGTTGAAAAGAGAGAAAACTTATCTAAAGTTACAGGTGACTGTCTGGCAGAAATGGTCAGCTCGGATAATGGCTGAGAGAAGGAATGGGTTGCCTTGAGTTGGAGAATTTGTCGCTAAGTCCTGCAGGCTGCAACCTGCCCAGGCAGGAGATTAGGTGTTGTTTCCCAAGCTTGCATTGAATCTCATTGTAACAGTGCAGGGGATTGCACTTAAAAAGTTGAAATTGAGAGTGGGGTGGTGAATGACAGGGGCAACAACGAGAAGCCCAGGGTCACTCCTGCAGATGGCACATGCATGGTCTGCAGATTGATCAGCCATTCCTCACTTGGTTTTTCCTATGTGAACACTGAACGCAGCACGCTAGGTTTGAAGCAGGTCAAGTGAATTGCTGCTTCATCTGGAGGAACGGGTTGAATTCCCGGATGGTGAGAAGGGAGGAAGCGAAAGGGAAGGAGTTACATTTCCTGCGGTTGTATAGAAACATAGAAAATAGGTGCAGGAGTAGGCCATTCGGCCCTTCAAGCCTGCACTGCCATTCAATATGATCATGGCTGATCATCCAACTCAGTATCCTGTACCTGCCTTCACTCCATACCTTTAGCCACAAGGGCCACATCAAACTCCCTCTTAAATATAGCCAATGAACTGGCCTCAACTACCTTCTATGGCAGAGAATTCCAGAGATTCACCACTCTCTGTGTGAAAAATGTTTTTCTCATCTCGGTCCTAAAAGATTTGCCCCTTATTCTTAAACTGTGACCCCTGAACGCAGCACGCTAGGAATCGGGAACAATCGGGAACAATCTTCCTGCATCTAGTCTGTCCAACCCCTTAAGAATTTTGTAAATTTCTATAAGATCCCCCCTCAATCTTCTAAATTCTAGCGTGTACAAGCCGAGTCTATCCAGTCTTTCCAGTAAAGCTCCATCGGACAAGGAGTGGATCAAAGCAGAGTGGGGAGCGAGAACTTCAAAATGCGAAAAAGGGAGAAGAATGATGTCATTCCGATAGCAGATTCCTTGTTGGACCTGGTGAACTACACAAGGGATGATCAGTTGGATAATGATTTGGCATCTCAGAGCTCAGAGACTGTTTATAATTCTCAGTGGCAACTAGTCTAAGGGTATGGGGAGGGAGATGGTGAGAATGTGTAATTAATTTGAATAGCGGTCACGGATTTGTCATGTTGGTCCACAGAAGCTTCATGACAACAAAAACTGTGCCAATGCAAATAGGTGAGAAGCGAAGGTTTTGTGAGACAAAATTGTAGTGAGAGTAGTACAGACATTATTGATGGAGAAAGTGAGACATAGGTGAGTATTGGAGAAGAGCTCAGTGTCTGCAAATCCTGAAGTTCACAGAATTATAAACAGACTGAATCAGGTATAGAGATGTAAGAGACTGCAGGTGTTGGAATCTTGACCAAAATAAAATGCTGGAGGAACACAATGTAGGAACACAAGATTGTAACTGGAATTTGATAAAGATTGGTACGTTGACTGGTGAGCAGCCTGGAGAAAATAGCCACCATCTTGTGTACAGAAGATGTGGATGGATTCTTGTTTAGCAATGAGCAAATGCTTATTGAAGGACGATGAAAAATGTGCAGTTTTGTTTACAATCAGATCAGCTACAAGATTATTAAATTTTGGAGCAAACTCTAAGGGTTTAACATCTGGCTCATTCTTCTAATACAGTTGATCAATGATTCAATGATACTTTATTGTCACTTACACCTAAGTACAGTGAAATACTTTGTTTTGCATACAACCCGGTAAAATCATACAGCAAACCTCACCTAGGCAGCACCCACATTTCTGGCACCGACAAAGTTACAACGGTTCACCGAACAATCCTATCTACTGCCTGCCGCAGCAGGTGGCAGCGGGCGGCTCCCGCCATTGCCTCCTCCCGCCATTGCCTCCTCCCGCCATTGCCTCCTCCCGCCATTGCCTCCTCCCGCCATTGCCTCCTTCATTCCTGTCCCCCCCCCCCCCCCCCCCCCCCCCCCCCCCCCCCCCCCCCCCCCCCCACCCACTGCCACCACCCCCCTCATCATTCTCGGCTGCCCCCTGCCGGATGGTTCTCAGGCGACCCTCCTTGCATTCGACAGCGCGGATCCCCTCCTTGGTCTCAGCGGCGCGGGACTCCCTACGTTCACGGTCCCCCTCGCTCTTGACAGTCCACCTCCCTCTCGACGTTCCACCTCACTCACGCTGTGTGTTGGTGGATGTCACTGTTTAGAAATAATTAGCAGAGCATTCCCGTTCAGAATGTAATGGTCAAATTTATAACTGTGTAGTTACAGGAATTAATAAACATAGAGAATTATCAACCACCTATTATTTTGCAAATGCAGAAAAAGAGTTGTGATGTCTTAGTGTATTAAAGTATAAACTCACAAACTATTTCAGTTTCATTTACAGCACAGAAGAAGCTATTTGACCCAACACTCTCAGAGTGATCCCTTCATTCTACTCCCCCACTTAGTTCCTGTAAGGCAGCTATTCTCACACACCTTACACATTAACTATATGCAATTTTCCCACCGGCCATCTACATGAAGGATTATGTAAAGTAAGTAACCTAACAATATAACACCTTGAAGTGTAGTGACTCATGTAGTTCTCAATATGCTGAATATGTACTGAAACACATCAACACCACATTGTGGTTATTGGCTACAGAAACTGAGAGTGGGAGCAGAATGCGAGGACTTCTATTGTGAGCTTTTAACTCTGGCTCTGGACCTGATTTGGCAACACACCAAATTTTATGACTCAGATGCACAAGTGGTTACAAAAGCAAAATGTAATTTGTTGCCCTTTATAAAACAAGACAGCAATTCCGTACAAGTATTAATTAAAAAGGTGTCCAATAGACCATTTAACGCTGTTATCTCAATCTAATGTTGGATGGAATTCAAGCCACATAAAATCACTCATTTATTGAGCGATGTAAACGGAGCGATTGGGAGTAGAGATGATTGTGTGGAAATTTCCACATTCAAATATGTCAGCACAGTGCAAGATGCAGCAGTAGTTGTCCAGATTGGGTCTAGTTGAACGAGGACTCCGGGCGCTGTCTATACTGAGTTTGTACATTCTCCCTGTGACCACATGGGTTTTCTCCGAGTGCTCCAGTTTCCTACCACACTCCAAAGACATACAGGTTTGTAGGTTAATTGGCTTCGGTAATATTGTAAATTGTGAATAGTGTGTAGGGACAGTAGTGTGCGGGGTTGATCGCTGGCTGATGCGGACTTATTGGGCCAAAGGGCCTGTTTCTGTGCTGTCTCTAAAGTCTTGGCCCTGGCCCACTTAGGAAACCTGAACGGAAACCTCTGGAGACTTTGCACCCCACCCAAGGTTTCCGTGCGGTTCCCGGAGGTTGCAGGTGGTTGCCGGAGGTTGCAGGTAGTGGAAGCAGGTAGGGAAACTGACAAAAACTTCCGGGAACCGCACGGAAACCTTGGGTGGGGCGCAAAGTCTCCAGAGGTTTCTGTTCAGGTTTCCTAAGTGGGACAGGGGCATTAATCCATGTTCTCCAGAGATGCTTCCTGACCTGCTGAGTTACTCCAGCATTTTGTGTCCTTTTGTGTATTAACCAGCAGCTGCAATTCTTAGTTTCTACAATTTATAATCCCTTACTCAGTTATAGCGGACAATCGACATTAGACCACCAAGGGTTTGTTATAACAAGGGTTTACTGATAAGCAGTAGATCATTTTTGCTCTTCTGTACTGCTGAATATCTAATTCCCTGCCAATTATTCAACACTGCTAATAGCACACTGGAGAAGAATGCATTGGTCAGTATTCAGAAAACATGGACCTATGGCTTTGACTAAATTCATGAAAGGGCTTTCAAATCAAGATGTAGGAATTCTGAGATAAAATCAGGAAGTGCTGGAAATACTTGGTAGCATCTGTGGTGGGAGAGAAAGAGTCAGTGCATCAGTTAAATCATCTGTCATTGACGCTGGGAAGAGTGAGAACATTAGCTTATTTTTGAGCTTCAGTGAAGCAAGAGGAGAGT
The DNA here is from genome assembly GCF_028641065.1 of Leucoraja erinaceus. Taxonomy (NCBI): domain Eukaryota; kingdom Metazoa; phylum Chordata; class Chondrichthyes; order Rajiformes; family Rajidae; genus Leucoraja; species Leucoraja erinaceus. The sequence goes on along the minus strand of NC_073399.1, from coordinate 20,622,120 downwards.
GGAGAATGAAGAGACCATCTAGATAGGATGGAGACCACGAGCGACTGAATGTGACTGAAACAGGCCCTTTGGCCCAACTCGTAAATGCTGACCAATGTACCCCATTTACAGTAAGCCAGCCTATTTGTTACTCCAGCACTTTGTGCCATATTTGCCCATATTTGTCCCATTCCCTCTAAATATTTCCTCTCAATTCCTTCAGTCACTTGATCTCCCTTATCCTCCAGCCACCACATGCCACTTCCCTTGTCCTTTGTTTAATGAGTCAAGCAGCAATTACAGAAAGAGGAACAGAGATAATGCTTTCAACTGTGCTCGATCTGACTGGTTGCTTACCCCAGCTCAGCGGCGGCTGTAACCTACCCAGTTGTTTGGCTCCGTGGATCACTGACACCTTGGTCTGTCCACCTTTGCTGTGATAGACCGGGTCATGAGAAGCAACCCAACCTCGAGGTATCACCTCCTGAGTCCTCATGGTCTTTGGACAACCTGAGTTATCAAAACATGTTTTGTCATCTGTAAATGCCTCTGAATTTTCAAACAACTGGAATTCATATAGATAACTAACTATATTATATATTGTATAATACGATCACAGGTGGAATGTGCAAACTCCACGCAGACAGCACCAAAGGTCAGAATCGAACTCGAGTCGTTGGAGTTCTGGGGCAGCACCTCTACTAACTGTGCCTCTGTGCTGCAAATCTCTGATGTTTTTAGTGCCCTGGAACCAATGCTTTGGAGTGATAGGAATGAGGACACAGTTGCTGAGAGTCAAAACAGAAAGTGTCAGAAGCTCTCAGCGGGTCAGACAGCAAAGGTGTAATCATTTAACATTATTGTTATATACTGACCCACAGACGATACTTGGCTTGCTGAGCCTTTCCAGCATTGCCTGTTTTTGTTAGCAATCCACACCGGGACTAAATAACCCAGGGGTCAAATTCCACCCAGGAAGTTAACAAATTGTTAATAATATGCAATTTGTGCAAGAACAATTAGCTGATTTCATAATATTTCAAATTTCATACAATGTGGGAGGAGGTTGTTTGGCACATTGAGGATTTGCCAGCTTTCAGGGCATTCTCATCCATCCTGTTCACCCACTGTTGCCCATTCTCCCTGTTGCCCATTCTCTGTTGCATGCCCATTAGTTGCCCCCGAATCTCACACCACACACCTTTAGTGCTCAACAACCAATGAATGTGTGGCCCTGTAAAGGGACCTCCTAGCCGCTTGTGTAGCGAGTGGCAGTGGTAGAGGCAGACATCCCTTCGTTAGCACGGGCTGCCTGCTGATTGTGTTTGCGCAATGCTTGTGCTGCCACAGATCATGCTCAGGACTGCTCGCAGCTCTGTTTGCAAATGTTATTCTCCAGTCTCTGGAGATTGATTTGTTTAAAAAGAGGTCTCGATATCATTGATTTTCAAAAATGATCTATTTCAGTATGGAACATAAACACAACGGCATGCCAAGTGTCTATAAGAACAACTGAGAGCTATAGTTATACTGCATAGAAACAGGCCCTTCCACCAAATTCATTTATGCCAACCAAACTGGTCCAACTTGCCCGTGTTTGACCCATATCCCTCCAAACCTTTCATTTCCATGTACTTGTCCCAGAGTCTTTTAAACTACGTATTGTAGCTGCCTCTCCAACTTCCTCCAGTAGCTTGATCATTTACCCACTTCCATTGTGTGGAAAGGTTGCTCCTCAGATCCCTTTTAAATCTTTCCCCTCCACCATAAACCTATTTTTTTTAAACTAAAACTAGTTTTTGATTCCCCTACACTGGGAAATAGATAGTTGGTTGTTATTTTAAAAAATCCTAGCTTAACCAGCCTCCCCTTATTGCTCAAAACCTCCAGTCCTGGTAACATCCTCGTAAATATTTTTTTACACCCTTTCTTGTAATGACATCCTTCCTATAGCAGGACTGCCAGAACGGTAAATGGTACTCCAAATGTGGCCGTACCAACATATGACATCCCATCTCCTGTACTCAGTACCCTGATTGATGAAGGCAAGTGTGCCAAATTCTTCACCACCCTGTCTACCCGTGTCACCACCTTCATGGAAGTATTGTACCTGCACTACAAGGACTCTCTATTCTGTAACACTCACCAAGGGCCTATCGTTTACTGTGCAAGGCCTGCCCTGTCCTACCAAAATGCAACACCTTGCATTTTTCTGAATTAGCCTCCTTCTGTCACTCCTCCAACTATCGGCCCAGTTAATCAAGGTCCTGTTATAATCATTGGTAACTTTCTTCACTGTCAACTATATTAGTCATCTACAAACTTGCTAATCTTATATTATAACTATATAATAATTAAAACACTAATAAAGTTTTATAATTTTAATTCATTCTAAAGTCTACAGAAACGAACAAAAGTCAAAATAATGAATATGCCTATGGTGTTGTTGAATTGTTGTTTAAAAAAACCCATCTAAATTGCTTAAAGGAAGGAAAATCATTGTGTTTACTCCACCTTGTATATTTGACATGACTTTTATGCTCGTGGCATCGACAAATGCCTCATTCAAAGCCAACGTGCACATCCTGGGATTGAGCTGAGAAGGATCTTGATAATATATTGTAATGACGTCTACCGTTCCAGTGAAGCCACAGATTAATTTTCTCATAACTGTTGATGACAAATAATGGTTCAGTAAATATTGTCCGTGGCGAAAGACTCGGGTTAGGAAAAGTTAGTGCAATCTTTACATGATCCTGATCATTACATGATCTCTACAGAAGGCTGTGGAGGCCAAGTCAGTGTATATTTTTAAGGCAGAGATAGGTCGATTCTTGATTAGCACAGGTGTCAGAGGTTATGGGGAGAAGGCAGAAGTATGGGGTTAAGAGGGAGAGATAGATCAGCTATGATTGAATGGTGGAGTAGACTTAATGGGCCGAATTCTACTCCTATCACTTATGACCTTAACTATAACCATATAACCATATAACAATTACAGCACGGAAACAGGCCATCTCGACCCTTCTAGTCCGTGCCGAACACGTATTCTCCCCTAGTTCCATATACCTGCGCTCAGACCATAACCCTCCATTCCTTTCTCGTCCATATAACTATCCAATTTATTTTTAAATGATAAAAACGAACCTGCCTCCACCACCTTCACTGGAAGGTGAAATTGGACTCTATAGACTTTGAAAATCTACTTCATTATCCACAACCCCTCCTATCTTAGTATCATCTGCATACTTACTAATCCAATTTACCACACCATCATCCAGATCATTGATGTACATGACAAACAACAGTGGACCCAACACAGATCCCTGTGGCACCCCACTAGTCACTGGCCTCCAACCTGACAAACAACCATCCACCATTACTCTCTGGCATCTCCCATTCAGCCACTGTTGAATCCATCTTGCTACTCCACCATTAATACCCAACCATTGAACCTTCTTAACCAACCTTCCAAGAGGAACCTTGTCAAAGGCCTTACTGAAGTCCATATATACAACATCCACTGCTTTACCCTCATCAATTTCCCGAGTAACCTCTTCAAAAAATTCAAGAAGATTAGTCAAACATGACCTTCCAGGCACAAATCCATGTTGACTGTTCCTAATCAGACCCTGTTTATCCAGATGCTTATATATATTATCTCTAAGTATCCTTTCCATTAATTTTCCCACCACTGGCGTCAAACTAACAGGTCTATAATTGCTAGGTTTACTCTTGGACCCCTTTTTAAACAATGGAACAACATGCGCAGTACGCCAATCCTCCGGCACTATTCCCATTTCTAATGACATTTGAAATATTTCTGTCATAGCCCCTGCTATTTCTACACTAGCTTCCCTCAATGTCCCAGGGAATATCCTGTCAGGACTTATTCACTTTTATATTTCTCAAAAGTGTCAGTACTTCCTCTTCTTTGAATCTCATAGTTTCCATAGCTACTCTACTTGTTTCCCTTACCTCACATAATTCAATATCCTTCTCCTTGGTGAATACCGAAGAAAATAAATTGTTCAATATCTCCCCCATCTCTTTTGGCTCTGCAGATAGCGGTCCACTCTGACTCTCTAATGGACCAATTTTATCCCTCGTTATCCTTTTGCTATTAATGTAGCTGTAGAAACCTTTTGGATTTACTTTCACCTTACTTGCCAAAGCAACCTCATATCTTCTTTTAGCTTTTCTAATTTCTTTCTTGAGATTCTTTTTGCATTCTTCCTCAAGCACCTCATTTACTCCATGCTGCCTATAATTATTGTAGATCTCCCTTTTTTTCCGAACCAAGTGTCCAATTTGTCTCCGACCGGAAGGCATTGCAGAGGGTGGTGAAAATTGCCCAACGCATCACCGGTTCCACGCTCCCATCCATTGAGTCTGTCCAAAGCAAGCGCTGTCTGCGGAGGGCGCTCAGCATCGCCAAGGACTGCTCTCACCCCAACCATGGACTGTTTACCCTCCTACCATCCAGGAGGCGCTACAGGTCTCTCCGTTGCCGAACCAGCAGGTCGAGGAACAGCTTCTTTCCGGCGGCTGTCACTCTACTCAACAACGTACCTCGGTGACTGCCAATCACCACCCCCCCCCCCCGGACACTTATTATTATTTATTCAAATCGTTTGCTATGTCGCTCTTCAAGGGAGATGCTAAATGCATTTTGTTGTCTCTGTACTGTACACTGACAATGACAATTAAATTGAATCTGAATCTGAATCTGAATCTGAATTTCCCTTGAAAAACATGGCTCTTTCCTATTTTTACTATTTCCTTTCAACCGAACAGGGACATAAAGATTCTGTACTATTACAATTTCACCGTTAAATGTACTCCATTTCTCTTCCACATCTTTCCCATAAAACAAAATGTCCCAATTTACTCCTTTTAAATCCTTTCGCCTCTCCTCAAAGTTAGCCTTTCTCCAATCAAAAATCTCAACCCTAGGTCCAGTTCTGACCCTCTCCATAATTATATTGAAACTAATGGTATTGTGATCACCGGTCCCGAACTGTTCCCCAACGCATACCTCCGCCACCTGACCCGTCTCATTTCCTAACAGGAGGTCCAGCACCGCCCCTTCTCTAGTAGGTTCTTCTATGTATTGCTGCAAAAAACTATCCTGCACACATTTTACAAACTCCAACCCATCCAGCCCATTTACAGAATGTGTTTCCCAGTCTATGTGTGGAAAATTGAAATCTCCCACAATCACTACCTTGTGCTTACTACTAATATCTGCAATCTCCTTACATATTTGCTCTTCCAATTCACGCTCCCCATTTGGCGGTCTATAATACACCCCTATAAGTGTTGCTACCCCTTTCCCATTTCTCAGTTCCTCCCAAATAGCCTCCCTAGACGAGCCCTCTAATCTATCCTGCCAAAGCACTGCTGTAATATCTTCCCTGATAAGCAATGCAACACCTCCACCTCTTGCCCCTCCAATTCTATCACACTTGAAGCAACGAAATCCTGGAATATTTAGTTTCCAATCACAGCCCTCCTGCAACCATGTTTCACTGATCGCCATAACATCATACTTCCAGGTGTCAATCCAGGCTCTAAGTTCATCCACCTTTCTTACAATGCTCCTAGCATTAAAATATACACATTTAAGAAACCCACCCTCTCTTATTCTCTGTTTATTTTCTTTTTCTTCTCTCGCCCCTACATTTTGGGTCAGAGTGCTACCATTCTCTGCCTCCTGCCTCACACACTGACTGCTAGCTTTCCCAATTTGAGTCCCTCCCCCCAACCATACTATTTTAAAGTCTCCCCAGTAACCTTTGCAAATCTCCCCGCCAGGATATTGGTCCCCCTCGAGTTCAAGTGCAACCCGTCCTTTCTGTACAGGTCGCACCTTCCCCAAAATAGGTCCGAATGATCAAGAAACTTGAATCCATACCCACTGCACCAGTCCCTCATTCACTCATTTATCCTCCACCTCGCTCCATTTCTACTCTCACTGTTGCGTGGCACAGGCAGTAATCCTGAGATTGTTACCTTTGCAGTCCTTCTCCTTAACTCTCTACCTAACTCCCTAAATTCTTCTTTCAGGACCTCTTCTCTTTTTTTACCAATGTCGTTGGTACCTATATGCACCACAACCTCAGGCTCCTCTCCCTCCCATTTCAGGATTTCTTGGACCCGTTTGCATCCACAACAGCAGATTGATAAGAATTAAAGGGGTGTTTTCTGTTTGGAGAATTACTATCTTTTCCATTTGTTCCACTTGAGTGAAAATGTCGAACTAGACACGTTGGACTCCCGCACTCACATCACGTGTGTATATTTGTAGTTGTCTGTTCCGCGACATCCAGCTGCTGAAAGTGTTTTATTCATTGAATTCATTCTCTGCAAATTGTTGCTAATAGCACATAGTTTGAACGCTATTATCTCAGTTCTAAATCAACAAAATGTCAAATGTAAAGATGTGTTGATAGAAGTTGACAGAGTGAAGTTGACTCAGTAACAGGGAATGATCTACTAATCCCAGCTACAGCGAGCAAACTAATGCATCAAAAATAAATCTCTCCATTCCACAAATGTGCCAGCTCTTCTCAGAATTCTCTGGTTTTGTTTTGGTTACTATCAGTAATTACTTTTGTTTTTTTTTATTTCATCACAGTCAGCTTTCAGTGTCTGCCTCACTTTATTTTACAACATTTGCTGATTATTTTCTACGATGAATATTGTGGAGATGCAAGACCTTTTTGATATTTATTGATCTGGGAGACACTTCAACAACTAGCACCATGGTTATTTTTCAAAAACTTATCAAACTTTTGAGTTAACTGCATAATATAAATGTATTATTTATTTATATTTCCCTTATCTATTGATGCACTTTCCTGCCTTTGAACTCAACACGGATGTTCCTCAATTTCATATTTTTTTAGTAATGAATTGTTAACAATTTTCATTTCTGGAAACTTAGATATTTCATGCAAAAAATAGTATTCTGGCTGGCAAAGCAGGACTTGTCTGATAGTTGTATTGTTGCACAAATATTACAGCTAGCCATAGGGATAACACAATAATAATGAATAACTTTATATTTCACATAGACTTTCCAAATTAAGATGACAAAAAGTAGAGCTGAGACAAGTTTGTGAAGTTCATTCCATTCGATTTCTGAGAGCACCACATTATGGATCCACCAGTGAACTAGTTACCTTAGAGCTTTTCATGTTAAATGAGTAAGGATTAATTCATAGCTTAATATAAAAACAACTGGGGAAGAGTGATCACAATAGATGTGATAGATTTTCACGTTCATTTTCAGTGATAATCTTGTCTGAAACCAGAGTTTTAAATTTAAAGAAATAAAGGCACACATATAACTACGAGAAAATTTACTAAATTAGGCCGGGAAATTGGGTTAAAAATAAGATTAGTGGCGGCAGATATTGTTTTAAAACCATTTTTAATCATGCAATTGAGATTTAAGACTTCATAGTAAATCATAATTCTTCTGTGGGTAACTAAAGAAATCACAAATTATATTAAAATGAAAGATAAGGCTTATAAAATTGCTCAGAATAGTAGTTCACCTGACAATTAGGAACATTTTGGAAACCAGCAAAGGAAAATATATAGAAAAGTAAATTGAATGTGGTATATCAACTAAAATATCAGGGGCAAATGTACGAATATCTGGAAGTATGTTGCTTCCTCCTTAACGAAGGCAAAGGAATTAATAATTACTAAGAAAATAGAAGCAAAGTTGAACAAATATTTTGCATTCTCCTTAAAGTGAAAGATATTAAAAACATACCCAAGGTTGGTAGCCTAAGAGGCAAAATAAAGCAAAAATTAACACAATGGATATCACTAAAGAAAAAATACAAAGCAAGTTAATGAACAAGCTACAGATCCTCCAATATTAAGTGGAGAGTGGAATGGCCGAAGGGCCGAATGGCCTACTCCTACACCTATTTTTCTATGTTTCTATGTTTCTATGAGAGAGCAAGTAGCTGCAGACATTATAGTTAGATGTTTTTTAATATTTTGGAAAAGTCCCAATGGGTTGGAAAATAGTAAATGTAACTTTGTAGTTCAAGGAAGGATGGGGCAAGTAAATAAAAAAGTACAGGACAGTCAATCTGATATCAGTTATCAAGGACATGCTTGTATCCATAATTCTTGAAATGTTAACAGAGCATTTAGACCATGTGCAATATATCAAAATTTGATCATATGAATATAAGATGGCAAAGTAAGTTGTGAGGACAGTTTATAAAAGAATAGGCAAGTGATTTGTGAATGGCAGATGGAATTATCCATCTTGATAAGGATAGGAGAACAGAATATTATTTCAGAGAAAACTTTGTATCTGAATGGATAGAAAATTGGCTCCATGGAAGTAAGATGGCGGAAGGTTGCTTCTCGGACTGGAGGCCTGTGACTAGTGGTGTGCCTCGTGGTTCGGTGCTGGGCCCATTACTGTTTGTCATCTACATCAATGATTTGGATGAGAACATGCAGGGCAAGATTAGCAAGTTTGCTGATGTTACAAAAGTGAGTGGTTTTGCAGACAGTGAAGATGGTTGTGAAAGATTGCAGCAGGATCTGGATCGATTGGCCAGGTGGGCAAAAGAATGGTTGAATAATGAGAATTGTGAGGTGTTGCATTTTGGGATGTCGAACAAGGGCAGGACCTACACAGTAAATGGTAGGTTGTAGAGCAGAGGGATCTGGGCGTACAGGTCCATGGTTCCTTGAAGGTCGAGTCGCAGGTGGATAAGGTGGTCAAAAATGTATTTTGGCACTTTGGTCATCATCAGTCAGAGTATTGAGTATAGAAGGTGAGAGGTCATGTTGCAGTTGTATAAGACGTTGGTGAGACAGCATTTAGAATATTGTGTTCAGCTCTGGGCACCATGCTATAGGAAAGATATTGTCAAGCTTGAAAGGATTCAGAAATGATTTACAAGGATGTGGCCAGGACTAGAGGGTGTGAGCTATAAGGAGAGGTTTAGGCAGGATCTCTATTCCATGGAGTGCAGGAGGATGAGGGGTAATCTTATAGAGGTGTACAAATTCATGAGAGGAATAGATCGGGTAGATGCACAAAGTTTCTTGCTTCTTCCAGAGTAGGAGAATCAAAGACCAGAGGACATAGGTTCAAGGTGAAGGGGAAAAGATTTAATAGGAATCCGAGGGGTAACTTTTTAACACAAAGGGGGGTGGCTTGTATCGAACAAGCTGCCAGAGGAGATAGTTGAGGCAGGAACTATCCCATCGTTTAAGAAACAGTTAGACAGGTACATGGATAGGACAGGTTTTGAGGGATATGGACCAAATGCAAGCAAGTGGGACTCGTGTAGCTGGGACATTGTTGGCCGTTGTGGGCAAGTTGGACCGAATGGCCTGTTTCCACACTGTATCACTCTATGATTCTATAACTCAGTCTAAGTAACCAAGGGAAATAAAATCTTGATATTATTGCAAGATGGGTAGTACAAAAGTAAATAAGTGATTACCTGATTCTGCAGTGATTGACTCACCTTGTGACTCCATTAAACTTTTCCACTCTTCACAAAGTACGGGAGCACCTCAAGGCTGCGTGCTCAGCCCCCTGCTTTACTCACTCTATACCCGTGACTGCGTAGCTGGACACAGTGCGAACTCCATCATCCAGTTCGCCGACGACACCACTGTTGTTGGACGAATTACAGATGGGGACGAGTCAGAGTATAGAAGTGAGATCGACCGACTGGCCAAATGGTGCCAGCACAACAACCAGGCTCTCAACATCAGTAAGACCAAGGAACTGATTGTGGACTTTGGTAGGGGAAGGATGAGGTCCCACAATCTTGTTCACATCAATGGGACGATGGTGGAGAAGGTAAAAAATTCCTGGGCTTGTGTATTTCCAAAAATCTTTCCTGGACCCAGTACATCGATGTAATTATAAAGAAGGCACATCAGGGACTCTACTTCCAGAGAAGATTACAGGGATTTGGCATGTCGAAGAAGATTCACCTAAACTTCTACAGGTGCACGGTAGAGAGCATTCTGACTGGTTGCATCGTGGCCTGGTTCGGCAACTTGAACGTCCAGGAGCGGAAGAGACTACAAAATGTTGTGGCCACTGCCCAGCCCATCACCGGCTTTGACCTCCCCACCGTCGAAGGGATCTATCGTAGTCGCTGCCTCAAAATGGCAGCCAAAATCATCAAAGACCCACACCATCCTGGCCGCACACTCATTTTACCATTGCCATCAGGAAGAAGGTAGAGGAGCCTGAAAACTGTAACATCCAGGTTCAGGGACAGCTTCTTCCCTACAGCCATCAGGCTCTTAAACACAACAACAAATAAGCTCTGAGCTATGAACTGAAAAATACTATATTATTATTGCACTATATTTGTTATGTATTGAACTTTTTTTCTCTTCCCCCGTTATGTACTATGTTTACATATTCACATATTCGGTTGTGGTGCAGCAAGTGAGAATTTCATTATCCCATCCCACATATGACAATAAAACACTCTTGACTCTTGACTCTTGAAAACAAGTCAAGAAAATGGTAGAATATCTTCACTTCCTTAAATGAATGCAGCTCTGACGACACCCGATGAATGCAGTTCAACAACTCAACAGTTCAATACGTGCAAGGTAAAGCAGTCACCTGGCTACTCTACCCCCAGCAGATTAACGTTCACTCCCAGCACCGAAGGTACAGTACTCCATAACAGCAATGTACCGTCTGTTGCAACATCTCCCAAACGCATGACCTCCAAGAGGTGCAAGAGCAAGATTAGAAGCTACACACGAATATCATCAGCTCTTCCTTCATCGTCACCGAATCAAGATCTAACATCGCCCTACCCTTTGGAGCATCAACATCATTTGCACTGCTGACGTACAAGAACATGACTATGTTTGCATACCCATATGTGTGCATGTATGCGCGTGCATGGCATATGTATGTGCATATGTATGTGCTTTTTGTATGTGTGTTTGCATGTGTGCAGATGTGGTGGGTTTGTATTTGAGTGCACGTATGTATATGGTGTGTGTACATGTGAATGCATGTGTGCTTGTGTGTGTGCATGTGCATATTGATGCAAATGCATGTATGGTGCTTGTGTGTGACATATATATTAAGCAGCCAAATTCTAAAGTAAATGTTATAATCATGTAATGACATTGGTAGCTGGTGGGTAATGGGCTGATAGATCTGTGGAAGTGAAGGGACAAGCAATTTCACTTAAATTCAGGGTTTTGTTTTGGACGTAAGAGGCTTCTTTGCGACAAGGAATGTCCTTGTAAACAAAATAGTCATCCAGAACTGAACTATTGATCTGATGATTCACTATACCACTAATTGTAAAGCTTAAGTTATTTACAGGGTTTTAATTTTTTATTCATTTTTGGTTTAAACATAAAGAACCACTTTCCGGATAGTTGAGACAAGCAGTACAAGAAAGGGTGCTATAACTATTCAATAACATCACTGTCATTGGCCAAAGTGCCCTTGTGATAGCATTGATAGCAGTGCACATTATTTTGATAGGTCAAGCTCACAAATCAAGGGTGAGTCTGCATTATGAGTGAGCCAAGACGCATTTGTATAGTGTAATCTGGTGAAAATGAAATGAGGATATCAGTCTGCATCATTTTCCCTCATTCATCTTCATACCACTCATAGAGGGTAATAATTGATAGCTCTGCTGAAATACAGATTGATAAGTACGATCAATATTCAAAGAAGATGCATGCGGATAATGAGGATGAATGGTGTGAAGAATTATTACAGTTGGCTGAGAGTGATGGGACCATTTGCTGAGAGTGATGGGACCATTTGCTGAGGACACAATTTGAACTGAACTTGAGGTGATTCATTCTGCTTATGCATCAGAACTGAAGGAGTAAGCCTATCTTGTTCATTTAGTAACCAATCTTGGTGAAAGGTATCAAAGTATTTCATGAACTAGCCAAGTCTAGTGGTTCTGCAAAGGAGAACAGGCATTCTAATTCGCTTTGATATCATTGCAATGTAGTCGTTACTATATGATGCACTAACCAATTTAGAAACATAAATTATTTAAATAGTACCTTTTGCAATATCTTGAAGCTCCTTCACAGGGGGAAATAAATCCTTGAAGTGTGCGAATGTTATAATGTAGGAAACAGAGCAGCAAATTTGCACATCATTGGCTCCCACAGACGGCACACAATTATACTACTTATTCGTGGGAGCTTGATCGAGGATAAATATTAACCAGAGCACCGTGGTTAACCCCTCTGCTCATCTTCCTAATCATTTCATTGCATAGCCAATTGAGAGAACAGGCTAGGCTTGAGTTTGACAACCTATCGAGAGGCAACACCTCGGTCTTTTGAACTTGTGTCTTCCAAATGAAACATGAGGAAACATCCACCTGATTTGCTACAAAGACATAGCGACAGTTGTAATGAGGTTTCAGGAAGGTTTCTCATCACCACATTGTTAAATTGCAATTCATGATTGCCAATAAATACAGGCCTTGTCCAAAATGGCCACATTGATCCAAGATGGCGGCCAAGCCAGGTGACTCTTTGTGTACTGGTCACAGAAGTGGATCTGCAATCACGCATTACAATCGATCTACTCTTTTAAACCCCTACGCCAACAGCAGATAATGTACTTGTACATTGTGGATGGCTTGATTGTAATCATGTATAGTCTTCCCGCTGACTGGTCAGCACGCAATAAAATATTTTCACTGTATCTCGATACACGTGACAATAAACTAAACCAAACTAAATTTAAATTTTTTTTTAAAAGAATAAATAAAAAGATAAACTTCCACAGAGAGTAATCAGATAACCCCAGCTGGTGGGGAGCAGTTGATCAGTATTCTGTGGGTACTTCAACAAGCAGATGGCAGCTTGGTCAATGCTCGAATGGAACATCACTTGGGAATTTAGTTTATGTTAGTTTAGAGATACAGTGTGGAAACAGGCCCTTCAGCCCACCATGTCCGCACCGACCAGCGATCACCCATACACTAGTTCTATCCTACAGCCGAGGGACAATTTGCAGAAGCCAATTAACCTACAAACCTGCATGTCTTTCGAATGTGGAAGGAAACCGGAGCACCCGGAGAAACCCTACACTATCACAGGGAGAATGTACAAACTCCACACAGACAGCATGGTCAGGATCAAACCTGGGTCTCTGGCACTGTTAGGCAGCAACTCTACCACTGTGCCACCTATAAGATGCAGTTGGCTTATTGCTACTAAATGATTCAAACACCAGTTTCATTGTGGATCTCAGGCACCTGAATGAATTAAGGTAAGTGATGGATAAACACTTGGGACAGCAAGGAGAATAGTGCAATGTGATCTTCCACGGCAATGCATAAGGCACTTTAGTTTAGAAGCTCCTCTGAAAGACATTGTAAAATTACCATAGCTTGTTTTATATGCCCCACACAAATGAATGGTTAAACACTCAGTGCAGAGTGCCAGCAAAACAAGGGAATTGCAGAAAGGCAGGAACTATGTTTTGAAAGCTTACAGGTTGTAGGATGATGTAAATGTAAGAACGGTCCATTGATGGGAGCCAGGGAAAAGGGCTAACATTGTTGGCTGGCAATCCTACATTGGAAATAATGAGTTTCAATATGATAGAATGTAACGTGTGTTGACTTAAGCTTTATGACGATGCTGGCAATGCCCTGGAGGCTTCATGAGAACAGATATGTGATTAAAGAATAATCCTGATCCAAACAAAGGGCCCTAGTTTTGTTAACTACCTTTCCTATTGTAAAATATTCTCAATCCAAGCATAACACTTAATAAACCCAATTCAAACATAGGGCAATCTCCATTTACTGTGTTTGGTTTTATAATTCAGCAGGCTAAATATAAGTGTGTCTGCTGCCAACATAACCCAGAGTTTGGAAATTAAGTTGCTTTTGTACAGAAATGAAAAGTTGTTCATACTGAGGTCTGGTCCCCACTATAGAGATTTGTAGATTATATTAATCTTTGGCTGGAAGAACTCCTGATCTGAGCTTAGACCTGATCCAGTTTCAACAAATATTTTGGCAAACTCGGGGTGTATTTTGCAGAATCCAGTTCCATTAAATTTATACCATGTGTAGGACTCAACATGCAGGGTCCGTTTCAGCAGTTGTTAACCCCATGGTCTCTGGTACCTAAGGCTAATTTTATTTGCATGTTGACTATGGGCTGCAGTTCAGATAAAATATAACCTCCTTGTCTCTCACTGCATTCATCCACCTCTATCAATCTCAGTGGTGATATCAAGATGCAAAAGGTTTGATAAACCTCTGGGCTTTGGCTCAAGAAATTTGTTTTTCAAATTTACACCACATTCAATGCAAATAAAAGTTCAACTCTGCATCTTAAATGCAAGCTACGGATTTCTAGCAGAAACGTTGCTGTTTCTCATCCACCATTCTTTTGTAGTGTTGCTCCTCTGTAGTTCTAATGTAGGAAATACTGATCTCCAAGTCCCCAGGTCAAGTGATGAACCTCATGCCTTTTTTTGAACTTATTTGTGGAGCACGACATTGTGGGCAAAACCAGCTCTGTATGTCTAAAGTATCCTCATGAATAGGGGAATACTTCCTGGAGCCATTGCAGCACGTTCAGTGACAATGCTCTTGACATCCCAGTCTATGTATAAGGGCAGTATAGGAAGTAGTGGCACAACGCCAGAGATTTGTGTTCGATCCTGACCTCGAGTGTTGTCTGGGTGGAGTTTGGACAGTGGGTCGTAGATCCTGTTTCCATGCCATTTCTCAAAACCTAAAACAGAAGAGCAGAACAAAATAGAAAATGGGATTAGTTATTTTTCCCCTCGTACGAATTCTGTCATTCAGTAAGATCACAACAGATCTTTGAAATAACTTTTCTTTCATGCACAATTCTTCCTTTCACCCCACATCTCATAATTTCTTTAAAATGCAAATCTGGATTCATCTCTGTCTGGAATATTATGAGCAACTAAGTCGTCACTGCCTTCATGGGGAGAGAGTTTCAAAGGTTCCAGACTACTATCTGGTGCATTCCAGGTCCCCTTGCTCTGCTTGGCATCTTATCGCAAACTTCCTGAAAGGCAAAATATGCCACATCAACAATTCACCTTTATCTATTCTGCCAGTTGCAATATCAAAATATTTAGACAGAATTTTCTGTCATAAATCTACATTCACTCGGCCCAACCATGTTTTTATAATTTTTCAGGTCCCTGTTCCACTTCCTGAATAATAAATGTCAGTATTTACCTTCACATCAGCTGGTATAAACTTTCCTGTTTTCTTTCTCTCTCGTTTCTTAAACAGTGAGGTCACATTTGCTGGCTTCCCAATCTCTGGAAACAATTTTGATTCGATGGAACTCTTGCAAGATGGCCACAGGTTTGTCCATTCCATTATCTCCATCGCCACCTCATTCAAGACCTCAGGATCAGGTCAACAAGCCCTGAGGAGTTACTGGTTTTCATTTTCAACAACCTCCCCATCTTACATGTTTTAGATCCTTATTCCCTCTCCTCTTGTCGAACTTCACTCCATCCCAGAGGTTTTATCTGCCTTCCACGAGGCCAGACTCAAAATATTTATTTAATTTCACAACAATTTCTGTATTCATTGATATAATTCCTCCTGCTTCAGTCTGTAAGAACCTATATTTAACTTTTGTTAGTCTATTCCATTTTATCTATCCATAAAAGATTTTACAGTCTGTTTTCATTTCCCACTGGATTATTCCCATATTTTATTTTTTCTTTTCCTTATCATTTCCTTGGTCATTATTTGTTGAAATTTGATTTTTTTTCCCCCAAACCTCAGACTTACGAGTCTTTGGCAACACTGTAAGCTTTTTCCTCTGATCTCATACAATTTTAACTCCTCTTAATTTGATGAGAGGACTTTGACCTGAAACGTCAACTCAGTTTCCCTTCCTTCCCACATGTGTGGTGTGATCTGTGAATATTTCCAGCACTTTCTGCTTTTACTTCAAAGTCTTATTGTTTATTGCTGGGGAAACTGTGGTGTTTAGTTATATTGGGCACTTGTGAGACCACATCCTGAGTACTGGGTACTGTGTTGGTCTCCTTACTTTGGAAAGTATGTTAATGCTTTGAAAGTAGTTCAGAGAAGGTTCACTGGACTTGTACCTGAGATGGGAACTGTTATTTAAGGCAAGGTTGGGCAGTCAAGGCTTGAGTCTGCTGGAGTTTAGAAGAATGAGAGTGGACTGGATTGAAACACTTAAGGACTTATGGAGTCTTACCAGGGTAGAATATACACCTATCCTTGCAACAAACGGTTTCTATGATTGCCAACATGTGTGTTTGGGAAGCAGTGCTACTTTAAGAATTGGCATAGAAGTAGAGAATCATAATTTCCTAAACGGAATGGAATTTAAATTGCATTTGGGAAGACATAGATTGCAGATGTGATGTTGCTTGAACTTCATGTCATATCAGCCAGACTTCCTCACACATCCTTACACAGGCTTCCTTGCACATGCGGTTTACTCTCTCAATGAGGGGGAAGCAAGTCAAGCAAAGCTCCATTCTCCAGGGCAGGTCAGAGGTTTTGTAACCCGTTGATGCCAAAGTTAGCTTTGGCTTTTTTTCAGATAGATTAATGTCTTTGTCACGGATGGTCAGATTTGCGTCTGCCAATCTAGAGATACTTTCCTCAGGGATTTGAGGTTACAGAATGGAAAAAAGGCAGAAACGCCAGACATTCTGAAGAAGTTTAAATTCCACAGTGAGTAGTTTGATGCACTAACATTTGGATAAAAATAAAAATGACGAGTTTACAGAGAACCTCTGATGGAGTAAAATGTCCAGGACACTTCAAAGGAAGGTTATCAATCAACATTTTGGAATGAGCAACAAAAGAAGAGATTGGAGCAGATGACCTAACCCCTGTTCATGGCTGGGTGTTAAGGGATACCTTATAAGAGGAAGGAGAGATTTAGGAAAGGAATTTCAATGCCATGAGATGTTGGCAGTTGCTGATCGAGCAGTTAAATTCGGTGGCTCAATTTGGAAGGGCGATGACATTGTAGAATTGAAGGAAATGACAGCGATAAAGAATGCTGTACATTAGACCGTGACTTCCCTGCAGAGTGTCAGAGGGCTTGGAAATGCCCATAGCCATTCCTGACTAACCTTTGTGGCAAGACATGCAGGATCAGCTTTTCAATAACCACCCTGCCATTCACAAACTTGCTGTAAATGAGACCAAAATTCCCAACCTTACCTTTTGGAACAACATTTTACGGTGAGGGGTTGGGAAGATTTAACAGGAACCTGAGGGGTGATTTTTTTTACACTTGAAAGGGAGTGGAATGAGGTAATTGTCTTATTTCTTTTAGGGCATTCGTCCAAATGTCTAGAGGATCAATTGGTCTAAAAAGTAATATAAATGGAAGTTTACGGTGCAGACAGAAGTAATTCAGCCCATTGATTCACGCCAGGTAAAAACGGAACTAATCTCACTTTCCAGTTGTAAGTTCCTTAGGGTGTTTCAGGTGCTTCTTTAGTTTAGAGATATTTTAGATTAGAGATACAGTACGGAAACAGGCTCTTCAGCCCACTGAGTCTGTGCTGACCAGCGCCCCCATACATTAACACTATCCTACACACACTAGAGACAATTTACAAATAAACAAGCCACTTCGCCCATAAACCTGCACATCTTTGGAGTGTGGGTGGAAACCCGAGCACCCAGAGAAAACTCATGCAGGTCACGGGGAGAACGCACAAACTCCATACAGACAGCACCTGTAATCAGAATCTATCCCAGATCTCTGGCACAGTAAGGCATCAACTCTACCGCTGCACCTCCGTTCCACCCAACACACATTTCTCTGGGCGCTTTTAAAATGGGTGAGGGTGCCTGTCTCTTAAAGCAGTGAGTTCCAGACCCACACCACCCGCTGAGTGAAATAATCCTTTTACAATGACATAAAATTAGACCTAACTAAGACACAAAGTGCTGGAGTAATTAGACTCTAGTTACTTCCATCTAGTTAAGGACAAGTAGGTCCCTAATGCCCACTCTGACAAGGTTTCTTGTAATTTTAACTATCTCGATTAAACCTCCACTTAATGTCAGACAGATCGGGCAACATCGGTGGGAAAAAAAAAAAAGTTGATTTTTAAAGTCTGGGATCCTCCAGCAAAATTAGATCCTTAAAAGTGAATTATTTCTCTTTCCACAGTCGCTGCCTGACCAGCTGAATGTTTCTGGTTTTATTTCAGAGTTACTTTGTTCTGATGTAGGCAGCTCCAGACCAGCCTGTCTGTCCTATCACAGTCCAGCCCTGGCATATCATTCAGAAACCTCCTCAGTATCCTCTGTAGTTCTGTTACCTCCTTTCTGCAGTTAAACGTGGCTTGGAGCTTTCTGCAGTTAGAAGATGATCTCCACACTCCTGCATTCTTTGTCACAACAACAATGTGCCTTATTCTAACATAACTGCAAGATGAAAGACTTCCATCAGTCTGAAGAAGGGTTTTGGCCCGAAACGTTCCCTATCTCCTTCGCTCCATAGATGCTGCTGCACCCGCTGAGTTTCTCCAGCGTTTTTGTGTACCTTTGATTTTCCAGCATCCGCAGTTCCTTCTTGAAAGAGTTGGTTGTTGACCTAAGAAAGCGAGGGGGTGAATATAACCATGTCCTCGTCAACAGAACTGCTGTAGTGATGGTCGGCAGCTTCTAGTTCCTAAGCATCCATATCACCAACAGCCTAACTTGGTCTCTACACCCTGATTGGTGAGCAAGAAAATACAACAGAGAATTTACTTTTTTAGGCGTCGGTGAATATTTTGCATTTTCACCTGAATTTTCATTGGAGAGGAAACGATATCGTGAACAAAATTGGAACGCGTACGTGAACTAGTGTCTGAAATGGAAGGGCTGCTTTGGGCTCTGGACAGGAAAATGTGGTATCTCCTGCATTGTTAGAGGAAGTTCAGTGGTTTATGGGGTGATCAAAGAACAGTCTGATAATACATCGTGTCAAATTCTTCCCTGGATTTTATCTTACTTTTATAGTTTCACATCAATAAATCAGTATCTTCCTAACTATTTCTAGCAGAGTCTTATCTTATGTTGTTTCCTGCAAATAGAAGTGAAACAATTTTATTATTCTTTTTAAAGAAGTTCTTTTTGCTCCAAATTCACAATGTTGCAGTTAGTTTGAGCTATGAATGCATCAATGCTGCCATCTGCTGGACGCCGTAGAATTACAACCTTCCATGGTCATCACACACATCACACCAGCACTGCAGTACAACTCAAGAAGGCTGAAAGAGCTCAGGTAAAAAAGCTATGTTTGTCGGTAGCACATGATGAAATGTTGTACTATAGAAACAGGTGAATGGCAGTCAATGCATTGAAACTGCTAACCCCCATCATCGCCTTGCCTCTGTGATATTCTCCACCTCACAATCTCAGCTTTCATGTTAAAATAGCCTTCCTGTCTCAAGGGCTTTATAAGAGAGAGAAACTTTTAAATTCCACTCTCCTCTTGTGAAGAATCACATCCTAGTTTTACCCCTAAATACTTTAGCTCCATACTTCCCTCCTTTGTTCTGGCTTCTTACCACAGAAGCAACAGTTTCCCTTTATTGATTCCATCAAATCCTCTAATCTATATTCAGGGGAATCTAAACCTTGTCAATGCAACCTATCATCATCATTTAAAACGTTCACAACATGGTTTTGTAACATTGTCAGCCCTGGTGCTTATTCCAGTGAACTCTCCGCAAGGTTAGCACGCCCTTCCCGAGAAGCAGTGTGTCGAATTGAATGTAGTGTCAAAATGATCTCTAACCAGAGATTTGGACAAGCAACCAAACTTTGTTATAATCCTGGCCTGACTCTTGAAATAAAAAGCATTGATTCTCCGAGATTCTGGGTTACTGACTTCATGCCCTTCAGAAATTACACTGATCAAACTTTCTTTGATTCATGGGGACAAACTCATTCCTCCCCACTTTATATTTATTCAGCCACACTCTTGAGCAACTGTAGCTGAAATAAAACTCAAATAAATGCATAATATTGCACACAGGGGTGAAATAATGAAATAAAGGGTGAAATAGGGCGCACATACCACATGATAGTTGCGGAAATATCTAAGTTTGAAATGATAGTGGACTTACGATTCATAGAGAGTCATAAAGAGAGATAACCTGCTCCTCAACACCTTAAAGACAAAGGAATTAATAATAAACTTTAGGAAGAATAAAACGGACATGGTACCATTGATTATCAGAGGGGACTGTGTGGAGAGGGTGGCGGATTTCTGCTTCCTGGGAATCCATATTGAGGAGGACCTGACGTGGAGCGTGAACACCACTGCGCTGCTGAAAAAGGTCCAGCAGAGACTGCACTTCCTGAGGGTGCTCAGGAAGAATAACATCACTCAGAGACTGCTGTTGTCCTTTTATCGGTGCTCCATTGAGAGCCTACTAACATACTGTGTATGCGTGTGGTACACCAGCTGCACAGCGGCTCAGAGGAAAGCGCTCCAGAGGGCCATTGACAACGCCCAGAGGATTGTCGGCTGCCCTCTCCTTACCTTGGAGGACTTACACAGTTCCCGCTGCATCAAAAAATCCCAGAGTATCATAAAGGACATTTCCCACCCCGGACGCTCCCTGTTTGAACTGTTGCCGTCAGGCAGACAGTACAGATCTACAAGGACAAGGACGAACAGACTTAAAAACAGTATTTACCCCACTGCTATAAAAGCACTAAATGTAGCCGCCAAGGAACGCAGGGGCAATACATACTAAGGGACTGTGGTACACTGTGGAATCGACAGAAGGATGGAGGGTTGGGTGTTTATGCGTGCTATTTTCGTGATATTTATTTTAGTTGTTTATCTTTTAATATTTTATCTTGTATGTATCGTTAGCTTTTAGAAATGTTTGAATGGTGCACTGACTGGCTGACATTTTTAAATTTCGTTGTACATGGTTCATGTTACAATGACAATAAAGAAACTATTCTATTCTATTCTGTTCTATAACGCAAGGAAACGGGCCCTTTGTTCCCTAGAGTCTACATTAACCATCAACTAACTGGATGTTGCTCACTCGTGTCTAATGGCAAGGCAATTCTTGCAGCAGGTACGTCTGATGCCTGGAGCAACGGTGCCCCACCAGCTCACGGTGAGAGGGTGCCACCACATCCACCCACAGGAGTTCCACATAGTGAGCAGGGCCACTCTCGCAATCTTGACTCTCCACATCTACATCCAAACTGCAGAGTTTGCTTATAAATGGGTCAGAGTTTCACTGAGTTTCACAATACAAAGAACATCCTTACCATGCTCGAACTTACCTTTACGGGCCCTGCTTTCCTTGATGGCCCAATGTAGACAGATGTGGAAGGTACAAGGAACTGCAGATGCTGATTTTCCAAAAAAAGAGGCACAAAGTGCTGGATTAACTCAGTGGGTCAGACGGCATCTCTTGAAAACATTGAGTCACGATCCCACATTTCGAGTGGGAACGTGACTCGAGATGTCACCAATCCATGTTCTCCAGAGATGCTGCCCGACCCACCGAGTTACTCCAGCACTTTGTGACTTCATCAGATGTGGAAGGTGTTGGGGCTGATCATTGCTCAGCGCAGTTTGGGCAATGCCACAGTTGGTCTTTACTCTGTGTCTGAGGAATGCATGTGTGTGGTAACTGGGCAAGTGTTTGATTAGCCTTCAGGTTACAGCCAAAGCCTACTGATGAATTCTCCTTCTTATCGAGCCCACACACAAGATTAGAAGTTGTTCAGCCAGAGCTCAACACACTTCTCAGCATCTGTATACAATGGTGTCTGTCTTGCGCTTCTTGTGCTTGGTGGTGGAGAGATTGGTGGAAACAGGGCCGCAACGTGAACGCTCTTTCCTTGACCCCTACTGATGAATAATGACCCCTTTGCCACAGTGCTGGACAGAAACTCACTACAGTGAGAAACTCACTCAAGCTTAGCCCAAACTTCTCAGCATCTTCAGAAAGAGCGACCAAACTCGAGGCTAATCAGTCACACATTCATTACACAAGCAGTGTTATTAGTGGGGCTTAAGGGCACTGCTGCAGAAGTGGCATTGTTGGGCCCCTCCACATCTGCACTATGAATTTGACACTGTGGATGAAAATTGGGAAATAGTTACATGTCCGTTCTAATCCTAATGAGCACTGAAACAGTCTTTAAAAATTATGCCCTTTCCAAAAAGGTTTGAACAGAGAGCTAATGGATCACTAATTGTGAAATCAATACCCATTACACTGCTGTCACTCTTGTTCTTTATAGATTGGTGAGGACAATTGATCAGAGTCAATTAGATAATATATAAAGGTCCAAATAAAAATATAATGACTTGCTCCTATTATCACATTTATTTCTAACCGATGATGAAGATGATTTCTGTGTCAGGAACAATTGACAGGAGTGATGGAGATGGGCCATCATTTCATTTAACTGCTACTTTCCTCAGAGCAGTAGTGCATTGTAATCCCCAATATCATGAACCAGCGTACCAGGGACTTATCTATTAAGACTTTGAATAAAGACTATTCTCTTCCTCTGAACAAGTTAATACTTTATATATTTTTTAAAAACAGAAAGATATAAATGAGTATTTGACACGTGGAAATTCTTTCTGTGTCGGAGATACAAGAGATGGCAGATGCTGGAATCTGGAGCTAAAACAATCCGCTGGAGGAAATCAATGGGTCGAGCAGCATCTGCGGAGGGAAATGAACAGTCGAGGAAGAGTTCTGGCCTGAAGCCATATCTCTGCACAGACACTGAGTTCCTCCCGCAGATGATGGGTGAGATATAAATATTGTTTTCTGTTGAAAATATGTAGTATGCAGTGTAATCGTCGTGGCTACCCCTCGAGGTCGTGGATAATGGTCTACGTTCCGTTGTTTTTATGGACTCTCAAGTGGCTTATGTCCAATCCTGGGTTTGAAAGTTCCTCGGCATTCAGGACAGGTAATTCCAGATGGTAGAACAGGCTTAGATTGTTATGCCCCTGTCCCACTTAGGAAACCTGAACGGAAACCTCTGGAGACTTTGCGCCCCACCCAAGGTTTCCGTGCGGTTCCGTGCGGTTCCCAGAGGTTTTTGTCAGTCTCCCTACCTGCTTCCACTACCTGCAACCTCCGGCAATTATAGACAATAGACAATAGGTGCAGGAGTAGGTCATTCGGCTCGTCAAGCTAGCACTGCCATTCGATATGATCATGGCTGGTCATTCACAATCAGTACCCCGTTCCTGCCTTCTCCCCATATCCCTTGACTCCACTATCTTTAAGAGCTCTATTTAACTCTCTCGTGAAAGCATCCAGAGAACTGGCCTCCACCACCCTCTGAGGCAGAGAATTCCACAGACTCACAACTCTCTGTGTGAAAAAGTATTTCTTCATCTCCGTTCTAAATGGCTTACTCCTTATTCATAATTGTTACTGCCTCTCTTCCCATTTTCTTCTCTTTTCTTCTAATTCTGCACATTTGTTGGTGTTGATGGTCGCTGTTCCTTCTTGGATGATGGTTCGCCAGAGTTTCCTTTCCTTGGTATTGGTTTCCCAATTGTCGATGTTGATTTCACATTTCTTCATGCTGGCTTTTAAGGCGTCTTTGAATCCTTTCTTTTGTCCGCCTCTTTTACGTTTGCCTTCTTTAAGCTGGGAGTAGAAGATTTGCTTTGCTAGACATTCATCTTCCATCCAAACAACATGGCCATCTTAGTTGGTTCTTGATGACCCCCTCAGGACTTTTTACAGGGGCACGGTGGAGTCTGTACTTACGTACTGCATGAACACGTGGCACTTTAACTGTAACTGCTCAGACAGGAAGTCTCTGCAGAGGGTAGTGAGGGGAGCAGAGAGGATCATTGGTGTCTCGCTACCCTCGGTACAAGAACTGTTCCAGAGCCGCTGCATGAAAAAATCACTGAGCATAGCAAAGGACAGACTGCACCCCCTCCACACACATCTAGATCTCCTGTCATCAGGAAAGAGATACCGTAGCATCAAAGCCCGGACAACCAGACTGCTAAACAGCTTCCTTCCACAGGCTGTGAGGCTGCTAAACAGTCACTCCACCTGATTCTGCTGCTTTTGCACTGACAATTTAATAACTGGCACTGAGTAATAACTCTGGCACTGGCTCAGGCCACTTAAATCAGCTGCCCTGGACATTTTATGACTGTTTTTTACTTGTATTTTAATGTTGCTATTTTTACCTGCACTTTTTTTAACTTCGTACTGTTTTATCAGGAAAATGGATTTTTTTCTTTATTTTCTTCTTTAAAATCGTTTTTATTTTATGCGTGAAATGTTTAAGTTTTTATGTGCGATGCTCCGGTATTCCCTGGGAAACGTCTTCTCATTTTGCACTGTACAACCGTTGCTTTGCAAGATGACAATAAAGGATGATAATGATAATGACGAAGGCTTCGAAGATAGATGTTTTTGCTTCATTCAACACACTGCAATGTAGGCTGCTCTGAAAGTTTAGATCATATGGGATTCATGGAGAGCTAGCAAACTGGAGGCAGAATTGACTTCATGGTAGGAAACAGAGCATGGTGGTGGAAGGAATGACTGACCATGGGTGATGCATGGTAGTTTGCAGGTGATGTGTGGTCGGATGCAAGCCTGGGCGATGTCATATGGAGGACAGGCTGTTGCCCATGCAGCACGTCCACCCTCTCCACATCGCTGATCGATCCAAAGGAGCAGCAGGGCCGTTACAGTTTGGCACCAACACCGTCGCAGGAGCTGCCAGAGCGAGGTTGTAGACAACGACGAACTGCCTTAGGGACGATTTTTTTGAGGTTTACTCCAGGAGCATTTTCCATGACTGGATATGGCCACAAGGCAGTGGAGGTTTTAAATCAGAGTTTTCCCTCTTCTAGATGGACTGCCTTCCCAGGCTGACAAGCCCCATCTGCCCGAGACTCATGGGGGCGGGAGCGTCTACCTTCCCGTGCAGGTCTATAGCACCCGGCCACTGCCCAATGGGTTGATGGGTGGTCTTATAGAGGTGTATACAATCATGAGGGGAATAGATAGATTGAATGTACATTTTTTTGTCCACAGGGTAGGAACTAATGGGCAACTTTTTCACACAGGGGGTATTATACACCCATCTCTCCCTGTGTGAAAAAGTTGCCAATTATGGAATGAGTTGCCAGTGGTTGAGTCAAGTCAATAAGAACATTTAAAATACATTTCGACAGGTATGTGGATAGAAAATGAACATAGGAATATGTGTCAAATACGAGTAAATGGGACAAGCTTAGATGGAGCATCTCGGCTGGTATGGATAAATCAGGCCGTAGATATATTTTCCGTGTTGTAGGACTCTATTACTACATGACTCTAAGCAATAGACTGTAGCTTTCCTTTAATCTAAAACTATCTTTTCTTCATTGCCCTGAATAAACAGTATCACCTCTCTCCCTCCTTCTCCTGTCCAGCATCTGGCCCAGCTGTTTGATACAACTTTTAATATTAGAAAATTATAATTTTGAATTATATTCCAGGTGATTAAACCTAATTCCAGAAGGTACAATGAGGTTATATTTATCTCAATAATACTTCAGGTGTTAAAACAGTTCACTGAAATGACATTCACTGTGGGAGGCATTTTAACTTGGAAATATAAAACTTCAAAACCTTCTCAGCAACTGCTCTTGTTTGAAGCAAGTTGTCTTCATATTGAAATTATATGACATGTTTGAGCAGACAAACGCTGCATATAATATATGGGAAAGCTTCTGAGAGTATAAAAGGAATCTATATTAGGATAGTTTTATGAACACGATTGCTTTGTGGAGAAACAATAAACACCATTCATGGCATCTCTCTCCCTCTCTCACATATCCTCTCTTGCTCCATCTATCTATCTCTATCTTACCCTCTTACTCGATCTTCCTCCCTCTCTCTCTCCCTCTTGCACTCTCTCTCTCTCTCTCCTCTATCTCTCTCTCTCTCTCTCTCTCTCTCTCTCTCTCTCTCTCCTCTCTCTCTCCCTCTCTCTCTCTCTCTCCCTCTCTCTCTCTCTCTCTCTCTCCCTCTCCCTCCCCTCTCCCCCTCCTCTCCCCCTCCCTCTCTCCCCCTCTCCCTCTCTCTCTCTCTCTCTCTCTCCCTCCCTCCTCTCTCCCTCTCCCTCTAAATATATATATCTCTCCCTCTCCCTCTCCCTCTCTCTCTCGCTCTCCCTCTCACTTCCTGTCAGTGTCACCCATCCTCACAGCTCTTATACACAGAGTTTAGGTATGTTGAAAGCATACCGGAGGACTGCACTTTTTGGCGGTGTCTATAATTCTTTCTCACTCTGCAACCGTCACTCTTGGTTGAGTTAGCCACTCTACCTCTGTGAGAGGCAGGAGTACCACCAGCCAGGAACTGGCTGCTACAGCAAGCAATCAACCTTCGTTACTGGTAATCAGCGTGTAATCCTAACAATTTCATGTTTAGTCCCATACATCATCAATAGAGGGAGAAGGGAGACAGGGACTGGGTACCATGTGGAGGAAAGTGTCTGTGTATTGCAAATGAGTCAGTGCACTGAGTAATGTAACAAGATTACAATGATAGAAGGCTGTAAACCTCAAGATCTTTAGTTTAGTTTAGTTTAGTTTATTATTGTTTCATGTACTGAGGTACAATGAAAAGCTTTGTGTTGCATGCTCTCCAGTCTCCAACGAAAAGACTATACATGATTATAATGAAGCCGTCCACACAGTACTGGTACAGGATAAAGGGCATAACATTTAGTTCAAGATAAAGTAGATTAAGAGGACCATATTTAGTGCAGGAAATGCTGCTGTTAAATTAAATATTTAAACGAGTGGAGTGATTGTAATGTATGATAGCAAATCCTATTCTGGGACCAGCGGATGTCACCTAGCTTCAGCACCATCTTGATTCAAAGGGTGAGTCCTTCAAATGACCAGCAAGCCTCCATTCTGCAGCACAGTAACAACTACTATCATGCAACTGAGCCTGAGAGGAAGAGAATTGTATGCGTCCAAGCGCAGTAACAACAGCTTCTGCCAGCTACAGGAAAGGACTTCCCATGAACTACGGAAGCAATGGGTGTCTCTTGTGGCTTCTGAAGACCAAACTAAAGTTACCATCTGCCCATCACTCCCTCTTCACTTGGATCCGCCTATGGCTTACCAGCTCCGTCCCACATACCTTTACACTTACTATCTCCCCGTCACCCTCTCAGTCCTGATGTGGGGTCTCGACCTGAAACGCTATCTGTCCCTTTCCCTCGACAGATGCTACCTGTCCGGCTGAGTTCCTCCAGCAGTTTGTGTTTTCCTCCAGATCCTTTCCCTTGTGCCCATATTTATGAAACTTTCTGATGCATTATCTTCTCAGTTCTATATAAATCATCACCACCTTCTCCATTTCTTCCACTAAATTTCTGCATCATCTCAGTTTATGGATTTAACCGATTTGTATTTCATCAGCCCACACCTACATTCCCTGCAAAGCTGCTCAACAAAGTTTTAATCATATTTCAGTTTGAAAGTTGGGTCTTTGTTGTTCCTTATAATATCACTGGATTAAAAAGCAGTTTTATCACCTCAGTCTATCACAATGGAGCAAAAGTCCTTACAATTTAACGGACTTGAATCATAGCTCTCTACTCTAAGACAGATAATTTTGCTACTAAACTACAACTCTTCATTGTTGCTTAATATTGATCAGATATTCTTTTTATTTGACATCTTGTATTGGAGGGGAAAACGGAATAGGCCTTAGAGTGGACTGATACAAGAATGTTGCTGTTGAATTATACTTCAAGTTCTAAACTGATGCTATTGGCTGCTGTGTAAAGTTGATTAATATTGGTTTTCACTCTGGTGCTTGATAGGAAAAACAGCATATAGCATATTCTGAAACAAAACCCCTTCAGTACATTGGAGCTCCTGTTGTTGCCTGGTTAATTAACAGTGAGACAATAGGCATTCAAACACTGGTACAGCAAAACAAGATTACTCTTAGAGCCAAAGAGGTATAGAGCATGGAAACAGGTCCTTCAGCCCAACTCGTCCATGCAAACCTGAACTTGTGCCATTTGCTTGTATTTTGCCCATATCCTGTCAATCCATCCTATTCGTGTACTTGGCCAAAATCTTAATTGATACACAAATAAATCAGTCCTGTTATTGGTCCACTAAGACAGAAAATGTTGGGAACTAGCCAGCAGATTAGACAGATCCCACTGAGACAGAAACTGAGGTAACGTTTCAGGACACTGACCTTCAGGTTATGGTGGAGTCGGGCATTTCCATTGGTGAAAGGAGCTCGGATCAGAGAGTCAACTCCTTGTCCATGTTCGGAATGGCCAGCATTGGAGGATTTATCTTCCTCAACCAGGATTCACCAACATATGTTAGTAATTAGCTTAAACAACGGGAAACAGTTACATTTCCAGAATTCCAGTTTGATGAGGTGGACCACCAGGAGTTGCAGAGATATTAGCAACAGACATGGATACAATATTTGTCCCATTTTTTGAATTGATCATTGTTGCTATCAACAGTGAGAAATATCATTGGTTGGCGAAGGAACGAAAAGATTCATTTTATATGGGCCTCAAAGCCAGTGAAGTGCCTTTGAAGTTGTAGATGCTGGTTAATACCATGACATGAGAATTAAGGGACTGAAGTTTAGGGGTAACATGAGGGGGAACTTCTTTACTCAGAGAGTGGTAGCTGTGTGGAATGAGCTTCCAGTGAAGGTGGTGGAGGCAGGTTCGTTTTTATCATTTAAAAATAAATTGGATAGTTATATGGATGGGAAGGGAATGGAGGGTTATGGTCTGAGCGCAGGTATATGGGACTAGGGGAGATTATGTGTTCGACACGGACTAGAAGGGTCGAGATGGCCTGTTTCCGTGCTGTAATTGTTATATGGTTATATGGTTATATGGTTAATACACAAAAGGACACAAGGTGCGGGAGTAACTCAGTAGGTCAGGAATATCTCTGGAGAACATGGATAGGTGGTGTTTCAGGTCGAGACCCTTCTTCAGACCTGATCAGCTGAGTTACTCCAGCACTTTGTGTCATTTTGTTTTTTACATTTGAAATTGTGTTGACAACTGCAGCAGGTAACCTGGAAGAGTCGAGCAAAGTGAAAGACAGACAATACGATGGACACAAAATGCTGGAGTAACTCAGCAGGACAGGCAGCATCTCTGGATAGAAGGAATGGGTGGCATTTCGGGTCGAGACCCTTCTTTAGACTGATTGTCAGGGGAGAGGGAGTAATGCCCCTGTCCCACTGAGGAAACCTGAACGGAAACCTCTGGAGACTTTGCGCCCCACCCAAGGTTTCCGTGCAGTTCCTGGAGGTTGCAGGTGGTTGCCGGAGGTTGCAGGTAGTAGAAGCAGGTAGGGAGACTGACAAAATCCTCCGGGAACCGCACGGAAACCTTGGGTGGGGCGCGAAGTCTCCAGAGGTTTCCGTTCAGGTTTCCTAAGTGGGACAGGGGCATTACAGAGATAAGGAAATATAAGAGATCAAAGGAGATGAAGATCAAGGATAATGTAGAATAGACCGTTGTTAGCTAGGAGAAGGTCCTACACGTAAAAGACAGCCAATTTCCATTTAAGGGAAGAAAGATATCCAGGACAAATCAAATATTCCCAGCTCCACTGCACAAAAATATCACGGGATCTTTTATTTCAGGTAGACAGGTTAATACCTCATCTGAAAGATGTCTGAAAGCAATGTTGACTTTTGTAGACTGCCTGCAACTGTTTAATATGCATCGCAAGACATAGTGAGAGTGAAAATGGTAAATTGCTAGACAGTGCAATTAAGTTATTTAAACATCCATTCGATGTTGTTGTCGTTGAATTTTCGTGACCTGGTGTCCGCCACTAAATTTAGCTTGCCTGGTAATTAGGCAGCTGATAGCCAAATATGTCTCTCGACACACCATTGCCAGATTAGCCTGGTGTCCGCCACCTAGCCTGGTAAATATGCAGCTGATAGCAACATCTCGCACACCATAATCCACACTGAGAAAGAGTGGGTATCATTGTTCTGTTCTCCTTGATGTATGGAGATTAATTTAGAGAACAGGAGCTCAATTGTGAGTGGCTTATTAATGAAACTACAATGACTGATAAAGATCCAAAGCATTTCATAAATTGGAGGCTGGAATTATTACCATGTCCCCTTACTTTTGAAGTTGTTGTTTCTGATATTGATTTTAAACAAAGGTTTAAAATATTTATTTTCAAGAGAATATAATTTATTATGTAATTCTATTGTTCGAATTCACAGCATAATAGATGGTAACATGCCCAGCTCTTCATCTTCTGCACTAATTAGTTGCTGCCAAACGTGCTTGTGATGAAGCTGCTACTGTTGATTTCAGCATGCAATTAGCGAGAGCATCTTATCTTCTATAAACCTAGAATAACAGGCATTAATGCATCATTCCAGCAGACACCATGCACTGCCATCGAGCTAAGGAACTGTTTTAAGATTGCTTGCTTTCTCGATACATCATAGTGTTAAGAAGGTTAATGTTGCAAACCACTTCATTTTAAGTAATTCATGCTTCTGAATCCATTGCAGACATGAAAGATTGTTGGTCTCTATGCTGAAAGGTTGTAGCAAAGTGTATCAAAATGAATCCAAAACCTGCAGCAAACAGTTAATTTAGTATTTCCCCGTGAAGAGTAATTGTGCTTAATTTAATTATCATTAATTAAAAAAAGAACTGAAATATTTTGTTGTGAAGAACTTAATTTCATGTAATTCATGCTCCCCAATCCACTGTAAATAATTGGAGAAACTCAGCGGGTGCAGCAGTTTAATGCTGCTGCACCCGCTGAGTTTCTCCAGCTTTTTTGTGTCCCTTCGATTCTCCAGCATCTGCAGTTCCTTCTTAAACACTGTAAATAATTATTTGATTGTAAAACCTTACTCTAAGATGTTCTTGCAAATTGTGCCAACAAGAATCCTACTTGTTGCTAACAGTCTAATTTCGTTTTTAATGTGGATAGATATATTTCATTCAACTGCTATTGATTAAAGAGGACTTGTATTAACCTGTTGGAACCCAGTTTACCTCATGTAATCCAGGCTAGCGAATCTGTTAGAAACAGTTATGTGACGGTACTGCTTTACCCTGTAATGTTATTGCAAAATGTATGGGAAATAATCCTACGCTGCAAATACTCATTTTTTTGGTGTTTCCAATGACAATGATGCATTCAACTGCCATTAACTAAATAATCACTTTGATATAACCTGGTGTAAACCTCTTTATCTTGTGTAATTAAAGCTCTTGAATCCATTGTAAAGCTTTATTTGATTGTAAACATTTCCTGAGAAGTAATTGAAATTGTATCGATAAGAATCCTACTTGCTGCAGTCTAATGTGCGGTTTCCAATGCAGTTATGTTTCTATTCATCTGCCATTAACCAAATAGAATGTGGCTATAACCTATTGAAATCACTTTGGTATATGTAAGGAGGAGGGATCAGGATGGTAACATAAGGGAACCTTGGATAACCAAAGAGGTTGTAAATTTGTCAAAAATAAAAATAAAACACACGCAAGATTTCAAGGAGATGTGCAAAGCATGTCTTTTACACAAAGGATGGCAAATGCCTGGAATGCGCTTCTGGGAGTGGTGGAGGCCTTTCCCTAGTGTCATTTAAGAGACTTTTGGATAAGCACTTGGATATGCAGGGAAAGCAGGAATATGGATTATGTGTGGGCAGACAATGTTGCCAGGACTAGAGGGTCTGAGATATATGGAGAGGTTTAGTAGGCAGGGTCTCTATTCCCTGGATCACAGGAGGATGAGGGGTGAGAACAGATGAGTTCGGCCGAAGGACCTGTTTCCACACTGTATCAATCTATGAGATAAGGGTTGGTCTTGGCATCATGTTCAGCACAGACATTGTCGGCATGTTCTTGTGTTGCACAGTCCTATGTTCTATGTTCCTGAATCCACTGGAAACATTTATTTGATTGTACAACATACCCCTGAGATGACAAAGCAGAGTACTTATGTTTTGTCGACCGCCATGAACAAGAAAGGACAATTGGCATAACTTGGGGTAAACCACTTTTTAAATGTAAACCAACTTTGTGAATTCACTGGAAATGTTTATGTGATTGGAAAACGTTATCATTTTTACTTTGAAAAGTTGTTGGAAAGTTTCTAATTTGGTGCTCCAGTTATGTTTCTTTCAATTGCTATTAATTAAAAAGAGCTTTGAAATACCCTGTTGTAAACCACTTATGTAACTCATGCTGCCGAGTCCATGGAAAACATTTATTGGATTGTGAACTGAATGCTGAAAAGTTATTGCAGTTTATCAAAATGCATCCTACTTGCTGTAAACAGTTATTTTGGTCTTTCTAGTGTATCATTACACTGCCATTAATTAAAATTGTAAAATAGTTACTATTTTATTTTATGTAATCCATACTTCAGAATACATTGGAAATGTTTATTTAATTGTAAACCATTACCCTGAGACGTTGTAGAAATAGTATAAAAAATAATCCTAGTTGCAGCAGTCTAATTTGGCATTTCCAGAACTTTGAAATAAACTATTCTAAACCATTTTGTTTTTACATAGTTTGTGTTCCTAAATACATTGAACATTATCATATCATTGTAGAACTTTACCCTGAACAATTATTCCAAACTGTATCAAAAATATTATAATCAAAAGGAACAGCAGATGCAGGTTTATACCAAAGATGGACACAAAATGCTGGAGTAACTCGGTGCGTCAGGCAGCATATCTGGGGAAAATGGCTGGGTGATGTTTCGGGTCCGTTGTGAAGAAAGATCAGACCTCAAAAATCACCTATCCATTTTCTCCAGAGATGCTGCCTGACTCTTTGTTACTTCGGCACCCTTTTGTATCAAAAATAATCTTATTGGCTTCCAACTGTCTAATTTCCAGTGCAAAGCAGTTATGTTTTATTCTTCAACTGTCGTTAATTTAAAAGAACATTCGAATTACTTTATATTAAGCACTTTACGATATAGAATTCTTGTTCCTAGATTCATTGCAAATGTTTATTAGATTGTAAACCTTTACCATGAAAAATTATTGCAAAGCAAATCAAAAAGCATGCGACTTGCTGTAGTCTAATTTGGTGTTACCAGTGTAGGCTTGTTTCATTCAATTGCTATTAACTGAAGGGAACTTTGAAATAACTTCTTGAAAACTATTTCATCCTATGTAATTAATGCTTCTGAAACTATTGGAAAAGTTTATTTAATTGTAAAGACAGACCCAGAGAGGTTATTAAATTGTATCAAAAGGACTCCTAATTGCTGCTGCTTAATTTGCTGTTTCCAAGGCAGAGTAATTATGTACCATACTAAAGCCATTAGCTAGAAAGAACATTGAAATAACCTGTTGTAAACCACTTTATTTCATGTAATTGATGCTCCCGAACCCATTGGAGATATTTATTTGATTGTAAACATTTTGCAAACATTTATATGATTGTTAACCCTTTGAATGAAAGGTTATTGGAAGGAATATCAAAATGAATCTGACCTGTTGCAAGCAGTCTAATTCCAGGTTTCAGTGCAGAATACTTATGCTTCATTCAACTGCTAAAATAACTTTGATATAACATTTTGTTTTATATAATTGTTTACCATGAAACCATCGAACATGTTTATTTAACATTAAATTCTTACCCTTACAAATTTGAGTATTTACCTTAAAGTGTATCACAAAGAATCCTAATTATTGCAAGCAGTCTATTTTTTAATGCAGTCCAATGCAAATTAGTTAAGCTTTATTCAGCTGCGATAAACTAAAAAGGACTTTGAAATAATTGTTGCAAATTACTAGTTGAAATAACTAGTGGCAAATTACTAGTTGAAACACCTAGTGATGGATGGAGGATGGAGGTGGAGCTGCTCACAGGATGGTGCAAATCCCACAACCTCATTCTCAACGTGGGAAAAACTAAGGAGATGGTGGTTGACTTCAGGAGGGCGGGAAAACAACACAATACACCTCTGCACATCGATGGAGCTGATGTGGAAAGGGTCAGCAGCGTGAAGTTCCTAGGATTACACCTGTCAGATAACCTGACGTCCACGACCAACACCACAGCACTGGTCAAGAGAGCCCAGCAGCGACTACACCCTCTCCGAAGACTACGTAAAGCAGGTCTCCCCACTACACACCTACAAACTTTTTATAGGGCGACAATTGAGAGCACATTAACCTACGGCATCACTTCCTGGTTCGGGAGCTGCAAGGCGTACGAACGGCGCCAACTAGACAGGATTGTGAAGACCGCCAGCAGGATTATTGGTGCTCCACTCCCTTTCCTGCTGAACATATACAGGAAGAGATGTATCAGCAGAGCCATCTCCATCATCAAAGACCCCTACCACCCATCGCATCACATATTCTCCATCCTGCCATCTGGGAAGAGGTACAGGAGCATTAGCTGCAAAACCAGCAGGATGCTCCTCAGCTTCTTCCCGCAGGCTATAAGACTGCTAAACGGACTTTGCCCCCTGCCAAAGTATCGCGCACCAACCACCAACCTGGACACACTGCAGCAGAGCCACTGTCGTGCCGCTGCCGATCGGAACGCCTGTTGATGTTTAGTAGAGTGTTAATTTGTTCATGATATATGTATTTTTATTTCTATTTATTGTTAATGCACACTGAATGGACACTGGTTGAGCAACGTTTTTTTGTTTCCTCTGGGTATGTGAATACTCAGGAAATGACAATAAAGATATCCAATACAATAGTGGCAAACCATTTTATTTTTTTGTCATTCATACTTATCTTCTCCCCAGTTACCCTCTTGTTTTTAATGTAGGTAATAACAGCTTTGGGATTGTCTTTTATTCTTATATTCCTCAAAGGCCTTGTTTGATTTCATCTTAAGCATTAAGATGTTGGTATACTTTGTACCCAAATGGTGGCAGTGAAGGTGGTTGAGAGCTTCAAGTTTGCTGGTGTCAATAATACTAACGCTCTGTCATGGACCATTCACATGGATGTGACAGCCAAGAAGACACACCAACTTCCTTTGGAGGCTGAAGAAATGTAACATATCTCCAATGGCTCATACAAACATCTACAAATGCACCATAGAAAGTACAAAGTTGAATTGCGTCACCACTTGGTTTGGGAGCAGCTCTTACCTAAGACCACAAGAAATTGCAGAGAGTTGTAGATGTAGTCCAGTCCATCATACAGAAAAAACTCCACACCAATGGTTCCATCTACATTTCATGCTGCCTCAGAAAAGTGGCCAAAGTAATCAAATAGTTACCCCACACCTATCATTCCTTCTCCCTGCTCCCATTGGGCAGAAGATACTGAAGCTTGAAGTGTGTGCCACCAGACTCAAGAACAGCTTCTTCACCTCTGTTATCAGGCTTTTGAATTGTCCTTTCCCAAGCTAAGGTACTGTCCAATTCGCCTCTACCCCATTGTAGACATTGGACTTTGTCTGGGGAACTGATGCACTACAATATTGAGAACCATATTCTGCACTCTGTATCTTCCCATTTGCTCTACTTCAGCAATTATACTTGAGTTTGACTTGATTGTGTTTATGTATAGTATTATCTGATCTGACTGGATAGCATGCAAGACAGAGCTTTTCACTAGCATGCAAGACAGAGCTTTTCACTATGCCTTGGTACAACAATAAACTTACATTTGGAGTTTCCAAACACAAGCACTGGTCATCAGATCATAAGATATAGGAGCAGAATTAGGCCATTCGGCCCATCAAGTCTACTCCGCTATTCAATTATGGCTGATCTACCTATCTCTCCTAACCCCATTCTCCTACCTTCTCCCCATAACCTCTGACACCCATACTAATCTGTCTCTGCCTTAAATATATCCACTGACTGCATCCACAGATTCACCATCCTCTGACCAAAGAAATTCCTCCTCATCTTCCTAAAGGAACACCCTTTAATTCTGAGGCTATGACCTCTAGTCCTAGACGCTCCCACTAGTGGAAACATCCCCTCCACATCCACTCTGTCCAAGCCTTTCACTATTCTGCATGTGTTTCCTTCAATAAACAGAAAAGACCTTTCTTTTTCCTGCGTATGGCGGGCACAGCCTAAAGTTGTAGGCCAACTTAGGCCAACTATTTGATCTTATTTGATTGCGCACGCCAGGTTGATTGCATTTGTCGAAACAGATTGCAATCTCTCACCCCAAGAAATGACCTTTGAAGCAACATGTTGTAAATCGTTTCACTTTATTTGATCCATGCTGCAAACTGCATTGGAAGCATTTATTTGATCGTAAAATCATATTTTGAAAGATTATTGCAAACTGTATCAAAATAATCTGGCCTGATCTGTTGTTTCCAGTACATTATATCTTTCCTTCAGCTGCCATTAACCAAAAAGAATTAATGAATTTATTGGAAAGGTATTTTATTTTATTTGTTTTCCAATGCAAAGTGGTCATGCTTCATTCACCTACCATTAACTGAAATGAATTTTGAAATAACCTGATATAAAACACTTTATTTCATGTAATACTTGGATTCATTTGAAAGGTTTATTTGATTGTAAAACCTGACACCCGTTTTTTTTTTACGCTGACACTCAAAACCTGACACTCAAGTTCATTTGCTTGTCTTACCCTGAGGTTATGGTGAAATGTATCAAAAATAACCTTTCTTGCTGCAGACAGTCTAATTTGGTGTTTTAATTGCAAAGTAGTTATGCCCCTGAATCGAATGAAATTATTTATTTGGTTGTGCATGCTACAGGTAACCTGAAATGTTATTGCGAAGTGTAACAAAAAGAACCCAATTTGTTGCAAACAATCTTACTTGGTTTTTCCATTGCAAAGTAATGGGCCTGTCCCACTTAGGCAATTTTTTTGGCGACTGTTATAGTCGTGGCACGTCGCCGAAAAACCGGTGACTGGACCCCCCCACGACAATGTCTACGACAATATCTACAACAACCTACCACCTAGTCGACGTCAAGCTATGGCAAGCTACCGACAACCGGCTCCCATTAGGATGTCCATCTACGACCACCTAAAGGGCCTGTCCCACTGTACGAGGTAATTCAAGAGCTCTCTCGAGTTTAAAAAAAAATCAAACTCGTGGTAAGCACGTAGAATGTACGTAGCGGGTACATCGGTGCTCGGAACGTCTCTTAGCGGCTCGTAACGCTAACGGCAGGTACTCGGGAAACGCAGTAAGCTCGTGAAGACTCGTGAAGATTTTTCAACATATTGAAAAATGTCCACGAGAGCCCAGAGTACCTACGAGCGGCTATTACCATAATTCTCCGAGTTCAAATCAGGGGAAACTCGGGAGAACTCTTGAATTACCTCGTACAGGCCCTTAAGTCCACCCGCAACAAGCTATGATAAAGTAAGACAATTCAGTCGCCGGTACGTGTCACCGGTTGACATAGGTTGAGGTAGGTAGTCACCAATAGAATTCACTGGTCAGCACCGGCGACAACCTACGTCATCCTGGCGACAACCTATGACACACCTACGTCAGGCTACGCTCAATGGCGTCAAGCCAACTGTCGCTGACTATCGCCAAAAAGTTTTGAACATTTCAAAATCCAGCAGCGACCAGAAAAACGCTACGATTCTTTGGGCGACTGAGGAGACTACTAACGACCATACAGGCAACACCCTGGCGACCATGTGGCGACAGCCTAGTTGCCTGTAGTTTCCTAAAAAATTGTCTAAGTGGGACAGGGTTATTAACGTCGTTCATTCCACTGTTGTTAATTATAAAGCACATTGAAATAACTTGTTGTAAATCATTTTATTTTCCATAGTTCACACTCTTAAATCCATGGTAAACATTTACATTATTTTTCAATCTCAACCTGATTGGATAGTATAAAGTGTTTCAAAAGTAATCTACTTGCTGCAAATAGTCAAACTTGGTGTTTCCAATGCAGAGCAGTTAAGTTTCAATCTGCTTCTATTAACTAAAAACTTCCAAATAAACCACATTACTTTATGTAATTAACACTCCTAGAACTGTTGGGGCTATTTATGTGATTGTATTTCCTCACCCTGCGAAGCTATTGCAGAGGGCAACAAAAAAGGCAGACAATAAGAGCCAACAAGAAGAGGGTGCAATTTTAAGGTGAGATGGGCAAAGAATAAAAGAGATGTACAGTGCAAGTTTTTTTACATAGAGATTGGTGGGTGCTTAGAACGTGTTGCTAGGGGTGTTGGCGGAGGAAAATACAATAGTGGCTTTTGGATAAGCACATGGATATGCAAGGAATACAGGGACGTGGATCGCAGGCAGGCAGAGATTAGTATGGCTTAATGTTCAGCTTGAGCATCGTGGGCTGAGGAGCCTCTTCCTGCCCTTTGCTATTCTATGTTCCACATATCCATTTTATTTTAGGTATGTCATGCTCCTCAGGTAGTGCAAGGCGTTTGAAAGGTTAGCGCAGTGTATGAAAAAGACACCTACATGCAACCGACAATCTTTTTTGGTGTTTCCAATGCAGAGTGGTTGTTTCATTTAACTGCTACCCACAAAAATAAATTTTGTAAAACCATTTGTAAAGCACGCTTTTCCTATGTAATTCAGGCTCCTACATCCATTGGAGATGCGCATTTGATCATAAGCCCTTGATCTGAAGGTAGTACAAGATGTATCAAAAAAGTTCCCACTTGGTGTCTAATTTGAGTTTCCAGTACAGAATAGTAATGTTTCATTCAACTGCCACTACATTAAATGGAGTTTGAAATAATTGATTATAAAGGACTTTAGGTTAATTTATGTTCCATCCAATTTAATCCTTTATTTTATTGTAGAAACTTTACCCAGAAACGTAGTGCAAGATTTATCAGAGACTTCCACTTGTAGCAAACAGCCTAATTTGATGTTTCCATTGCAGTCATTGCTGTTTCATTCAATTTCCACTAAGAACTTTGAAATACCTGGTTGTAAAACACTTCATTTTATGCAAATCGTGCTCTTGCATTCAATGGAGGCATTTATTTGATTATACACTTAGAAACAGACTAATTTGCTATTTTCAATGCTGAGTAGTTATCTTGCATTCAACCACCACTAACTGAAATGAATTGTCAAACGACTGGTTGAAAACCACTAAATGTTATGTAATTCATGCTCCTGAATCCATTGGACATGTTTATTTCATTGTAAAACCATAACCTGAAATGTCAGTGTAAGTTGTCTCAGAAAACAACTCACTTGCCACATACAATTTAATCTGGTGTTTCCATTGCACAGTGGTTATGTTTCATTGAATGGCTACTACCTAAAAATAACGTTGAAATAACAGGTTGTAAATGACTTTATTGTGTGTAATTCATGCTGCTGAATTCCCTGGGAATGTTTATTTTATTGTGAAACCTTACCAAGAAACGTAACTGTAAAATGTACAAAAAAGATTCCCACATGTTGTAAATGATCTAATTTGGTGTTTCCAATCCAGAGTAGATGTTTTTTCAACTCCCACTTAGTAAAAATAACTTTGAAATGACTAGTTATTAAAGTGTGATTCTACATAATTAAAACTCCTGCATTCATTGGGCAAGTTTATTTGATGTTAAAACTTAAACCTGAAAATGTTCAGTCATTTTCGTCATTTTCAATTATCTAACACCCATTGTCTCCTTTTCAGCTCTAGTCTTTGTCACTTGCTCTACCCATCTGACAATCGCGACCACTCCCCAACCCCCCTCCCATCTTTCCTGTGTGCACTTATCACTTGCCAGGCTGTGCCCCATTCCACCTTACCGTCTAATTTTCTCCCCCTACTCCAAACTGTTTGAAGGTTCTCATCCAAAACTTGTCCATTCCATCCACAGATGACCCGCTGAGTTGCACCGGCACTTTGTTTTTTGCTTCAGTCATCCCCCTGTCACTTTCAAACATTTTCAGTCACCTACAGTCATTTGCTTGTCATTTGTTTGTCATATTCCAGACCCACTACCTGCTCCCTCGACCCTCTCCCCACTCCCCTGCTGAAGTCCTGCCTCCCCGTTCTCTGCCCCTACCTCACTAATCTCTTCAACTCCTCATTGTCCCAAGGAATTGTCCCCTCCACTTTCAAAACTGCTACTGTCACACCAATCTTAAAGAAACCTGGTCTTGATCCCTCCTCTCTCATTAACTACCACCCAATCTCAAACCTCCCCTTTCTTTCAAAAACCCTGGAGCGTATCGTTGCGTCGCAACTTCATTCCCACCTCCTTGCGTATAACCTACTTGAACCCCTCCAATCTGGCTTTCGCCCCCTCCTTAGCACAGAAACTGCTCTCCTCAAAGTCCTCAACGACCTCCTCACCTCTGCTGACACTGGTTCCCTCAACATCCTCATCCTCCTCGACCTGAGCGCAGCCTTCAATACAGTGAACCATAACATCCTGCTCACCAGACTCAAAGACCTCGGCATTGAAGGCTCTGCACTCAGCTGGCTCCGTTCCTACCTTTCCAACAGATCCCACTTCATCTCTCTCCACAACCACACCTCTGCTACAGCCACAGTCACTCAAGGCGTTCCCCAAGGCTCCGTACTCGGCCCCCTCCTCTTCATCATCTACATCCTCCCCTTTGGTCAGATACTCCGCCACTTCAACCTGGACTTCCACTGTTACGCCGATGACACCCAGATCTACCTCGGCACCAAATCCCCCCACAACTCCCCCCACTCTCCAATATCAACACCTGTTTGTTAGCTATAAAAACCTGGATGCAACATAACTTCCTCAAACTCAACAGCGATAAGACAGAATTCCTCCTCGTAGGCTCCAAAGCCACACTCGGCAAAATCAATAACCCCACTCGAGGGCACCACTGTCTCCCCATCTCCCCAGGCCCGCAACCTTGGCGTGATCTTTGATTCCACCCTCTCCCTTGAGCCTCACATCCGCCATGTCATTACAACCTCCTTCTTTCATCTCTGCAACATCGCCAAACTCAGACCATCTCTCACACCTCCCGCTGCTGAAAGACTCATCCATGCCTTCATCTCCTCCCGACTGGACTATTGCAACTCACTTCTGCTTGGCAACAGCTCCACCTACATCAACCGACTCCAACTGGTCCAGAACGCAGCCGCCCGACTCATCACCCACACCAAATCCTGGCATCACATTATTCCAGTCCTCAAACAACTTCACTGGCTTCCCATCTCCCACCGGATCACCTACAAAATCCTGGTCCTCACCTACAAAGCCCTCCACCATCTGGCCCCCCCATATCTCACTGACCTCCTCTCCCCCTACCAACCCTCACGGTGCCTCAGATCTAGGTATGTTACAAAACCTTCCTGAATCGTGGCTGAGAATCTGCCCTACCCCGTGTGCGCGATTTTGGCGCTGATTAGAGGGGGCGGGTTTAAAACGCGATTTTTACTAGGCTGTTGCAATCGAAAATGTTCAGCCTAGTAAATCATTAACGGAAAATCGCTGGAAGACCCCGTCGCAAAAGGTATTATTAGTTTTTATGGCCTTGTATAATAGTTATAGTAGTTTAAAAATCACTCTCTCAACCCGCAACCTCTCGCAGCCCCAGGGTTTTATAAAGCAAACAATTAAAGGTATGTACCTTATTTTTACATTAAAAGGGGCTTCTTAAGAACCCTGGATATAAAGTTTTCTATAGCGAGTAGCTCATTTTGGGCTCTTTATATCTCGCAGTATTTTTCTGGGCATTTGAGGGCACAAATCCAGCGCAATGTGAACGTTCTAAACCAGCGCATTCACAGGAACCCACTAGAAAGCTGATTTAAATTGACTTTAATTTACAGCAATTGAACACTAAATTCCTTCCATTTGGCCTATAAATTGATGTAAATGAGATTCAAAAATCATGTTTTATTGTGAATTATTTGTGAATATTATTTGGACACTTAGGCTATTTAAAAATGTTAATCATTTATTAAGAAATGGATAGATGTTTAGATCTAGTAATTGAAGTTTGAAATTAGCTACAATTGGGTAACTAACTAATTATATGCTTTAATTTCAGGTCATCCAAGTAAGATTATTTTATATTTGTTTCAGAATGCTTCAATCTATGATAACTGAAAATTTCATTCAGTTCTCTTAATTTTTAAGAAGGTTATGGGCTTTTGACTGTCCATGATCACAGCTTTTTTGTTATGTCCATAGAAAATCAATAGGGAACAAGATGCTAATTTCCGAGTATGAAAATGGCCATAACTTTTTTATTACTTGAGATATGAAAGTGAATTAGGTGTCAAATTAAACTTATTGTTATGCTTTATCTGATGGGATAAATTGCAGACTTGATTTTTTAAATCTCAAAATTTTGTAACATTGCTACTCAGATCCACATCAGCCGGTCTCCTCTCCATCCACAAGTCCAATCTCCGCAGTTTTGGGGACAGAGCCTTCTCCAGGGCAGCTCCCAGGCTCTGGAACTCCCTCCCCCAACTGATCCGCAATTCCGTGTCCCTCACCATTTTCCAGTCCCACCTCAAGACCCATCTCTTCACCTCTGCCTATCCTTAACCCCACGTCCCCCTCCCTTTTCATCTGTGCATTAATTGCCTCATATTGTGCTTTGAATTGAATTCTGTCTTTACTTTGTGTACTACTCATGTCTCTACTATTTATTTCATTCCCCTTACATGTTTTTCCTCTACCTGCTAAATTTTTGTAAGGTGTCCTTGAGACTCTTGAAAGGCGCCCATAAATAAAATGTATTATTATTATTATTATTTCCAACCATATTCAGTCATATCCATTCATTGGTTAGTCTTATTCAGTAATTCTCAGTAATACAGTCAATTTCAGTCACTTTCATTATACCCAGTCATACACAATCATTTTCAGCAAAGCCCAATCATTCTCAGTGAAACCCTTCGTTTTTCATTCACATTCAGTCATACTAAGTCATATTTGGACATTGTGTGTCATATCCGAGCATTCTCAGTCATTGTCAGAATAAGTTATTTTCACAAATTTACAGTTATACCAACTCTTAGCATTTTCAGACATTTTCAGTAATTCCTAGCCATTTTCAGTCATAGCTATTCATATGCAGCCATCATCAGTTATCTCTAGATATACCCAATCATTTTCAGTGGTTTTCAATCACTATCTTCCTTTTCAGTCAATTTCAATATTTTCAGTCATATGCAGTAATTTCCAGTTAATTTCAGTCTTTTTTAGTCGTTGATTCACTTTCTGTCATTTTCAGTTATTGTCCACCATTCAGTCATTGTCAATCATTTGTTGTCATTTTCAATCTTAACCAGTCATTTTTAATAATTCTCATTCATAGCCAGACATTTCTGCTCATACCCAGTCAATTTCGGGCATTTGCAGTAATATAACATTATTTTCAGTAATTTTCATTCATACCCAGTAACTTTTAGTCTTACCCCATCGTTTAAAGTTGTCATTTTCATTGATTTTCACTCATTTTCTGTCACGTGCAGCTATTTTCAGTTACATCCCATTTCAGTCATACCGTCATTTTCAATCATGCCACGCCATTTTCAGTCTTTTTCAGTCATACCCTACCATTATTAGTCATTTTCAGTCCTTGTCAGTCATACTAGTCATTTTAAGATATCTCAGTCATATCCTGACATTTCAGTCATTTTCAGGAGTTTTCAGTATAATCATTTACTGTGATTTGTAGTTATTTTCTGTCACTTTCCTCATTTTCAGTCATTTTGATTGATATGTAGTCATACTTCAGTTCTTTGCAGTCTTTTTCAGTTATTTTGTGTCGTACT
Organism: Leucoraja erinaceus; assembly: GCF_028641065.1. Taxonomy (NCBI): domain Eukaryota; kingdom Metazoa; phylum Chordata; class Chondrichthyes; order Rajiformes; family Rajidae; genus Leucoraja; species Leucoraja erinaceus. The sequence continues at coordinate 20,578,335 of NC_073399.1, read as the reverse complement.
CAGTCATTTCCAACCATTTTCAGACTTTCCCCAGTTATAACCATTCATTGTCTATCATTTATTTTGGTTGTACCCAGTTATTTTCAGTAATTTCAGTCATCACCTGCCCTTTCAGCCTTTATTTAGTCTTTGCTGTCATACCTAATAATTTTCTGTGATGTGCAGTCATTTTCTGTCAATTTCAGTCAACTGCAATCATTTTCAGTTATTCTTAGACTTTATAGTTATATCAGTCCCATTTTCACTCAGACCCCATCATTATCCATCATGCCCAGTCATATCTATTCATTGTCAGCTATTTCCATTTATTTTCTATCAGAACCAGTCATTTTCAGGCCTACCTGGTTATTTTCAGCCAAATTCAATCATATCCGTAATCATATTGTACAGGGTCTTGGTGAGGCCACACCTGGAGTATTGCGTACAGTTTTGGTCTCCAAATCTGAGGAAGGACATTATTGCCATAGAGGGAGTGCAGAGAAGGTTCACCAGACTGATTCCTGGGATGTCAGGACAGTCTTATGAAGAAAGACTGGATAGACTTGGTTTATACTCTCTAGAATTTAGGAGATTGAGAGGGGATCTTATAGAAACTTACAAAATGCGTAACGGGTTGGACAGGCTAGATGCAGGAAGATTGTTCCCGATGCTGGGGAAGTCCAGGACAAGGGGTCACAGCTTAAGGATAAGGGGGAAATCCTTTAAAACCGAGATGAGAAAAACATTTTTCACACAGAGAGTGGTGAATCTCTGGAACTCTCTGCCACAGAGGGTAGTTGAGGCCAGTTCATTGGCTATATTTAAGAGGGAGTTAGATATGGCCCTTGTGGCTAAGGGAATCAGAGGGTATGGAGAAAAGGCAGGTACGGGATACTGAGTTGGATGATCAGCCATGATCATATTGAATGGCGGTGCAGGCTCGAAGGGCCGAATGGCCTACTCCAGCACCTAATGTCTATGTTTCTATCCCATGTTTATCAGTCATTTTCCACCATACCCAATCATTTTCTACCATACCCAGTTATTTTCTGTCTTTTATAGTTATAACCTGTCATTTTCAATTCATTTCAGTCATCCCCATTCACTTGCAGCCGTTTTCAGTCAGTCATTTTCTGGCATTTCCTGTTATTTTTAGTCATGCCCAGTTATACCCATTCATTCTCAGTCATTTTCATTCAGACACAGTCATTTTCAGTCTATTTCTGTCAGCTTATATCATTTTCAGTCACACACAGTCATTTGTAGTGTAGCCCAGTCAAACTCAGCCAATTTCTGTCATAACCAGTCATTTCAGTCAATCATTTTACATAATTTTCAGTCATTTCCAATCATGTTCAGTTTTGCCCAGTCATAACTATTCATTATTCAGTCTTAAGCCACCCTGTTTGTAATTTTCGGTTGTTTTGTAGTCACATTGACATTTGCTGTAATTTGCAGGCATTTTCTGCCATTTTCAGTCAAACTGTCATTTTTATTTTTATTAAGTCGTTTTCAATCACCCAGTCATACTCATTCATTGTCAGACATTTTGAGTCTTACCCACCCATTGTCAGTCATTTTCAAGCATATTCAGTCTTGTTCAGTCACACCCAGTCTTTTTCAGTCTTGTCCACTCAAACCCAGTCTTTTTCAGTCATAACCTGCCATTTCAGTCATTTGTAATCATACCCAATTATTTTTTGCGATTTATAGTCATTTTCTGACACTTTCCATTATTTTTAGTTAAACGCAGGCATTTTCAGTTATTCTCAAGTCTTTTTCAGTTGTTCAATCATTTTGTCCCATTGTCATATACATTCACATTAATGCCCAGTCATAAACTAAGCTATATATAATCTTTTTCAATCATACACAATCATTGTCAGTCATTTTTTGTCTGTTTCATTCACTTTCCATCATTTTCAGTCATCCAGTAATTTTCAGTTACTTCAGTTGCTTGCAGTAATATTGCAGTATTATTCAGTCAAGCTCAGTCATTTTCAATTGTTTACAGCCATGTCCAGTATATTGCAGTCACTTTCAGTCATACCTATTCATTTTCCAATCATTGCTAGTCACTTTCCACTTAGATTCAGTCATTCCCAATCATTTTCAATCATATTCAGTCAGTGTCAGCCATTTTTCAATGAAATGCAGTCTTGTGCAGATATTTTCAGTCTTGTTAAATAGTTTGGCATATGCAGTTATTTTAAAATATTTCCAATCTTTTTCAGGTCAGTCATTCAAAGGTCCTTTTTTGTCACATGTATCAATTAAGGTACAGTGATATGCAAATTACCATACAGCCATATGAAAAATAGCAACAAGACACACAAATACATAAAAGTTAACATAAACATCCACCACAGCGGATTCTCCAAATTCCTCACTGTGATGGAAGGCAAGAAAGTCCAATCCTCTTCCTCTTTATTTCTCACATCGGGGCGATCAAAGCTCCCGCAGCCGGGGTTGATGCTCCCGCATCGAGGCAGTCAAAACTCCTACGGTTTGGAGGTCCCAATGACGGCATCTGACCAGAGACCGCGGGCTCCGTGATGTTAAGTTCGCAAGCACCCACGGTTGGAGCTCCAAGGTCAACGCCTGGAAAAGGGATCACGGGCTCCGTGATGTTACTGTCCCGTAGGCACCCGCGGTGGAGCTCTTAAAATCGGTCTCCAGCAAAGGCCGCTTACTCCTCCATCTTAGGCCGCAGTGATACGGATACGGAAATAAATCACATCTCCGTCGAGGTAAGCGATTAGAAATAGTTTCCCCCACCCCCCACATAAAATAAGCTAAAGAGCACTAAAAACATGCATTTAACACATACATTTAAACACAACGAAGGAAAGGACAGACACTGTTGGCCAGGCAGCCATTGCTGGCGCCACCCGCCATTCGGTATTATATTCAGTCGTACCCAGTAATACCCAGTCAATGTAAGATATTTTCTGCCATAGCCAGTCATTGTCAGTCACACCCAGTCATTTTCAATGTTTTTTGTCAGCATCATATTCAATCACTTTCAGTCATCTGCATTCATACCTAGCTATTTGCAGACATTTTTAGTAATTTCCTGGTGTACACAATGAATTTCAGTCATTTTCAGTCAGAGACAGTCATATCCCATCATTTACAGTTCAGTCATTTTTATTCACTTTCGCTCATTGTCAGTCATTCCCAGTCAATTTCAATCATTTTCAATCATGCGCATGATTACAAATATTATCCGTCATTCTCAGATATACTCTTTCCTTCTCCGTCATGCCCAGTCATTTCCAGTCAATTTTTATCATAACTAGTCATTGTCAGTCAGACCCGCTCATTTTCAGTCAGCTGTTTTAATCATTTTCAGTCACTTTCCATCATCAGTTATCCCGGTTATTTTCAGTCACATCTCATCATTTTCAATCAGTTCCAGTCATTTTCAGCCACACAGTCATTTTCAGCCATATCCTGTTACAGTCATTTCCAGTAACAGTGTCGCTAACAGTCATATATATAAAGTCATTTTCAATTATTTTCAGACTTTTTCAGTCCTGTTCAATCATCTTGCATCATGTTCAGTCATACCCATCAATTTCAGTCATTTTCTGACATAACCAGTCATTGTCAGACATTTTCAATCATACCCAGTCACCTTCATTCACGGTATTTTACAGACATTTCCTGTCATTTTCAGTTGTGCCTAGTCCTTTTCCATCATGCCCAGCACATAGCCAGCTATTGTTAGTCATAACCAGTCAACTTCTATCATGACCAATCATTCTAAGTCATTCCCAGTCATTTTCAGTTAGCTGTTTTCACTGTCATATTCTGTCATTTTCAGTCACTTTCTGACAGCTTCACTTATCCCAGTTATTTTCATTCACTTCCTGTCACCTTCAGTCACTTCCAGTCATTTTCAGCTATACAGTCTTCAGTTACTGTGTCATGTTTAAGTCATATTCAGTCAAACAGTCATTTTCAATAATTTACAGCCATACCCAGTATATTGCAGTCTTTAGTCACACCGAGTCATTATTAATCATTCCCACACATTTGTAGACATACCCAGTCATTAATAGTCATTTTCAGTGATGTTTTGTCATATTCAGTCATGTCTAGTCTTTCACATTCATTTCAGTCATATCCAGTCACATTCTGCCATATTCAATCACATCCAGTCATTCCCATTCAGTTTCAGTCACATCCAGTCATTATTAGTCATTACCAGCCATACTCAGTTATCTTCGGTTATTTTCAGTCATTTTGCATTGTATTCAATCACACCCAGTCATTTTCAGTCACACCTAGTCATTTCCAGTCACTTTCTGCCAAGTTCAGTCATGCCCAGCCATTCTCATCCATTTTACATCATAGTCATTATTAGATAATTTCAGTCATTCTCAGTCATACCCAGTCAATTTCAGTCAACCCTACAGCCCACCTTGTCCATGCCAACCAAGTTGTTATATTGGACTGGTCCCATTTGCCTGCATTTGGCCCATTTCCGTCTAAACCCTTCCTATCCTTATATTGATCCAAATGTCTTTTAAACGTCACAATTGTATCCGCTTCAATAGGTTCCTCTGGCAGCTAATTCCAGATTTTCACTCTGAATGAAAAAGATGCTCCTGAAGTAACTCTTAAATCTTTCTCCTCTCATCTTAAACCTCACCTTTTAATTCCTATTCACTCAACCTATTCATTTTCAATAATACTCAGATATTTTCAGTCATCCTCAGCCATTTGGCATTTTCAGATGTTTTCAATCATACCGAGTTATTTTCAGTCATCTCCAATTATTGTCAGTGCAGTCCTAGTCTTTTACAGTCATTTTCAGTCACACTCAGTCATCTTGCAGCCACATCCTGTCATATTCAATCGTACCCAGTCATTTTCTTTGACAATTTTCAGGCATTTTCATTCATTTAAGTCATTTTCTGTCAGCCCAATCGTTTTCATTCATACCGAGTCATTATCAATTATACCCCATGATTTTCCAACAGTTTCAGTCATACCCATAATTTTCGATCACACCGTAATACCCATAATTTTCAGTCATACTGGGTCTTTTTTTCATTGATAGTCATTTGCACACATTTTCAGACATGTTTATTTATTTTCAGTTAGTTTCAGTCACACCCAGTTATTTTCAGACATTTTCAGTAAAATCCCGGCATTTTTGAGTAATTGTCAATTATATCCATTAATACCTTCTCATTTACAGTCAATTTCAACATATCTTCAGTCCTTGTCCATTTTCAGTGATAGCCAGTCATTTTTAATCACTTTCAGTCATACCCAGTTGTTTCCAGTCATTTTATGTCATGTTTGGCCATTTTCCTTCATAGACAGTCATTTGCAGCTATTTTCTATTACTTTCATTCACTTTCCGTCATTTTCAGTCTCTTTCAGACATTTCCAGTCATCTCCTGTCATTTACCTTCGTAGACAATCATTTGCAGTAATTTTAATTCAGTCTGAAAATTACTGCCTATGACTGAAATCATGGAAAATGCCAGAAAATATCCAAAAATGAATGACAATGACTGAATGCAAAGGACTGGTTAGGAATGAAATGACAGAAACCTACTGAATTTGTGTTCAGTCAGAAAATAATTGTGACATAAAAGTGAATTGAATACTAAGTCAAGAGAATATAGCTTAATAATGAGGGGTAAGTGGTGTAAAGGGAATCTGGAGCACACTGCCTGAGGGGCTGGTTAAGAGAGTATTCTCACAGTATTTACAAAGCATCTGGATGAGTACCTGAATTGCCAAGTATAGTAAGCTATAGATCAGGTGCTGGGAAATTGATTTTGTTTAGATTGTTACTTGATGAATGGCATGAACATGATGGGCTGAAGGGTCTGCTTTTATGCTGCATGACCATGGGTCTGTGACTACCACTGCAGATAGGGCAGCTTCAAAACACAAGCTGAGGGAAGTGACATCATACAATAACCACAGGGTTTGCCAACGGTAATATTTTCTCTTTTATCCCCCCCATCTTCCAAGTAGATTTGCAAAGATATAAGGTGTGATAGAGCAATTGGTGCAATATTTCCATTTGATGAATGATAGTTTGCAAATATTAAATGGCAACTCGATTAATTTGATTGAGATTAGTTCAAGCATTGGGACACAATTCCACTCCGATGGTCGTATTTTCATCATTAAAATATGGTGTATCGATACAAGGTTAGCTTCCAGGTCACCCTTAATCAATACTGAACAGAGAGCATGCTAGCTATTGCGGCCTGTTGATGGTGGGCTCGGCACTGCAGACGCTGGTGTACCTTATAATCGTGTCAAATTGTAAAGAATTTCAAAATTAATATTTGATCCTGGCCATCTATATTTCAAACACGATGAAAGACTGGCTAACAGTAATAGAGGGCCCGCACGGTGGCACAGCGGTAAGGTTGCTGCTGTACAGCGCCAGAGACTCGGGTTTGATGCTGACTACGGTTACTGTCTGTACGGAGTTTGTACGTTCTCCCCATGACTTGCATAGGTTTTCTTTGGGAGCTCCCACACTCCCAGTTTCCTCCCACATTCCAAAGACAAACAGGTTTGTAGGTTAATTGGCTTGGTAAAATTGGGAAAAACTGGCCCTAGTGTGTGTAGGAGAGTGTTAGTGCACTGGGATAACTGTTCAGCATGGACTCAGTGGGCCGAAGGGCCTATTTCTGTGCTGTATCTCTAAACTAAACAATAGGCTATGGCTGGATTGTGTGAGTGAGAGCCAGCTCAGCAAAACCGACCGCTGGAAATTTCCAGGCCCGGCTGGCTGTGATCACATTGAGCCTAACATTGTCTGCTCGGACCAGCAGGACAAGCTGTGCCCAGGACACTGCAGGCTGGTCTCATTCCCTCTGGATCTGGTAACCCTCTGCAGCATCGCAAGGATCCGTTGTCTACTGGAATTGGGGGGAAGCACAACTAACCATTGGTCAGGTGAACTTTTTGGCTTTAGATATTTTACCAAGTTATAGTTCTGCAAACTTGTTTTAGCCTTGCACTACGTGACATTGTTAAAAAGCAACAACTTATCCCAGTGGAACTAAGACCAGCAGTGAGAAGATGACGATGTACACAAAACCATGAGTGAGAGGATACCTCTGCGGCACAGGAGATTGCAACTTGTCTGAAGGTTCTTTCATTGGAAGATGGCAAATTTTCTTTAACCACAATCGGTCACCGAGAAGCTGGAATCAGAGAGAGACGATTCCAAGAACTGGGAAAGGATGGAGAGAGAGGAGGTGAGGGAGAATCCTGGTCAGGAAGAGGCTGTGAGAGGGAAGAGTGAAAGTGTGGTGTGTGAAAGCGCTGGGGAGGTGGGAGTTGGCAAGGAAGTATATAGTGGGGAGGGCAATGGCGAAGAGGAGGGTTGTCAAGAGGGGGGGAATAGCGGGTTGGGGGATGGCCAGGAGGAGGATGGTGAGAAGCGTAATGGAGAGGAGCGGGCCGGTGAGGAGCGGGCCGGTGAGGAGCGGGCCGGTGAGGAGCGGGCCGGTGAGGAGAGGGAGGGTGTGGAGGGGGAGGGTGTGGAGGGGGATAAGGGCGAGGACAGGGCCAATGAGAAGGGGGATGGTGAGACAGGAGACGGTCAGGAGGAGGGGAATGGCATGGATGGGGCTGATGGGGTGGGAGATGGCGACGAGGAGGCAGAAGAGGAGAGGGGAGGTGAGAAGGGGGACGGCGAGGCCGGTTGCAATCAGGATGCGGATAGTGAGGAGATCAGAGAAGATCAGGAAAGGGTCGGTGAGGGGGGAGGCAGTCACGAGAAAGGAATAGGCGAGGAGGAGGGGGGCAGCCTCCTGAGGTGTAGTGTAGTTCCCTATGAGTCCTACACAGATGACCATCCTTTCTCAGTGACCCACAGCAAGCCAGGCGGTTTGAAGACAACTAGGTTTCCTGGGGCATCGCTGGATCTGCAACATCTCAGCACTCCCGGGACCCGGCCTTCATCCGACCATGAAGGCCGTCACTGGCAGCAATCGCTGACCTGCACACTCAGGTCAGAAGACGGGTTACTGAGGATGTTCCAGGTGAAGGGCAGAGCACCTGGGCATTACTCCCATCTACCACCCCACCCTGACCTCAGCAGGGCTGGGGCATTGTGGTACCAGGCCGATATGGTTGACGGGCAACTCATCAGCCACCTCCAGTGGCTGAGCAACGAGGTGGCACTGCCTGTCACTTCAGAGATGGAGGCAGAAGAGGCAAGACTGAGGAGCTTCGGGAACTGGCCATCCCACGCCACCATTCAGCCAATCCGTCTGGCCCAGGCAGGCTTCTTCTACACAGGTAAGGCAATGAAAATCTTCTGGTGGCCATGTGGTGAACTTGGATGAGAGAAGTAACAGAATGCAAGAAGAATATTAATAAATACACAGCAGTAGAGGATTGGAAAACATGGGTATGAAGGTTAAGAAGTCAACATATTCCTCAGAAATAAAAATTGTAAACCGGTTAATGGATCAATAGTCCCAGGTACATAAGGGGAGATAAAGCCAATGAGAGGTCATGATGTGACCAGGGTCCATTCCTTGATGAATTAGAATGAAGAGTAATGTTAAATTCATTCAAAACCACTGATGGAGAGTACACAGGGAATATTGTGAATAGATTTTGTCTCTATGTTAAGGGAAGAGATAAAAAGTACTGGTAAGACTCCCAAAATCTTCAAAAATATGATTTCAGAATTCAGAGGTTATCACTGGAGCAAAGATTGGACATATGGTGTTTTTAATTAGAATAGATTAGATTATATTAGTTACATTTATTGTCATATTTTATCATAAACACTTGAGTGCAATGAAAATTCATGTTCATATGAAGTCTATAATAAACAGTATACATGGTCATGGTAAATAGAATACAGAGATGAATGTGGAATGGCATAATGATTGTTGGTGCAATCTGAAAATCTGGGGGAAAAAAATCTAAATAAAAGAAGAAAACTTATAAAGGACTCGAAATATCTCCAAAATGTCCAAGTGTCATATGGCTCTCTGATGAAGAAACATTGCAATAAAGTTACGATGGAACTTTAGAAATGAAATTTTATAAACTCAAAGAATGGAGTGCGAGACAATAGACAATAGACAATAGGCAATAGGTGCAGGAGTAGGCCATTCGGCCCTTCGAGCCAGCACCGCCATTCAATGTGATCATGGCTGATCATCCCCAATCAGTACCCCGTTCTTGCCTTCTCCCCATACCCCCTGACTCTGCTATTATTAAGAGCCCTATCTAGCTCTTTCTTGAAAGCATCCAGAGAACCCGCCTCCACCGCCCTCTGAGGCAGATAATTCCACAGACTCACCACTCTCTGTGAGAAAAAGTGTTCCCTCGTCTCCATTCTAAGCGGCTTACTCCTTATTCTTAAACTGTGGTCCCTAGTTCTGGACTCATCCAACATCGGGAACATGTTTCCTGCCTCTAGCGTGTCCAAACCCTGAATAATCTTATATGTTTCAATGAGATCCCTCACATCCTTCTAAACCCCAGAGTGTACAAACCCAGCTGCTCCATTCTCTCAGCATATGACAGCCCCGCCATCCCGGGAATTAACCAAGTATAATTAAATCACAGGAGATTGGATCACAGTAACAGTAAGGATGCCTATAGTATGGAAAGCAGAGAACAGTATCAGAGGAACAGACAGAGAGACAGATATGGGGATGCAGAGAAACAGATACCAGGATATGGAGAGATGGATACAGGGATACAGAGAGCTGGATACTGGAATATGAAGAGACTGATAAAGAGAGAATCTTACCGCGATACGGAGAGATGGCTACAGGGATATGGAGACACAGATACGGAGAGACAGTTACTGGGATATTGAGAGATGAACACCAGAATGTGGAGATGGATACCAGGATATGGATACTGGGATATCAAGTGAAGGATACCGGAATATAGAGGACACCCGGATAGGTAGAGATGGATGGTACATATGGTACTGGAATAAGATAGATACCTGGAAAGACTCAAAATGCTGGAGTCATTTTCCAGACTGAGAATGGGTAGATTCCTTCTATCCAGAGGTGCTGCCTGCCCAGCTGAGTTACTCCTGCATTTTGTATCTACCTTCAGTTTAAACCAGCATCTGAAGTTCCCTTCTATACAGATACTGGATATGGATACTGAATGCTGGAATCATAGGTACTGAGAAACGGAGAGATGGCTAAAGCAATACGGAGAGACATGACAGATGAAATTTAATGTAAAGCGTGAATTATATTTTTGTAAGAAGAATGTAAATTAAACCAGTGCTAAGGAAGTACTGGAATGGTGAAACTCTGTGCTTCCATATGTTTGGACCAGTTGTGGTTCAGTGGGCAGATCAACACTCCACAGCTCTGGGTTCTGCAGACTGCGTGAGGGAGTGTGTCACCCTGCATATTACCGCTGGGCTTCTCTGTCCGACAGGTCACCAAGACAACGTAAGGTGTTTCCATTGCGATGGAGGACTCCGAAACTGGGAGCTGGGCGATGACCCGTGGATGGAGCACGCAAAATGGTTCCCTCGGTACTTTCTGTGTCTGTGTGTGGCAGGCTGTAGTGTGGCAGCCTTGGCTGAGTGAGTGTCTGCCTGACAGCTGTGTGAGCATGTGTATGTCTGGATGGTCTCGAGTGGGATCAAACTGTGGGCCTACATCTAGGTGCGCATTTGAACCTGTGTGCTCACATTTCAGCCCTGCAGTTCCAATGCACCAAATACTTGCACAATTGCTTATGATGAAGAAGGAGGATATTCACCCATCAAGTCTATACTAGCTCTCCAAGCATTACATTAGTCTCATTCCCTCAGCTCTATTTCCATATTACTAATATTTCTCATCCGCCTCCCCCAACACCTCCCCATTCTCCTGTCCCCACCAACACTGAGAATAATTTCCAGCACCCAATTATACGACCAGCGATCTTTAGAGAGTGGGAGAAAACCTAATTAGCTGGAGAAGCCCCCAGCATCACAGGGAGAGCAGCAAACTCCACACGGATAGCACTTGGGGTTGGGATTGCACCCAGGTCTCTGGTGCTATGAGGCAGTGCCTCTACCCGCTGTACCATTGTTAAATGTGGTCAGCCTTTCGCCAGCTTATCCAACTCTTCCTCATCATTGCATTGCTTGGTTCTGAGAAGATTCTAAGACAAGTACCCAGAACGGGCAAGTTGTCTGGGAGGTGAGGGTGGACAGGCTGAGTTTTGGATCAGCAGAAGTTAAACACAATGACAGGGACTTGTTGGCATGATTTTACTTCGGAGTCACGTGAGTGACTACATGAAGAGCCCGCTAGTACGCTTGCGTGTCATTATCGCTACACGCATTGCAACGAGTCATTGGGGGAGGAAGGACGTTCCTCCCAAACGGCAGGTTTTTGGAAACCTGCAACAGTCGGTAAGAGAACTTCGTTTCCTTTTTACTTACCTTTGTTTACATGAAGGCTGTGGAAAGCTGGCGGGGGAGAGCTGCTATATAGGAGCAGGCAGCCAGCAACGGCCGGTGGCACGACAATCTCCCTTGGCGGGAGCCAGTGCGACTTCAGCTCCAGTAAAGGTACAGGTCGCCGACAACCGGTGGAGCACTCGGGAGCCGTCAACCTGACGACTCGGAAAACAGCCCAGGGACCTACAGGGTAAGGAGCGCTACGTGGGTCCGTGGGGCTGAGAAGCTAAAAATAGCAGCGAGCGGTCGGTGCCCGTGAGCACCGGGTACGCGTTGGAGCTGCTGGGCCTGCGTCGCGAGCGGGACTACACCGCGTTGGAGCACCGCAGGCCCGAGTGAGGAAAACAGCGGCACAGTGGGGAGCACTGCACCGCGTTTAAACCACTTTACCTGCGGTTGCGAGCGGCCAGTTCCCCGAGAGGACTGTACCGCGTTGGAGCACCGCAGGCGCAAGTGAGGGGGGAGCGGCACAGTGCAGAGCACTGCACCGCGTCCAAACCAACATACCTGCGGTTGCGAGCGGCCAGCTCCCCGAGAGGACAGTGCCGTGACCACTGCACCGCACTTTGGAGCACCGCAGGCCAACGGCACTACAGGGAACTCAGTGCCCGTGAGCACTGCGACGCGTGCGGGACCTGCACCTGCGAGAACATACCGCGTTTACAGCGATGCAGGTCCAAAACAGAAGAACAAATCCTCGAGTGGGTAAGTCCCATAGCAGCACCTTATACAGGGCTGTATCTCACTTCTACTATTATAGGGAAGTGCTGGAGGAAAAGACAGGGAGAAGGAAGCAGCACCGTTTTTCTTAGGGCTATAATCATGCTTCTCTCCCTCCAGTAGACTCTTTTGTCAGAAGAGTGCTGGGGTCTAGTCTAGGGCAAACCTAGAGCTGTAATAATGAGGTAATGCTTTTTCTAAGTCACAAAGTACATAGAGTGCATTATTGGTCTTTTCCTGATAGAAATACAGGAATACTTATGTTGTGACTGAAGGATTTAGCAGTCCAAAAAATTTACTGACAGATTCCATTCCCATCTGGGAAGTCACATGGGAATGTCTGTCTATGTTTCAGGGGGAACAACAGTACAGCTGTGAGTAAAGCTAACTGGGAAAGATCTACAAACCAGGTTAGAAACCAGCATAGACCATATGTTTTCTATCTACTGCATCATAGCGGTCACTTGCCACTGGGGATTGTAAATCCCTGAATGTACTAAACTAATCAATTTATGCAGCTGGTTACATCCAACCGGGATTGACACGGGCCTGTGTAAACCCGAAACCTAGCAATATCTTTTTATTTGGAGGGGACCGATCTAAAAGGTCAAGGAGTTGGACAATGAAGCCAAATTGGAGCTCATCTAAACGTCCAAACATCATCCTCAAAGGTATCGCCCCTATATCTGAAGATGTGTACACCCACAACACACAGCCTCGGGGATCCAGATGAAAACAGTAAAACCAGAAGGAAACAAGGAGGTTGGTGCGAGAAGACATCGAATAAATAATTTTTGACACTCGTATCTTAAACAGTATCCGGGGATACACAATAGAATTTTACAACACATAATCTTCTAGTCCAGCTGATACATCGAGAGAGGAATTTGGAGGAGAACACCAAAAGGATATTGGGCTATAGTATTTGCTGATGTTTCTACACGATATGGAACACCAGATGCCGATCTACTCGTATCCAGACATAATCACCAATTACAAAATATGTCATATGGGATACAGACACTGGACATCAGCAACGGATGGGTTTTAGCTGCATTGTAAGGGAAGAATTATTATCTACGCATCCCCTTCCTAACAAATAGGATATGGCGCTTGACGCATCAAACATAGATCAGATCTCGGCTTTTGGCCAAGATCAAGCATAATATCTGGGGTTTTTTATCAGTTTAAATATCTGATATGTCCCTTATCTAGGGACCATATATTAAAAAATAAAAATAAAAATAAATAAATAAATAAATAAATAATACGATATATTCGTTAAGAACGGAAACCTTTTCTATTGTTAAGTATATTCATTTTAAGAACGAAAATGGCAAGCATTGATTCAAAGGATGCTTACTATTTTCAGTACCCATAACAGGTGATCTAATTGGATGGCTCAGCTCTAGCAGTATAGAGCACTACCTAATGTGTTTACATTAGCACCTAGGTTATTTACAAAATATAACAACCAGCCACACAATGGTAATGGCTTCGTTGGATGACATACTAATTGTGCGGGAACTTAGGACGGGCTGAACAAATGGTAACAGCCACTTAACAATTATTGGAAACTAGGACTCATTATCCATCCAATTAAATCAAAATTGAAGCCTTCAAATTAAAGGGATTATTTAGGGTTCACCAATAACTCAGTTCCTCATGTCAGTAACTTTGCCAACAGAGGTTACAACCTTAATAAAGGCATACAGCAAAATCATTGACATCAGGATAAACCATCCATCAGACTGGTAGCAAGAATTTTGGCAACAGGTGGTACTGGGAATATGGGTTCCAGCCACATAATTCAGACCCTTACATTATAAAGATTTACAGAGGGCCAAAATATGAGCTCTTAAAATTAATGGTGATCATTTCGATAGAATGATTAAGCCATACAGAAGCCATATTGGAACTAAATGGTGGAAAGATAACATTGGGCATTGCTCCAATCCTATCATTGTCAGCAACCAGTCTATGGTCCTACATATGCATGCTATGCACTAGGATGGTGTGTTACCAATTCCATCTCCAGCTGTGGAGGAAGATGGAATACACAGGAAGCATCATTATTACTAACACTGGGCATAACTACCTGGAAATGTTGGGTGTTTTTTCATGGCCTAAAGTCATGTTGCTCTGGAATATGTTAAACAGGTTATTAGATTATAAATTAACAATACTACTGTGGTAGCACATATCAACTGTGGTAGCACATGGGTGAAAGGGAATCTACATCATGTAACAATCTGGCCAACACAATTTGGCAACCTCATCAGTAGGGGTGTTTTTAATAGTACCCCACTGACCTACCCAACTATGATTCTCGGCGGTACAGGGAATGAGATTAGAACCATGCAGCACCATCCTAAACAGACGATGAAGTATGGGGAAAATCACCCGTGCCATGAACATATAAATCGCTTAAATTGTAGTCTGAAAGCGCCGCTATTACATCTGAGACTGACGGCCAGAGCAATGGACATGATCACAGCGGGCCACAGACAATCAACCTAAAGACAGTGTCTAATATACATAAACTAATGGGAGATGTGTTGCAACCATAATACATCATCCAGCCTGTTTGGCAGCTTTGTTAACCTACAGGGGCTTAGTATTAGTGACATCAACTGTGCCAGAAGTGGTCCATCTACTTACCTATGGCAAGAGAACGGAACAACAGCTTATGGAGGACAATTTTATGGGAATTCCCCAAAGACCGAGTATTCCCAAATATGGGACATCAGCATCGTCTTAACGTTGTTAAAGAACTGGGCTCCAGCAACAGCGCTGTCATTACAGGTTTTGACATTTTTTCAAAACTATCATGCTGATGGCTTAGGTCACGGCACTAAGGACTCAGTCCCTACCAAATTAAGGCTGGATAACTAGACCAGTTCACCTGGCACTTACACTTCTATATTCAGGAATTAGGGAACTAAACAGACAGGGGTCAGCGGGCCTTAAAATAACATTTTTAGAGCCTACCCTACAGATGATTGACTGTTGTGAGACAACTACAAATATACATGGAACAAACCAAGACCATCAGTGGCACAGAAGAGGAACTTTTCATCAACTACAGACAGCCTCATTAAAGAATAACAGGCCAGGCCAGCTAAATGGCTAACATAGTATTGACCAAAGTTGGTGTAAACACTAACTGGGTTAAAATCTCACTCCACCAGGCTGCAGCAATGTCAGCAGCATTTTAATTGGAGGTTTCCTATGAATAAAATCCTCAGGACTGCAGGATGGCCATCGGAAAGAACATTCTAAAGATTATAACAAACCAGTAATGGAAACTGGAATTTTTTCAGAAACATTGTTAAGTTTCTATACCATAATTTACCCCAAAAAACAGGGGCTATCAATTATTATTAACTTTATGGATATTTATATATATCATATTGATGTTTAATATGTTATCACTATTCTCCCCAAAACCAAGGCAGACGTGATGATGGACTCGTTCCACGGCTTGAATCACAGAGCTTTGAAATCTTCATGTAGTCATTCACGTGACTCCAAAGTAAAATAGTAAGATTAAACGAGAACTTACCAGTTCGAAGTTTGATCTGTATTTTATGAGGAGTAACGTTGAGGGAATACATGCCCTCCGCTCCCACCCTTGATCATAAACACGACTGGTATCTTTTCTCTAATCTTACTACTCTTAAGTCATTACAGGTATCTGTGATTCACTCCGCTGCTTTGAATAATGACACGCAAGCGTACTGGCGGGCTCTTCATGTATTCCCTCAACGTTACTCCTCATAAAATACAGATCAAACTTCGAACTGGTAAGTTCTCGTTTAATCTTACTATTAAAGCATGGAACATTCTGAATCATATTTGCCCAGTTACCTTCTTACCCTTAACATACTGGTAAAATGCCTTGGGATTTTGGATGAGGTCTCTACAATCAGTCCATTGCCTAATACAGAGTTACAACTGTCAATGGCAATCCATTGGAAACCCAGCGTATTAATATTACATTTGGGAAAATAATTCAGGAAGGAGTATTAATTGTTAATAACATTTTGGTTGCTTTCTGTAACTTGTATTTACTGCTCTGTTTTGACAGCTGCCAATACTTACTCCAGGTGAAAGGGATCGATTATATTAACAGCATCCAGGAGTTGCACTCCAATATCTTGGAGTCAACGGTAGGCATGTTAACATTTGTGTGGCCTTAATCTGTTTGACTTTTAGTATTGAATTTGAATTTGATTCCTTTATTGTCATTCAGACCTTTTGGTCTGAACGAAATTACGTTGCCTGCAGTCATACACAGTAACAATAAATAACAAAACATACAATAAACACAAATTAACATCCACCACAGTGAGTTCACCAAGCACCTCCTCACTGTGATGGAGGCAAAAGTCTTAGTCTCTGTCTCTTCCCTCCTTGTTCTCCCTCTGCGCTGAGGCAACCGATCCAGGCCGAAGATGCCGCCCTCCAGGCCAGCGTACCTCCGTGGTGATGTCGCCGCTGCCGAAAGCCGGAACGCCGTCTCCGCTCCGAGTCGGCCCGCCACAGCCTCAGCTCCGAGTCCCGCTGCATTAGCTCCGAGACCCGCTGCATCAGCTCCGAGTCGGCCCGCCACAGCCACAGCTCTGAGTCCCGCAGCCTCAGCTCCGAGTCCCGCAGCCCCAGCCCCGGGCCGCTGCATCAGCTCTGAGTCCCGCTGCAACAGCTCCGAGTCCCGCTGCATCAGCTCCGAGTCGGCCAGCCACAGCCACAGCTCCGAGTCCCGCAGCCCCAGCCCCGGGCCGCTGCATCAGCTCCGAGTCCTGCTGCAACAGCTCCGAATCCCGCTGCAACAGATCCGAGTCCCGCTGCAACAGCTCCGAGTCCCGCTGCAACAGCTCCGAGTCCCGCTGCAACAGTCCCGCAGTCTCAGCTCCGGGCCGCTTAGTATTAACATGTCTATGTACATATCTCTGTAAACATATATGAGCATGTGTGTGCATGTGTTTTTTTACTGCGAAGGTATAATAAAAAACTCATGTCTAGTATGCGCTTGCAAATGCATGTATGTATGTCAGTGTGAATGTGTGTTCAGCTGAGAGCAAGAGAAAGAAGGAGAAAGGAATAGAGAGAGAAAATGTAAAATATATTGTGAATATGTTTGTATGTTTGTGTTTATATTGTGATGTGTGTGTGTGTCTGTTCATATGTATGTCTGTGATGGGTAGATGCATATTTGATTATTTTTATGCAAGGTGCTTCAGGGTGTGTTTGTGTGTTTATGCTGTGCATGTGCACACGTGTTTGGGGTGGGAGGATTTGTCTTTGTGCTGGAGCATATGCCTTGTACAAGGCAACTAACCCTGTGTTTTCTTGTAGTTTCAGGGTAGCTCACAGCCTAGAGCAACTACCAGCCAAGGTATACATCTCATACTAAGATTTTACACAAAGTTATTGTTTGCACCAAGTTATTGTTAAAATGCTTTCTTTTGATATACAAGATACAAGATACATTTAATTGTCATTTGGACCCCTTGAGGTCCAAACGAAATGCCGTTTCTGCAGCCATACATCTGGACGTTTGGGTAGTCTTCTGCTTCTTGCTCATGGCGTGCACAGCCTAAAGTTGTAGGTCAAGGGTAGACGTCCAGGCCAGGACAGCATCAGTTACTGGGTGGATGGGCTTTGATGCCACCAGGGAAAAGCCTCAGTGGGCAGTCATTCACGATGTGTGGGATGGTCTGGTCTGGATGTCTGCAGTCACAAGCAGGGCTGTCTGTCATCCACCAGCAGGTGATGGGCTGTTCTTGCATGGAGGATGCGGACTCTGTTCAGGGTTAGCCATTGCTTGTGAAGGAGGCCAAATCCCGGTCGTTTCACTGTGGGGTCTGTGGAGTATTGGAGTCAAAGTCTTCCAGGGATTTGACTGAAGACCAGAAGGGTTTGCGGGAGTTCAGGCGCATGTTTGGCAGATTGTTCAAGCCGGCGCGAATGGGAAGGTCAGTGTTAGGCTCGATGGTGCACCAATCTTTCAACATCCTCTCCCTTCTGTGTATGCTGGGAGGGGCGATATGAGAGAGGACAGGGAGCCACTGCAAAGGTCCCTGTCCTTATGCGTCCTGTGATGACCTGGTTTGCAGAGTTAAGGACAGTGTCAACTCGTTTGGTGTGGCAGCTATTAGCCCAAGCTGTTGAGCAAAACCCGGCCTCTGAGTAGACTAGTGCTAAGCTTATGTTATGGACGGTGTGTGCATTGGATCTGTTGCCTGCAGGTTTCCTGATAACGTTGACCCTTGCTCTCAGTTTATCAGCCACCCTCTTCAGGTGTTCACAATAGATGAGGGTACGATCCAAGGTGACTCCGAGGTACTTGGGGAATTCTTCATTCTTCACCCGCTTACCACAAAAGGACACTCGGAGCTTTCCATTGACGAGCCGACTGCTGAGGTGAAAGGCAGTGACAGTTGGCTTTGATGGGTTGGGGCGAAGTCGCCAGAAGGTGATGTACTCCTCCATCCCCTTCAAGTCTTGGGTTAGCACTCTGCTGATATCCTCAAGAGCAGCTCCCTGGTAGGCAAAGGCAATGTCATCTGCATATGCAAACTTCCTGGATGAGGTAGTTGGCATGTCACTCACATAAATGTTGCATCTGTCTGGGAGAGGCTGTCTAGGGAGAGATTTGGAGAGTGTGCTGGAAGAGTCTGTGCGAAGAGAATCTATCCGCGGAGTGTCCGCCCAGGGTATCTGTCCAAGGAGACCCTGTCCATGGAGAATGAATCTGGGGGAGACTCTGCCTGAGGAGAGTCTACCCAGTGCAACCTCACTCATTGATGAGACCATACTTGAGTAATGTGCTCCGTTTTGGTCGCCCAGGTTTGAGAAGATGCCATTCTGCTGGAATGAGTGCAGGGAAATGTTTCTAGAATGTTGCCAGGATGTAAGGGCCTGAGCTACATGGAGAGTTTGGGCAGGCTCGGACCGCATTCCTTGAAGTGCAGGAGTCTGAGGAGAGCATTGGTTTAAAGGGAAAGAGGAAAGATTTAATAGGAACCTGAGGGGTGCACACAGGGGATGGTGAGTAAATGGAACGGTCTGCCGGAGGAAGTAGATGAGGCAGGCACAATAACAATAATTAAGAAACATTTGGACAGGGACGGTTTAGAGGAATATGGGCCAACCGTAAGCACATAGGCTCTAGCTTATTTTCTACATCTTGATCGGCTTGGACAAATTGTGCCTAAGGCCCTGTTTCAGTGCTATATGATTCTATAACTCTATAACTACATAGGGCTTGGAGATGGAAATGTTTGGTGAAATAACCCAAGCAAATGTGTGAATATTTCTGTAATTCCTAACATGTTCCTCTTGTCTGAGGGCAAATGTAGTTCCAAGGCAGAGAGGAGAGAATGGAAAGAGACGATAAGAAGAGGAAGAAGTTGATGTCCTTTGTACATGTCTCATTTCAGCAGTAAGTGGAAATGCGCAGCTGCCTCCTCTCATGCACTCCACCGTAGTTCAGAGGGCCCTGCAGATGGGGTTTGATGGCTGTATGATAGAGGCCCTGGTAAACAGCAAGTACCTGTTAACTGGGGTACAGTACGGCTCAGTCAGTGAATTACTCTCAGACCTACTAGAAGCTGAGGAGGAAGAAGGAGAAAGGAGACAACCAGTAACAGGTACAACCAAAACCATTGGTACTTTTCCTAACCCAATGGAGAAAGAGTTATGCTCTATAGGTCAGTTACAGTCGCGGGTTTCTCTGTGATCCATTAATAATCCATTGCAAAATATTTAAAGTTATTCACCTAAAGGTATGTTCTTGCAAGACTTCATTCCAAAACCTCAATCTGATTGTCAGTTTTATTTCTTGCAGAGGTTAACCTGAAGTCAAGAGAAGGCAGCCGTGCTTCTAATGGAAGGAGAGAGCCGTCAGCTCAGGAGCAAGGTGAGGCTGCAGAGTGTCAACACAAAGCCCATGGCAGCAGGCCAGACTGTGAGGTGGTCTGATTTACTGAGCTCTATTGACCCGTCATCCCCAGGACAGAATGAGATTTGGATGAGAGAAAATGGATTAGGGGCTAGGTGGGATGTGCAGAATCAGCCAAAATTTATTTTTTATGATGCTAGCACTGACCATTCATCCAACAGCTCTACCAGTCCAGTTCTAGGGAGAGCACCATTGATATCAGTTATTCTGCTCTTGACTAAACAGCCTGCTTATGCTTACACATTTTCTTACAGATTACTTCTTCCACCAGAAAGTGTGATAATGACATTCTGTCAACAAATGCACCACCACATTATAAAGGCTAATCTAAGTTACTAAAAATACCATGGATGCCACATTGCTGTCTCATGAGTGAGGGAATTTGTTCTAATCACCAGCTACAGGATAGTGCCAGCAAAGATCAGCAAGGACATGGTATCATATTGTTACATTGAATGTGGTGGCTTCTCATCATTATAATTAGTCTGAATATAAATGCATCTCTATATTTTTGCAGGTTTGAGTGCTGAAGAACAACTCCGCCAGCTGAAGAATGAACGCACCTGTAAAGTGTGCATGGACAAAGATGTCTGCATTGTCTTTTTACCTTGCGGACATCTGGTGGTGTGCAGAGAATGCGCTCCAAACCTCCGGAGATGTCCCATCTGTCGAGCTCTCATTAGAGGAAGTGTGAGGGCCTTCATGTCCTAATGATCACAATTGGAGGAGAGCCTACACACAGAGACACAAGCGACTACAATTGGCAGAATCTGGAACAAAAAACAAACTGCTGGAGGAACTCAACGGGTTGAGCACCATCTACAGGAATTTTCACAATTATCCTGAGACAGACAATTAACACGAACAAAACGACACACAGAAATACGCACAGAGTTTTGTATGGTGCAAATGAATCCTGACCATTTAGAGGGAAAGAAGTGAATGTAGTTCTGAGGTATGATGAGGAATACAAGCATGTTTCAATGAAACATAGAACATAGAAGACAGACATTAGCAATCAGAGTGTCTTTACAATTGGAATAAGTATAGGATAATTGCAAATTGACCTGGTTAACCAAAGACCCAGTGCTAAAGTCATAGGATTGTACATCATAGAAACAGGCCATCTCAGCCCAACTCCTCAATTTGACCATGATGCTTGTCTAAGCTTGCTTTAGGACTATATCCCTCTAGGCCTTTCCTAGCGAAGTACCTATACAAAGGTATTTTAAACATTATACTTGCATTTGTGCCCTCCACTTCCTCTGACTGTTCATTCCAGATAATCACTACCCTCTGTACCCTTCAGATCTCTTTTAAATGTCTCCTCTCCCCTTAAACCTGCGCCTTCTAGCCTGCCCAGAGAAAAAAATTCAGACCATCTCTTATATCTATGCCCCTTTTATAAACCTCTATACTCTTCAATCTTCTATGTTCCAGTGTGAATAAACCCAACCTATGCAATCTCTACTAATAACTACAGCCCTCCATACCAGGCAACATTCTGATCTTCTTCTGCACTCTCTCTATTGCTACCACATCCTTGTTGATGGTTTGGCAACTGGAACTGTAAACAAGTGCGGCGTCAACAACATCTTTCTTTTAGGAAGGAGATGAGGAGCATTTCTTTAGTCAGAGGGTGGCGAATCTGTGGAATTCCTTGCCACAGAAGGCTATGGAGGCCAAGTCAGTGGACAATTTTAAGGCAGAGATAGATAGATACTTGATTAGTATAGGTGTCATAGAAACATAGAAAACATAGAAAATAGATGCAGGAGTAGGCCATTCGCCCCTTCGAGCCTGCACCGCCATTCAATATGATTATGGCTGATCATCCAACTCAGTATCCTGTACCTGCCTTCTCTCCATACCCCCTGATCCCTTTGGCCACAAGTGCCACATCTAACTCCCTCTTAAATATAGCCAATGAACTGGCCACAACTACCTTCTGCAGCAGTGAATTCCAGAGATTCACCACTCTCTGTGTGAAAAAGGTTTTCCTCATCTCGGTCCTAAAAGATTTCCCCCTTATCCTTAAACTGTGACCCCTTGTTCTGGACTTCCCCAACATCGGGAACAATCTTCCTGCATCTAGCCTGTCCAACCCCTTAAGAATTTTGTAAGTTTCTATAAGATCCCCCCTCAATCTTCTAAATTCTAGCGAGTACAAACCGAGTCTATCCAGTCTTTCTTCATATGAAAGTCCTGACATCCCAGGAATCAGTCTGGTGAACCTTCTCTGTACTCCCTCTATGGCAAGAATGTCTTTCCTCAGATTAGGAGGCCAAAACTGTACGCAATACTCCAGGTGTGGTCTCACCAAGACCCTGGACAACTGCAGTAGAACCTCCCTGCTCCCATACTCAAATCCTTTTGCTATGAATGCTAAGATACCATTTGCCTTCAGAGGTTATGGGCAGAAGGCAGGAGAATGGGGTTAGGAGAGATAGATCAGGCATGATTGAATGGCGGAGTAGACTTGATGGGCCAAATGGCCTAATTCTACTCCTATCACTTATGACTTCATAACAATTTGTACAACGGCAACATGACGTCCCATCTCTTATACTCAATGCCACGGCCTAAGAAGGCAGACATAACAAATGCCTTCTTCATTGCCTTATCACCTGTGTCTCCACTATGGTCTTGCAACCCAAGGTCCCTGCCAGTTACTGCCCCACAGAATTTGACTTTTCAAATGACAGGAAAGAGAGAACATATGGCAAGTGTGTGAGTCATAACAAAGGAGAAACAAGTTAAATACAGGAGAACTGAAAAAAATGACCTAGGGTATAGATTCTCAGCTACAAAAATCAAAATGATTTTATGAACGTATAAATTACAAAATATAAAAGAGCTGTCAAAATGTAAATCTTGGCGGGGAGCTGGAGTATTAGATGTATATCGGAAATGGGAATGTAATTGTAGTGGAGCGGGTACAGATGAGATTCACCAGCATCTTATGGTTCAGTTACAAGGTGAGAGTGAAGAGGCAGGGTCTGTTTTCCCTGGAGAGACGAGATTGAGGGGAGATGAATGAGGTGTATAAAATTATGAGGAATATGGATAGAATAGACTGCAGGAATCTTTTGCTCATATCAGTTAGATAAAGCTAGATGACATGTAAGTGGGAAGACATTTGGAGGTGCTCTGAGGGGGACCTTTCTCATCCAGCTCATAACCTCTGACACCTATACTAATCAAGTGAGCACCAGAGAATTGTGGCAGCTGGTCGCCGACAGCGTTAAAGCCAAGTGCTGGAAGATGGGATTAATACGGCCAGGTGCCCACTGGTCATTGTGGATGTGCTGGGCCTAATGATCAGTTTCCATGCTGAATGAGTCAATAACTACTGGAAATACTTAACATTCTCAACATCAGCAGAGCGAGAAACAGTGTGAAACTCGTGCAGCTTTCGGACTTTTATGCCATGAATATATCACGTTTTTGTAACAAAAGTAAATGCTTTGCAAGGTACCTGAGTGGGCAACGAGCAGGCTGACGATTTGCTAAAAGTGGATGAGGAGGAGGCACTCGAAGGGTTAGCACTTCAGAGTGGGTGAACTGAATCCTCGTTTTCTGAGGCTGGGCAGCTGGAAATAGGAAAGAATGCTGTTGCACTCTTCTTAAACACAAAGCCAGCCTGGTAGCCCAAACATGAAGCCTCTTTCCTAAAAAAAGATTGAAATAAGCTTGGAACGTACAGGCAAATGGTGGTGGAAAGATAGCCTCATTAATTTGGGTTAAAATTGCCGCATAAAATATGGTAAGCGCAATTTAGTTACAATTTGTTAAATGCACCTTATGTTTTATGAGTTCTTGATGAAGTGATGGGGTGGGTAGAGGATGGAAATAGTTTGCTGTTAATTATGGACTTTCAAATATGTCTGATGTATTGGACCATATAGTAAAATTAAAACTCATTGGATTAAAGAGATAATGACCACACTAATGTAAACTGGCTGTGGAACAGAGAGAGCACAATGGGGAATATGCAGACATTTACACTTTTTGATAGTGATAAATGGCCTTCATTGGACATACATTTAACATCCAAAGCATGCAAATTATACGTGTGGGAAATGTAGTAACATCGAGGAGGATAATGAAGTGGCCAGAAACAATGCAGAATAAACTTAATGCCAAATGCTTAACTGAAACAGGCACAGGATCACAGAGATCTGGGGTGTGTCATGCATTCTTGGTCCGTGGATGATGAGATGTTTATTGAAGGTTTTTTTGTTTCTAGGACTTTTGTAACTGAGCAGAGAGCACCAAAGCCCAGAGGTTTTCAATCCCCCCCCACCCGTCTCCCCACTTAATTTGCCCTGTCCTCCCCACACACTGGTCCCATACACCCACTCACATACATTCCCCCCACACCCAAGCGCAAGCATTCTACAGCACTGGACCCCATACACCCACCTGTACACATATTCCTCACACACCTATCCCATACACACACCTGCACACGTAGCCCCACACAGCCACCCCATACACCCACCCATACATATGGTCCCCCACACAGCCGCCCCATAGTCCTATACGCTTGTTCCCTGCACAGCCTATCCCCAAAACACCCGTCCTGTGCACCTATTTTTCACAACTCTTACACTTGTCCTGAACGACTGTTCCCCCAACCCTGTTCCACACACATCCATCCTGTGTACACATCCCATACTCCTGTTCCTCCCACGCCCTGGCTTCGTACACCCACCCTATACACCTATTCTCACAAGCCATGTCCCGCCCCATAGCTGTCCCATACACCTGTTCCTCCCACACCCTGTTCCTCCCACAATTTTTTCACACAGCCACAGTTCAGGAGACATGCGTGCGTGGAAAGAACAAGTTGAATAGAACTAAGGTAAGGATTCTCATGAGTCCACTTATCAAGTGGCTTCGACTTGAAGATCCTTACCAGAAAGGAAAATGAAGGAATGATTAACCAACAGTGACACTTAACAAGTTCAGAGAATTCCATCTACTGCAGCTGGGTAGTGAAACGAATGATCAACGTAAACCGCTCATGTATCTACTCTCGTCTGAAAATGGGCACAGGTATCCCAAGAGAAAGACAGGCCAAGGGAGCTGCAGTGAGTGGGTGTGAGAGGAAAGGTCCTTTATACTTGGAGCTCTGGCTGTTTGTTGTGATCAATTCAAACACAGAACTGATGTAAAACTGCTGCCACGTGTGCTCGGTGTGTCTGAGAGCTGCTGCAGACAGCTCATTCTGATGCATCAGCTAAACACTTAGTCCAACACAATGTAAATGTGTCAATGTACAGACATACCAGTCCTAGCATTATCAAGTATCAATTTCAACTGAGCTCTTGTAATTTTGTCTAGATTATAAGAATGGGCAGACGATCAGTTGCCGGAAAATCGGTGTTTAACCTGTAGTATGTAGGATATTTGATGGTTGTCGTGGACACATGATCAATGAAAACATTTATTGGTTCCTTTTTTTCCATATTTCCATGCTGTTTCTTCAAAGAATTCCAAAAAATTAGTCAAACATGATTTCACTTTCACAAAACTTTTGCCTGATGACATTGACATTTTCTAAATGATAATTTGTCTGATCTTTAATAATATTTCTAATATTTTCCCAGTGACAAATGCCAGGCTAATTGGACTGTAGTTTTCTGCTTTTTTCCACAATCAAATTGAATCTTTGGAATGCTCCTGGCGTTGAGCCCCAGGGTGAAGTTCAGCACAATCCTGAGACTTGTCAGCTCATAGATCCAATACCTTTCTCAGTAACATAAACATTTTTATGTTCTAAACGTTAATAAACGTTCTAACATGACAATAAAGGCTACTTTACTTTACTTTATTTTAGCATGATCACTCGGCAGGTGATTGATGTATAGGGCCGGAGAGGGGGCGGGGAATAAGGGATTAAGGTTTAAATAATGATTGACCCCGTTTTAAATGAAGATGACGATAATTTTTTTTGCTCAAAGGGTGGTCAGTCGTTGCAATTCTCCACGTGGAAGGCAGAGGAGGCAGGGCATTGGGCTCGTGGAAAACAGAGATGAATATATATCTGGACTAGTGCAGAAAGTGGATTAGTGCAGGAACCTGGCGCTGAGGTCAGCAGGCCTGGCTTTGAAGCGGACACAAAGAACCAAAGATCATAGAGTTCTATGATCTTTGCAAAGAACGACAGAGGTTCAACTCTTCAGCAAAAAAAAAAGTGCTGGAATAACTCAACCAGATTCGTTGAATTACTCCAGCACTTTGAAGCAGTTGAGTTGTCTCGCTGCCGCTCCAACTCACATCCAGCTTTCTACCCCCTTTCTCCTACAATGATCCTGAAGGATCTCGACTCGAAAAGCCGCCTGTCCAAGTTCTCCAGAGATGCTGTCTGACCCGCTGAGTTACTCCTCCACCACGATCTACGCAAGACTCGTCCTGCTCCTGTTAGAATTATGTTCTAACATCCTTACATTCCTGTACTTTGCCCGTACAACGCGTACAGGAACATTGGCTTCTCTTTGCTGTTTGTTCCGCACTCTCTCCGGGTTGCTCTCTGTCCATCTTTGCTCTCTATGAGATCTTTGCCTTCAGCGACGCTCTGAATTTCCCGGTGCGCATGCGCACCTCTTGCGCATTGTGATCCTCGGCTGACGGTGTAACCTCACTGCGCCTGCGCCCTCTTCCTCTCGTCGGAAGATAAGCATTCTGGGAAATCGTTGTTTGCTCCGGTTGTCCCTCGGCATTCTGGGAGTTGTAGTTCAGGCGCCATCCTTGCATCGGGGATGGGGCCACGCAGGCGCAGTGTGGCACAGTCGCCTGGGACCCGAATGAGCAGCAGCAAAGATCCTATAGCAAAGGATCTTTGAGCAGCAGTGCTCTGGGGTCGGGTGTGCGCATGCGCAATATGCTGGGGGATCGGGCGTGCGCAGACACACTGTACTGGGGGCCGGATGTGAGCAGGCGCATTGTGCCAGGGGCCGGATGAGCGCAGGCGTGGTATGGCGGGGGCCGGGTGCGCGCAGGCGCGGTCTGCCGGGGACCGGAGCCGGGCCGGGCCGGGTGGTGGATGGAAGAGGCGAAAGGCCCGAGCGGATCATTGATGGCTGGTCACGGCCCTGAGAACTGGCTGTCCCGTTGGGAGCGGCAGTGCCTGGACGAGGACGAGCGCCAGGGGCTCTTGCCGGAGAGCGGCGCCGAGACGGATCCTCAGAGGCAGCGGCTGTGGCTGTCGTTCCAGAATTCGGCCGGCGCCGTCGCCCAGCTGTACAAAGGTGGGGGGAGGGGAGAAGCGGGCGGTGAGGGTAGAAGAGGGGGGTTGAGGGTAGGAGAGGGGGGTTGAGGGTAGGAGAGGGGGGTCGAGGGTAGGAGAAAGGGGTCGAGGGTAGGAGTGGGGGGGGGTCGAGGGTAGGAGTAGGAGTGGGGGGTTGAGGGTAGAAAAGGGGGAAGAGGGAGGGGAGGAAGTGGGGAGGGGAGGGTGAGAATGAGGTTGTGGGAGGAGATGAGGTAAGAAAGAGAGAAATGGGGAGGGGACAGAACGGGCTGGGGGAAGGGACACAAAGGGAGGATGGGGGGAGCGAAGGGGTAGGTAGGAGTAGGTGAGTGCGGATGGGTGAAAGTGCAGGGTTGGGAAGGAGAGGGGGTGGGAACAGTTCCAGGTGGTGGCTGGACCCCATGGGTCTTCATCAATGCCATGGGACGGTTATTTGCAGGTTTTGCAGTGGTGCCCGTTTCAAAACCTGCGGTGGGGAACATCAGTAGTTTCATTGAGGCCTCCAGTTCATACAGTTCTACTTCTTTCAGATCGTGTTTACGAGCAGCAGCTGGGTATCCAGAGCCTGTGGAAACCATTTCAGGCTGCAGCTACTTCTGTCACCTGCCTCTATAAAGGTAAGTGTGCCTATTCACTGTGGAACTGCTGTGGTGATATGAAACTGCAGATACTGGAATTTTGAGCAAAACTCGTAGTGCTGGAGGAACTCAGCAGGAGAGGCAGCACCAATGTAGAGAATGGATAAGCTGGGTGTCATGGCAGAGGCTGGTGATGAAAAGGTTGTAGATGTTGGCCAACTTGGGGAATGTTGCAGATTATCCAAATGAGGCTCTATAGGTAGAACCTGAAAACAGGAAGGGAATGATGACTTTGGGACTGTATTAAAGCTCCCCCCCCCCAAGTGGGAATTAGAGAAGTGTAGGGAGATTACAGATGCCTGTAAAAATAATGTTCGTATTTGTGGGAGATTTGACTATCCCTAATATGAACTGGGTTTCCCAACATGTAAAAGACCTTGGATGGGATGGAATTTGTTAAATGTGTTCAAGAAAGCCTCCTTAATCAATATGTAGATGGCCTGACTGGAGAGGGCATCTCCTCTTAGTAGATGAGGTAAGAGTGGAGGATCACTGTGAGACTGTGCCTATATTGGTTATAAAGTAGTTATGGAAAGGGATCGGGCTGGCCCACATGTTACGTTCCTTAATTGGGGCAAGACCAAATTTGGAGAGTCTGTTTTAGGTAGAGAACAACTGACAAGTGGTAAGCTTTCAAAGCTGAGATAGCAAGAGTACAGTATCAGCATGTTCCCATTATGATAATGCGTAAGGTTGGCAAGTTTAGAGACCTATCTAAGGCATGGTAGAAGAATTAAAGGCTATTTAAGGCATAGTAGACGAATTAGGCCATTCAGCCCATCAAGTCTACTCTGCCATTCAATCATGGCTGATCTATCTCCCTCCTAACCCCATTCTCCTGCCTTCTCTCCATAACCTCTGACACCTGTGGTTGAGGGTCTCATTTGAAAAATGGAGGCATATGTCAGATTTGGGCAATCGTACACAAGTATAGCGTGTTTGTGTAGACGCAAGAAGACTATCGGGAGGGTAAAGAGAGAACATGAAATGGATCAGGCAGGCAAGGTAAAGGAAAATCTAAATAGATTCTGCAGGTATATTAGGTGTTTAGGGAAAGAATAGGTCCCATTAAATATCAGCATGGCAGTCTGTGTAGAGCCCCACAAGAGATGGGGGGAGATATTAAATGAATATTTCCCATCCGTTTTTACTGAGAAGATTATGGAAGCTAAGGAATTAAGGGAAATTAATTATGATGCCTTAGATCAGATGCAAATAACCAAAGAGGAGCTATTGGCAGTTTTAAAGTGGATGAAATCCCCAGTGCCTGACCAAGTGCATGCTCAACCTTGTGGGAAGCTCAGGAAGACATTAAGAAGGCCCTTGCAATGATATTTGCATCGTACCATTATTAAAGAGCAGCAAGGACAAGCCAGGGGACTACTGGCCAATGAACTGACGAGGGTGGTTGGAAAGTTGTTGGAACGGATTCTCTGGGACAGGATGTACTCGCATTTGGAGTGGCACTTACTGATCGGGTAGTCAGCATGGCTTCGTCCGTGGGAAATTGTCTTGTGTATCTGTTGGAGCTTTATAAAGAGGTCAAGAAGAAAATTTGTGAGGGCAGAGCAGTCAGTGGAAGTTGACTATAGAGGTCCTTCATGGTTGATTAATCTGGAAGGTTAGATCACATGGGATCCAAGTTAAGATAGCCAATTGGATTCAATTGGTTCGGGGGTAGTTGTGGAGGGTTGTTTTTCTGAATGGAGGCCTGTGATCAGTGCAGTGCTGCAGGGGTCCTTGCTGGGCCCACTGTTATTTATCTACATAAACAATTTGGAAGGCGGTGTAGTTATCATTGTTAGTAAATTTGCAGATGACACTTAAGGTGGGATAGGAGACTTGTTTATTTTAGGAAAGCAGACTGTCATCTTATTGAGGTGTACAAGATCATGAGGGGCATGGATAAAGTGGATCTCAGCCTTTTTCCAAGAGTAGAAGATTCTAAACTGGAGGGCCTATGCTTAAGGTGAGGGGGGAAGATATTTAAGATGGACCTCAGAGGCAACCATTTCACTCTGTTTTGTGAGTCTAAAACACTCTAGCTCCCAACCCAGTTTTCTCCAATTTTACAGTGTTTTTTATAACATAATTTTCTATAATGCCAAGCTTCTTTAGAATGCAACTATTGCAGAACTACTTGTACATGGGTTGCATACCACAATTTATATCTTGGCTGATGTTGCAGAGATGGGCATCTGGGGGCCATCCCCAAAGACCCCAGGTGCTGGCCCGTCACCATGTCAGCATGTCCTCCACATGCAGTGTAACACTGATGACAAGCAGAAGGCTGCAGCACTTAGAAATCTAAAATAAAAACTAAATGCCGAAAGCACTCAGCTCTGTGGAAAGAGAAATAGTTAGGCTTTCAAGTAAAAAAAAGAGTAAGTTAGTATAACTAAGTTAGTATAAACGTACATTGTAGTTAAAGGATGATCATGCAATCTATGTATAAAATACTGTAAACAGGATTTAAGACATGCCCAGTAGGTTGGTATGTATTAATGAATAGGAAAAAATACTAATGGATGGCTTGCAGCAGAAATGATCAGTTCTGGTACAGATGGAGAAAGAGTGTCTTAAACTTACGAAATTCAGTATTGCAGCCTTGAACATACTCGGAAGGAAGATGAGATACAGTTACTTGCTTGGGATGGGCATCATTATAATAATGCAGAAGGACTTGGATAGAAATCAGAGTAGAATGGTGCAGCAGGAAGCCCAGGGTCACTGCTGTGGGCAGTGCCTTGTGCTCCTCAATGTGGTCACCCTATCTGCATTGAGTGACTACACTGCGAATTCCAGATAAAGTGAAGTAAATTGCTGCTCCACCTGGAAGGGCTATTTGTATCCCAGGATAGTGGGCAAGCAAGAACAAACGGTGCTGGCATTGCATTTCTTGCAGTGGAATGGAAGGTGCCATAGGATGGAGAATGGTTGGTGGGATGAAAGAGTAAACCCAGAAACTTTGAAATTATGTGGATAGATGGGCTGAGATACGTTGGGGGCAAAACCATATATTTTTTGGGGACAGACTTCTCACCGACATACACTACAAACGAACTGACTAACATGGCTATCTGGACTACACGTCTTCCCACCCTGCCCCCTGTAAAGACTCCATCCCCTACTCCCAATTCCTCCGCCTACGCCGCATCTGCTCCCAGGATGAGACGTTCCACACCAGGGCATCGGAAATGTCCTCGTTCTTCAGGGAACGGGGATTCCCCTCCGCCACCATAGATGAGGCTCGCACCAGGGTCTCTTCCATACCCCGCAACACTGCTCTCTCTCCCCATCCCCGCACTCGCAACAAAGGCAGAGTCCCCCTAGTCCTCACCTTTCACCCCACCAGCCAGCAAATACAACAAATAATCCTCCACCATTTCCGCCACCTCCAACGTTGACCCCACCACTCGCCACATCTTCCCGTCTCCCCCTATGTCTGCCTTCCGCAAAGACCGCTCCCTCCGCAATTCCCTTGTCAATTCTTCCCTTCCCTCCCATACCACCCCCTCCCCGGGCAATTTCCGTTGCAACCGCAAGAAATGCAACACCTGTCCCTTCACCTCCCCCCTCGACTCCATTCAAGGACCCAAGCAGTCGTTCCAGGTGCGACAAAGGTTCACCTGTATCTCCTCCAACCTCATCTACTGCATCCGCTGCTCAAGATGTCAGCGGATTTACATCGGGGAGACTACGCGGAGGTTGGGCGATCATTTCGCCGAACACATCCGCTCAGTCCGCAATAACCTACCTGAACTCCCGGTGGCTCAGCACTTCAACTCCCCCTCCCATTCCCAATCCGACCTCTCTGTCCTGGGTCTCCTCCATTGCCAGAGTGAGCAACACCGGAAATTGGAGGAACAGCACCTCATATTCCGCCTGGGTTGCTTGCGTCCGGATGGCATGAACGTTGAATTCTCCCAGTTTTGCTAGCCCTTGCAGTCTCCTCCCCTTCCTTAACCCTCGAGCTGTCTCCTCCCATCCCCCCCCCCCTCGGGCTCCTCCTCCTCCCTTTTCCTTCCTTCTCCCCCCCCACCCCCCATCGGTCTGAAGAAGGGTTTCGGCCCGAAACGTCGCCTATTTCCTTCGCTCCATATATGCTGCTGCACCCGCTGAGTTTCTCCAGCATTTTTGTGTACCATATATTTAGTTTCTGATTGTTATCAAAATTCCAAGCGATAGAAATTGTGAAGGATGATTTGTTCAATGCAGCACCTAGTCCAGGAGAAGAGGAGGATGAAAGTGGTCAATGTGAAGGATTCTGTCCACAATGACAGAGGGGAAGCCATGATCCACCATTTGAGAGTTCCCTGAAGAGCCCCAGAATGGGACAGAGGCGGAGAAACTATGAGAATGGAATGGAGTAGAGTGGGAGAAGGTAGAATAAAGTTTGTGATCTTGAAATGGATGTCTGGTGCTAGCCTATCTCCTGAGATAGAGATAGTGACATGGAGATCCAAAAAGAGAAGGGAAGATGTGGGTTGTATGAAAGTGAGAAATGGATGAAATTGGTAGCAAAAGTGTTGAAATTTTCATGTTCATTGTGATGAACCTTTCCCCTTCAGATGGTCTTGAAACGTACCGAGCAAGCTTGGATTTGGGTGTGCAAGGAGGCTATCAAAGGCGAAATAAGGAAATGCTGGCCTGGGCGAAAAAAAGGAGACATGTCATACACCGTGAGGACTTGCTCAGCTTCCTGTGCAGGAAGTCACCGCCATCAAGAAGCAGCAGACTGGCTCCTCGGCTAAACATCCCCTCAGGACTGGGAGTGCAGGAGGATGCAAGCAAGACTGCAGAGGGTGACCTCCAGGCATTTACTGACGCCATTGCCGTGAACGGTAAATGAAAGATTTTCTGCAAGTTCTCGAGTTGACCTTAACCTCAACATACTGCTCGCATGCTACTCTTTTTGAAGACTGAGGTTATGACCTTGTTATGGACAGCTTTGTACTTTGAAGGGTAAAGTCACGCTGGATAGTACATCCCAATGCCTCTTGGTATTTTATTTAGTTTAACCTCCGTCACAAATTCTTTCATGGTTTTACCGAAGCCACCTCCCAGTCTTGATGTTCAATTCTAGCCTCCTTTGTCAAATTATTGCCTCCCTCCACTGCTCTCCCCTAGCCCGCACACACCCTTGTTGCTTGAGCGTTCAGAACAGTTTTCAGTCATAGTTCCTAGTCTCCATTGTTTTCCTCCCACCCTGGTTCTCCTTCTCCCCTCTAGTCTGAGCTCCCCAACTTCTGTACCTTGGTCCTCCTCTCCCTACTTAAAAGTTCAAACATTCTATGTTTTTTAAATCGTGATTAAATGTTTTGTCAACTCCAATTGTATCCCTCCTTCTAGCAATCCTTATCATCCCTATAATCATTGACATTCACTTCCCCTCTTAAAGTGGACAGCAATGGGCCACTTGACCCCCTCAAACATGCTCCACGTTCAATAAAATCATGTTTGGTCTAGTCGTAAACCAGATGTTTGCCTAGTTCCGATAACCTTTCATCCTCATTTAATTAAGAATCAATATACTTCTGCTCTAAAATATTCAAATACTTTATGAAATGCCTTCTTGAACTCAAAAGTACAGTATATCCAACATTCCATCCTTATCTACTGCTCATTATGTCTTCAAAGAATGACAATACCTCTATATCTAAACCCACCAGACCTGGTGACATTCTTGCAATTTTCTTTTGCGTTATTTCCAGTTCTTCCTATAGCAGGGCAACCAGAACTCCACACAGTACTCCAAATGTGGTCCTACAGTTATCTCGTACTGCTAGAGTTGCACAGTACGGGGACAGGCCTTTTGGCCCAATTTGCCTATGCCAGCCATGATGCCCCATCTACACTAGTCCCGTTTGGCCCATATCCCTCGAAACCTTTGCTATTCATGTACCTGTCCAAAATTAAATATTGTTATTGGAGCTACCGTAACTACCTCCTCTGGCAATTTTATCTCCTTGCCTTAAACCTATGTCCGCTGGTTCTTGATTACCCTACTCTGGGTAAAAGACACTGTGCATTACCCTATCTGTTCCCCTCATGATTTTATACACCTCTATAAGATCACACCTCAATTTCCTGCACTCTAAGGAATATAGTCCTAGCCTACACAACCTTTAGAATAAAGTCCTAGCCTAAATACAGCTCCGGCCCTCCTGGCAAGATCCTTGTAAATCTTCTCTGCATTTTTTCCTGTGTAATTACATGGCAGAGTGACCAACCTGGACACAAAATTCCCAGAGTGGCCACAGCTATGTCTTGTACAGCTGGAACATAACGTTCCAACTTCTATACTCAAAACTGCCTTCACTATCCTATCTATTTTCTAGTGAATTATATATGTACTCCCAGATCCCTCTGCTCTACAACACTCCCCAGGGCTGTACCATTCACTTGCTCTGGTTTGACTTCCCAAAATGCAACACCCAGTCCTTATCTGAATTAAACTCCATTTGCCATTCCTCAATGCACTTGCACAGTTAGAATAGAATAGTTTCTTTATTGTCATTGTAACATGGGCCATGTACAACGAAATTTAAATAAGTTGATCATGATCTCGCTGTAATTCTTGGCAACCATCCTCACTCTCTACGATACCTCCTATTTCAGTGTCATTTATAAACTTACTATTCATGACTTGTACATTCTCATTCTAATCATTGATATAGATGGCATGCAGCAATGTGCCCAGCACCAATTCCTGACACACCACCAGTTACGAGCCTCCAGTCTCAAGTAACAACCTTCTACACTCGCCCTCTACTTCCAACTATGAAGCCAATCTATATCCAGTTAGCGAGTTCTCGCTGGATATCATGCAATCTAACCTTCCAAAGCAGCCTATAATGTGTGACCTTATGAAAAGCTTTACTGAGGTTAAGCTAAGACTACATCTACGAAACTGCCCTCGTCAAACTTATTTGTTACTTATTCAATCAACTCAGATCAAGTTTGTGAAACACAATCTCCCACACACTAAACCATGCCCACTATCCCAAATCAACCAATGTTTCCAAATACATGTGTATCTTATCCATTAGAATCCTCTCCAGTAATTTGCCTGCTGCAAATGTTGGGCTCACTGGTCTGTAATTCCCAGGTTTTTCTTTGCAGCTGTTAAATTGAGGCAACATTAGGTATGGTCCAGTCTTCTGGCACTGCGGCTAACAGTAATTCATGTATCTCAGCCAGGACTTCTACATTTTCTTGTACTGCCACAGTGTTCTTACTTGGAAATACCTGATAAGGCACCAGAGATTTATCTACCTTCTTATGCCTAAGGACATCTACCACCTCTTCGACTGCAATGTGGACTATCCTGAAAACATTGCCATTAACTTTTCCAAGTTTCCTAGTCTTCATGTCTTTCTCCATGGTTAAAATAGAGAAGTATTCATTGAGGACCTTGGTCATCTCCTGTGGCTCTGCACATAGATGACCACTTTGGTTTCTATGGGGTCCTCTTCTCTCCCTAGTTACCCTTTTACCCATATAAAGACATGCTGTATACTTTGGTTTCCCCTTAATCAAATCTGCCAGGTGCATCCCATGCTCCCATTTTGCCATTCTGTTTTCCTTAAAAATGCTCCTTAATCCCCTATACTCCAAAGATCCACTTGATCTCAACTGTGGATACCTGCTCAATGCCTCTATTTTGTTTCCTGGTCAAAACCTCAGTTTCTCGTCATCCAGAGTTCCTTACTGATGGATGTCTTGCCTTCGCTCTAACAGGAATGTTCAACTCTCACTTTTAAAAGCCTCCCACTTTCCAGGCATCTCTTTGTCTACCAACCTATTCCGTGGAACCTTTGCAGGTTTCTGTCCAATACTATCAAAGTTGGCCTAGCCCCTATTTAACACTTTTAACTTGTAGACCATCACGTGCCTTTTCCATAACTATTGGGAAATTAATACAACTGTGATCACTTGTCTCAAAATACTTGCCTGCTGACACCTTGGTCACCTGTCCTGGCCTATTTCCTAAGAGTACGTCAAGCTTTGCCCTCTACCTTTTGTAGGCCCCACTATAGCCTGAGAAAACATTATTTAACACAATTGACAAGTTCATACACATCTAAGCCCTTGGCACATTGACAATCCCAGTGTACATTAGGAAAGTTCAAATCCTGTACTATGACAAACCCATTAGTCTAGTATCTGTCTAAAATATCCTCTCATATTTGTTCTTCTAATTCCTCTTGACTCTTTAGGGTCCTATAGTACAATCCCAACAAGATGACCATCCCCTTTTTATTTCTAAGCTTTACCTGATTAGCCTCACTGGGCAATTCTTCAGTAATGCCATCTCGGGCTATTACTATGATGTTCTCCTGTGATGTCATGTTCCCCCCCCACCCCCAATCTCAATCACTGCCTGTAGCACCTGTACCCTGGAACATTAAGCTTCCAATCCTGATCCTCACTCAGCCAGATTTCTATGGCTGTAATTGTCCCACATAACTATCCATACCTTGAGTTTAGTACATCTGTCAGGCTTTTTGCATTGAAATAAATGCAATATAATCCTACAAATTTTCCTCGTTCCTTGCCTGTCCTATCTATCGAACATGCCGTAATTGTCCAATTCCAGCTTGCCCCCACCTCGCTACTACTTTGGGTCCCATTCCTAGGCCAAGCGTGTTTGAACCCCCAGTACCACAATATTTGCCTCCATCCAGTTCAGGTGCGACCCGTCTATCGTGATGGATTTTGAGAGCCCTATTCTCTCCCAAGTTATGCTTTTGCACTAAATATATTGTTAGAATTTTCTTTACCTTATCTGCCAAACCTACCTCGTGTCCCCTTTTTGTCCTGCTGATTGTTCTCGAGTATACTCACACATTCTCTATACTTAAGAGATTCACTTGTTCCACTTGCATATACCTGACCTGCCTCCTTTTGCATAACCAGTGCCACAGTATCCCTCATCAGCCAGCATTACCCTACTCCTACCAACCTTGCCCCTCACTCTAACAGGAACATTTTGGCCCAGAACGCTCATTATTTTATGTTTAAATATATATATTTTTTAAAGATAATCTTGCATATCAAGCACTTCCTTACGTGCAAATAAGGAAATCAACTTTTAAAAGTTCCTGATTTAATACCATTGACATTTGTCTTTTCCCAATTCAGGACTTTAACCTTTGTTAGTTTTATAATATCAATCCTTTTCCATCACTATTTTAAAAATAATAGAATTATGTTCACTGGTCCTACAGTGCTTCCCTGCTTTGCTTTATCTCCCAAGAGAAGGTTGAGTGCCATTCTCTCAGGCCATCTACATATTGATTGAGAATATTTTCCAGAGAAGCATGGGAGATTTGGATCTATTATTTCTACCACTTATACAATGATAATCCCTTACTCAGTTACAGCGGACAATCGACAATAACGGGCACCATTCTCCTCTCTCTTCCCATTCCCACCCCGATATGGTCTGTTATAACAAGGGGTTACTGTATAGATAACAAACAAACCAGCACTGATTCCTGTGGCACACCACAGGCCTCAGATCCGAAAAGCAGCCTTCCACAACTGCGCTGTAACTCCTTCCCCCAAATCCATTTTGAATTGGGGTGGCACAGCGGTAGAGTTGCTGCCTTATAGTGCCAGAGACCAGGGTTTGAACCTCGCATGTTGCTGTCTGCCCAAGATTGGTGCATTCTCTCTGTAACCACGTGGGTTTTCTCTGGGTGCTCCAGTTTCCTCCTACACTCCAAAGACTTGTAGGTTAATCGACTTCGGGAAGATTGTAAATTGTCCCTAGTGTTGGTGCACGTGGCGATCGCAGGTCAGTGAGGATTCGGTGGGCCGAAGGGCCTGTTTCCACACTGCATCTCTAAAACAAAAAGTAATCGATTATCTAATTCACCTCGGATTCCATGTTATCCAACCTTCCAATCTAACCTGCCATGTGGAACCTTGTCAGAGGCCATTTAGACATCATCTACCTCTTGATAATCTCTTCAAAAAACATTCATATTTGTGAGACGTGATTTCCCAAGACCAAACCCATTCTATCTAATCACTTGCTGCCTGTATAAAAGCTAGTAATTCCTGTACCACAGAACTCTATCATTGAATACAGGGTCACTCACCGGCTTGCAGCTGCATATTGTCTCTAACTATGGCTAAATGTATGCCTCCTGTCTGGAGTTGTAAACAGTTTCTATGGGGTACAACTCTAAGTGATATATATTGGGCAGCCTATTAGGTGCATAAAAATGGCCACTGCTGCTTTTGCCCATATACAGTGTCCCAGTGTATCCCCCAGCTTCAACCTGCCTCATCCCGCTGGGGAATTTAGTCCCCTTCATTATCCATCAGCTTGCTCTATCAGAGTGATGGTTATTCTGAGGTCTCTCAGCTGCGTCCCCCAGAAGGATTCAGTAATTGATGTGCAGAGGGGGAGACCATTGCTGACATTAAAAGTTTCTGTTTGCACTTGCTGTCCTGTAGGCCTCAGTGGAGCCATGGCGAACGTCAGCGTGCGCTCAGGAGCACCTGGGTCCCCGTCGCATACGGGCAGCAATTCTGCCTCAGCACGCCGACGCAGCAGCCTGCAGGATGTGGACCTAAATAGCTTTATTGCAGAAGAGATGGCCCGGCATCTGGAGAGCTCAAGAAAGAGAGCTCCAGCCCAGTGTAATGATGTTATCACTGAGCCTCCCAGTCACAAACGAAGCCGCATGCTTTGAAGAGACACAGAGAAAGCTCCCAAATGACTGGAGGTAATCCTGCAGCAGGCGCCCGGCAGACGTAGGAACCAAAAAAACAAGTAAACCTTTGGCCAAACCTTGGAGCAAATGTTTATAATATAAAAGTGTATTGTGATTATTTCAATATTGCCACACACTTGTACTTGAAAATGCAAATTCAGAGTGCATTTTGGAGGGCATTGTGAAGATTTCTATCTGCACATTGCCTAAATAGTGCATTATACATCATTCTTGGTAATTTTCCTTTGGCACTTTATTTAATGGAAGTTTGGAGACTGATTTGTGATGGACTGGCTCATAGGTACCCGATCCTTGATCTTCAATCTGGTGCCTGTGCCTAGGACCCCGACCAGCCCTCCCTTCCTGATGTTAGTGTTCTGCTTTATTTTGTAAACCAGGAATTCAGACCTTGGACATGAAGGTGAACATATTTTCAGGTATGTTTTTATGGATGGCATAGGAACGGCAGGTTGACAGGTCACTTCTTCCCTGAGGTTCTAAAAAAAAATGGGGCTAAGTTTGTATAAAGAACAGCAGTTAAGGGTGCTGAGGGTGGTTGCTCTCTGGCTTATCTGCAAAGATCCCGGTATTATGTGCCTGCTTTCTTGTTCCTTAATGTCTTCATTTAAAAGCACATTTACCTTGAACTTGCATCTCAAAGGTTCAAAGTATTAAGAGTGTGGTACATGTTTTAAAGCAATGTGACTCTGGAGAAAGCCGTGCTTGAATGTTCAACTATCGAAAGGTCAAGGAATTGAGAAATGGTTTAAAAGTATGAATTATATCTGTTTGAATTGTGAAAAACTTTAAATTGCAATGCTCTGGCTAATCACAGTTGTGAATCCATTAAATACTGACGCAACAAATCTTTCAACTTGTCCAGTTTCTCATTCCTTCGTGAAGATACAAGATACAAGATACATTTAATTGTAGAAGAAGAGTCCTGAAAGGATATGATTCCAAGACTTCATCCCCATCTCGGATAACTGGTTCTTCTTTCAGTCTGATTGTATGAGGGTCAAGTGTTGTACCTTGACTTTGGCAAGAGCCTGACATCGACCTGTTGAATCACATTTGATGTGCACACAAACGTATTTGCCTCCTTGTATATTGCTAGTGAATATAGGCCAATATTTTACTTAAAGATGCCGGGTGGATGTATTTACACCAGCAGTGCCCTCCATAATGTTTGGGAGAAAGACCCATCATTTATTTATTTGCCTATGTACGCCACAATTTGAGAGTTGTAATAGAAAAAAAATCACATGTGGTTAAAGTGCACGTTGTCAGATTTTATAAAAGGGTGTTTTTACACATTTTGGTTTCACCATGTAGAAATGACAGCGGTGTTTATACATAGTCTCCCCCCCCCCCCCCCCCCCCCCCCCCCCACCCCCATTTCAGGGCACCATAATGTTTGAGACGCATGGTTTCACAGGCGTTTGTAATTGCTCAGGTGTGTTTAATTGCCTCCTTAATGCAGGTATAAGAGAGCTCTCAGTCTTTCCTCCAGTCTTTCCATCACCTTCGGAAACTTTCAGATTCAACTTTAATTGTCAGTGTACAGTACAGAGACAATGAAATGCAGTTTCATTGCTGTTTATCAGCATGAGGGCCAAAGTTGTGCCAATGAAAGTCAAATAAGCCTTTATGAGACTGAGAAATAAGAATAAAACTGTTAGAGACATCAGTCAAACTGTAGGTTTACCAAAATCAACTACTTGGAACATCATTAAGAAGAAAAAGCACTGGTGAGCTTACTAATCGCAAAGGGACTGGCAGGCCAAGGAAGACCTCCACAGCTGATGACAGAAGAATTATCTTTATAAGAAAAATCCCCAAACACCTGTCTGACAGAGCAGAAACACTCTTCAGGAGTCAGGTGTGGAATTGTCAATGACCACTGTCTGCAAAAGACTTAATCAACAGAAATACAGAGGCTACATTGCAAGATGCAAACTGCTGGTTAGCTGCAAAAATAGGATGGCCAGGTTACAGTTTACCAAGAACTACTTAAAAGAGCAACCACAGTTCTGGAAAAAGGTCTTGTGGACAGATGAGCTGAAGATTAACATATCAGAGTGATGGTAAGAATATGTAGGAGAGAAGGAACTGCCCAAGATCCAAATCATACTACCTCATCTATGATATAGGGGTGGTGGGGATGTTATGGCCTGGGCATGTATGGCTGCTGATGGTACTGGCTCACTTGATGGTAGTAGTATAATGAATTCTGAAGTGTATACGCACATACTATCTGTTGAAGTTCAAACAAATGCCTCAAAACTCATTGGCCGGCGGTTCATTCTACAGCCAGACAATGATCCCAAACATACTGCTGAAGCAACAAAAGTTTTTCAAAGATAAAAAATGGTCGATTCTTGAGTGGCCAAGTCAATCACCTGTTCTGCACCCAATTGAGCACGCCTTTTATATGCTGCAGAGAAAACTTGCCCCCAAAACAAGCATAAGCTAAAGATGGCTGCAATACAGGCCTGCTGGATGTCCATGAATCACAGTCTTCAAGCAGTCATTGCATGCAAATGATATGAAACAAAATACTAAACATGACCACATGTATCTACATGGTGAAACCAAAATGTATAAAATTGGCCTTTATTAAAGTCTGACAATGTGCCCTTTACCTATAAATCTCAAGTCTATCACATGATAAGCAACATATCACTAGCAACTTTCACAATCAGGAAATGTATCAAAGTCCTCCAACAGACCTGAGCAATTACAAACGCCTGTGAAACCATGTGTCTCAAACATTATGGTGCCCTGAAATGGGGGTGGGGGGGGGGGGGAGAGACTATGTATAAACACCGCTGTCATTTCTACATGGTGAAACCAAAATGTGTAAAAAACACCCTTTTATAAAATCTGACAACGTGCACTTTAACCACATGTGATTTTTTTTCTATTACAACTCTCAAATTGTGGCGTACATAGGCAAATAAATAAATGATGGGTCTTTCTCCCAAACATTATGGAGGGCACTGCTGGTGTAAATACATCCACCCGGCATCTTTAAGTAAAATATTGGCCTATATTCACTAGCAATATACAAGGAGGCAAATACGTTTGTGTGCACATCAAATGTGATTCAACAGGTCGATGTCAGGCTCTTGTGATTTTTTTTTTCTATTGCAAATCCCAAATTGTGGAGTACAGATGCAAATAAATAAATGGTGGGTCTTTGTCCCAAATATTGTGGAGGGCATTTTAACGATGCTTTATTCTCAAGCAATATACAGAATCACAGGACATTAATATTTTTTAGTATAATAGAAATTTACAACCATTGTGGTTAAAATATCTTTTCCATGGGTCATCGAGAATAATCTCTAAGGTTTAATTTAGAGCGCCAGCGTGGAAACGGGTCCATTGCCCCACGGAGTCTGCACTGGCCACTAATTCTATCCTGCACACTAGGGATAATTTACAGAAGCCAATTAACTTACAAACCAACGTGTCTTTGGCATGTGGGAAGAAACCGGAGCACCTGGAAAGAACCCTCACGGGGAAATGTGCAAGCTCCATAAAGGCAGCACCCAGTATCTGATGCTTTCTATGATGCATCTTTAGTAATATGCAAGTGCTTCCCTCATTGCGATCATGCACTTCCTATCTGTTGGAGGACTTTGATACATTTCCTGATTGTGAAAGTTGCTAGTGATATGTTGCTTATCATGTGATAGACTTGAGATTTATAGGTAACAT
The DNA here is from genome assembly GCF_028641065.1 of Leucoraja erinaceus. Taxonomy (NCBI): domain Eukaryota; kingdom Metazoa; phylum Chordata; class Chondrichthyes; order Rajiformes; family Rajidae; genus Leucoraja; species Leucoraja erinaceus. The sequence goes on along the minus strand of NC_073399.1, from coordinate 20,535,869 downwards.
TGTCAGTCTTGCATTTTGATGGAATGGGTACTTAGCCTCCGGTTTACATAAACAGGTTCTGCTGAGGGATGAGAGCCAGCCCCCTAGATCATTGGTACGCCTCTAATCAGTAGGTAATTCAGCACAGTTCCCACTGAGGCCGTTTTCTTGTTTGAACGCTGATTCCAACACTGCTAGCAAGATATAGTGAGTGGAGTTCTATCTCCAGGAAAATATCAATTTATCTGTATAACTGAAGCCCTCCAATCCTGGTAACATCCTTGTGAATCTTTTCCAGACCATTTCCTGTTTAATTGCATGCTCCCTGGAGCTGGGCAACCAGAAATGTACAATGTATTCCAAGTGCCTCGTCCTTTCATAGTTTCCTTCATCTAGTTTAGTTTATCACGTGTACCAAGGTACAGTGAAAAGCTTTGGTTGTGTGCTACCAGTCAACAGAAAGACAATAAATGATTACAATTGAGCCATTCAGTGTAGATACATGATAAAGCCGGTAAAGTCTGATCAAAGATGGTCCAAGGGTCTCCGAGGTAGATAGTAGTTCAGGACTGTTCTCTACTTGTGGTAGGATGACTCGGTTGCCTCATAACAGCTGGGAAGAAATTGTCCCTGAATCTGGAGGTGCGCGTTTTCATACCTTTTGCCCGATGGAAGAGGGAGTGCCCAGGGTGCGACTCGTTCTTGATTATGCTGCTGATCTTGCGGAAGCAGCATGTGGTGTAAATGGAGTCAATGAAAGGGACAAGGGCCACAGCAGAGTTCTCCACTGTCCTTCCTTGCTATTGCACTGGTTCCCTCTTTTACTCCTTCCCATTTTTGCCTATACTTGCCAAAGATCAAGTGCCACATCATGTCCAGTTCCCACCCCTGGTTAACGTGCATTTATTTGTATTTACGTGACAGTCTGCATCTGTTTAGTTGATAGTCATACAGCATGGAATTAGGCATTTCAGCGCAACTCATCCATGCTAACCAAGAAGTCCTATTTATCTAGGATTGGCTCATATACCATTAAACCTTTCCTATTTATTTATCTGTTTAAACCTTTTGTAAGTGTTGCTATCGTCATCCAATGTATTATGAATACATTTCATGTTGGGACACAATGTCTCCCTGATCGCCCCTTTCACACTTAGTCACCCTGGAATGATTTTACACTGTGGTCCTGCTTTCCCCCCCCCCCCCCCCTCTCTTATACTCCACCTTATCACCTTATCAGCCTTTTAGTTTCATGTCTCTGCACTGATCTCTCTTGAGAGTGTTAGCCTGCATGGAAAAGGAAGGCATTAATCAACTGTCATTGACATTACTGTTACGGGGAAATCTACCTGATCAGCTTGAATCTTTCGAAGAGTTGGTAAATTTGATGAGGTCTGTGTGGTTGATATGGGACTTCGTTAAGGCCTTTGACAAGGCTCCACATGGGAAAGTGGTCCAAAAGGGTAGATTCAATGCGATATGTGCGAAGTTAGCAAATTTAATTCAAAGGTGTCTTCATAATAGAACACAGTGTGACGATATGCAGTTGTTTGTGTGACTGGAAGCCTGTGCAGAGTACTGTACCACAGGCATTGGTACTGTGATCATAACAATATATTCTAGATCGAAGATTTGGATGTGAATGAAGGAGGTATGATTATGTCTGATGATGGCAATCATTGTGTTGATAGTAAAGTATAAAATGATATTGATTAGTTGATAAGATGGTCATGTTTATTGTCATATGGACAAGTACAAAGAACTATGGGTACAATTAAATACTTGCTTACAGCATCACAGGCACATAGATTCATACAATAGTCAAAAACAAATTATACATTCTACAAGACAGAGAACAGACACACTGTACAAACAAATGGTCAGGGCAATGGCAGGCTGAGTTTAATCGTGATAAGTAGGTGATTTACTTTGGCAGGTTCAATAAGGGTAAAATGAATACCAGGGCCCCAGGGAGGCCTTGCTGTATATAAGCAAGTCTGGATCAGAGACTGAAGAAGGATCCCGACCCGAAACTTCACCTGTCCATTCCCTCTCCAGATGTGGCCTTACATGCCGAGTTCCTGCCACATTATGTTTTGCCAGACAAATCCTGCAGGTGGCAGCATATGTACAGTGTCCTCCATAATGTTTGGAACAAAGACCCATCATTTATTTATTTGCCACTGTGCATCGCAATTTGAGATTTGTATTAGAAAAAATTACCCATGTGGTTAAAGTGCACATTGTCATATTTTACTAAAAGCCCATTTTATACATTTTGATTTCACCATGTAGAAATTACCGCTGTGTTTATACATAGCCCCTCCCCCTCCCTATTTCAGGGCACCATAATGTTTGGGACACGTGGCTTCACAGGCGTCTGTAATTGCTCAGGTGTGTTTAATTGCCTCCATAATGCAGGTACAAGAGAGCTCTCAGCACCAAATCTTTCCTCCAGTCTTTCCATCACCTTTGGAAACTTTTATTGCTGTTTATCAACATGAGAACCAAAGTTCTGCCAGTGAAAGTCAAATAAACCATTATGAGTGAGAAACAAGAATAAAACTGTTAAGAGACATCAGCCAAACCTTAGGCTTACCAAAATCAACTGTTTGGAACATCATTAAGAAGAAAGAGCACTGGTGAGCTTACGAATCGCAAAGGGACTGGCAGGCCAAGGAAGACCTCCACAGCTGATGACTGAAGAATTCACTCTATAATAAAGAAAAATCCCCAAACACCTGTCCGACAGATCAGAAACACTCTAGGAGTCAGGTGTGGAATTGTCAATGATCACTGTCCGCAGAAGACCTCATGAACAGAAATACAGAGGCTACACTGCAAGATGCAAACCACTGGTTATCTGCAAAAATAGGATGGCCAGGTTACAGTTTGCCAAGAAGTACTTGAAAGAGCAACCACAGTTCTGGAAAAAGGTCTTGTGGACAGATGAGACGAAGATTAACATATCAGAGTGATGGCAAGAGCAAAGTATAGTGGAGAGAAGGAACTGCCCAAGATCCAAAGCATACCATCTTAACTGTGAAACACGGGGGTGTTATGGCCTGGACATGTATGGCTGCTGAAGGTACTGACTCGCTTATCTTCATTGATGATACAACTGCTGATGATAGTAGCATAATGAATTCTGAAATGTATAGACACAAGTGTATAGACAAATGCCTGAAAACTCATTGGCCGGCGGTTCATTCCACAGCAAGACAATGATCCCAAACATATTGCCAAAGCAACAAAGGAGTTTTTCAAAGCTAAAACTTGGTCAATTCTTGAATGGCCAAGTCAATCACCTAGAAACATAGAAACATAGAAATTAGGTGCAGGAGTAGGCCATTCGGCCCTTCGAGCCTGCACCGCCATTCAATATGATCATGGCTGATCATCCAACTCAGTATCCCGTACCTGCCTTCTCTCCATACCCCCTGATCCCCTTAGCCACAAGGGCCACATCTAACTCCCTCTTAAATATACCTGATCTGAACCCAATTGAGCTTGCCGTTTATAAGCTGAAGAGAAAAGAGGACAAGCCCCCAAAACAAGCATAAGCTAAAGATGGGTGCAATACAGGCCTGGCAGAGCATCACCAGATAAGACACCCAGAAAATGGTGATGTCCATGAATCGCAGACCAAGCAGTCATTGCATGCACAGGATATGCAACAAAATTCTAAACATGACTACTTTCATTTACATGACATTGCTGTGTCCCAATCATTATGGTGTCCTGAAATGGGAGGGGGGGATGGGGAGTGGAGGGGGGGGGGACGACTATGTATAAACACCGCTGTACTTTCTACATGGTGAAACTAAAATGTATAAAAATGGCCTTTGTTAAAATCTGACAATGTGCACTTTAACCACTTGTGAATTTTTTTCTATTCTCAAATTGTGGCAAATACGTAAATGATGGGTCTTTAACCCAAACATTATGGAGGGCACTGTACATGAAGTGGTGAGAAAGCGACTGGGATTCTCACCTTCGTCTGCTTCAACATCTCGGGTCGATGTGCTGGCCTCTATACAAAATGAAGCTGCTATGAGCCAACAGCAAGGTTAGGCGGGAGTTACAATCCGAACCTCGGGTGAGAATCTGCACCTGCAACGCTCCTTTCTCTGAATATGCTCAATGATCGGTATCAGAGCAGTGACCACCTGCTACAGGTAAGGTCATTAACAGAGCATGTCCTATTGTGTGAAAGGTGGAACAATCTCTCACTCTTTCATGGGATCCTTTTGATTTTGATTTCAATTTTACTTGCGGGAACAATGTCCCCAAACATTGGAGCAGCGGATAAACTGGGCGAGACATGACCTGCTTCAACTGCCATGGTGTGTGTCAGGGAAACAGGTAGTCATGTGGAAAACATTGGCACAGATTGGGCAACAGGAAGGGCTGCTCCAGAACAGTCACAGGCAAAGGCTCCAGGGGAGACGGGCTGTACTTTTTACTCGGAAAAAGAGGTTAGGACAGAGGAGACCAGTCGGCATACACCAACCCCTTTGAGTGGCAGAGGAGAGGTTGGAGGTCGGGGAGGAGGATCAGAGTCGCGGGGAGGGATGTGGAGTGGATCAGGAAGGAGGGGATCAGGAGGTGGCCAGATAGTCGGGATCCGGGAGGAAGATTTTGGAGGTCAAGGGGGAGGGTCGCGGAGTTGTGAGGAATTTAGAAAACAGGTACAGGAGTAGGCCATCTGGCCCTTTGAGCCAGCTCTGCCATTCAATATGATCATGGCTGATCATCTCAAATTGTGGCAAATAAATAAATGATGGGTCTTTAACCCAAACATTATGGAGGGCACTGTACATGAAGTGGTGAGAAAGCGATTGGGATTCTCACCTTCATCTGCTTCAACATCTCGGGTCGATGTGCTGGCGATGGGCAGAGACATTGCCCGTCTCCCCAGCTCAGTGAAGGACATCTCATCTCAGAACTCAGCGTCAACAGGAAGTCGAAGGGGAGACCAGCGGGCAGCAAGTGTCAATCCTTCCCTCCTCCCTCTACACCCCTCCTGCCATACACCTCCTATCTCCTACTACCCTCTCTATACAGAGAGAGGCTTTTTCCCCATATCCCTTGATTCCTTTAGCCCCACAAGCTAAATCTCTTGAAAATATCCCGTGAATTGGCCTCCGCTGCCTTCTGTGGCAGAGAATTCCACAGATTCACAACTCTGGATGAAAAACGTTTTCCTCATCTCAGTCGTAAATGGCCTACCCCTTATTCTTAAACTGTGACCCCTGGTTCTGGACTCCCCCAACATCGGGAACATTTTTCCTATATCTACCCAGTCCAATCCTCTTAAGAATTTTATATGTTTCAAATAGATCCCATCTCATCCTTCTAAATTCCAGCAAATACAAGCCCAGTCGGCCCATTCTTTCGTCAAATGTCAGTCGCGCCATCCCGGGAATTAACCTGATGAATTTACACTGCACTCCCTCAATATCAATGATGTCCTTCCTCAAATTAGGAGACCAAAATTGCACACAATACTCCATGTGCGGTCTCACCAGGGCACGGTACAACTGCAGTACGACCTCCTTGCTTCTAAACTCAAATCCTCTCGCAATGTACGCCAACACGTTATTAGCTTTCTTCACTGCCTACTCTACCTGCATGCTTACTTTCAGTGACTGATGTACAAGCATACCCAGGTTTTGTTGTACCTCCCCTTCTAATCTGACACCATTAAGATAATAATTTGCCTTCCTGTTCTTGCCACCAAAGTGGATAACCTCACATTTATCCACATTATACTGCAACACTGTCATGCTTCTGCCCACACACCCAACCTATCCAAGTCACACTGCAGCTTCATAGCATCCTCATCGCAGCTCACACTGCCACCAAACTTTGTGTCATCTGCAAACTTAGAGATGTCACATTTAATTCCCTCATCTAAATCGTTAATATATATTGTAAACAACTGGGGTCCCAGCACTGAGCCTTGCAGTACCCCACTAGTCACTGCCTGCCATTCTGAAAAGGACCAATTAACTCCTACTCTTTGCTTCCTGTCTACCAACCAGTTCTCTATCCATGTCAATACCCTACCCCCAATACCACGTGCTCTAATCCTACACACTAATCTCTTGTGTGAGACCGTCAAAGGTTTTTTGAAAGTCCAGTTCCACCACATCCGCTGGCTCTCCCTTATCTATGCTACTTGTTACATCCTCAAAAAATTCCAAAAGATTAGTCAAGCATGATTTCCCCTTCATAGATCCATGCTGACTTTGACCGATCATATCACTGCTTTCCAAATGCGCTGCTATAAGATCTTTAACAATCGACTCCAGCATCTTCCCCATCACTGATGTAAGGCTAACTGGTTTATAATTCCCTGTTTTCTGTCTCCCTCCTTTCTTAAAAAGTGGGGTTACATTGGCTACCCTCCAGTCCACATGAACTGATCCAGAGTCGAGAGAACATTGGAAAATGATCACCAATGCATCCACAATTTCTAGGCCCACTAAGGATTTATCTGCCTTCAGTCCCAACAGTTTACCTAGCACCATTTTCTGACTAATGTGGATTCCCTTCAGTCCCTCTCTCCCACTAGATCCTCAGTCCCCTAGTATTTCCGGGGAGATTGTTTGTGTCTTCCTTAGTGAAGACAGAACAAAAGTACTTGTTTAACTGTTCTGCCATTTCCTTGTTTCCCATTATAAATTCACCTATCTCTGAATGTAAGGGACCTGCATTCATTTTCACCAATCTTTTCCTTTTTACATACCTAGAGAAACTTTTACATTCATTTTTGATATTCCCCTTGGGGCGGAGGGGGTAGGGTGGTCAGGAGGGGAGGTAGGGAGGGTCCTAGCGGGAGGTTAAGGAGTTGCTTGGTGGGAGGCCAGAAGAACAGCAGTCCGAGTGGTCAGACAAGGGTCGAGAAGAGTCAGGAGAGGACTCAAGGGTCTGGTTCCAAGCTGCATGGCTCCTTCATGGGCAGGCTGCATACTCGTTGGATGACGGATCTTCATGGTCACAGGTGGAGGGAAAGGTCGTCGGAGGGTGACCTGCAGGAGAGAAGCAAGAAGCTACACTGAAGATGAACCAGTGGAGAGCAACATCACAGCCCTGCCGAGAGAAGGAGGGCAGGAGGGTTCGAGAGAAAGGGAAGAGGGAGGGGGAAGGCTAGGAGGGGAATGCGATGGGAAAGAGAGGGGGGGAGGACAAGAGGGAGCTAGAGGGGTAAGAAGTGGGAAAGCGTGTGGATAGCGGGGAGAGAGGAATAGAGATGAAATGGGGGGGGGGGTGGGGGGAGAGAGAGAGAGACAGAGACAGAGGAGGGAATTAACCATAATGCGGTTGTGCAAGCCCCCGGAAGTCGGCACCAGTAGATAGCGTAAACACCTAACATCAGTGCTTGCTTACACCACCGGCCAAACAGACCAAATCCTGCACTACACACCCAGCCCCATGTACCCCCTCACACACACACCGTGCCCCGTCCTGAACTCCTCCCCCACACACCGTGCCCTGTACCCCCCCCCCCCCCCCCCCCAACCACAGCGTGCCCGTCCTGTACCGATCCCCCACATACTACGCCCTTCTGTATCCACCCCACACACCAGACCACTGGCCGAGTCTAGTCTCACACACACACACACACAGTTCTCCATTTCACCAACACTGCACCAAGTCACCGCCAGGACCCACCTCACACACTGTGTCACGGAACAGTTCAGTCTCACACGGGACCCCTCCCTGCAGCGCACCATTTAACTCCACACATCCAACACCCAGCCACCATGCACAATGTGCCCTTTCCAAAAGATACTGACCCGCAGCTCACACACTACTGCGTTCAACACTCCAGTCGCCTCAGATTCTGCACCCGTCCAACTGCCCTCCCCCAATTCTCAGCGAGAGGGAAATTTACCATCAAATAGCGGGTCCGTCCTGGAGACCTGCGGCGCCACACGAAGGCAGCAGCTTCGCATGTGGAGGCCCTTCTTGCAGTCTCCTGTCCTGTAGCTCCTGTCACCGCCGCGTTGCCCCGGGTGGCGGCGATGGTGCCAGGTCTCTGTGGGGATATGCCGGCCTCCGGTGTCGTGATTCACCGCACCCCGGAGAGGTGGGCTCGTCGCCGGCCAGCGGAGGGTCCGCAGCCGCGGGCCGACTCACAGATTCGTGTCCTCCAACCTGTCGGGCTGTCCCAGCGCCTGCTGCCGCCTCTGAACGCCCTCCAGGATTTTCTTCCTGGGCCCCAAAGGAATTTTTATGCTTTTCAGATCTTCGTTGGAGCAAAGCGTGAGCGCTTCCAGGTCGATCTTTTCCTTCTTGAAGGTTGGCACGAAATCGAACATGCTGAGGGAGGCCAGGAAGGTGTCGAGGGGACTGGTCTCCGGCTCAAGGTCGTCGTCTAGGCCCAGGTCGAGCTCCTCCCATGGCAACCCGCCTCGGGCCTGCTCCTGCAGGCTCTGTGCGCTGCCGATGCTGTCGTCCATGCTGATGGACCTCTGGAGACGGCTGCGCAACCTGACGTCCGAGCCCCTCAGCCCCACCTGATCCCCCGCCTCGCTGCCATTGTGTCCCAGCCCGAAGAGGCCGCCGTTGACATAGTTCCTGCGGAAGACCATGGTGCCCAGGCCGGGCCTGTTGAAGAGGGACTCGTGGCCCGAGTCGGTGCTGACTTCGGAGTAGGCGGTGTCGGCCTGCAGCCCCGGGTCGCTGGCGGCGTGAGACATGGTGTCGCCCTCGGCCGCGAACATGTCCCGCACGTTGCAGCGCGGTCTCTCCCTGGCTTGGCCGCCGCTCTCCTGCTTGACGAACATCACGTCGTTGCTGAGCTGTAGGCCGGAGAGCGAGCGGACGCTCTTGCGCCCATCCTCGTATATTTTGAAGCTCCCGTCCACCTGCTTCTTCCTCTCCAGCTTCTTCTGGATCTTAGTCTTGCCCTTGGTGGTGGCGTTGAGCGTGGCCTGGGAGTAGGGCAGAGCGGCCGCCATGGACAGGCGCTGCAGCTGGTGGCTCAGCGAACTGCTGGCCGAGCTGCTGAAGCTCATGGTGTCCGACGAGTCCAGCTCCCTCTTGTACCTCTTCTCCATTCTCTGCTGGTGCTTCTTCTGCAGCTTGGCGCAATCCTTGATGCGCTTCTCCGCGTCCCGGTAGGCCCTTTGCTTCAGCTTGCTCACCAGCTTTGGGTTGAGGGCGCTCTGCTTTGCAGCGATGGAGTCCAGATAGCGGATGCACTCCATGTGGTTCTTCATGGCCGCCATGTCGAGTGGGGTGTGGTAGTCATTGTCCAGGCACCAGATGTTTGCCCCAAAAGACACCAGAAAGGAGAGGATGTCGAGGTGGCCATTGGAAGCTGCCAGGTGAAGCGGAGCATTCCCCCAAATGTCACACTTGTCAGGATCACCCCTAGAAAGGCAGAAGACACGGCATTACACAAATATGTTACGAGACTTGTCAAAAGACAACAAAAACCTTGCAGGAACTGTGATTTAACAGATCCAGAGGAAATATGATGGGGGGGGGGCATTGATAAAACATTTGCATTGGAGAGATCAATGGGACCCAGAGATGCAACATAGAACTGGAACATAGACACAAAGTGATGGAGTAACTCAGCATGTCAGGCAGCATCTCTGGAGAACAAGGATGGATGGATGGTGTTTCAGACAGGACAACACGGGAACAATACTGATATATTCCAGGGTTATCCTCAGCTTCTGAAGGTTGTCATCTTCCAAGAATCTGCAGATTCTGAAATGGTTTCTGCTGACATGCAAGTTTAATCCCAGGGTACAAGGAAAAGGGGGAGAAAAGACTTGGAACAGACAGAGTAGCCTGGTATTAGCGGGAGGGAAATGCTGGTAGGTATTTTTAAAGACAGCAGATTTGTCTAAAGCTGAAGAAAGGGATGTGGAAGGTTTAAAGGGAATCTGATGCGGATAAATTTCATCCAGAGGGTGATTGGAATCTGGAACACACTGCCTGGGGGTGACAAACACTTGAATGGCCAAGCCCCTTTAGACTATGGACCAAATGCTTGTAAATGGATCAACACAGATTATGAGCCAAAATGTTAGTTTATGTGCTGTGTAACTGGACACTTAGAAAATTATAAAAAAGGATTGGGCAGAATCAACGTGGTCGAGGTGGGAGTTTTCTGTGGTTCCAGTCAGCGGGATTAGAGGAATCAGTGGCTGCGGGAATATGAACACTTGAAGACCATCAATGTGACACACAAGAGTTCAATAAATAAACTTGGAGCACTTGGGCTTCTGGGGTGTACATTCTCATCCAAATCGTTGATATGATTGACAAAAAAACAATGAGCCCAGCACCGAACCCTGAGGCCCACCACTGTCACAGGCCTGCAGTCTAATAAACTACCTTCCACCACTACTCTCTGCTTTCTACCATGAAGCCAATTCTGTATCCAGTTAACCATCTCTCCCTGACTCCCATGTGATCTAACCTTCCAGGGCAGCCTACCATGTGGCACATTACCATCTGGCGACGCTGTATACGGTCTCAGGGTACCACTGATAAACACTTGTACTGTATCTGAGATGTTTATCTAATACTATCTAAGTGCTTATGTATAGTGATACTGAACTGTATAAAAATGAATTTCACTGTACCTCGGAACATGTGGCAAATAAGTACCATACCATTACCAGAGGTATAGTGAAGTCCATATAGACTTGTACTGACACACGACCTTGTACAAAAAATGATCCAATTTTCAAACAATGTCCCACGCACGGAAACATGTGGCAAATAAGTACCAAATGTGTACCATTACAGAGGCCTTTGACCCATCAGGTCTCTCAATTAATCCCTGCCTTCTCCTGACCCATTCTGACTTCTCCCATAATCTCTGACACTCATACTAATCAATTAATCTCTGCCTTATAAATATCCACTGACTTGGCCTCCACAGCCTTCTGAGGAGGCTGCCTCACTGTCGTTAATAATCTTGCTCATTGATTATTTCTCTTATTTATTCAAAAGAATATCAGCCCAGTTTATACAACAGCCCATCCTAATAATTTAGCTCGGCATCATTTTGGTGAGTGTGTATTGCACAAAGTTGGTGCCTGAACCGAGCAGAGTGGTCCCAACGGAATTCAACCAGAGCTGTGCACTGGTCCAAATCTCTCACCCGCCCCCTCTTCTATGAAAGGCCAGCATCCCATTAATTTTCCTGATTGCATTTGATACCTGTCCAGCAGTGACACAAGTGTATGAACCTTTACTCCAAGTTATAATTTCAGCTCCTAAGCAGGAAATGTAATCTTTTCAATTTGACCCACTTTTGAATTTGAAGTAAAGTGGGCTGGTATATGGGGTTGTATTATATCAGACAATAGATGATAGACACAAAAAGTTGGAGTAACTCAGCAGGACAGGCAGCATCTCTCCAGTTTAAACCAGCATATGTAGTTTCTTTGTGCACAAATAACCTTTGGGCAGCTGTGAAATGGGGAATGATGTAATAAGGGTGGATCAGGGCAGACTCTGGAAAGAAACCAAGCACATGACGTATTGGAGCTAATACATATGATGAATGGACTGGGCATTTATGGGACACGAGGGTTTAGAATGATTGAGTGTCTAAAAGGCTGTGTGTGTAATTGGAGATGCTTCGGTCACGGTTTACTGGACCAGGGTTATATAATGGAATGTACAATCAGCTATCCCATCAGCTGTGATCCCAGTTATTTTAGCACGGTATTTCTTAAACCAGGCAGTATTGGATGTTTCCTTTAATGTCCGAATCTTTCCCATGGTCTTGAGCCCACAGATAAGTAGGCCTCAAAGGAATGCAACAAAAATAGCCGTATCATAGTGGGGATTTCAGTTTCCTAAATATTAACTGTGATTCCCTGTGTGTCAAAGGCTCCGTGGGATGGGGGGAGGGTTGGAGTTTTGAGCTGCATCTCCTGGGGAAAGTAGCCAAAGCATTTTAGAGATAGTGACCATATCTCTGTATATTTCAAAGTGGCAAAGATAGTCGAAAAGGATTGGGAAGGTGTAAATTTGCAAATCAGTCTACACCTGCACCCAGGGGAGCATTCAAATGAGAAGTAATAAGGGTTCACTGCCAACATGTTTCTATCAGGCTATGGAAACACTGGATGTGGAGGGCTAGTAAAGGTTCGCTAAAGATTACAAAGGAAGCATATGACAGGTATAAGGAGCAAATGATGGGGCTGGCCTTCAAGAATGTAAAAACAGTGGGGGAGCTCTATAAAAGGAAATTATGAAGGCTAATTTTTCAAAAATCACATGGTCGCAAGGTACCATAGGATTCTGGCCATTAGTCGGGCATCAAATGAAGAAGTAGGGAGGTTATGCTCCCTCTGTATAGAACTTCGGTCAGACCTCCGCTGGAGTACTGAGTGCAGTGCTGGTTACCGCACTACAGGAAGTGTTGGAGGGGTTGCAGAGGAGTTTCACTGGGATGTTGCCTGGGACAAAGTGTTTCAGTTATGAAGAGTGACGAGGCTGGGTCTGCTCTCCCTGGAGCAGAGGAGGTAAGAGGGTACATGACTGAGGTGTAATATTATGGATAGGATAGATTGTAGGAAACATTACCCCATATCAGGATAGATACAACTAGAGTGGACCTAGGTTTTGGGTGGGGGGGGGGGGGGGGAAGATATAGAGGGGATTAAATGCTGAGGCTCTACAAGGTTCTGGTAAGGCTGCAAAGGAATATTGTGAGCAATTTTGGCCACCATATCTGAGGAAGGATGTGCTGGCTCTGGAGAGGGTCCAGAGGCAGTTTACAAGAATTATCCCAGGATTGAGTAGGTTAACATGAGCATTTGATGGCACTGAGCCTGTACTCTCTGGGATTTAGAAGAATGAAGGGGACCTCATTGAAACATACAGATTAGTGAAAGGCTTGGACCTGGGAAGGATGTTTCCACTAATGGGAGAGTCTAGGACAGAAGGTCATAGCCTCAGAATTAAAGGACGTTCTTTTAGGAAGGAGATGAGGAGAAATTTCTTAGTCAGAGGGTTGTGAATCTGTGGGTTTCTTTGCCACAGAAGACTGCGGAGGCCAAGTCAGTGGATATTTTTAAGGCAGAGATAGATAGATTCTTGATTAGTACGGGTGTCAGAGGTTATGAGGAGAAAGCAGAAGAATGGGGTTAGGAGGGAGAGATAGATCAGCCATGATTGAATGGCAGAGTAGACTTGATGGGCCGACTGGTCTAATTCTGCTCCTATCTCTTATGATACGAGGAGGAATGTTCTTCGCCTAGAGTGGTGAGAAACTGGAATGCGCTGCTTGTGTGTGAATGGTGGAACCGGGTCACTGACTGTGCTTAAGTTGTTTCTTAATGAGTACTTGAATTACCTACGCATTGAGGACAATGGATCAAGTGCTGGGAGATGGGATTGATATGGAAGGGAGGCCTCTGGTCAGTGTGGATGAGATGGGCCAAATGGTCTGGATCCATACTGTATGATTCTATGACTTCACAAATGTGTCTAATAACTTTTCATTTCATACAAAACCACCACCACATGGGAAAAGTTAAATTCTATATTGAGTAAAAAAAACTAGGAATTCTAGTCTTTAACATTTTCTCAATCTTAATATTCTGTGAACATATTCTCCAAATCCCTCCACTATTCCCAGCAATGCTCTTATTTCAGTTATCAAAGTGCATCCACATGCTCCTACAGTGGGATTGCTGTGTGAAAATTGGCTCTCATGTCCCACCTTCTATCAGCAACAACCACTCACTGAATGTATTTTTAGCAAGTCTTCACGTTCTAATTTACTTGTACACTTATCAGTCTGGTAGCTATCCGAAATAGAAACCCCTCCCCCTCTTTAAGCATGGTGGGAATTTTTTCTCTAAATGAATAATTTATCTAGTGCAGTAATTCATTCTTCATTAGTTCATTAATTATTTAGCCTAAACATTGCAGGTCGATCAGGAAAAAGACCCAACATGACGAATGCAACACAGGGCAGTACTGGGCAGTACTGGGCAGAGAGGTGAGTCACTGTCAGCAGGCCCAAGCACAACTACTCTGCATCTCAGGTTTACCAAAAGGAATCAGAGTGTAGGTTACAATTATCATCATTTCTCAGCAATAAACAGCTAGCAAGGAATCAGATTACAGCACAATGTAACTTGAACAAGTGCAAAGTTCTACAACATGACCACAAACATAAGTGCATCTATCTCCTGGGTCCAATAAATACTATGGGGTTCTCAAACATGCAGGTTTTTTAATTAGCCAATGGCTCAGCAGCCATGGAGACACACAGACCGGTAACATGTCCTTTGGCCCAACTTGTCCATACTGAAAAAATTGCCAAGCTGAGTTATCATATTTGCCTGGGTTTGGCCCATATCCCTCTGACCTTTCCTATTGATGTGCCCAAATGTCTTCTGAATATAGTAATTGTACCCACCCCTACTTCATCCTCTTGCAAATTATTCCATATACCTACCACCCTTTGTGTAAAAAAAAAGTGTGCCCTCAGGTCCCTTTTAAATCTTTCCCCTCTCACTTTAAGCATATGCCCTCTAGCTTTAGGCTCCCCTACCCTATGGAAAAGATCGTGGCTTATCTTTGCCCCTCATGATTTTATACATCTCTATAATGTCATCACTGATCCTCCTTTGTTCCAGGCAATAAGCCGCAATCTCACCTGAAGCCCTCCAGTCCAAGTAATATTCCTGTGGATCATTTCTGCATCCTCTCCTGCTTAATGATATCCTTTCTGTAACTTAGCAATCAGAACTGCACACAACACCCCCAAGTGAGTTCTCACCAACGACTCGTACAAATGTTGTACTCTTGTACTCAATGCCCTGACCGATGAAGGCAAGCTTATCAAATGCTTCCTTCAGCTTACTTGTATCGACACTTTCAGGGAACTACAGTGCCCTCCATAATATTTTCAACATGTTTATATCCTGCTGTGTCCCTTCATAACTTTCCTCAATATCCATAATTCTACCAATTCTTGCGATGAGTGCAAACTTAGTAAACAGCTTATGTCCTAGGTGTGTATATACATCACAAACAACAGAGATCCCTGCATCATTCCCTGTGTAAAAACAACACTGGTCACCACTGCACATTATCTTCCATGGTTAAGCCGGTTCCGAATCCAAACAACAGATTCACCTTGGATCCTCGGCATCCTAACTGGCCTTTAAATTGCAGAGAGTTGTGGAAATAGCCCAGTCCATCACACAGGCCAGACTTCCCACCATTGACTCCATCGATACACGCTACCTCAGAAGAGCAGCTAACATAATCAAAGAGGTTCCAACCCGGTCATTCCTTCTCCCTGGTCCCATCCAGTAGAAGATACAGAAGCTTACAATGCTGACCATTGAACCTACTGACACAAATCTTACATCCACATTATGTACCCTTCAAGTACTTGGCTGGATGCTTGTAGAATGTGACAAGAGTATCTGCTTCCACCATTAACTTCCCGACAAATGTGACAGCACATTCCCGACTCCAGATACCTCTGTGTGAAAACCTGGCGCCTCTTGCATGCGGGCTTGCTCAGTATATTTCTGTACCCTTTTCCTGTACACTAATTGGGGATTGTGCTTAGGTATGGCAATTCTCTACTGGTCTACATGTAGAAAAATAATTTCACTCTGCATTGGCACATGTCTCAATAAAGAATCAATGAACCATCGAGTACTGGATACAGCAAAGGCTGGGAGAGGACAACATCCCCAGCCGGAATGCTGAGGACCTCCACCTCGAACAAGCTGCATCTCTTGCCAAGCTGTTCCACTATAGTCACAACTCTGGCATTTCTCTGACAATGCAGAAAACCGAACATTCACAAAATCCAAGCTGGGTAACAGGAACATGTAAAGTAGAAACAGGAGTCGCTCCCCTGTCTGGTCCAACTTTCAGTAAGATCACCGCTGACCAATAATGACAACTACAACCCCACATTCACCACCCCATCCCCCTAGAAATGTTCACCTCCACGTTATCAAAGAATCTAGCTGCTTTAAAAAAAAATTCTGGGACTCAGCTTCAGCCATAGATTATCTGAGCTTCAGTATTTAGTTTTAAAATGCTAGTTTTAGATTCTCCCACAAGAGCAAAAATTCTCTCCATATCCAATCACTCTATTCTCAACATCAACAAAATAATTAAAGCTACGATACACAGTGCTGTCCAGCAGCATTCGCTCACCGATATTGTCCGTTTCCGATTTCACCAGCAAAGCCGGGGCCCAAACACGGACCAAAGAGCTGAAGCCTTGAGGTGAGGTCAGAGTGACTACCATTAACATCAAGGCAAGGCTTGACCAAATGTGGGATCAAGCAGCCCTGGAAAAACTGAAATTCATGGGCATCGAAGAGAAAACTCCAGTAGTTGGAGTCAGATCTGACATTCAGGAAGATGGTTGTGGTTGTTGGAGGCCAATCATCCCGGTCTCAGGACATCAGTGCAGGAGTTCTTAAGGGCAGTGTCCTGGGCTCAGCCGTCTTCAGCTGTTTTATCAATGACCTTCCACCATCGTAAGGTCAGAAGTAGGGATGTAGGCTGATGGTTGCGACATGTTCAATTCCATTTATAATGGAGCAGCCTGTGCAACATTTCGACAAAGTTTAAGTGAACCCATGACATTCATGCCATGTGAACAACCAGCCAATGATCAGTTGCAACACCAACAGGTTCAACCACCAACCTTTGTTATTTAACAGCAAAACCATCACTGAGAAACCCACCATCAACATTTTCAGGGTTAACGTTGACCACAAACTTAACCTGACCGACCCAATAAACACACTGGCTTCAAGGGTAGGTCAGTGACTGGTTGCAAAGACTGGGATTTAAATATTAATTTATAGTTTTTGAATAAAGGTACAAAATGAAAAAAATTGGGGACGTCGTGAGAATGAAGAATAAGGTGGAGGCAAACGGGTTTGGCTCAGAAGGAGAATTGTATTTATGCTCCTTGAACTTTGGGAGATGCTGACGAACGGATAATCAGACTGATGGTACAGAGTGAGCGGGGAGGCTCAAGTAATGACTGCTGCTGCGATTGACCAGGTTGGAATGGATGTAGAGCCTTCAATAGCAGCAAATATGCAAAAGATGTATTTCTGAATGAAGAATTGAAGAGATAATATTGAATAGAAAGGAGAACAGCAAATGGAAATGCATCAGTTGATGGAAGACCATGATCTGTCCTCCAGTGGGAATCAGCGTCTGGTATTGTTCCCCAATGAGTGTCACTGTGTATGGGACTGTTCTCCAGTGATTGGTGTGTGCGTGCGTGAGACTGTTCCCAGTGAGAGTGGATATATGAGAGACTTATCACCGCAAGGGTAGGTGTGCATGTTGTGTGTGTGTGTCTGTCTGTCTGTCTGTCTGTATGCTTGCCCAATGAGGGTCACTGTGTGTGGTGCTGTTCCCCAGTGAGGGTGTATGAGTGTGGGACTGTTACCCAGTGATGGTGGGTGTATGAGGGACTTATCCCAGCGAAGGTGGGTGTGCATGTTGTGTGTGTCTGTCTGTCTGTGTGTATGCTTGCCCAATGAGGGTCACTGTGTGCCGTGCTGTTCCCCAATGAGGGTGTATGAGTGTGGGACTGTCCCCCAGTGATGGTGGGTGTATGAGGTACTTATCCCAGCGAAGATGGGTGTGCATGTGACCCGTCTCCCTTGAGGGTGGGTGTGTGCAGGACTGTTCCCCAGTGATGGCCAGTGGTTGTGCAACTATTCCTCAGTCGGAGTTAATGTTACTGACACTGTACCACATTGAGAGTGACTGTGTACTGAACAGCAACCTGGTGAAAGGCAGCTCTACAAAGTGTAGAACAAAGGCATTTTTAATCATTACAATCACATTTGGTTCAAAATAGCAACAAATTGATTGTTGGAGGTAAGTGTTTCTGTCGGAATCTCTCAATCACCTTCATCTCAGCCTCCTTACTCCTGTTACTTTAGCTTGAGACTAAGTGTATTGGCTGATCTACCGTTACTGTGTCTGTGACCTTTGAGTCTTTCTCTCTTATTAATGCCTGACTACACTCAGCATGTTAAACCTTGCAGTCTGTTTTATGAACACATCGACTTCAAGCTGTCCCTGAAGGTCACTCATTTGAAGAACCAGCAACTGCAATGTCCTAATTGATTCAAACCTGACTTGCAAAGAATCTCCTTCCTTAAAGCAATCTGGAATTAGAACATAGAATAGTACAACACATTGTTTTGGTCTCCAAATCTGAGGAAGGACATTATTGCCATAGAGGGAGTGCAGAGAAGGTTCACCAGACTGATTCCTGGGATGTCAGGACTGTCTTATGAAGAAAGACTGGATAGACTTGGTTTATACTCTCTAGAATTTAGGGGATTGAGAGGGGATCTTATAGAAACTTACAAAATTCTTAAGGGGTTGGACAGGCTAGATGCAGGAAGATTGCTCCCAATGTTGAGGAAGTCCAGGACAAGGGGTCACAGCTTAAGGATAAGGGGGAAATCCTTTAAAACCGAGATGAGCAGAACTTTTTTCACACAGAGAGTGGTGAATCTCTGGAACTCTCTGCCACAGAGGGTAGTCGAGGCCAGTTCATTGGCTATATTTAACAGGGAGTTAGATGTGGTCCTTGTGGCTAAGGGGATCAGGGGGTATGGAGAGAAGGCAGGTACGGGATACTGAGTTGGATGATCAGCCATGATCATATTGAATGGCGGTGCAGGCTCGAAGGGCCGAATGGCCTACTCCTGCACCTAATTTCTATGTTTCTAACACACGAACAGTCCCTTCGAAGCAATACGTCCATGCTGAACATGATGGGAATTTAAACAAATCTTCCCTGCCTGCACGTGATCCAAATCCCTCCATGCCTACATATTTATGACCCTAACCGAAAGCCCCTTAAGCACCAGTTATAAATCTTCTACCTTCACCAATGACAACACGTTCCAGACACCCACCACTCTGTGTGTAATAAAACTTGCCTTGTAAATCTTCATCAAACATTCCCCCTCTCACAGAGCAACGCCCACGTCTTTGGCATTACCACTCTGTGAAAAGGGTTCCCCACTCTATATCCAATCTGTGCTTCTCATAATTTTATAAACTTCGACCAGGTCATCCCTCAACCTCCAGTGCTCCACAGAAAACAATCCAAGACTGTCTGCAGCACTCTAAATTCAGCCCAACCAAAATCATATAAAGGTGCATCATGACTTCCTGACTTTTATACTGAATGCCCCATCTGATTAAGGCAAACAAACCATATGCCTTCTTTACCACTATCTACATTTGTTGCCACTCTCAAGAAGCTATGGGCTTGGACACCAATATCCCTCTGTACACCAATGTTGTTCAGGGTCTTGCCATAAAATGTATACTTTCTCCTTACATTTGACCTTCCAAAATGCAACAACTCACACTTCTCGTATTAAACTCCATCTGCTATTTCTCTGCCCATATCTGTAACTGATCTATATCTTTCTGTTTGCTGTGACAGCCTTCTTCATTGTCCACAACTCCACCACATGTTGTGTCATCTGCAAAACGTACTAACCAACCAATCTACATTTTCATCCAAGCCATTATATATATATATATATCCCAAACAACAGAGATCCCAGCACTGATCCCTGAGGAACACCACTGGTCAGAGACATTCCTTCCAACATTACCTTCTATCTTCTATGGGTAAACCTGATAGGAATTTAAACTACAAAGTCATGGATTCCATTCATTTTAATCTTTTGGATCAGCCTACCATGAAGGACCTTCTCAAATGCCTTACTAAAGTAGCCCATGTAGACAATAACCAGTGCCCATCCCTCATCAATCACCTTCATCAGCACCTCAAATAACTTAATACAATTTGCAAAACATGACCTGCCTCAGAAAAAACACACTGACTACGCCTAATTAGTCCATTCTCTTTCAAATGTGAAAATATCATAACCCCAACAACCCCCCCCCCCCCCCCGGTAGAATTTTCTACTGTGATATCAGACTCATCAGATTACAATTTCCTGCATTGTCTCAATTTAAACAAGGGCACAACATTAGCTAACTACCAGTCCTCTGCTACCTTGCCTGTAGCGAGAGAGGATAGAAAGATCTTCATCAAGGCTCCAGCAATGTCTCGTCTTCGCTTGTCTTTCTCAATAATCTGCGATAGATCCCATCATGTCCCATCAATCCTCCTTAATGCTCTGCAAGAGACCCAACCACCAGCAACTTGATTTTCAAAATACCCCAACCCCTTCCCCTGTCTATTCCCTTTCCCTACCCCATTCCCTTCTCCTTACCCTCTGCTGACGATCAGCCGCATCGCCTCCAGGTTTCCGTGATGAGCCGCCCATAGGGCGTGGGTCATGCCGTCCTCATCGGCCGCGTTCAACTGCCGCCGGGTGGCTTCCCGTAACGCGTCCATGCGGCCGTCCCGGGCCGCGCCGTGCAACCCGCCGTTCATGGCCGGCTGTCCGCCTTGGCACCTGCCTCCGTCCGGCGGCGGAGCAGAGCGGAGCGGATCAGATCAGCTCCCAGAGCGCACACAGCGCCGGCTCCGCCCGCGATCCACCCACCCTAGTGCTCCCTCCGCCCACTATCCGCTCTGCAAATTCAAAAATCCTCGAAACCAACATTTGTTGTCGCCCCGTTAATTCGTTCAATAACTTTGCACAGGGGCTAAGAATGTCCCTACCACGGCTACGCGCCTCGACTTTGTTGACAACTCTATTTGGCACCTGATTAAAAGTCTTCTGTGTGGATTATTATTATTACCATCGCCCGCTCTATCACTCCATCAAAGAGAGATGCATGGACACTATCATTATTGAGGAGCGTTCCCCCACCACAGTTTCTGTAACTAACACCGGAGGCGCAACGTGTTCACACAGAATGCAATGTGGGTACATGCAATCAACTTCTGAACCGTCTGAATTTTGTAGCCGGCATATCGCCAACTTGGACAATTTTACTTTTTTTTTTAATCAAGCCAATTAACCTGTACGTCTTTGAAGTGTGGGAGAAACCCCACGCAGATCACGAGGAGAACGAACAAACTCCATACAGACAGCACCCGTAGTCGGGATCGAACCCGGGTCTCCGGCGCTGCATTTTGCTGTAAGGCAGGGAGAACGGCATTGGCGGTGTGCCACCGTGACAACCAGAATGAGCTGCCAGAAGAGCGAGGAGAGACAGATACCACAACAACATTTAAAAGACACTTGGGCAGGAACACGTTGAGAGCGATGTGGGGCCAAAGGCAGGCAAATGGGACTTTCTTAGATGGGATATCTTGGATGAGTTGGACAGAAGGGCATGTCTAGTCACGCTGTATGACATCATATCAGAACATTGTAGCGACACCTAGTGGTGAAGCTGGGCATTCGTTTCCCTCGTCATTGGTCTGGACTGTCACGTGACCTGGGTTCGTTTTGGGGTCGGTAACGCGGTAGTTCGAGCATTTGTTGCCATGAATAAAGAATATTTCGCTCAACCTGCAAGGTCTCACTACATTGGTGACCCCGTCGATCCGAACGTTTTTCAGGTCCGATCATGAACGCCGCCGAGAAACTTGACGCCAACCCCACCCAACAGAACGCGGTTTCGCTTAAACTGCACGTTTTCTGGGCGCTCCAACTTCATGTGTGGTTCCAACACATTGAGACCCAGTTTCAAATCCGGCAAATCGTCACGGATTCCACCAAATACTTCTACGTGGTCAGCGCGTTCAACCAAGAAACCGCCACCCGATTGCTTCCTTACCTCCAAAATCCGCCTGCCGACAACAAATACGAGGGCCTCAAGGCGCTACTGCTGCGTAGTTTCGTGTCGCCTGGATCCTGCACGTGGACGGCCTCGGTGACCACAAGCCGTCGATGCTGATGAGCGAAATGCTTTCACTGATGGACGGCCACCAGCCTTGTCTCCTCTTCGAGCAGGCTTTCCTCGAGCAGGTGCCCGACGACATCCGCCTGCTCCATACCCCCTGATTCCTTTTGCCACACGGGCCACATCTAACTCCCTCTTAAATATAGCCAATGACTGGCCTACAACCCGCCGTGGCAGAGAGTTCCAGACGATTCACCACTCTGGGGGTGCCTGGAACAGCACCACGCCGTCTCCTCATCGAGCAGGGTGTCCACGAGCAGGTGCCCGACGACATCCGCCTGCTCCTCGCCGGTAGCGACTTCACCGACTCTCTACAACTCGCCGTGCGGGCGGACGAAATGTGGCTCGCCAAACAGCAGGACGGCGCTTCCATCAGCCGGGTGTCCACAGCTCCACGACAGCCTCGATAGTCCGTTCCACCTGCTACAGACAACGCCACGCCGCAACCGACTGTTGCGGATCCCAATAAACGCCTGTGGTGTTATTACCACCAACTCTGGGGTGCGGAGGCCCGCCAATGCCGTTCTCCCTGCTCGCATCCGGGAAATGCATCGGCCGATCGCCGGTAGAGGCTATCGCAGTCGGCCAGAAACATCGCCGCTACGTCTGGGACCGCCATTCCAGCCTCAGATTCCTCGTGGACACGGGGGCCAAGATCAGCATACTGCCCCAGTCCGAGATCGACACCCATTCTGATAAGCGATGACCCACCCTGACCTCCGTCAACGGCAGCCCCATCCAAACTTATGGGATTCGTACGGTTCCCCTTGTTTTCGACTCCCGCCATTTCACGTGGCCGTTTACCAACCATTGTTAGGCGCCGATTTCAAGGGCCAGCGCCTCGTTCATTCTGAGACCCTCCAGCATGCATCGCCGTGGCCCCCTCCAGCCCACACCTCGGCTCAGTGTCTGACGCGGATGATGATGCGTATACCCACATTCTGACCGAGTTCCCTGAGATCCTGACCCCCCAGTTTAAATCAACCATCCCGAAGAACAGTGTCGTTCAACACATCGCCACCACCAGCCCTCCATTCCACGCACGGGCGCGCAGGCTCCCGCCTGACAAGCTGAGGCTGGCCAAGGAGGAGTTCCAGCACATGGAGGAGATGGGGATTGTGCGACGCTCCGACAGCCCATGGGCTTCCCCACTCCATATGGTCCCTGTTGTCCGGTGGGTGGAGACCGTACGGGGATTACGGCCGCCTTAATAACACCACGACTGCCGACCACTACCCCGTCCCGCACATTCAGGATTTCACGGCCCGTTTGGACGGGGCTAAAAAAAATTCTAAAGTTGATCTGGTACCTCCAGATCCCCGTCCACCCCGATGATGTGCCTAAGATCGCTATCATTATCCGTTTTGGCCTGTTTGAATAGTTGCGGATGCCGTTTGGCCTCAAGAATGCCGCACAAGCTTTTCAGTGGCTTTTAGACATGGTCAGCCAGGGGTTGAACTTTGTGTTCATCTATCTCGATGACATTCTGGTCGCCAGCCGCTCCTGCCAGGAGCACTGCGTGCACCTCCAGTTGCTGTTCCAGCGCCTCAAGGATCATGGCCTCGCCATTAATCCTGCCAAATGCCAGTTCGGTCTTGACTCCATCTCATTCCTCGGCCACCATGTTACCCAACAAGGCACAACTCCGCTCCCCGCCAAGGTGGAGGCGATTCGGCAGTTTTGTCCGGCATGATCAATTTTTATCACCATTTTGTTGGCCCGGATTATGCAGTCTTTGTTCCAGTGTCTGGCAGGCAAACAGCGGGACCTAGTGTGGGATGCGGAGACCATGGCTGCTTATGACAGAGCCAAGGATAACACCACTAGTCAAGTCAAGTCAAGTCAAGAGAGTTTATTGACATGTGTCCCAGATAGGACAATGTCCTGCTTGCTGCAGCACAACAGAATATTGTAAGCATAAATACAGAACAGTTTAGTTCAATTCAATATACATACTCGTGCACCCGCGGGCCACTGCCCCTACCGCCCTCACTGTCGATGCTTCTGACACCGCTGTGTCCTCGAACAGTTCATCGACGGTCGTTGGTAGCCACTCGCCATTTTCAGCCGCCACCTGCTCTCTCCCCCGAGCGGAATTAAAGCGCTTTCGACTGTGAGCTCCTGGCCCTCTATTTGGCTGTTCGACATTTCCAATATTTCCTGGTGGGCAGACCCTTCATGGTCTTCAGTGACCACAAGCCCCTCTCTTTTGTGTTCGCAAAGGTGTCTGACCCCTGGTCAGCACGCCAACAACAGCATCTGGCTTTTATCTTGGCATTCACCACCAGTATTCAGCACGTGGCGGGTAAACGCAACCAGGTCGCTGATGCCTTATCTCGCCCTGCCATTAATGTCCCTCAGCAGTGGTTCAACCACATCCACATCAATATGGTGGGTCCCTGCGGCCATCCCGAGGTGTCAACCACCTGCTCACCATTGTGGACCGTTTCACGCGGTGGCCCAAGGCCGTCCCGCTCTGTGACACCTCCTCCATCACGTGCACGAGCTCTCACTGCCCACTGGGTGGCACGTTTCGGTGTTCCCGCCGACATATCCTCGGACCGTGGTGCTTAGTTTACCTCTGCGCTGTGGTCGGCCATAGCCCAGCTGTACGGCGCTCAGCTGCACCACATTACAGCGTTCCATCCTCAGGCCAACGGCCTGGTCGAGCGTTTTCACCAGCACCTAAAGTCCGCAGTGAAGGCACGGCTCACGGGCCCTGATTGGGTGGATGAATTGCCATGGGTTTTGCTGGGGTCCTTGAAGCAGATTTGGCCACGTCGTCCGCTGGGCTGGTTTATGGCTCCCCGCTGACAGTACCCGCCGATTTTATTCCAGCGGCACGGGGGCAACAGGTACCCCCCTCATTTGCGCTGACGCACCTCCGTAAGAAAGTGGGCAAGCTGGCCCCTGTCTCGACCACTCGCCACGGAGTTGCTCCATCCTATGTCTCGCCTGCCCTCAAGGACTGCCAATTTGTTTTCCACCGCAAGGATTCGCTCTGGACTCCGCTGCAGCCCCCTTATGAGGGTCCCTTCCGGGTGTTGCAACACGGCGTCGCGACTTAAGTTCTGGATGTCGGGGCCGGCAGGAGGTCGTTTCGGTGGCCCACCTCAAGCTAGCCCACCTGGATGACAATCTGATTGGGTGGATGAATTGCCATGGTGGCCCAACCCCGTCGTAGAGGTCGTCCGCTGGCCCTCCTGCTTTTGCCTGTTGTACCTGTTGTGCCTGTTCATCCTGTCTCCACGCGGTCTGGTCGCCTAATTCAGACTCCCGCTCGGTTTCTTTCCCATGGCTCTGGGGGGGTGGGGGGGGGGGTCCTGTAGTGACACCTAGTGGTGAAGCTGGGCATTCAGAACCCTCTTCATTGGTCGGGACTGTCACGTGACCGGGGATTCATTCTCGGGCTTTTGAAAGTAATCAGTAGTTCGTGCTCCTCGCATCAACAGGAGTTTTAATCATTAGTTATTAACGAAGTATGCGGTAGTTCGAGCATTTGTTATCATTAATAAAGAATATTTTGCTCAATCTGCTTGGCTCACTAGTAGTGAAAGGAGGTTACACAAAAAAGCTGGAGAAACTCAGCGGGTGCAGCAGCATCTATGGAGCAAAGGAAATAGGCAACGTTTCGGGCCGAAACCCTTCTTCAGACTGATCGGGGGCGGGGGTGGGTGGGGACAAGAAAGGGAAAAGGAGGAGTAGCCAGAAGGCTGGGGGATGGGAAGAGACAGCAGGGGGGCTGAGGAAGGGGAGGAGACAGCAAGGACTAACAGAATTGGGAGAATTCGATGTTCATGCCCCCGGGGTGCAGACTCCCCAAACGGAATATGAGGTGCTGTTCCTCCAATTTCCGGTGCTGCTCGCTGTGGCCATGGAGGAGACCCAGGACAGAGAGGTCGGAGACGGAGTGGGAGGGGGAGTTGAAGTGCTGAGCCACCGGGAGGTCAGCTTGGTTATTGCGGACCGAGCGGAGGTGTTCGGCGAAACGATCGCCCAACCTCCGCTTGGTCTCACCGATATAGATCTGCTGACATCTAGAGAAGCGGACGCAATAGATGAGGTTGGAAGAGATGCAGGTAAACCTCTGTCGCACCTGGAACGATTGCCTGGGTCCTTGAACGGAGTCGAGGGGGGAGGTAAAGGGACAAGTGTTGCATCTCTTGCGGTTGCAAGGGAAAGTGCCCGGGGAGGGGGTGGACCGAGAGGGAAGGGAAGAATTGACAAGGGAGTTATGGAGGGAGCGGTCTTTGCGGAAGGCAGATATGGGGGGAGATGGGAAGATGTGGCGAGTAGTGGGGTCACGTTGGAGGTGGCGAAACTGACGGAGGATTACTTTTTGTATGTGACGGCTGGTGGGGTGAAAGGTGAGGACTAGGGGGACTCGGCCCTTGTTGCAAGTGCGGGGATGGGGAGAGAGAGCAGTGTTGCGGGGTATGGAAGAGACCCTGGTGCGAGCCTCATTTATGGTGGAGGAAGGGAACCCCCGTTCCCTGAATAGTGAGCACATTTCACATGTCCTGGTGTGGAACGCCTCATCCGTGGAGCAGATGCGGCGTAGACGGAGGAATTGGGAGTAGGGGATGGAGTCCTTACAGGAAGCAGGGTGGGAAGAAGTGTAGTCCAGATAGCCATGGGAGTCAGTGGGTTTATAGTGTATGTCGGTTAGAAGTCTATCACCTGCAATGGAGATAGTGAGGTCAAGGAATGGTAGGGAAGTGTCGGAAATGGTCCAGGTGTATTTGAGTGCTGGATGGAAGTTAGTGGTGAAGAGGATGAAGTCAGTCAGTTGTGTGCGGGTGCAGGTGGCACCAAAGCAGTCGTCGATGTAGCGGAGGTAGAGGTCGGGGATGGGGCCCTGGTATGTATTGAACAAGGATTGCTCGACGTAACCTACAAATAGGCAGGCATAGCTGGGGCCCATGCGTGTGCCCATAGCTACGCCTTGTATTTGGAGGAAGTGGGAGGAGTCGAACGTGAAGTTATTGAGGGTAAGGACCAGCTCCGCTAGGCGGAGGAGAGTGTCAGTGGCTGGGTATGGGTTGCTTCTCTGGTCGAGGAAGAACCGGAGGGCTGTGAGACCATCGTGGTGGGGGATGGAGGTGTATAGTGATTGGACGTCCATGGTGAAGATGAGGGGGTGAGGGCCTAGAGAATTGAATGCGCGGAGACGACGGAGAGTGTCTGAGGTGTCTTGAACATAGGTAGGGAGGGATTTAACCAAGGGTGATAGGATGGAGTCAAGGTATTTGGAAATGAGTTCGGTGGGGCATGAACAGGCGGAGACAATGGGTCTTCCGGGACAATCAGGTTTGTGGATTTTAGGGAGAAGGTAAAATCGGGCTGTGCGGGGCTGGGGAATGATGAGGTTGGAGGCTCGGTCGGGTAGGGCATTGGAGTGGATGAAGTTGGTGATGGTGCTGGAGATGGTGGCCTGGTGCTCGTCAGTGGGGTCATGGTCCAGGGGTAAGTAGGAGGAGGTGTCCGATAGTTGGTGCGTGGCCTCAGCTTTGTAGAGATCGGCGCGCCAGACTACCACGGCACCTCCCTTGTCAGCGGGTTTGATAACCAAATCTGGGTTGTTGTGGAGTGAGTCGATGGCAGAACGTTCATGTGGTGAGAGATTGGAGTGAGACAGGGGAGTGGAGAAGTTGAGGCGGTTGATGTCGCGATGGCAGTTATTGATAAAAAGTTCTAAAGCCGGAAATTGGCCACGAGGGGGGTTCCACGAGGAGGGGGTGCGTTGGAGACGGGAAAAGGGGTCATCAGTGGGGGGCGAGGTTCCCTCTTAAAAACAGTAGTGAAAGGACCCTAGACTGTGGTCCTCCACACAGCTTCCAAGAGCCTTGGCTTTGGCTGCACCAAACTTCAGTGAGTCCCTCAGCATGCACTGCTGCAGCCTGGAATGGGCCAGCCGACAACATTCCCCGATGGACATCCCATTATGCTGGGAGAACAACAGGTTTTGGACAGATCAAAGAACATCTTTAATTGAGATGGTGATCTTCCAGCAGCACTTAATGTTGTAAGTTATTGGGGCAAATCCTCCAAAATCATGGAAGAACTCGGATAAGGACATGGACATTTTAAAAAGACAAATTTGCTGGCTGCAACGGAAAAACCCCCAATCCACAAACCTGTCTGGCATGTGGACTTGCGCATCAAACAACTGGGCGAATGGTGTGGGGAGGAAAGGCTGGGGAGGAAAGGCTGAGACGGAGATAACGAGATTATCTTGGATACACAAAGGAAGGAACCAAGCCTCAGCAGGATGACCCATCCATCGAGACAATAGGAGCCCGTCCAGGCGATGGGATAACGATCAGGCTGAGGGATCATGACATCAGCAAGCCCCTTATCATCGGAAGCCTATTGTTCATGCCAGATCGAAACTGGATATCATCAAAAGAACCCTTTTCATCCAGAGGACCACCTGGGGGTTTCAAAGTAAGCTCAGGTATAAAAACAGGAGTCAAGCCAGAACTCACTCTTCTTTTTCCTGCCCTGCTGGTCAGCTCGTGAGCCCAACTTTAACTCTCTTTCTTCCGGACCAACACCTTTGACCACAAGTCCATCGGGCAGTGGTCAGCACGGAATGTCCTGCAGGCACTGCAGGGAAAGGACTCGATGGATCCGGTGGCGTGGTTCCCAGAGCAGACTGCCCAGCTTGTCTGGCAAAATGCCTCATCGCCAGAACTCACCAACAAGCACCAAGACCTGGCTTGGCTGGCGGTGAGGGGAGCCCTCCCAGTTAGATCCTTCCTGCACCGTCGGAACCTCACCACCAGCTCACGCTGCCCCCGGGACGGTTGCGGTGGAGAGGAGACGGTTGCCCACCTCTTTGCAGAGTGTGGGTTTGCAAAAAGAGTCTGGAGAGGTATGCAAGGGTCCCTGGAACGATTTATCCCGAACAGCTCCGTCACAGAGGACTCTGTGATCTATGGACTGTTCCCAGGGACACATTCAGAGACTGACATCGAGTGCTGCTGGAGGGTCATCAACTCGGTCAAAGACGCTCTTTGGTCTGCCCGAGCGTTGCTCACCACCCAGCAGAGCGAGATGTCCGTCAGGGAATGTTGCCGACTGGCCCACTGCAGACTGCAGGAGTACGTGCTAAGGGACTCGCTGAAGCTTGGTGCAGCCAACGCCAAGGCTCGGTGGGGGAGGACCACAGTCTAGGGTCCTTCCGCTGCTGGACATGGGGGGGCACGGTATGGTGGAGACGCCCCTCAAATTAAATTAAGGGAAGGTATCCCACGCCAGGGGGCCACAGAGTGGCACGGGTGGGGGACTGTTTGGTGAAATTTGAAAAATGTAAAAAAATTGTACTGAAAAAACTTGTATAGTCTCCGAAAATGTCGGATGAATTTGTTTGTTTGAATGGTTCAGGAATTGTATATATTTATCAATGAATAAAGTCTATTTTGAAATAAAAATTTAAAAAAAAACTTTAACTCTCTTTCTGCTCTGCTGGACAGCTCGTGAGCCCAAACTGTAAGTACCCCAGTGACCTGGTGAAATTCCCGAAATAGTATAGAGGTTAAGAAAATATAGGGGGGTAAAATTGTGTAAAGTAAGTTTTACGATGTGCCCGATAGTTTTCCGTCCATAGTCTTAGTTTAAAGCATAAGTTTAGCCACATATTATGTAGTGTTGGTGAGATTCGATTTCTCATTGTTTAATAAAACCTGTAAATTTTAGACTTGCTTTGAGTCCATCTTGGTTTCTGTTTTCCCTCATCAGCCCACTCTGGTCAATTCAACCTTTTATCATATCACACCATAATTCCGAGGTCTAGAACCTAGGGGAATCCCTTTTGTTGTATTCTCTCTCTTGGAAACCGCTCGAGTGGAGTGGTGACCGTTTGACCCTCCGACAAGGGAGAGAATAACTCGGCAGTTGGGCCCGAAGGGAAATAAAGGGAAACACAATACCCCTACAGAATGGCGACCATGGCAGGACCTCGGTGGTTTGGGATATGTGATTTGCCAGAGGGGGTGAGAGAACATAGCAAGATGGAGGAGAGAATCTCCTCTTATCTGTTTAAAAAGATCAATCTTACCAAACAATGGGTGATAGCATTGTTGACAGCACAGCAGCCTGCAGTAGCTGCTGCTCAATGGACGGAAAGCAAGGCTTATAATAAAGGGCAGGAAAAGGCAGTTTGGCTAGCATGCCTATCACAGCAGGTAGCAAAAATGCAGAGACAGGTAGATAGACTGGAAGAGCAACTGAGAGAAGCTAGGGCCAGCGCTGAAGAAAGCGCTAGAGAAGGGGAAGGGCTATCTGAGGAATGCAGTAACGCCAGGCAGTGTATCTTGCAGGTGAGGGAGTCCCACAGAAATGCCCAGGAATTCTCCAATGCCAGGTGGTAGAGGCAAAGGAGAGGGAACGGAACGCCCAGGAACTCCTGGCTCAGAGTACACAGAAGTGCAGGGAGCTGGAGGGAAAGTTCCAAGATATCTAAGCAGCATACAGGGTGGCCCGTAGCGAGCTAGTGGATAGTGATCACGGGCCTTGCCAGGCAAGGATAGCGCAGCTGGAGGAGACTCTGTCCAAGACTAGGGGACAGGTTCACCTGGTAGGACCAGGGGGGTCCCCCGGGGGCAGAGGGCTTCCCTCAGCAGATGATTCCCCAGGGGCAAAGGGGAATAGACCGCCTTCTGAGGCGCAAGGGATAGGTCCGGGTCAGCAGGTGGGGTTTGGGTTGTCCGGGGAGGGACAGGCCCAAGGAGGGGCGGGAGAGCACCCTCAGTTAGAGGCTTCTGCGCCATGTGTAGCACACCACAAGGTGGTGGGGTTACCGATCATGGTGGGAGAGCCGGGGGTAAATGGGCAATAGCCCCGGGTAGCGCAGATGTGCCCGGTACGGCAAAGGAAATATGGTCCCCCGGTAGGGCAGGCAGATAGGGGGCCCATAGAGAGTGATATCA
Organism: Leucoraja erinaceus; assembly: GCF_028641065.1. Lineage (NCBI taxonomy): Eukaryota > Metazoa > Chordata > Chondrichthyes > Rajiformes > Rajidae > Leucoraja > Leucoraja erinaceus. The sequence continues at coordinate 20,505,084 of NC_073399.1, read as the reverse complement.
TCATTCCCCATGGGGCACATGTGTTGAGGGGGATGGTGGCTCACTTTCCCAGGTTAACCAGGGCGGGAGACCCGTCATTGCATTTTATGGAGGTGCAGCAGGCAGCCGACATAAACGATTGCGATGAGGTAGAACGGGTAAAGCTGTTACTGATGACCCTAGATTCATACCTATGCAAGGTGGTGACCTCCAGGGTAGGGGGAAGACCTGAAACATGGGTAGCGGCACAGACAGCGGTTCTGGAGGCCATGGGGTTGAATCAGGGTAGTCCTTTCACCAGGGTGGGGGAGACGAAGCAGCAGGTAGCTGAGTCCACGGACATGTTCGCAGACAGGCTGTGGGCAGTGTATGTGGGAGCGTGTGGGATGTCTTTAGATAGGCAGAATTTAGATGAGAGAACAGCTCACTGGCTGAAGACTCTGGTGGTGAATTGCCTCCCGTGAGTTAGGGCAAAGGCCGAGCACTGGTTCGACCCAGCTGACCCAAACCTTAACGAGGCGGAGGTGATCAGGAAGCTCACCCTTGCATACCGCAACGGGGAGAGAAGTGAGGAGGAGCCCTTTAAGGGCAAGGTGCACAAAATAGTACCGGCACCCCCCAAAGGGAGGTAGTGGAAACAGGAAGGCAGCCAGACCTCTTCAGAGATGAGGCCGGTGTGCTATGGGTGTGGGAAGCCCGGGCACTACAAGGGGGAGTGCAGAAACCCAAGTAGAGCAGTGGGGGATAGGACCCCGGTAACAATAGATATAAAATATCTAATTACCTATTTGCAGTCAAAGGCGGGAGGGTCCGGACAGGTAGCCATGGCAACAGGCCAGGACACGCCCGTATCCGCACCCCCAGCACCTTTATGACTGCCAGCGAAACAGCCCACATTCCTATGCCCGTTAGAGTGTGGCCCATGTGGGAGACCCTGGGTCAAGATGGAGGTCCAGGATGTGGTCGGGAGTTATCTGCTGGACACAGGTGCTTCCAGTAGCATTGTCCACACGAACAATCCCCGTACATCCCCTCTATCTAGTGGGGCGGCCTATAGTCCACGGGGTGAAGGAAGTCAGAGGGCGGATGGCTTGGCCAGGGAAGGAGCCAGAAGTGGGAAAGCATGGGATCCCTATGAGGAAGGACCGGTAGCTGCAGCCAGGGAGCAGCCTCGAGAAAAGGAGAGTGCGGGAGTGGTTTTGGCCCCGGACCAGACCACGATCCAGGCACAAGACCCTATTTTAAAGGCTGCCTCAGCAGCCATTTGCAGGCAGGAGAAAATAGAGGGACCGTATGGGGGTAAAGACATGTCAGTAAAGGAAGGCATGTTATTCAAGGGAGATAAGTGGGTAGTGCCTTCCCTGTACAGAAGGGAATTTTTAAAACTAGCCCATGAGGGTCCAGGGGCAGGTCACCCCGGGCCAGAGGCCACATGGCAGCGAGTAGAGATGGCAGGATGGTGGCCAGGGCTCAGGGAAGACGTTCGCGACTTTTGTGCAAGCTGTCTGGTTTGCGCAGCAAACAACCCAGACCCCCAGAAAAGGAAGGTTTCCATGGGACACATCGGGAGGGTGGAGGGGCCATGGCAGTCGATTCAAATTGACTACATCGGACCCCTTCCAACCGCTCAAGGGGGTTACAAGTACTGCTTAGTCCTTGTGGATGTGTTCTCAAAATGGGTAGAGGCCTTCCCTTGCAGAGCAGCCACCGCTATGGGTACGGCAAAAATCCTGGTTAGGGAGGTGTTCACCAGGTGGGGACTCCCACAGTTCGTGGAGTCAGATCAGGGGAGCCATTTCACAGGACAGGTCATGCAGTCCACCCTTAGAATACTGGGCATCAAGGCCAAGTGGCATGTGGCCTACCACCCCCAGTCCTCGGGTCCGGTAGAGCGGTTGAACCGGACAATAAAGGAAAGGATAAGGAAGGAAACAGGGGACTCACCCAACCGGTGGGTGGAGGTTTTACCCCTGGTCCTTATGGGGATTCGGGCCAGCCAGTCCAGGAGTACGGGGTACTCTCCCCATGAGCTTATGACGGGCCGGGTCATGAAAACGCCTATGCACGTTATGGTCCCAGCCCTAACAGAGGGACAGCTCAGGGAAGTGAACCGGGACAAGTTTGCCAAGAGGCTATTTGAACAACTTAGGCAGGTTCACTGGCAGGCAGCCAGAAACATGGGGGCCCAGCACCAAAGAAACAAGCTACTGCTGGAGCCTCGCAGGCATTGCGAGTGGGCAGTGGGAGACCAGGTAATGGTCAGGAGATATGCTAGGGTAGGGGTGTTTGAACCCTTGTATGCGGGCCCATACAACATAGTGGACAAAGCCAGTCCCATGGTGTATGCCATTCAGCTTCCCCGTAGAGTCAAGTGGTTCCACATCAACCAGTGTAAATTGTTTGACCCCACAAGGGCATAGAAAAGTAAGAAAGGGGTACATGTCAGAGAACAGGATCAGGAACAGTCCCAGGTTGATGTGGAAACCATAGGGAAGCCAGGCGAGTCCACAGGTAGTCAGCCTGAAGTAGCCGGCTGTGTTCCAGGGCAAGGACTGGAAGCAGCGGAGAAGGATGCTGACTCCAGCCCTCCGCAGGCAGGTACCGTAGATTGCCTAAGAGAGGCAGAACTAGCAGAAACAGAGGAGATGGAAGTATCACCTCTGGTGTGGGAACCCCCGGTCAGACGTAGCAGTGACAGGGTCACTAAACCCCCAGTAAGGTGGTCCCCATCCCTAATTAAACCTAGGGCTGGGGCCGGCCACAGGAGGGCCGGGAAGGAGAGTGGCCGAAACGGCAATTCGGAGTGCGGCTGGAGGGAGCCCAGTCTCCACAGGGAAGGTAGGGGTATCTCAAAACCCCGTAGTGCACGGGGAGGTGAGGGGCAGTCGGGCCCCTCGACAGGAGGAGTTCTGGCCTGCACGGGTGGGCCCACCAGAGGGGTGGCCCCAGCGTGACGGGGACCAGTTATGAGTTGGCCACCCGGAGACGGGTGGTGTTGTATATAGCATTGGTTTGTCTGTGGTTTTGTGTAGTTAGCGATTGGTAATTAGATATAGGGTTTTGTATAGCTACAGGGGAGTACAGGGACAGACAGTATGGGATCGAAGGGATGTGCTGTGGAAAAGTAAACCACAACAGAAAAAAATCAAAACCCCAAATGCTATTTTAGGCGGATAGCTTTGTGGAGGCAAGGAGGTGTTTTGCTTTGTTTTCCAGATGGGTAGCCCCGCCTTATGGATGATGGCAATGATGTGCCTCCGGATGTGCATGGCGCGTCGCGGGGACACGGAGGAGTCCATCGAATTTGACTGAAGTGCGGTTACCCGCATGGTGCCCCCGTGAGACGGAATTATTATATCAGGCCCTGTTAAAAGACATGTTCCAGAAATTCCACAACCTGGATTTTGGGGACATAGACATAGAAGAGATGTACCGCGGGGGAGGGGATTTCACTTTGGGGTCCGGTAGGCAAAGGCGAGGGGTGGTTAATGACGGGTTTACAGCATTTAACACGGGGACGTCTATTATTAATAGCATGGACAACGTAGAACTGGCCTTGCAGATCAATCAGTTGAAGGGCCAGTTACGAAAGGTTCTAGGGGAGGAAAATGCGGTGGTAGGATCGGGACTGCACGAAGAGGTGGCAATGACTCTACATCTAAAAGAAATCATAGCACAATTGGAGACACATGCAAAAACGATAAACGCTTTGATTAAAGAGGATGCGTCCGATCAGGCTGCACAGAATGAGGTGTGTGGGCTGTATGGTGCGTGGTTGTTGGGGGAGGGGAGGAGCAACTTGGAAGACCTGAGGCAAGGTCGGGTCCCCTCCTGGATAAGCAACCAGCACCTAGCAGCGCTACACCCTTATAACAGCACTTTGAGTCCTTGTCAGCTTCGTGTGGCCTCCGAGGCCTACCCGGTACCGGTGGATTGCGGAAAATCCAATCACACCATAATGGGAGTGGCCGTAAGAATCCCGGTGATGGGAACTTCGGCACGACCAGCTCCTCTGTACCGAGTGGAGAATGTGGGAGTTGTTCGTGGGGGGGGGTGCATATTCGGTACGGGAAGGTCCCGCCATATGTCATAGTGAGGGAGAAAGCTGTGACAGGCATTGACCTTTTGGGTTGTCGGAGCCGGGGAGCACAGGTAATCCTGTGTCCCCAGCACATGGGTGCTGAGGCTAGGCCTCAGTGTGGGTTCAGGGCTGTTGGGGCACAGCCTATAAACTGCACCATGGAGGCGATGGCGGCAGACCATGTCCCTCCACAGGTGGCGTATATAGGCATTGGGATGTACTGTGTCACCACAAGTGCCCAGCGGTATCAGCACGGATCACAGCTGTGGTGCCCGATACCGCACAGCAGCTTCTGCTTTAAACCCAGGGCAGAAGTCCATGTGGCACAGCAGCAAATATTACCCATCCCGGAACCTTCTTCGGTTCACCTCGCGGTACGAGAAAATGTAACTGACTTATTTAACTATGTTGCCCGTTTTGGGTATGATATTCCCCCAGTGAATGAAAAATTAAAAGAGTTGCTGGTGGCGGTCGAGTTGTCGCACAAACACTTCTTCTCCCTGGAACAAAAGACTCTGGATATCGCCAGGGAGATCGAAGAGATCAAGTCTCCAAGTTGGTGGGACCTGGAGTCCTGGATCATAGTTCCAGCATGGGTCCGCATCGTGTCCCATGTTCTGATCATCTGCCAGATGATAATTGTGCTGTATTTGCTATGCATTAATTGCAAATTTAAAATGCGGAGGAGGATGGCCAAATTACAACAGCTGGTAAATCGAGCCACCCGACGTCACCATAACGACACCCCATCACTGTAAAATGTCTGTACTCTAGTGCAATAGTTTTTGTACATATGTTGTAATCCCTGCATTTTCAGGGAATGGTCGTGAGGGTACTGTATGGTTTGTGGGATTGGTGTAAAGTAAAAGGTGTATAGTGTAAATTAATGTGCTTCGAGGGTATAGTTTAGCAATTAAGGGGGCTTTCGGGGCACATAATTTCACCTTCTCACCAGGAGTGTTTACAGCTCTTGAGGCTGGAGGATTGCCCACTAACTTTGTCAATCGACACGGTCCGTACAAGCCTGGACGTATCGTAGGGGCATGTAAGTTATTGGGGCAAATCCTCCAAAATCATGGAAGAACTCGGATAAGGACATGGACATTTTAAAAAGACAAATTTGCTGGCTGCAACGGAAAAACCCCCAATCCACAAACCTGTCTGGCATGTGGACTTGCGCATCAAACAACTGGGCGAATGGTGTGGGGAGGAAAGGCTGAGTCGGAGATAACGAGATTATCTTGGATACACAAAGGAAGGAACCAAGCCTCAGCAGGATGACCCATCCATCGAGACAATAGGAGCCCGTCCAGGCGATGGGATAACGATCAGGCTGAGGGATCATGACATCAGCAAGCCCCTTATCATCGGAAGCCTATTGTTCATGCCAGATCGAAACTGGGTATCATCAAAAGAACCCTTTTCATCCAGAGGACCACCTGGGGGTTTCAAAGTAAGCTCAGGTATAAAAACAGGAGTCAAGCCAGAACTCACTCTTCTTTTTCCTGCCCTGCTGGACAGCTCGTGAGCCCAACTGTACCTCTCTTTCTGCTCTGCCGGACAGCTCGTGAGCCCAAACTGTAAGTACCCCAGTGACCTGGTGAAATTCCCGAAATAGTATAGAGGTTAAGAAAATATAGGGGGGTAAAATTGTGTAAAGTAAGTTTTACAATGTGCCCGATAGTTTTCCGTCCATAGTCTTAGTTTAAAGCATAAGTTTAGCCACGTATTATGTAGTGTTGGTGAGATTTGATTTCTCATTGTTTAATAAAGCCTGTAAATTTTAGACTTGCTTTGAGTCCATCTTGGTTTCTGTTTTCCCTCATCAGCCCACTCTGGTCAATTCAACCTTTTATCATATCCCACCATAATTCCGAGGTCTAGAACCTAGGGGAATCCCTTTTGTTGTATTCTCTCTCTTGGAAACCGCTCGAGTGGAGTGGTGGCCGTTTGACCCTCCGACAAAGGAGAGAATAACTCGGCAGTTGGGCCTGAAGGGAAATAAAGGGAAACGCAAAACCCCTACAATGTCCATCTCTGAACAGCCCATAAATCAGAAAGTCCATTGTTACGGAGCTGTTTGGGATAAACCATGATAAGGACCCTTGTATCATTCTCCAGACCTTCTTTGGAAATCCACACTGTGTCGAGGTGGGCAACTATCTCCTCTCCATAACAACCTTCCCAAGATCAGTATGCATTGGTAGCAAGACTGATCGTACAGGAGGGTCTGTTGGGGAGGGTCCCTCTCACTGCCATTGAAGCAAGGTCTTGGTACTTGTTGGTGAGTTCTGGTGATGAGGCATTTCGCCAGACAAGCTGAGCAGTCTGCTCAGAGAACCAGGTCAAAGTCCTTGTCCTGCAAAGTAGGATGTTCCACTACCCTATGGATTTGTGGTCAAAGGTGATGGTCTGGGACAACTTTTCCACAGAGGACAGGTGGTGCTTCAATGTCCAGCTGACTGACACATTGCGTGGGATCAGTGCCAGGCCCATCCCTTGCAACAGCAGGTAGAACCTCAGCAGCTCGTGATGCTTGGTGCCCACATGCATTTCACACAACCTAATGCAGCCACACAGAAGGGGGGCAATCAGGATGAGGGCAACAAATCAAGACAGCAAGTGCTGGAGTAACTCAGCGGGTCAGGCAGCATCTGTGGAGAATGTGGATAGGTGACGTTTTGGGTCGGGATCCTTCTTCACCAGTCTCCATAAGAGATGCTGCCTGACCCGCTGAGTCATTCCAGCAGTTTGTGTGTGGTTTTGTAATGCAGCATCTGCAGTTCCTGGGTTTTAGAATGAGGTCGGCGTTGGGCATGCTTTTGCCCCCTTTGTCTGTGGACCTGGTCCATGTTCGATCGGCCTAGGTGAATGTCGAGGCAGAAGAACGGGACAAGCCACAGCCGCAACAAGTATAGCAACCTGTCCAAACATATTCAGAATAAAAAATATGTACAAACAACAAGTGCAAAAACTCTTCATACTGAAAAAAATCAGAACATATCCGGATATTTACGGTTATAATAGAAAATATTCAAATAACATAATATCTTTATATGCACACGATGTATTACTGTACATCACAAAACCGCAAATCAGTATACCAAACGTATTAAATCTAATTGAGGACTTTGGATCTTTCTCAGGATACAGAATAAACTGGAACAAAAGTGAAATTATGTCGATAAAACCGAAACACTCAACATATCCCTTAAAATTCCCCTTTAAAATAGCCACAGAAAAATTCAAATATTTGGGAATTGAAATGACTAGAAACTATCACGCTATGTTTAATGCCAATTATAGCCCCTTAAGAAACTAAATAATCTAATCAAATTCTGGAAAACGCTCCCAATGTCTTTAATAGGTTGAATAAATGCTATAAAAATGATGTTTTTACCACAAATCCTATATTTATTTCAATCAATACCTATATATCTTCCAAAAAAGTTTTACAAAAAATTGGACTCAGACATTACAAATTTTGTATGGGATTATAAATCCCACAGAATACAAAGAACACACCTTAGTAAACCATAAGAGATGGGTGGTCTAGCGCTCCCTAACTTTATGTACTATAATTGGGCAGTAAATATTAAAAATATGATTCACCTGCTGGACAACTCTGCCCAGCAGGTGGACTGGATTGTAATGGAGAGAGAGGACTGCTCTCCGTGTAATACAGGAGCGACTCTCCTCTCGCCAATGAATCTGAATAACAAAAATTATAATAAAAATCCAATGATACATAGCACAATTAGAACTTGGAAACAAATAAAACAGAATCTAAAATTAAGAAATCTATCTCTTTTAATGCCAATAGTCAATAATCCGTCGTTTAAACCTTCAATTATAGATAAATCATTTACACAATGGGAAAGAATGGGAATCAAAACGCTCGGAGACTTGTATGAATTTGGAAAATTATTATCATTTCAACAATTACAACTGAAATATAATTTGAGAAATAATCAATATTTTAAATATCTTCAAATCCATGACTATCTGAATAAATACACAAAAGACTATCATAACATGCCTCCAGACTTACTGGATGAAGCAATGAAGACAAAGGCTGAATCAGCAAACCTAATATCATACTTTTACAACACTATTTTAAATATAGAAATACCGATCCGCTGGGGGCGACATGTTGTAGTAGTCGCACTTTTCCACGCTCCCGACCTGTTCACCTCCAACTTTTATTATAGCTCAGCCTAAGTTTTATAATTACCCATAAATATTTAAACACCATTGACAGCACCTCTCCACGCCGTAAAGATGCCAGGCAGAGGAAAGAAAGAGGAGCAAAAGACGGAAGACCCGACGACCAGCACCGGCATGGCCACGCTAGCAGCCATGTTAACAGAGCACAAGGTATCGCTACTGGCAGAATTCAACGCAGCGTTCACCAAACTGGAAACGAAGCTGGACAATATCCAGACCACAATTTTAGATCACCAACACCGTCTTTCGTCATTAGAGTCTTTTGCTGATACCACCAGCCAAGACATACGAGCTATAGCGACAATGCTAACTACGGTGACCGAAGAGAACGCCAAGCTAAAGTCTAAGCTTATCGGCCTGGAAGGCAGGAGTCGCCGAAATAACATAAATATAGTCGGTCTCCCCGAGAACATCGAAGGCCCCCAAACAACAGCTTTTTTCTCTCAACTCCTGCTCGAGACTCTTGGCGAACACACACTGGAATCAGCCACGGAGCTGTAGACCGAGCCCACTGTACGCTAACAGCCAAGCCAAGCCCTGGTGAGAAACCCAGAGTAGTTGTGATCTGCTTCCATAGATACCAGACCCGCGAGTTGGTGGTGCGTGAGGCTCGGAGGCAGAGGGGTAAGCTGAAGTACAAGGATATCCCGATCCACATTTTCGAAGACTACTGTCCCGAGATAGTTGAACAACGCTCCGCGTACCAAAACGTTATGAAGGAGCTGTACAACCTGGGTCTCAAACCCTCCCTTCATTATCCAGCCAAGCTGTTCATCATGGCCGGGGAAGGAAAGAGGCGACGACTAACATCTCCTGAGGACGCTCAGGATTTCATCTCACCTTACTGTCGACGCAGACCGGGGCCCACAGACGACTGACTTCGCTCGGTGCGTCTATATCCGAGTGGCACAGGGGTCCGGTTAATCTACGGTTACACTATGGACTAACTTTAGCTTGATTGCTCTTAGCAACTAGCCATTGCTAGCACTCGGTCTTGCTGATTATACTAGACCCCTGTCATGAAATGTATGAGGCTGGTAAGAATTCACCACCATTTGTGACTATCTTATACCAACTTTTCCTTATAATGTTTATGTGTAATCATACTTGAAAGGTTCTTCACCTGCACATGCTATAAAATTGGGCTTAAGGGACCCACTTTGTGGTTCGTGATCTGGTCTCTGCCTTCTGGTCTTTCCCATTTTGGTGGCAAAAACTAGAAAGCAGACTATTATCTAAATGGTGGCCGATTGGGAAAGGGGGAGATGCAGCGAGACCTGGGTGTCATGGTACACCAGTCATTGAAGGTAGGCATGCAGGTGCAGCAGGCAGTAAAGAAAGCGAATGGTATGTTAGCTTTCATTGCAAAAGGATTTGAGTATAAGAGCAGGGAGGTTCTACTGCAGTTGTACAGGGTCTTGGTGAGACCACACCTGGAGTATTGTGTACAGTTTTGGTCTCCAAATCTGAGGAAGGACATTATTGCCATAGAGGGAGTGCAGAGACGGTTCACCAGACTGATTCCTGGGATATTAGGACTGTCTTATGAAGAAAGACTGGATAGACTTGGTTTATACTCTCTAGAATTTAGGAGATTGAGAGGGGATCTTATAGAAACTTACAAAATTCTTAAGGGGTTGGACAGGCTAGATGCAGGAAGATTGTTCCCGATGTTAGGGAAGTCCAGGACAAGGGGTCACAGCTTAAGGATAAGGGGAAATCCTTTAAAACCGAGATGAGAAGAACTTTTTCACACAGAGAGTGGTGAATCTCTGGAACTCTCTGCCGCAGAGGGTAGTCGAGGCCAGTTCATTGGTTATATTTAAGAGGGAGTTAGATGTGGCCCTTGTTGGTAAGGGGATCAGGGGGTATGGAGATAAGGCAGGTACGGGATACTGAGTTGGATGATCAGCCATGATCATATTGAATGGCGGTGCAGGCTCGTAGGGCCGAATGGCCTACTCCTGCACCTAATTTCTATGTTTCTATGTTTCTTGTTTTTAGCAGCTAACGCTGCCAGCATTTGGCTAGTTTGTTTACACTAGTCTTCCTAGCGGACTGTCTGGGGCTGATAAGAGCTCATTACAGCCAAGGCTGTGTTATACCAATCTGCTCCTACAGCGTTTATGTTTAACAATACTTAATTGATATTCTTTTGCCCTGCGCTTTAATCCAAGAGCCCAGTTTGCAACTCGCTAACTTCTCTAACGCTGACTCTTTCTTTATACCTTGTCGATTTTAAGATATACTATGTAATACCAAAGGAAGCTAGTCTTGCTCCACTTATACGTTGGCTTGCTTATTCAGTATCACCATTTTGTTAATTGCTTTGTCTTATTGTTATTATTCTCATCATTACAACCATTACCATTAGTGTTAGCAATGACATTGGCAGTGCAACTATTATGGCAATTATTTCAACTTTGTATTTATTTATTTATGTTTATTTTACTTTATTTCTACTTTCTATTTTTCAACTTATTATTATCATTGTTATTATTATTATTACTACACTCATTTCATTTTATGTTACTTTACTGACATTGAGCGATTTTGTTACTTTGGGAGGTGGAAATATTGGGAGTTAAGATCGGATATCTCCATGCGGATGCGAGGACAACGCACCTTGGTGCAATGGGCACTCAAGGTTCAGTTGGGACATGGGGGATCTCAGGTCCTAGGCACTCAGGTTTGAAAGATGGTTAAGTGATATGTGTCCCACTTGTTTGTTGTGTGTATACGTGTGTATGTATCTTTTTTTTAATTTTATTTTTTTTATCACCCCTTCTCTCCCCCCCCCATCCCTACTCTCGGCAGCTGGTTTTGATGCTCTCTTCCGTTTCGACTTGCAGTACTACAGCGCTCTGCCCACTCGCTTGGATATAGCTAAGTATGGCCAACACAAACAACACTCTTAGATTTGTCTCGTGGAACGTGAGGGGGGTGGAAAGTCCTACCAAGACTGACAGGATCTTGGCCCACTTGCAACAGCTCAAAGGCGATATATTTTTTATTCAAGAGACCCACCTTCGTAACAGAGAGGTAACACGGCTTAAGAGAGGCTGGATTAGCCACTTATTTCACTCGAAATTTAATGATAGGGCTAGGGGTACTGCTATCCTGATTCGTAAGAACGTTATGTTCGAACCACAGAAAACTGTGGAGGATCCTGCTGGCCGCTTTGTCATGGTGTCTGGCAAACTGCAAGACACACCTGTCATATTGGCCAGCATTTACGGTCCCAACTGGGATGACAGCTCATTTGTAACCAAATTTTTTACATCTCTCCCAAATATTGAAAATCACCACGTCATTGTGGGTGGAGATTTTAATCTGGTCCAAGACCCTATACTGGACAGATCTTCGAACAAAGCCTCTACTTTAACTAAATCAGGTAAGACTCTGCATGCTTTCGCCAAACAACTTGGGCTCACAGACCCATGGAGATTTACATTCCCCACGACTAAATTATTTTCATTTTTTTCCCACGTGCACCGTACCTATACCCGTATAGACTTCTTTCTCTTAGATAACAGACTGCTCTCCAAAATCAAATCCAGCGAGTATCATAGCATCGTAATATCAGATCACGCTGCAACCTCCCTCGATCTCCACTTTCGTAAACGAACTAACCCCTTTAAACAGTGGAGGTTCAACTCCTCATTATTAGCAGAGGCTCACTACATGCAATTCTTGCACTCCCAAATCACCTTATATTTTGAGCTGAATGACTCGCCGGACATAGAAAGAGGTATACTCTGGGAAGCTTCAAAAGCCTATATTAGGGGCCAACTTATCTCTTTTGTCTCCAACCTGAAAAGAACCGAGACGTCCCAAACGGCAGACCTGTTACAAAAAATAAAGGACATTGATGACAAATATGCATCTGACCCAGACCCTAACCTTTATAGAGAACGCCTTAGGTTACAAACAGACTTTGACCTCACATCTACTAATAAAGCTAAGCTACGACTGCTTAAATCTAGGCAACACTTTTTTGAATCTGGGGATAAAGCTGGGAAGCTTTTGGCCCATCAGGCCAGAACCGAGGCGACTTCACGGCTAATTCCAGCCATTAGATCCAGCTTAGGGGAGATTCATACTGATCCTCTTAGAATTAATGAAGCATTTGCTAAATTCTACGCTGAACTATACGTTTCCGATTGTCCTCCCACTGCAGGTGACATGCTCAGTAGTATGACGTTTCCCCGAATTGACGATGAAGCCACGAGAGACTTGGGTGGTCCCATAACTGTTGCTGAGGTCCAAGCAGCCATCACATCGCTGCAAAGCGGAAAGTCACCCGGCCCTGACGGCTTCACTGTAGAATATTACAAAGCTTTCTCTGCTCTCCTCGCACCAGTCCTGAGAGATATGTACAATGAGGTGTTTTTACATCGTCGCCTACCGCCCACCTTGTCGTGGGCTATATCTCCCTAATTCTTAAAAAGGAGAAAGATCCCCTGCTTTGTAGTAGCTATAGACCAATTTCACTCCTGAATGTGGACCTCAAAATCCTCTCTAAAGCCCTTGCGCTCCGTCTTCAACGAGTGATGCCCTCTATTATCTCGTTAGACCAAACAGGGTTCATACCAGGCCGACAGTCTTCCCACAATACTAGGCGTCTCCTTAACATCATCCATTCACCGAGTAGTGAGACCCCGGAGATAGTGGTCTCCCTCGACGCCGAAAAAGCTTTCGACAGGGTCGAGTGGAGGTACCTATATGAGGCGATGGACAGGTTTGGCCTCGGTAACAGTTTTATTCTTTGGGTCAGTCTATTATACTCGTCCCCGGTGGCCTCAGTACAAACAAACGACACACTGTCGCCCCACTTCCCCCTTCAGAGAGGTACCAGACAGGGTTGCCCGTTATCACCACTTCTGTTTGCTGTCGCGATAGAACCCTTGGCGGTCTGGTTACGCTCCAGAGAAGGGCTTTAAAGGTATTACACGGTTCGACACAACTCATAAAGTCTCATTGTATGCGGATGACCTGCTCCTGTACATCTCGAACCCAGTCAGCTCTCTCCCTGTGATTACGAATATTTTAGAACGGTTTGGTGCGTATTCTGGTTATAAACTTAACTACCAAAAGAGTGAGCTATTACCGATTAACTCATTGGCTAAGCAGCTCCCTCGCTCTTTAACCTCATTCAAATGGGCAGAGGACGGGTTTCGCTACCTCGGCGTCTTTATCACAACACCCTTATCTGATATGTTCCGCACAAACTTTCTGCCTCTGGTTGAGAAAGCTGAAAGAGATTTTGACCGCTGGTCAGTTTTACCGCTATCCCTCGTGGGCCGGATAAATCTGGTCAAGATGGTCGTCCTACCCAAATTCCTGTATCTTTTCCAGCACGTCCCTATACTTATCACTAAATCTTTTTTTGATAAATTAGAAAGGACAATATCTAAATTTTTATGGGGTAGCAAACCGGCTAGAATCCGAAAGGCGATACTGCAGTCTCCTAAGAGTGACGGCGGTTTGGCACTTCCTGACTTTAGGCGATACTATTGGGCAGCTAACTTGCAAAAACTCCTGTATTGGATGAATGATGATTGCGACCACCTACCGACCTGGGTACACATGGAAAAGGCGAGTTCACATCTCCCGTTGCGGTCTGTCCTATGCTCCCAACTCCCCCTTCCTATAACATCTGTGGGTGCAGGCCCAATTGCGTCCCTCTCGCTCAAGATATGGAGTCAACTCAGGAAAAACTTTGGTTTACAAGGCCCTTCCATCTTGACCCCACTGCTTAAAAACCACATCTTTAAACCTTCAAGTACAGACCACGCATTCAAAACCTGGCATAGCAACGGTATCAGTAGTATCAAAAACCTATACAAGGATGGCATCTTTTCGTCTTTTGCGGAGCTCTCGTCCAACTATAGCCTCCCAAACTCCCACCTTTTTCGTTTTTTCCAGATTAGGGATTTTGTGTAGAAGACATTCCCCCATTTCCCAAATCGCGCCCCTGAAACCCTGACCGATACCATCTTAGCTCTAGATCCCAACCGGAAGAAATGCATCTCTGTTTTGTATAACTTGTTAGGGTCGGTTATATTGAAACCTCATACCTCATTAAAAGCTGCGTGGGAGGGTGAGCTGAATACGAAACTAACAGACCAGCAATGGGACTCTGCCTTGGACTTGACCCATTCTTCCTCCATATGTGCTCGTCATGGCCTAATCCAATGCAAAGTCCTTCACAAAGTCCACTACACAAATGCAAGATTATCTAGAATTTACCCCGCTGTTAGGGACACCTGCAACAGATGTAATCAATCTCCTGCCAACCATAGCCATATGTTTTGGTCTTGCCCTAAGCTAGCAGCCTTTTGGAGGAGTGCTTTCGACTTGATAAGCAGAGCCTACGGCCAGACTATTCCTCCAAACCCACTGTCAGCCATTTTCGGTACCCCTCCCAACACCAACCTCTCTGTTGCGGTGAAACGGGTTCTAGCTTTTACAACCTTGTTAGCCCGGAGACTGATCTTGCTTAACTGGAGGCTCACCTGTCCCCCGACACACACCCGCTGGATTAAGGAGGTGCTTTACAATTTAAAGCTTGAAAAACTTAGGTTCTCTCTCAAAGGCTCTACCAAGACATTCCTAGATACATGGAACCCTTTCTTGGAACTTGTTAACTCTCTCAACTTGTCCCCGGACTCGGAAGAGGACTGAGTGCTCTCCACCATTGTTCTGCTCTACTGCAGCTGCTCTCCCCTTAACCTCCCCCCCTCTCCCCTCTATAAATAATCAAAATTATTTATTTAATTACTTATTTATTTACTGTTATTAGTGACCCCCTTTTTTTTCTTTTTTTTTTTAGTACTTTTTGTTTCGTTTATCTTACCATATTTGTGTGGATGTGTACGTATGTGAGTGTTGTTTGTCCCCGTTTGGTTCCGACCTGATTCGGGTGGGTTGAAGGTGGGTAAGGGTAAGGGCTTTGAGGGTCGCTTACATACTGTTGCACAATTATGCCTTGACTGTCACTGTCTGTTATCATTGTATGTATGCAAATTGCTGTGAAATTCAAATAAAAAGATTTAAATCAAATATAGAAATACCAACTGATGGTATTAGAAGAGACTGGGAACAAGAACTAGCTATAAAAATTTCAAAAGAGAGCTGGGATAAACACTTACTATATGTGCATAAATGCTCGATCAACGTACGACATACTCTAATTCAATTCAAAACATTACATAGACTATACTATTCAAAAACCAAAATAAATAAACTTTTCCCCAATGTCTCACCCATTTGTGATAAATGTCAGTCTCAAGAAACTTACAAAATTCTTAAGGGTTTGACAGGCTAGATGCAGGAAGATTGTTCCCGATGTTAGGGAAGTCCAGGACAAGGGGTCACAGCTTAAGGATAAGGGGGAAATCCTTTAAACCGAGATGAGAAGAACTTTTTTCACACAGAGAGTGGTGAATCTCTGGAACTCTCTGCCACAGAGGGTAGTTGAGGCCAGTTCATTGGCTATATTTAAGAGGGAGTTAGATGTGGCCCTTGTGGCTAAGGGGATCAGGGGGTATGGAGAGAAGGCAGGTACGGGATACTGAGTTGGAAATCAGCCATGATCATATTGAATGGCGGTGCAGGCTCGAAGGGGCGAATGGCCTACTCCTGCACCTAATTTCTATGTTTCTATGTAAGAAGCTACCATAGCGCACTCTTTTGTTTTTTGTATAAAAATCCAAAAATTCTGGAACGATATATTTGAAATCTTCACAAAATTATTTAAAATAAAACTTGTACCAAAAGCAGAATGGATTATTTTTGGAATAACGGAAGGTAGCCCCGAACTAAGGTCCTGACAGGATATTCCCTAGGACATTGAGGGAAGTTAGTGTAGAAATAGCCGGGGCTATGACAGAAATATTTCAAATGTCATTAGAAACGGGAATAGTCCCCGAGGATTGGCGTACTGCGCATGTTGTTCCATTGTTTAAAAAGGTTTCTAAGAGTAAACCTAGCAATTATAGACCTGTTAGTTTGACTTCAGTGGTGGGCAAATTAATGGAAAACATACTTAGAGATAATATATATAAGCATCTAGATAAACAGGGTCTGATTAGGAACAGTCAACATGGAAGGCCTGGAAGGTCATGTTTGACTAATCTTCTTGAATTTTTTGAAGAGGTTACTAGGGAAATTGACGAGGGTAAAGCAGTGGATATTGTCTATATGGACTTTAGTAAGGCCTTTGACAAGGTTCCTCATGGAAGGTTGGTTAAGAAGGTTCAACTGTTGGGTATAAATGCAGGATTAGCAAGATGGATTCAACAGTGGCTGAATGGGAGAAGCCAGAGGGTAATGGTGGATGGCTGTTTATCGGGTTGGAGGCAGGTGACTAGCAGGGTGCCTCAAGGATCTGTTGGGTCCTTTGTTGTTTGTCATGTACATCAATGATCTGGATGAAGGTGTGGTAAATTGGATTAGTAAGTATGCAGATGATACCAAGATAGGGGGTGTTGTGGATAATGAAGAGGATTTCCAAAGTCTACAGAGTGATTTAGGCCATTTGGAAAAATGGGCTGAAAGATGGCAGATGGAGTTTAATGCTGATAAATGTGAGGTGCTACACCTTGGCAGGACAAATCAAAATAGGACGTACATGGTAAATGGTAGGGTATTGAAGAATACAGTTGAACAGAGGGATCTGGGAATAACCGTGCATAGTTCCTTGAAGGTGGAATCTCATATAGATAGGGTAGTAAAGAAAGCTTTTGGTATGCTAGCCTTTATAAATCAGAGCATTGAGTATAGAAGCTGGGATGTAATGTTAAAATTGTACAAGGCATTGGTGAGACCAAATCTGGAGTATGGTGTACAATTTTGGTCGCCCAATTATAGGAAGGATGTCAACAAAATAGAGAGAGTACAGAGGAGATTTACTAGAATGTTGCCTGGGTTTCAATAACTAAGTTACAGAGAAAGGTTGAATAAGTTAGGTCTTTATTCTCTGGAGCGCAGAAGGTTAAGGGGAGACTTGATAGAGGCCTTTAAAATGATGAGAGGGTTAGACAGAGTTGATGTGGACAAGCTTTTCCCTTTGAGAATAGGGAAGATTCAAACAAGAGGACATGACTTCAGAATTAAGGGACAGACGTTTAGGGGTAACATGAGGGGGAACTTCTTTACTCAGAGAGTGGTAGCGGTGTGGAATGAGCTTCCAGTGGAAGTAGTGGAGGCAGGTTCGTTGGTATCATTTTAAAATAAATTGGATAGGCATATGGATGAGAAGGGAATGGAGGGTTATGGTATGAGTGCAGGCAGGTGGGACTAAGGGAAAAAAAGTTGTTTGGCACGGACTTGTAGGGCCGAGATGGCCTGTTTCCGTGCTTTAATTGTTATATGGTTATAAACGTGTTTCAAAAGAACCTACTTAATTACGGGCTAATAATGGGAAAAAAGCTCATACTCAAATTCTGGAAAAATGCTCCATACCAACAATAAAAATGTGGATTTCAAACATGTTCGAAACATTACACCTGGAAGAGATGAGACTCCTCCCAGCAGGCAAAGCAGACCACTTCCAAAAGACGTGGTCTGCATTTATGGAACTATTACAAGCATAAGGTGCAATAGTAATTTAAAAAATAAATGGTGCCAGGATCTGATAACGGGGGGTAAAAAAATACGGTTGGTATATCCTTTTTTGCGGAGTTTTGTGTTATAATAGAGCGATTGTTTCTCTTTTTTTTTCTTTCTTTTCTAGGGTCTATTTCCTTTCTTTACTTCCTTCTCTAACTTCTTTTCTAAGGGGATTTCTTTTCCCAACACTTTCCTGCAC
Organism: Leucoraja erinaceus; assembly: GCF_028641065.1. Lineage (NCBI taxonomy): Eukaryota > Metazoa > Chordata > Chondrichthyes > Rajiformes > Rajidae > Leucoraja > Leucoraja erinaceus. Next base: position 20,486,983 of record NC_073399.1, on the reverse strand, counting down.
CTTCACGACTCTTTCACTTTCCTTACTTCTTTTATTTCTTAAAGCTCAAAAAATGTAATGGTACAACAAATGTAATAAGATATATGTGATGTGTATTACTGTACTTTATTGTACTTCTAATAAAAATATTACAAATTTAAAAAAAATTAAAAATTAAAAAACTCTTCATAAAAATTCAATAATATCATGTATAGTTATGTTCACACCTATCTTTACACAAAACACCTTTGCCACTCACGTGGCCTCCTGGGGTAATATCTCTTCCCTTCTTTGAGGTGTGTTCCCACCGGACCCTGCCCCTCGATGTCCAGTAGTAGAAGGACCCTGGACTGTGGTCCACCCCCACAGAGCCTTGGCGTTGGCCACACCAAGCTTCAGAGCCTCCCTCAGCATGTATTCCTACAGTCTGGAGCGGGCCAGTCAGCAACATTCCCTGACAGACATGTCACTCAGCAGGGAGATCAATGAATTTGGGGCAGTCCAAAGAGCATCTTTCATTGAGCAAATATTCTCCCAGCAGCACCTGACGCCCGATCTGAATAGTTCCCTGGGAATAGACCATAAATCATCTGGTGCTCTGTTAAGGAGCTGTTCAGAACAAACCGTGAAGCAGCCCATCACAGTTCCACCTTGTAAACTCACCCAACGGAACGCCAGCCTCACCAGTATGGGGAAACTAGAACAGCTACAGACCCATCCCTTGATGCCAGAGGTTTTACTCTGTAACAGCTATGTGTTACTTGCTCTGGAGTGTTTTAGTCAGATACACTACAAGGGACTTTATTCCCATCTGTCCCCAGTTTGTAATGCAACTCAATAATGTAAGCATTTCTACATTGTATTAAGAGCCACAACAGGAAGAGTAACTACTGGATATTAATTTTCTAAACTGTGTGGAAACTTCTCAGAACAACTGCATTGATAAATTTCATTCTGATTAACACTAATTCATCAAGACTTCAAACTGCAAATGATGCCCCAGTAAATCATCCTCACAAATCACTCTTCAGCATTGCCACATTCCCAAACTTCAGGCAGCTCGATGCAAAGTTTATGAAGCTGTCACTCTCACTGATTGAGATGTTGGAGATAAACTTCTTCCAAATCCCATGGCCTCCCAAGCTGCCAGTATAAATGCAGGGCAGATCAGACATTGTGTCCTCGGCAGAGACAGTCCTTCTCACAGGCTCAGCAGGTAAGTCATTAGAATCCGCTCAAATATCCGGTTAATAATGATCTCACATTGCAGTCTAGGCTCAGAGAGGGGATTGGGGAGGGTGGACAAGGGGAATGGTGAGAAGGAGGAGAGGTTGAGACGAGGAGCTTGGTGAAGTATTCAGAGCAACAGGATTTGACAAGAAGAAGTCGCGAATAAGGAGAGGGACATGGTGAATAACAATGGGCAGGACAAAAACGGATCTGAGGAACAGAGTGGTGAGCTAGTGAGGAACATTATAAGAATGGTACAAATAATTTGGTGAGGAGGAAAAGCAGGGAATGGTAACAAGGGCTATAGGATACCGAGAAGGGGTGTTGGGATACATTGTAACATGATAATGACCATCAGGATGCAGTCAGATGGGCTGGTTGTTTTTGTGCAGAATGTGGAGAGAAGTTATAGAACTTGGTGACTGTGAGATGGGGAGAGATTTGAGGGAGAAAGTGACCAGGGACATAGTGAGAGGACATAGAGTCATCATGTCATACTTTGCAGAAACCACATCCTTGCTAATCCCTTTTTCCTGCATTAGGTCCATATCCTTTCTACACTATGCCCAATTATGTGTAATTCTAAATGTCTCTTAACTGTCATGATTGTATCTGATTCCACCAACTTCTCTGGCAGTAAGTTCTTGATATCAGTCACACTCTGTGATACTCCTTAGATCCCCTTTAAACTTTCTTTCACCTTAAACATGGGCCCTTTTGTTTTGATACCCCTGCCATGGCAAAATGATTCTGAATATCTACCCTGCCTGTGCCTCTTACAATCCTTTATTCTAATAGGTCATCTCTTAGCCTCCTTCGCTCCATGGAAAACAAGCCCAGTCTATCCAAACATTTCCCATATCTAAAGACCTCTAATCCATGAATCAATCTGGTGAATCTCCTCTGCACTCTCTCCAGCAAAAACTCATAATTCTTATAGTGAGTTGACCAGATCACCACATGCGGTCTAAACACTATTTTATAAACTTGCAAAATAACACCTCAACCTTTATTTTCAATGTTCCTACTTATGAATACCAAGCATACAGAACGGTTGCCACTTTCAGTGAACTATGAACTGAACCTCAGATCTCTCTGTACATAAAGACTCCTTCAATTTATTGTGCACAATCTACTCCTATTTGACTTGTTTGGGGCAGACAGTGAACAAGGCCAGGAATTGGGTGAGGGGAATATTCTGATGGGTTGAGTGAGAAATATGCATAAATCAGCTGAGGTGGTGCAGAGACAGAGACAAACAATGTTGTACAAAGAAATGAGATGGGAGGGGACAATGAGATTACAGTGTGGAGGGCAGCGAGAGAGAGACGTGGGGTGAGGGAGGGATGTGGAGAAAGCAAGAAACATAGGAGTAAGTGACAAAGGGGGTGTGAGGGACATGGAGGACGGAGTGATGGCCATTGCGGGGCGAGTGAGGACACGGAGAAGGAAATCCGGGACATGAAGGAGAGGGAGTGAGCATCGTGGGAGTGAGGGCATGGTGGCTAAAGTGAAGATCGGAGGAGGGAGTGAGGAATGAAGAGAGGCGGAGGAGGGTGTGAGGGTCGGAGGGGAAGTGAGGTTTGGAGGAGGGAGCAAAGGACATAGGGGAGGGAATGGACAGGAAGGGGGACATGGTGGGAGGGATGTGAGGGAAGTGGAGTTGTGAGTGAGGATTGGAAGAGGAGGTAAGGGACAGGGAGGATGGAGTGAGGTATATGGAGGAAGGGAGATGGAGGAGGGAGAAGGGCGTGATGATAGAGGGTGTGAGTGATGTGGAGGTGAATTTGTGGGAGGTGGAGGGGGAAGGGTTGGCGGAGGGAGTGATGACTGGAGTAGGTAGTGGGGGTTGTGGAGGAGGCAGTGAGGGTTGGTTAAAGAGTGAGGAAGGTAGAGGAGTGTTCCTCGGCGAAGAGTGGTGAGTGATGAGATGGGGGCGGATGTACCTTTGTGCTGAGGAGGTGGGACTGCTCTGTGACTGGGCCGGGCTGGTCTTTGTGTGGTGCTGACCTCTCTCCGTATCATCAGGTCTTGAGTCTTCAGAGAATGGAAGAGGTGAGGAGCTGTGGAGGAGATAACGAGATCACAGAGGGAGCTGTGCCTGCAGAAAGTGAGGGGAGGGGAAGCTGCAGTGAGCATGGAGTCCCCCATTCTCCACATCCTCGCTCCGGCAGGCTCCAGAGGCAAGGGGGCAGGCTGCTTTCTGGACTGTTGGCTGCCAACATCCTCTTCCTCGGTGGTGCACTGATCTGCGGAGGAGTTTTGAGTGAGGTGCCAGTGCATGAGGACGAGGTGATGGTGATGCTCACTGCAATGATGGTCTTAACCGTAGTCTGGATGGTGGTCTACATATCGTGCACAGCCCGTCACTGTACAGCTCCTCTCTACAAGGATCCCCATGCAGCGCCGGTGTGGCTGAGAGGTAATAACATAAAATACAATAAAAAGGAACAGCAGATGCTGGTTTACAGCAAAGATAGACACATAATGTTGGAGTAACTCAGTGGGTCAGGCGGCATCGCTGGTGAAAATGAATAGATGACTTTTTCAGGCCCGAACCCTTCTGTAAGGTGCAGACCCGAAATGCCACCTATCCATTTTCTTCACCAGGGAGAGGGAGGGAGATGCTCCCTGATCCGCTGAATTACTTCAGCATTTTTGTGTCTATGAGAGGCAAGGAACACTGCCTGCTTCCTGCCTTCGTTTCTGGCGTCGATTCGACCTAGAGATTCGCGGCAGAATGACCCGAAGTGGGAACTGAACCTCAAACTGACGCGGTAGAGAGGAAGTAGTGGAGAGCTTTAGGGGTTGCATTGCAACGTGAGCCAACACAACGAACTGAACCGTGAGTCCTTGACGGTGACAGATGGTGTTCCCACCATTTCCAAAGTCCAGAGTAGTTATTTGTCAGATGTACTGGATATGAACTTGAACAACGAGAGTCTTTTTACCAAGGACATTAAACACACCAAACATTATAAGATGCATTCAATTATCGGGTATTTTGAAGTGAACTACACAATGCTAGTGCAAAAAAACACCTTATGTGGTGCAACCATAGTAGTCAAGGTGGTGCAAGAACCTGATGGTCAATGGGAAGAAACTCTTTTTTCATGATGATAAGAGTTATCAGGCTCTTTCACTTTCTTTCCGACAGTAGCGGTGAGCTGGGAGCGTGGCTGGGTGGAGTGGGTCTTTGATAATATTGGCTGCCTTCTTGAGGCAGCGCTTCGTATAGATCTATTCGATGGCGGGGAGGTCAGTAGCTGTGATGGATCGGGCAATGTCCTCCATACTTGAGCGTTCAAAGTTCCGTGATGCAACCAATCCACTAATGCTCTCCACTGTACAATTGTAGAAGTTCGTTAGATGATTCAGTAACATGCTGAATCTCTTAACCTTTGAGCAAGGTGTTGGTGAGCTTTCTGTGTGGTTGCATCAATATGCCAGGCTCAGTATTGATCATTAGAGATGTGTACAGGACTTGAAGCTGTTGACGTACACAACCCTTGGTAATGGAACTTGCAGGACCAGGAGGTGCTTCTAAAATAGTCTTGGAGTATGGAGCCTCCTGTGACTTCCTCTCCAATAACCTGCTCCCTGAAGCCCAGTTTGGGCTTCACCTGAACCACTTGACCTCATCACAACATGGACCAAAGAGCTGACGCCAGAGGTGAAATGAGAGTGACGAGGCACAACACCAAAATAGTGTTTGACCAAGAGTGGGATCAGGAGGCCCTGGTAAAACACTCCAGTGGTTGGAGTCAGATCTCACCCAGAGGAAGATGGTTGTGGTTGTTGGAGGTCAATCATCCCAGCCCCAGGACATCAGTGCAGGAGTTCACGGTCCCAGCCATCTCAGCTGCTTCACCAATGACTTCCCACCAGCAGAAGATCAGAAGTTGGGATGTTGCTGATGATTGCACAATGATCAATCCCCATTTACAACTCCTCAGCAGCCCGTGAATGAGGGCAGCAACACGTGTGAAAATATAACCTGCTGAGTATTTCCACCACTTTCTACTTTTACTTTAGCATTAAAGCACAGGCTGCTTTGCCAAGTTACTTTACTGCCATGATAGTGCCAGGAATCCTTAGTAAGGATGGGGAAATAGTTGTTTAAGAACGTATTTGATATTTAAGAATATTTGTTTAGATAATTGGGTGATTTTGTATTATGGTGGTGGGTTTGTTTGGTGTTGTTTTGTATTGTATATATTATTATTGCGATAAATGTATTTTTGTTTAAAAAAAAATTATAGTGCCAGGCAATGACCATCTACAACAAGGGAGAGTTGGGGTTGCTGTGGAGATGAGTGTTAAAGAAGCACATGGAATGTGATCAGGAAATGTGATGAGTTACAGTAGCAGACCAGGGTGGAGTCATTGACAGGGGAAAGGCTGAGCTAAGATACAGATGGATAACAGAGCAGACATGGCCTGTTGATGCAGAAAGGGGAAGACAGTTGTCACAATTTGGAGAATTCAATTGCAAGTTCAGAACACCACAAGGTGCCCTGGCCTCACCTTCTCGGAGATATTATTTTTATCCCATCCATCTCTCCCCGCTCTATGTTTTAACTGACAGGGGGGCTACTGGTGCTTGGAGCATGCAGCGTTCTACTTGACATCTTCAAGCTTGTCCGTGCTGCCGGATTTCCTGGCTGTGAGCATCCGATTCAATTCCTCTTCCCCAGTGCTGAGATCCTGTTTCTGTTCACACAGGTGAGTAGTGTGAAGATACTTGAATTCAGGTGGTAGTTGAGTGCAACTGGGAGGGCAGTAAATGAACCTGTCCCTCCTACCTGTTTATGGACAATGTCACCAACCGCTCCCTGTGTTTTATTCCCAATCTAGTCCTACTTTCTCTGGGTCCATTCCAAAGACTGTGCTCAGGTACATCAGCATTTCACCAGGTAAGGGCATATTTTAGTCTTAGATCTCCTCCCCTCTACCTCTCTAGCCCACCCTCCCCTCCCTCCTCCACCACCCCTTCTACCCACACTATTTCATTCCCTCTACCTCTCCACCTCTTCTACCCAAACCACCCCTTTACCTGCACCTCTTCCACTATTCCCTCAACTCTTTCCATCCCCCCCATTCCCTCCGCATGCTTTCCCTCCAACAATCACTAAATATGATAGCAATGGTGTTCCAACGTTGAACTTTCAAGTGCCAAACACCAACTCACCTCCTACTTCCCTCTGGACTGAGATTCCATTACTGCCCATCAGACCATCGTCTCCCACACACTCATGGGCTTCATTTCCTCAGATCTTCCCTCCACACCTTCAGCCTCAATTCCCCAGCCCCACACAGCCCACTTTAACTTCCTGCCCTGGATCCACAGACAGGACCCCCAAGCAGACCCACTGTTTCAGCCAGCTCTGTTGCCCACCAACGTTATTTCTTCCTGCTTTTCCTTCACCTTTTATCCCCTGATCCACCTCTATTGTCCTCTGACGATTCAACAATTTCCACATTCTTGGTCCCAACTAACCTTGTATGTACATGCACAGATTTCAATTAACATTGAATTCTCCAATTTCAGATCCTCAGTAATTCCATTCTCCTTTAGTCAGTTCAGAGGACAATTCTCCTTATATTCACAACTTCCTGCAGCCACCCACTCATTCTCCCAGTGCGATCTTAAACTGCACTAACATCCCATTTTGTTGACTCCCCTCTTCACACATATTCTCCCTTTTGTCCTCTCCCCCTCTCAAAACATCTTAAAACCTGCTTGACAGTAACTTGATTAAATTCTGACTGAAGATCATTAACTACTTCTCTCCCGACATATGCTGTCTGGCCTGCTGCATATTTCAATCATCTTCAGTTTTTATTTCCAATTTCCATAATGTGCAATATTGCTAGTTTTGGATTATCTGATTTGTATCTTCCATCTCCATTGATTTCTTTGTGGATCTATCTGGGGGGGGGGGGGGGGGGGTATATAAAGCGGGTGTAAGCCACACTGTTAGCACATGTGCCTCATAGTCAGAGTGCACTGTGGTTTCCCAGCTGGTTTGCTGTGACCCACAGGCTGATCCCTTGTTTGCAGGTGTGGGCTGGCCATTTCCTTGGTCACTAACCTAATGCTGTGGATGTCAGCTGCAGCAGAAGAGTCACTCCATCATACAGGGGTACCAGGTGAAGTCCCTGAAGACCAAAGTCGAGCCCTCACAGGTAAATATGGACAGCTCTATGAAACTAATCTAGACTCACCAATGAGCTCAAAAAAGAGGCCATGAGATACCTTTAGCTATGAAGAATATCTTAAGAACAAGAGTTGAGATATGTTGTTATACTCATACAAGGCAACGATGAGACAATTGTAACATAAAGGATGACATTAAACTGGACTGCATGGAGAAAAAGATTCACAAGGATGTTACTGGGTCTGGGGATCTTGGATTATAAGGAAAGGCTGAATGATTGGTGGTTTATTCCCTAGAGTGTTGGAAGCCAAGGGTGGCCTTCCAGAGGTTTATAATAAATAGCGTGAATGGTCAGTCTATTTTCCTCTGGAGTATTGGACCCAGACCCAACCCACCAGTGCTGTACCCGAGTGTTACATCGACAGGCGCCCCATCGACACTATACCTCAGTGTCATAGTCACAAACCTGTCCCAGTGTAAAACTGTACCCCAGTGTTATACAGTAAAAGACCGGCCCCCACCGGTACTGTACAATATAGACCTGTCCCCACCAATACTGTACCCCGGTGTTATACTGAGACAGACCCGTCGCCATCAGTACTGTACCCTGTATAATACCCGTCCTCACCAGTGCTGAGATCTGCTCTATCTAGAGCTTTTCAGCGTATTACATCCTGATCCAGAGACCAGTACTGTATCTCCGTGTTGTTGCCATTGGGTACACAATGGTTGTGAGGTGAATGCTGAAAGGCTCTTCTTCCATTGGAAGGAGACCCACGGGGCCGTGAAACATTGCCACCCTGGTGTTGTGTCTGGTGGTAGCCCGGGACACGAGCAGGCTCGGGCACTGAATAGACTGTGTTCTTCTCCCGCAGATGCTGCCGGCGATGGTTGTGTGTGCTCTACCCGTGTCTGCCGCATCCTCCAGGCCGCCTCTCCCTACTTGTACCCTTTCAACATCGAGTACAGCTTGCTGTCCTCCGCGCTCTGCTTCGTGATGTGGAGGAACGTGGGCAGAGCGGGCGGCGGGCGGGCGGCAGCCGAGTTGAAGCCGGCCCGGGGCAGCACGGGTCCGGGCCCGGGTCTGGCGCTGGGAGCCGCCCTGCTACTGGCGGGTCTGGTGGTCTCCATCGTGTATCAGGTGGAAGTGAAGGAGGCGAGGACGCGGAGCCGGGCCCTGTTCACCTACTACACCTTCCACAGCGCGGCCCTCGCCCTCATGTCCGCGGCCTGTGTGCTGGGCTCGGCTTCTCTGTTGCCGGCGGCAGGCACTGGCTCTCACGGCCGGGGCCCGGCGGGGAGTCTGGACCAGGGGCTGTTGCTGGGGGCGGCCGCGGGCCCGCTGCTCACCTGCTACTTCAGCCTGGTGGCGGTGGTGTGGAGCCGGCGGCCTGGGCCGTTACACGCACTCAGCCTGGTCTTCTCGCTGCTGAGTGTCGCCCAACACTCGCTCCAGAACCTCTTCATCCTCGGGGCTCTGCGCTGGCCGGCGGCGCTGGATGCTGGACCCCCTCCCCGTCCCAACTCTGCCCCCCCCCCTTCCCTAGAAGCGGCGCTGGATGCCGGACCCCCTCCCCGTCCCGCCTCGGCCTCTCTATCCTTCCCCCAGGCCTCGCTGAGCGACGGATTCCCCCTCGCCTCGGCCTCTCTACCCGCCTCTACCTCCCACCCCTCCCCACAGACTGCGCCGGGACCTTCCCTCCCGAGGACTTCAGCCCCGACTCCCCGGGACCCGGCCGGCGGTGTCAGTGTCCCGGGGACCGTCGCCGCCAGCAGCCCCGAGAGCCGGCAGCGTCCACACCCACCGCTGGGCGCCCGCCGCCGGCTGCTGAGGGAGGTCTCCTCGTTTCTGCTGCTCTGCAACATCCTTGTAAGTTGTGAAAGTTCCACTGTGTGTGTCGCGCTGTTTACGTGTAGAACGGGGTCTCGCAGCCACCGCGGGACAACCCCGAGAAACTTCCTTCCCCGGCAACATTGAGCTGCCAGTCTTGCCCTTCATTCAACAACGCTTCATTCAGTGATTGCCGTAACATTGTAACGCCAGGTGCCAGTCCACGCTCTCAGCTCATCTGACTGACCCACGAGTATCCTTGCATTACAGTAAATGTAATGAGTCTGTCCGTGCCCCCGCTCCATCATCTGCCCCTGTCTGCTCTGTCCACTGCACTTGGCTGATCCATCCTCTCCACATCCCCAACTGCCGCACTGCTACTGAATTGCCCAACTCAGGCCAAATTAGACCAAATTTGCCCGAGTATTGTGAGCAACCCAGCCTGCAAGGATATTAATTCCCATCCTTCTTGTACAACTCCCACGTGGCCTAGAAATGGTCCTAGTTACCCAAGGACCTTAAACTCTCTGTCCTGCACCAGCTCCTCAGGCACACATTCACCTGTCCTGTCCCCCTACTTTTACCCCAGCCAACACCTGAAACAGGCAATAATCCAGATCCAAAGGGTCCTGCTCTTTAACCTTCTGCTTAACTCGCTATATTCACTCAGCGGTCCTCATCCCTCTTCTATATGTATAGGAGTCAACATGTGCTGATGATCTCTGGCTGTTCTCCCTCCGTCTTCAGAATAACGTGGCTGCTTCACCACTATCCCCTGAGCGGCCAACAGGATCCAACACCGTATCCCTGTTTGAAAGGGGAATGATAGAAGGGACTCCTCACGCCCTGCCTGTACCGACTGCCCTTCCAGGTGGCCATCCATCCTCTCTCTGTTCCATATCTGCCATGTGACCAACTTGCTAAACATCGAAACATAGAAAGTAGGCCATTCGACCCTTCGAAACAGCACCGCCATTCAATATGATCATGGCTGATCATTCTAAATCAGTACCCCATTACTGCTTTCTCCCCATTATCCCTTGATCCTATTAGCTCTAATAGCTATACCTAACTCTCTTGAAAACATTCAGTGAATTGGCCTCCACTGCCTTCTGTGGCAGAGAATTCCACAGATTCACAACTCTCTGGGTGAAAAATATTTTCCTAATTTTAGTCCTAAATGCCCTACCCCTTATTCTTAAACCGTGATCCCTGGTTCTGAACACCCCCAACATCAGGAAAAAATTTCTTGAATCTAGCCTGTACAATCCCTTAAGAATTGTATGTTTCCCACGCACAAAGACATGCTGACTATCCCTAATCAGTCCATGTCTGTCCAATCGCTGGTAGACCAGATCCCTAAAAATTGCATCCAACAATTTTTCCACGACTGATGTCAGGCTCACCAGCCTGCAGTTCCTTAGCTTGTTCATGCTGACTTTCTTAAATACCGATACGACATCAGTCGCCCTCCAGTCTTCTGGCACTGCACCTGTGGCTAAATACGAAGCAAGTAATGCTACAAGGACCTCCATAATATCCTCCTTAGCTTCCCTCAAGTTCCAAGGATGTACTTGGTCAGGCTCTGGGGACACACATGCATCTTCATCTATCTATCTATCTATCTATCTATCTATCTATCTATATATCTATCTATCTATCTATCTATCTATCTATCTATCTATCTATCTATCTATCTATCTATCTATCTATCTATCTATCTATCTATCTATCTATCTATCTATCTATCTATCTATCTATCTATCTATCTATCTATCTATCTATCTATTACTAAAACTCTGTTCTTGACCGCTTTTGGCGATCTGTGCTGCGAGTTCCGAGAGAACGCCGCCACCTACGGCCGTCATTTTTGGCCACCTCGCTCAGAGCCCCCCTCCGCCGCATGTGTGCTGAGGATTTTTCCCGTCGATGAAATATGACAGAGATATTAATGTTTTTACAAAATTCCCCATTCTCTGTGCTGCTCCTGCTAGTGGGATGGGGGAGGGACTATAAAACCAGGAAATGGTGTGCCCCAATCAGTCTCTACAACATGGAGGTCTGAGCTCTGAATGACTGAACAAATGTCTACGCAGCTGTGAGTAAGTACCCTTAATTTGGTTTGAAAATGAAAATATGGTTATGGTTAGTTTGAAGGAAAAAAGCACTGCCTGCAAATGGTTGTTTGGGGGGTTTGGGTTCTCTCTCTCTCCCCCCCCCCCCCCCCTCCCCTCCCCCCCCCCTCTCTCCCTCCTCCTCTCCCCCTCTCTCCTCCTCTCCCCCCCCTCCCTCCCTCCCCGTCTGCACTTCGCAGCTCTCGTCCGCTCCCCTCTCCCCTCTCCTCTCCTCTCCCCCCTCTCCACTCCTCTCCCCCCTCCTCTCCCCTCTCCTCCTCCCTCTCTCTCCCTCTCTCCTCTCTCCCCCTCTCTCCTCTCCCTCCCTCTCTCTCCTCCCCCCCCCTCTCTCTCGCCCCCTCCCCTCCCCCCTCCTCCCTCCCCCTCACCTTCCCCTCTCCCCCCCTCTCCCTCTCCCCCCCTCTCCCCCCCCCCCTCCTCTCCTCTCCCCCCTCTCCTCTCCCCCCCCTCTCCTCTTCCCCCCCTCTCCTCTCCCCCCCTCTCTTCCCCCCCTCTCCTCTTCCCCCCCTCTCTCTTCCCCCCTCCTCTCTCTCCCCTTCTCCCCTCTCGTCTCTCACCCCCTCCTCTCCCCCCCCTCTCCTCTCCCCCTCTCTCTTCTCCCCTCCCTCCCCCCCCTCCCCTAAACCCCCCTCCCCTCCCCCCCCCCCCCCCCTCCTCCTTCCCCCCCCTCCCTCCCTCCCCCCCCTCTCTCTCCCACCTCTCTCCCCCTCACCCCCCCTCTCTCAGCACCCCCTCCTCTCCCCTCACTCTCACCCTCTCTCCTCCCCTCTCTCTCTGTCTCTGCCCCTTCTCTCTCTGCCCTCACTCTCTACCCCCACCCCCCCCCCTCTCTAGATGTGACTGCAAGTTGGGGGCTATGCGTCACATCTAGAGAGGGGGTGGGGTGGGAGTAGAGAGTGAGGGCAGAGAGAGAAGGGGCAGAGACAGAGAGAGAGGGGAGGAGAGAGGGTGAGAGTGAGGGGAGAGAGAGGGGGTGCTGAGAGGGGGTGAGGGGGGTGGTTATGGGGTAAAAGGAGCAAATTAATAATATTAATATAATATCAAGGGGGGTAATTAGCGTGAGTGCGGGGGGGGGGGGGGGGAGGGGGATAGTTAGTGTGTGTGACGCTGCATTCTTGCCATAGAGGGAGTACAGAGAAGGTTAACCAGACTGATTCCTTGGATGTCAGGACTTTCATATGAAGAAAGACTGGATAGACTCGGTTTGTACTCGCTAGAATTTAGAAGATTGAGGGGGGATCTTATAGAATCTTATGTTTCTATGTTTCCCTCTACTCACCCCTCTCCCTCTCCCACCCATCCCTCTCTCTCCCCCACCCCCCCCCTTCACTCTCTACCCCACCCCCTTCCCTCTCCCCCGCCCCCTTTTCCCTACCCCTCTGTCCCTCTTCCACCACTCCCCTACCCCTACCTCCCCACTCTTCCACTTCTCTCCCCCCTTCCCCCTCCACTCTCCCCCCCCCACTCTTTCCCCTCTCTCCCCCCCACCCCTCTCCCCCTCCCTCCGTCCTCCCCTCCCTCCCCATCCCCTCCTCCCCCACATCTCTCTCCCCATCTCTCACCCCCTACCCCGCTCTCCTTTCCCTCCCAAATCTGTCCTGTTTCCTCATCCTCCTCTCCCCTCCCTCCCCTCTTCTCATCCCCCCCTGTGTGTTTGGGGGGTGGTTAATGTGAGTGTGAGGCCGCAGCCCAGGAGAAACAGACCCAACGGGTCTGCACTTGGTCTAGTGTGCTATAAAACTGCCAATACGTCCTCTTTGGTAATCTGTATACGATCTAAGACATGACACCTCTTATGTCAATTCCTTAGCTTCCATGATCATTTCCTCAATAAAAATGGATGGGAGATATTCATTTAATATCTTTCTCATCTCATATGGTTCCACACAAAGCAAGCCATACTGATCTTTAAGGTGACTATTATTTTCCTTGCCATCATTTCACTCTTCATATACCTGTAGAATCTCAGAACTTTTCTTCACCTTGCCTGCCATCATTCACTTCCTGTTTCTAACTTCTACCCATATAGCCTCACTAATTGATTCCTCAAGAATATTCTGTCTGAGCACTGTTGTTATGAATTTTAAGGTGTTAAATTGCATATCTTCAGATTTGTAAGGAACACAAACTGTTAAACACCAGGCCCAGAATGCCCACCATATTGTCCACTTAGTTAAATGTTCACAGGCAAACCCAAATGCTGTGCTGTAAAACCTTTTTTAATTCAATGCACTTATGGGTTTAAATGCAAGTGCAGTCTCTGTTTCAATTATCATTTAACCATTCTAATAGAGTTACTTATGTTTTAGTTTTAACAAAGCCATAACATGAATATTTTTATGGGTTAACTTTTGCTTTTAAGTGGACTGCGAGAAGCTGTAAATGTAATCGAGAGGTTCCATTTCCACTTCTTGTTGCTATTGATCCACTGTTTACTCGATATGCGTTTTATTAACTTCCATTTGGCTTCAGGGCTTTTAACGCTGGATATAACCTCTGGTGGTCTGCGGTACTGATATCTGCATAATAATTGAGACAGCCAGTCAGGGATTGATAAACATGATTCCGTGTAGGCACTTGTGCAGGTCATGAAAGTATGGCTCCGTGCCCAGATATATGTGAAGAGAAACTCAGAGTATGTTAAATTGCATGGAGAAATTTAGACAGAGGAATAAGCATGGGGAAGAAACAATGGCAGGGCTCTACAATCTTCTTTGGATTGATAATGAATGGTACAGTGTGCAGAAATTACTTCCTTTAGTTTTTAGTTTAGAGATACAGGGCTTTTGGCTCACCTAATCCGTGCCGACCAGTGATCCCTGCACAGTAACAATATTCTACACACACCAGGGATAATTTACAAATATACCAAGCCAATTAGCCTACAAACTGTCTACAACATTTGCCACACGCCGTTCATTCCATGGCGACTCCATGCACAGCTCCAGCTGCTCGGTGCTGTCTGACAGGAGCTGTGGCCGGGCATTTGTTCTGCAGGTGTAGTCAACAGAAACAGTAGAAATATTCCTGATCTTCCACATCCTGTAGTAGTCAAGGTGTCATGGTGCTTCACAGCAATGCAAATACCTGTCTGCCTTTGGCTCATCTTATGCATGTCGACCAAGTTGGTATACTGGACTCGCATCTGGCCCACATCCCTCTAAACCTTTCCTATCTATATGCATATATGTGTCCAAATGTGTTTTGAAAGTCGTAATTGTTTCCACTCCTGTATTTACCCTCTGCCCTGCATTCCATATCCCTTATCCCCGTCCCTTCTATGAAGAAAGATTTAAAAAAACCCTCCCCAGTCACAACTCTCACCAATACCTGCACTTTGACCTCAACGGTAGCACTTTGACTGCACAGCCGTTTTCACTTGGCCCCTCCCAAGATGGCCGCTCCCACGCTACCTGGCACTCCTTTCCTATCTCGCTCTCAACAATCCTGCAAGTGCCACTGGCTTCAGAAACCAGAACGCTGTGAAATACTGAAAGGAATCAGTCAACATTGAGAAGGCAGATGTGCTCTATTTCTCACTAACCACCCCGTCCCTACCCTCTGCTCCCAAGCTCTTTAACCCTGGGTTCAGCCTTAATAGCAACGTGGCCTCACCACCTGAAGCCCCTCTCTTGGTCTTGCCCCATTCACTATAATCATCCCCTCCCCCTCCTCCCCTGTCCTGCCGTTGAGCTGCCTGTACCTTCATCACCTTCACGTTCACCATTGGAGCAGCACCCAAGGGTTTCGGCCCGAATCGTTGCCTATTTTCTTCGCTCCATAGATGCTGCTGCACCCGCTGAGTTTCTCCAGCATTTTTGTGTACCTTCGATTTTCCAGCATCTGCAGTCCCTTCTTAAACACATTAATTCACACTCGGTTGTTTCGGAAGTCCAGTCACCCTGTCAGCTGCCCGATCCCAGGAGCCCATGACCTGTGGGGTGGGGTGAT
The DNA here is from genome assembly GCF_028641065.1 of Leucoraja erinaceus. Lineage (NCBI taxonomy): Eukaryota > Metazoa > Chordata > Chondrichthyes > Rajiformes > Rajidae > Leucoraja > Leucoraja erinaceus. The sequence goes on along the minus strand of NC_073399.1, from coordinate 20,471,696 downwards.
TCGTGACAGTGTGAGGCGTTACATGAGATTCAAGGGGATCAGTAGCAGTGGCTTTCATTTGGCAATTGTCCTTCATTGAGTTGGTTTCCCAAAGAGATGACGGAGGTTGTGAACTCTTGCTTTTCCTTCCACAGTTTTGGGCTGTGTCTGCATTTGGTGCTCGGCCACACTTTGCCAACGACATTGAGGAGAAGTTCTACGGCTTCCAGACGTGGGCCGCCATCGTCAACACGGGCCTGCCCTTGGGAATCTTTTACAGGATGCACTCAGCTGCCAATCTATTGGAGATCTACCTCACATCCTGAAGTACAACTCAGACCCTCTCCTGAAATGACCTTCCACCTTCAGTCAAACCTTGGGGCCATTTGTTTGTCACCAAATAGTATGTGAACGGGATCTTTCATGTAGGTAGAACCGCCTCTGAATTCCCACCAAACCCCCTCGCCCTAACAAGCCGTCATCCCCTTACCCCAATGACACCTTACCCTCTAGGTTTGCTTACTCCTACCTACCTTGCCCTTCACTCTAACAGGAACATGCATTCCTTGATCTCTCACTATCACACTTTTAAAGCCATCTCACTTTCTGGATGTCCACTTGCCTACAAACAACCTACTCCAAACAGCTTTAGAAAGGTCCTGCCTCAGTACCATCAAAGTTGGCCTTGCTCCATTTCAGAACTTTGTGGGAAGCCCTGACTTTATCCGCTGATGAAGCTAATGGAACTGTGGTTGCTGCTCCTGAAAGGTTTGACCATCATTACTTCAGTCACTTGCCCTTCATATTTTTGCAAAAGTTAATCAATCATTGCCCTCTCCCTTGTCCATGATGGTCCTTCACATATTGTGTGATGAAAACTTCCAGCACACATTTGACAAATTCCACCCCATCTAAGCACTTGGCAGTTTGGCAGTTCCAGTCTGTATTAGGCAAATTAAAATCCACTATGACAATCCTATAAGTCTTGTAGCTGTCCACAATCTCAAAGCATATTTATTCGTCTAATTCTCATTGATTATTTGGGGGACTAAAGTGCACTCCCAACAAGGCGATCATCCCCTTTTTATTTTTCAGCTCCATCCATATAGCCTCACTGGACAATCTGTCAGTAACGTTATCTCAGGCTACAGCCATGACGTTCTTGTTAATCAATACAGCAAATTCTTCCTCCTCTATCTCACCAGTAACACCTGTATCCCTACATCTCTTATACTCTTCAAGTGAATCTTCAAGTGCCTGCACCACCTCCTTTGCCACGGTTTCCACATCACTTTGATGACGCATGTCATCATACCCAGGGAAAGGTCGGCAGTTGAGAGCCTGCACTCTGTGATCCAGCTCCGGCCAAACTGCAGGTAAACTATTCACTGCTGGATGGCCAAAGAGGTGGATGATAGAACATGAATGACAAATAAAAGATAGCGGAGTCAGGGGAGGTATGGGGAGAAGGCAGGAACGGGGTACTGATTGTGGATGATCAGCCATGATCACATTGAATTGCGGTGCTAGCTCGAAGGGCCAAATGGCCTACTCCTGCACCTATTGTCTATTATCTAAATATGCCAAGTAATGCAAAGGGGTTTGTATTTGAGATACAAGCTTGTATTTGTTGAATAAAACTTATTAAACTTGCATCTTAGATGTTTCTCATGTCTATTCAGCCCATTGTCAATCTCTATGGTCTGGCCTTTAGACTTTAGAGATGCAGCGCGGAAAACAGGTCCTTCATGCTCCAAAGGGAGGTGGCAGGCCGATGGTGCCACCAGTGTGGGTGCCTGAGGAAGGAAGGCTCCTGGTTGTGGTGAGGCAGATGAGCAGCAACCCTGGCAACTGGGTCGGCTGGGACACAGCTCATGTAGGGACACGGAGCAGGGTAGAGCGTGGCTGAGGGCAGCCTGCCTGCTGAGGGGGGGGGGGGGGGTGTGGTGGCAAGTCACAGCTGCCCCTCACCACCTGAGGGGCAACGGACTGCCAGGCATCACCCAGGGCAACAGTCAGGTCCCTGAATGGCTCCCAAATCTATACCACACCCATACCACTCCTCCACCACTCCCCACCCAACCCCTCCCCTCCCCACTCACACACCACCCCCAGACCACTCTCCACCCACCCATACCACTTATCAGTGCCCTCCACTCTACACCTTCTCCCACACACCCCTCCTCACCTACATCCCTCCAATAAAACCACTCCCTACTGCTCCACACCCTCCCCGCTCCCTACCCATGTCATCCCCACCCACACTCAAATCTCTCAGTACAGCCACCATGAAATGACCAAATGTGACGCAAAATGCATGGAGCCAAGTTGTCTGGGGTTTATCGCGCCGGTATCTGCACACACCAGACTTAGCCGGGGAGAGGCTTGGCCCTGGACGAAGTGACAGTTTTCTGTTGACCTTTTGCAGGTTTCTTGGCGCTTATTCCAGCTGCATTCGCTGTCCCCGATACTCTAAATTACTTTATTGTCCTTTCAAATGGATACAGATATTAAAAATTAATTTATAAACAAACAGCTCCGACTAATTATTCACAGACTGCTCTGATCAACCTCTGTCACATTTACCATATGTATTTGTGTTGGTGATCTGCTTCGTGTCCTGTAATTCACGACCACTGGCCGATGTCCACAGCGAACCCCATCCCACGTGGACTCTGCTGTGGAACAACCTCCCACCAGGTCCTGAAGGAAAACCGATGAGACCCTCCCTCTGTAGTGGAGAGTGGGTAGAAGTGGAGAGCAGGGCGGTACAAAGGCACATGAGCTCAAACCCAGTAACAGGCCACTCTGGGGCAGGCTTTGCATGCAGATATTGGGATAAATGTGGGGTTCTTCCCCACTCCCCGCGGCCTGCACTGGACCTGACCAAGGAGGAGGCCGCCGGCTGGTTCACGTTGGGAACGGATGAGACTCGGGCCACTCGGCCCACTGACACATCCCTGCACCGTGCAGGGAGCCTGCGCCGTTCCCGCTTCCAGTGTTCCGCGATGTAAAATCACAAGATTTGCTTTATTAATTCCATCAATCTGGCTGGTTGCCTAAAGCAGTTCAGTGATAATTGAGAGGCTGGGAGAGGGCGCGGCCACCGCTGTGGAAACTCACTTTGATGCTGACTCCGGGTTTTTGCGCTCGGATTCACAGATCGATAACTGCCGCTTGGACTCGTTGATCTGAGCAGAGGCGAGGTGCGGTCCCTGGCGACTCTCCAACCCCCGTTCACAGGGACCATTACAATCAGCTAGCAACAAGCAGTTGGATCCCAGTGGAGTGAATAGACGTGATTTTCCACCGAGCGGGTAAAGACATGGCATTCACAGCCGCGCTGCCTCATTGCCCGACGCCATGCGCCTCGACTCTCGGTGAAGTTTGACATGTGTTGTGTTTCGCAGGTGTTCTGTCGATGTGGTTTCCGTCTGACGGTCTCTGTGTTGGTCCCATCTCTGCTCCGGGCTCGGCGTATCTCAAGGAGGTGCTAAAGATAGACAAAGTACTGGAGTATCTCAGCGGGTCAGGCAGAATCTCTGGAGGAAAGGACCTGCAACATGTCCCTGATTGTACATGTTGGCCATGGCAGGTCCAACCCACTCTCCCGTCAGTGCGACATCCTTTTTCTCCAGAGATGATTCCTGACCCGCTGGGTTACTCCAGAACTTTGTGACTTTTTTCGGTACAAACTAGAATCCGCAGTCGCCCCCCTATCAATGAGGTGCTGGGTTGGATTCCGCTCTCCCCCTTGCTTGAGTTGAGTAGCTCCGGCCCCCAGGACCCGGGGAAGAGGACTCGCCGAGTAGTGTGGGGAAAGCGGGGGGGGGGACACGAAGCAAGGCCTCGCAGAATATAGAGTGGTGGCGACATGGACTATACACCGTGAAGCAGAGTTCCTTCCCTTGATTCAGTATCAATAAGCAAAGGTAGCGAGGAACGTTCAACAAAGGGGGTTGGATGAGGTGGGGTAAAGGGTGGACTCTTTTGTTCTCGCCACCCCACACTCTTCACCCAGCTCCCTCTCCTCTCCTCTCCTCCGGTCTCCTTAGATCCCTCCCGCTGTCCCCATTGCAGGAAAGGTCCCTGGGCGGTGACGGTACTGAGCCGTCCGGCCCGGGGTTCACAGGCCGAGGGGGAGCTCGGGGCAGCGGGGTAAGGAGGGGCAAGAAGCCGCTCAGCCGGGGGAGCGGGGACTCTCTCCTGCAATCGGCTGCAGAGCCCGGGGGCGGGAGTGGAGGAATCTGGGGACTGATGTGAGCGGGTTTGTTTCAGGCGCCAGGAAGAGGAAGGCTGGTCCGGGAGGATGGTGAACGCAGACGAGGTGGAGGCGAGCGGGCCGGAGAAGCTGCCGCTGGCGGGTGCGGGAACGGCCAGCGAGGGGCCCATGGAGAAACGCGGGCGGCTGCTGTCCGGGCTGCTGGCTGTGAATATCCTCTTCCTGGGATCTGCCCTGGTCCTCAGTTCCATCTTCAACCGAGAGTCCGTGTCGGGCACCAACGTGCTGCTCCTGCTCATGGCGCTGAGTGCTGTGGCCGTGGGCTGGATGACCTTCCACCGGCTGGCCGTCCCCCTCGTCCCTCACCGAGACCTGCACGCCGGCGCCATCTGGCTCCGAGGTCAGTGCATCCAAAACCGCGAACACGGTCAGAGCGGCACAGGGCTGACACAGGCCCTTCGGCCCACCGCGCCCTTTCTACCCATCTACACTAATCCCCTTTGCGTACACGAGCTGCATATCCTTCTTTTCTTTCCCCGTTTAAATGTCTAAATTGTGGTTGTATCTGATTCCAGCACCTCCTCTGGAAGCGAGTTCAGATGCAACCGCTGTATTGATACTGGACAATTTTTACACTACAAACTTGTTCAACCACAATTCTTACACCTCCGATCACCTTTAAAACTCCGCCCTCTCACCTTAAACCAGTGCCTTTGTGTTTTTGATACCAGTACACGGGGGGTGGGGGGATTCTGATTATCGATCCTAACTGCACCCCTCATCATGTTACATCAAGCCATCTTCGCACTAGGAAAAATAAGCCCAGCCAATGCATCCTGGTGAATCTCCTCGGCTCTCCCTCTCTCCATCACAACCGCATCCTTCCTGTAGTGTAACGGCGCGGACTTTACTCTGTGGATGGAAAGTCCCTTCAATTAATTTGTTCAGGAGCAGTCTTCATCTTTGCCCTGTCCTCAAGTCTGAATGAGTAGCTGTGACTGGCGTACTCAATGACTGTCCTCAACCAGTAACTCGTTAGGTCTCTCTGTTTAGCCCGAAGGTATTTCTATTTCCAAGGCTCCAACGCACAACCTGGGCTATCACTCCCAGCGAGCGCTGCTGGAGACGCCAGCTTCAAATGAGCCGTGGAACTGAAACCTGCCGGTTCTCCAGTCGATGCAAAATATCTCTTGGTGAGATTGGAAGAGCGGTCTGGGCAAAATCATTAACACTTGCTATTGTTTGACTCGATGCGTAATCCAATCACACACCAACCTGTCCAACCCATTCATCTATCAAATGGGAAAGCAATCTGAACAATGTCGTCAGTCCAGTCCTTAAATTAAATTGCTTCCGAAGCAGGGAATGTTTGGATCTCACTCATATTCGCTTTGTGAGCAGAATATTCCGCCTGCCCAACTATATATTATGTTATCGCTGGTTCTCTCTCCAAAGCAGCTGCCTGACCTGCTGAATGCTTCAGCATTTTCTGATTTTGTTTCCGATTTGAAGCATCTTCCGCTTTGCTCCAAATAACGTCATGTTCTGCGTTTGACTTCAGGGGCGGTGCTGCTGTTTGGAGTCTGCACTATTCTGCTTGATGCTTTCAAGGTGGGATATTACCTTCAGTTCAAGGGTGGTGCCCGCACCGTGAAGGTTGTTTACCCCATTGTGGAAGCGATCTTCATCAGCACTCAGGTGAGACCTCTGGCACTTCAGTCAGTGTAACAGCGCAGGCTTCCAGTTATGTAGTCTTACAGCATAGAAATACGCTCTTTGGTCCAACAAGCCCATGCCCACTAAGATGCCCCATCTACACCAGCCCACCTGCCTGTGTATGGCCCATATCCTTTCTACACCTTTCCTATTCATGTTCCTGTCCAAATGTAATTTAAATGTTGTGATAGTACCCGACTCAAATACCTCCTCTGGCAGCTCATTCCATATACCTACCACCCTTTGTATGAAAAAGTTGCCCTTTAGGTTCCTATTAAATCTTTCTTCTCTCTCCTCTTAAGCTTTTGTCCTCTGGTTCTTGATTCCCCTAAGTAGTAAAATAGTCTGTGCATATACCCTATATATACCCCTCATGAACTTGTCCACCTCTACAACATCACCACTCATCCTCCTGCACTCGAAGGAAACAAGTCCTAGCCTGCACAACCTCTCCTTATAACTCAGGCCCTCGAGTCCTCGCAACATACTTCTATCAAGTCTCCCGTTAACATCCAAAACTCCAGAGAAATAAAAACAAGGTTGTCCAACCACTTCTTATACTAATAGCCTCTAATCCTGGCAATATTCCAATGGTCTGACTAATGACCAGCATTTATTGCCCATCCCAGAAGGCCCAGAACTGAGAGACCTGTGGGCTGCATTGGGGGCTGGCTGAGAGTCAACCACATTGCTGAGACTGAAGTCAAGCAGAGGCCAAGCAGGGCAGGATGCCTAATCTCTTCTGAAAAAACCTGAATAAGTTATGTGAACATTATAACTCACTGCCCTCTCCTGACGTTCCCAGCCCCTGATCCCACCCAAGTGCCAGGAGAGTGAATAGACCAGTCCTGAGTGTGAATCCCATTCAGTAATTTGGTGAAGTTCTCACCAATGTCTGAATCCGACCCTTCTAGTCCGTGCCGAACACATAATCTCCCCTAGTCCCATATACCTGTGCTCAGACCATAACCCTCCATTCCCTTCCCATCCATATAACTATCCAATTTATTTTTAAATGATAAAAACGAACCTGCATTCAGTAACTTTGGTGAAGTTCATGTTACCTCACCAATGTCTGAGTGGACACATTACTAGAGTGGGAAAAGCTTTTACGTCAACTCTGTCATCCCTCTCATCATTTTAAAAACGCTGGGACCCCCCCTTACAGGTGCACATTCCCTCTAAGTCCAAAGGAGCACCATCCTCGGCACAGAGGAGATAGGTGCATACATGGCAGTAAAGGTTCGTTTTCTGTACCCACAAGACAACTAATCTCAATCCCATCGCTCTCATCATCCAATTGAGCACCTCCGTGTACAGTACGAATCTGAAGCGTGCCACAGTCACAGAAAGATCAGGGTCAATCTTGAGAAGTTAAAGAAAAATTTATCAATTTGTTCAATGTCACTCTAAAGGTCGACGGGGAATATGAACTTTCCAATAATCTCATTGCTTTCAGACATTCTTATTATGGTTTCACTCGAGAGACTGCCTCCACGTGCACCGAGATGCCACCAGGTAGGTTGGAACAACGTCATTTGATGATTAATATTTCAAGGGAAGACAGGAAGTCCAAGCAGGTTAACATAGACCTGGGACTGGAGCAGCGCAATACTTCCTCTGAGTTTATGTAGGTTCAACTAGTGACGCTAAGCATTGGTTAATAACAGTCACTTGCAGTTAAACAATGTAAACAATGCAGCTCAGGAACAGCCAATAATCCTCATGTCGAACACAGTGCCAAGTTAATCTCCTCTGCCTCTTAAATTCCATTTTTTGTATTTGCTTCAACAACCCGAAGCAGTGTGTTCCAGGCACCCACCCCTCGCTAGACCCTACCTAGATCCAAAATCTTCTCTCTTGCCTCCCTTAACAACCTGGATAGATCCCCCAGACCCTGGGGATTTATCCACTTTAACATTTTTCATGAGATCCAAATCATCTCCTTCTTGATCTCAAATCACTCCCAGAATATTAGCTGAGTACATCGCCCACATCTTCTGACTCCATGCAAAAATTCTCAAATGTATCACCAGGTTCCCAGGGGAGGAATCCCTCTTCCCTCTGGGACTTCAGTCCCTGGCCGCCAATATCCATGCAAGGTCATCTACAGTGAACTACACCTAGTTTAGAAGGTATCAAACCAAAATGTATTGAATTAAAATCAATTGTCAGTAACATATTAAAATGCGTGGGATTGGGTTTTGGAAGCTTATACACAGCTTTGTTACAGTTAAGTACACCTACCATTTTTCTGTAAGTGCCCATATGAATTTTCTGCCATCTGATGCAAGAGTTAGTGAGATTACTTTACAATCCCAGGGATTCATGCACCATTCTACAGTGCCCTCAGCCTTCAGCTAACAAAAGGTTGCAGGTGCCTTTGTAAAATCTTAGGTGTACCGTCTCTGTCTTGCTTTCCCTCTCCTGCCTAGGTGTGGACTGATGGTGACCTTGGCCACCAACCTGGTAATGTGGATGACTGCAGTCACTGATGACTCTGTTCACAGGGAATTAGAGGTTGAACAGCAGGCCCCGCACAATGGGAGCAGCTCACAGCTCACAGGTACCAAATCATGCTGCTGGGCAGCACCTTTCCCTATGTACACCCACCTCTTCCTTCACAGCTTGGGTTTTATGCAGAACAGCACAAATAATCCGCTTACTTATTATGTGACCCAGTCGGGAACTCATGTGAAAGGTGCAGATTGTAAATCCCAGTGCTCTGTTTCGGGGGGGGGGGGGGGGGATGATGAAGAGAGTTGCTTCCGTTCAAGAGAGTTGCTTCCGTTCATATCTTCACTCCATAGTTCGCAGTGATGCATGTACCGAATCTGGAGTTCACACTCTGAAGGCAGTTATGTACATTTATATAAGGCCTTCACACCTCCAGAGAGCCTCAAAGTTTGGCTGCGAGGCGCTCCAAATCCAGCGCCGGACGCCCGCAGCCCCAGCTCCGCGACAAGTAAAAGCTGGGGCTGCGGGCGTCCGGCCGTGCAGATGTTGGAGCTTACTGCACAGCGACCCGGTAAGGCTGCTCCACATGTCAAGCAGCATCTTGGGGGGTGGGGGAAACAGAGTTAATGTTTCAGGCTGCAGAAATAAGGAACTGCAGAGAAATAAGGAACTGCAGATGTTGGTTTACACAAAAGGACACAAAGTAGTAACGCAGCGGGTCTGGTGGCATCTGGAAAACATGGATCGGTGACATTTCGGGTCAGTATCCTCTTTAGACTGTGCCCCGACCTAAAACACCACCCCTGTCTATGTTCTCCAGAGATGCTGCCTGATCTGCTGAGTTACTCCGGCACTTTGTGTTTTTTAATGTTTAAGGTTGGTGGCCTATCATTATAGCAGCATAGTCTGATATAAAGTGGAAAAGACTACTATCATTGAGTTCAGTGTGGAGTCCCAAGGGTTGTTGTGTGCTTAGTCAAAATGTGGTGCAGCTGCTTGATCTTACAGTGGGCTTGTTCAGGCAGAGTGAGAGGCCAGAGACCATAAGGTTAGACTCGGAATGGAATTGATAATTAAAGTTCCAGACCACAGCAATCTCAGAATTACTCATCCCAGTGCAGAACAGGATCACCGGCAACTCTGGCCGTTGTTTACCAACCAGGCTACATTGCCAATAAATAGAAACTAAGATAAATTAAAGAGGGAGCTGAAGGTTCCAATCCAGCGGAAGTGAACAGCCGACATTTGCCGTGGAGATTTAAAGGTCCAAAATATCGGGAATTATCGCGTTTGCTCGCTGAATTTCATCAAAAGTAAGTCAATAATGCCTTACTTTTGATGAAATTCAGCGAGCAAACGCGATAATTCCCGATATTTTGGACCTTTAAATCTCCACGGCAAATGTCGGCTGTTCACTTCCGCTGGATTGGCACCTTCAGCTCCCTCTTTAATTTACCTTAGTTTCTATCTTTTTTTCCCCTGTAAATCTAGGTAGCTGTGCCTCACGGTCACCCCGACTGGCACAATAAATTGCAGATCAAAACCTGGCCGTTTTCTATGTTTTTAACGGGTGGGAAAGTGCGTGTTTTCCCATCCACTAACATGTACCGGAACTCTAGAATGTCCTCCACTTGAGATTTTTGGTCACGTGGGTGCGGATCTACGCTCCAGTGACCTTTAGTGAAATCACCCTATAGAGGTATTGCAATTCTACTTCACGATTGCATCTGTATGCTGGGGTCTGAGATATTAATGCCTGTGAATAGGCTGCTAACTCTCTCCACCATGACTCACCAGTAAAAACTGGTGCGGGGGGCTTCCAATTTCCCCTTTTTTGGAGTTAATAATCGCTTCCCTAGTCTTGTTGACATTAAGCGAGACGTTGTGACGCCACTCAGTCAGGTGTTCTATCTCACTGCTGCTCACCAACTCATAACCACCAATGATTCTGTCAACCACAGTGTTCTGATCAGTGTATGGATCACCGCATGGGTCAGATCGAGTGTACGTATCAGTGAACAGGACGGGTCTGTGTTATTCTCAGCATTGTCTTTGCATGATGAAAGTAATAAAAACCATATAATGTTCGGCACATGCACTTTGTCTCTGCAGGTATCGAGAATATCTCGGATTTCCAGTGCCAGGGGGAACTCTGCACCATTTTTCAGAGGGGCATTGTTATCATGTACCCCTTTTCCATAGAGTATTGCCTCATTTCTTCTACAATGCTTTACATCATGTGGACCAATGTCGGAAGGACCATCAACCACCATGGATCATATACAAGCCACAGGTTCAGAGGTTACGGGCTTGTTCTGGGACCTCTGCTGGGTGTAGTGGCGATAATCATCGGCTTGTTTATCTTCATCCTTTATCAGATTGAGGTTTCCAGGGACCCCACGCAGCCCGCCCCCTTCATCCAGTTCTACAGTTTCCACATCGTCTTGCTCTCCATCATGTCTCTCTGCTCTCTGGCTGCATTAGCTGTTCACAGGTGGGAAGAGAGAGAGGTCGACTGCAGGGAGAACCCAAGCCGCAGCCTGGATGTGGTTTTGCTGCAGGTCGCTGCGCTCGGACAGCTGTGCATCTCGTACTTCTCCATCGTGGCCATTGTGTCCACCCGCTCCGGGCGGTCAATGGATCTCCTCAACCTTGTCTACTCCTTACTCATAATCATCGAACACATGCTGCAGAACCTCTTCATCATTGAGGGCTTGCACCGGCAGAGTGCTGCGGAGGAGCTTTGTTTAAGCTTTGTCGGGGCTTGTGGTAAAGATTCCACCATCAACCTTCAGAACCTCAAGGAGCAAGGATCTCTGTCCTCAGAAACGGAAGCAACAGTAAATGATCAGGCGGATGTGTCCGCTGAGCAGAATGATACAGATGACCCACCAGATGGCTCATCTGACCTAAACTCCAGAAAGCTCGCTCCCCCAGCCCCACAATCCACCAACACGCTCAACTGGAAACGAAAATTCCTGAAGGAGATCTCGATGTTTATGATCATGTCCAACCTTATCGTAAGTTAGTCTGATCTCCTTTCCTCATTTCTGGCATTTTCCCCAGAGGTTCCCCTTCAAGTGCTGCCTTTAACTGGTCTCTTGACTGTGTGTAAACATCCAATTGCATTACTTTGAAGGGAAGGATTCCCCCAACAGTCTTGGCCAGCACTTACCCCTGTTTAGATCAGAAGGGTTCTGACCCGAAACTTCACCTATCAATTCTCTCCAGAGGTGCTGCCTGACCCTCCGTTACTCCAGAATTTTGTGTCTCTGATCGATGGTCGGTGTGGTGGGCCAAAGGGCTCTTTCAAGCAATCAAATCGCTAGGAGTTGAAAATTACCGAATTAATTTAACTCTCCACACAGTCAAGTCCATCCAGCTATCGCCTAACCCAAGCAATTTACATAGACAGCTTCTGCCATGTGGGATCTTAAATGTAATATCTGATTTTATTAATGTCACTAGACTCAATTCAATTTATCACTTCTGTTCCATGTCCTTTGGCTAAGTCTGTAATTATATTTTTGAATGTTTTTGAACATGGAACAGAACAGACCCCCTCACCCCACAATGTCTGTCGGCCATGATGTCAAATTGCACCACTCTTCTTCTTGCACAGGATCCATATCCCTCCCATCCCCACACGTCCATCTGTCTATTTAAAAGCCTCTTAAACATCACTATTATATGTGATTCCACCCCGACTGCTGGCAGCACATTCCAGGCACCTAATACTCTTGCGCAAATAAAACAAAAAAACTTACCCTGTACGTACCCTTAAATCTGTCCTCCTCTGACTTGAAAGCGATGCCCACTAGTATATACCATTTCCATCCTGGGGAAAAGGTTGTGACTACCCTATCCATGCCTCATAATTTGCTATATTTCTATCAGGTCTTCCCTCAGCCTCCGATTCTCAAATGTTCTAATTAACCTGCAATCCTGGTAACATAGAAAATATGAGCAGTAGGCCATTCGACCCGTCGGGCCAGGTGCATTCAATATGGCTGATCATCTAAAATCAGTACCCCGTTCCTGCCTTCCCCAATATCCCTTGATTCCTTTAGCCCCATGTGCTAAATCTAACTCTCGCTTGAAAATAATCTTTCAACTCTTGTAACACCTAACAACCTGGCAGTTTCACTGTAAATCTTCATCTATGGTGCCCCACCAAATGTAACAGAAGCAGTTAATGTGGCTTGGACACAGAGCAAATCTTTCTCTATCATTCCACGGCATGCAATGGAATCAGCTGCATTGTTCTCAAACATCATCCCACTGAATCATCATTATAAAGCCAGCATGCATTAAACAGTTACTTTTACGCTGTGCCGACATACATTCCCTGATCACACAATTCAAATCAGTCTTGATTACACTGTCTTGATCCAATGGCTGCACAGTAGCGCAGCGCTGGAGGCCCGGGTTCGATCCTACGGGTGCTGTCTGTACGGAGTTTGTACGTTCTCTTGACTTGCGTGGGTTTTCTCCGAGATCTTCAGTTTCCTCCCACACTCCAAAGATGTACAGGTTTTGAGGTTAATTGGCAAGGTAAATGTCAAAATTGTCCCTAGTGGGTTTCGGATAGTGTTAATATGCGGGGATCGCTGGTCGGCGCGGACCCAGTGGGCTGAAGGGCGTGTTTCCGCGCTGTATCTCTAAACTAAACTAAAGTGCTGTTACGGCTCAGCTTGTTCACATTCAGTTTTACTGCAACAATCAGACTTTACTCATTTGCCCTGACTGGCATTAGCCGACCCAGGTCACCCAACAGGCCGAGTAATATTATTTCATTTCCTCTGCAGCTATGGGTTATGCCAGCATTTGGAGCACAGCCCCAGTTTGAAAATGGATTGGAGAAACGGTTCTACGGGTTTTCTGTCTGGTTTGCCATTCTAAACTTTGGACTGCCTTTGGGAGTCTTTTATCGGATGCATTCTGCTGGCAATCTCCTGGAAATCTACCTCTCTGCCTGATTTCTACGACTGTACGTGGATGACCAGTTATTGAAGAGAAACTTAACACCTGGAGCCTATTCTCTCCTGGTGGAAACTGCATCACATTCTGATTGCCCACTCACCATCCGACATTTTATCACCTAAAAGTAAGTCATTGCTCCATTCCCTTTCTTCACCTCAGGCAAGGCTAAACTGCAGCTTGATTCTTCAATCTTGATTATTGAAGGGTATATCTCAATTCCACAAATACATCATGTCCATTTTTGGAAATAAACTCATTCTTCAGCCTTGAAGAATTGATCACTGTCTGATTCCTCAACAGAGAAGATTGCTCACTGAAGAATAGTCTGGCTCCTCACCAAAGAGTGAATTGCTGCATGATCCCTCACTACTGAGTATATCTCTACCTGATTCCCCACCAGAGGAGGCCACTGTTGGATTCCACAGCACAGTAAATCACTGTTGCATTCCTCGCTGGAGTCGATCACTAACCAATTCCTCGCTGCAGTAAATCTCTACCTGATTCTTCGCAGGAGTGGATCAGGCTAATTCCTCACTGTCCAGTGAAAAGATGATCGCTTTCAGTAATCTGCATTGACCTTATATCTCTTTATCCTCTTAATACCAAAAAAATTACTGCACCTTTAATGTAGAGTGACCAAACCTCCAAGGTCCCGACTTAGCGAGAAAGTCCTAAAGATACAACAATGATGAACGTTTTCCTTCTCTGTCCACAAGAAAACGCACACCACCAGATTCAGGAACAGTTTCTTCCCAGCTGTTATCAGGCAACTGAATCATCCTACCTCACAACCAGAGAGCAGTGCTGAACTACTATCTACCTCTTTGATGTCGCTCAGTCTATCCTTGACTGGACTGCGAGCTTTACCTTGCACTAAACATTATTCCCTTATCATGTATCTATATACTGAAAATGGATTGATTGTAATCATGTATTGTCTTTCTGCTGACAGGATAACACGCAACAAGTATTTCACTGTACCTCGGTACACGTGACAATAAACTAAACTGAAACTGAAACCTCTACCAGATCACTCCTAAATATACTTTGCTGAAAGTGCCTATTTAGTGCTTGGGGTGGGAAGGAGATAGTTTTATGTGTCCAATTGCACTGGTTCTTCTTTTAAATGCCATTAAAATGTTGTCTAATGCTTTACAAGTTAGTATGTAAAAATGAATAGGCATATCAGCAACACTGACCAAGCCAACCCTTGAATAATATTGCAAAAGCAACCTGGAGAGTTAGCTCAATTGTCAGATAGAAGAGCGAGACCTCTGCCAGCATGATTTCAGGATGGAGATCCAGGATAAGATGCAGCTCAGTCTTAACCATTGGTACTTTCCCCTCTGCCAGCAGTTCTGGATGTCAATAAAGACAGGACAGAAAAGAACATGTGGAAAAATTGGGAGTGTGGGTCAGCCCACATGGCATGTCCTTCAGTGGCAATAAGTGTCAATGTACTGAGCACAGAATCAAGCGAGAGGAACTCTTTGACTCCAATGCACTCAGAAGAATTTATTGTTTTAAACATTACCAAGTTGGCAAACGATTCACATAAAGAGAACATAAATCACCACTTAGAGACAATATAAATAAGACTGTGTAAACAGCAAACAAAAATAGACAGATAGATCAATATTAGGTCCTTAAAGAGAAAAGCAATTCTATAAGCAAGTAAATTCAATGTGGTTACCTGTAGAGAACCCTTCCCCTTTAAGATCCCTGACATTATAATAACAAAGTACTTTCTAAAGTGCTATCACATCATTAGGCCCAGACTCAGATAACTCAGTAGTTTTAAATACAAAGACACACACAACACAGTTAAAGTTCCTGTGCAATGTATGAACTAATTCCCAAGTAGAAACATAATAAAATCATTTAAATCATAGTGTCATAATGGATGTTAATGTCAACGAATGGAGCACTTTCCATTTTAGACAGCCAGAGACTGCATTTAAACTTCCCAGTGTGCAGGAAGGAACTGCAGATGCTGGTTTACACCGAAGGTATAGACAAGAAGTAGGAGTAACTTAGCGTGTCAGGCAGCATCTCTGGAGAAAAGGAATAGCTGGTCGAGAGGGGTCGATTCCTTTTCTCCAGAGATGCTGCCTGACTTGCTGAGTTACTCCAGCTGTTTGTGTTCTCAAACTTCCCAGGGCAGGGACAGATGGGTTAGACAGAGTGGAGTTCCCTCTGCACTGTGCCATCACACAGTCCCAGGGCACGGGTTACACACAGAGTGAAGCTCCCTCTACTCTCCCCAATCACACGTTCCTGGGGCTGGGACCCTCAAGGTGCTGTGCAGCAGCGATTATGTACACCCAGTGTGGCACCCAATTACTGAACACAAATCAGAACCAGTTCCTCGCCTCACTAGCTGAGGATCACACCCAACAGACAACATAAACTAGTAATGAAACTAAGGACCTTCCAACCATGTATTATCCTGCTCACGCTAGGCAGGCACATGGCTGGTTGGAACAGTTCCTGCAACAATTTACCGAAAACTACATTTAGATAATCTAAATGTTTTGTGAAAGAGTAAGCTGGGACTGGTCTGAAAATGTAACATGCAATATGCCCAGAGATAGAACACAGTGGTTTCAATAAATGCATTTCAGAACAGTCTCAGCATTTGTGTTAACATTGTAGTTAGTGTTTGTCTATTTCACATGGAACAACAGGATACAGCATTGAAATTAAGAGGCAGTGTCGTCACTTGGATCTCACTCACAGAGAAACAGGTTAAATACGTAACATCAATGTTGAGATCATTGGTAATAAACCGAACAGAAAATTAGGAGACTTTTACGCAAAAGATGCGACATTGAAAGGCTGTTGAGGGATAGACAATAATACAATTCAAAAGGAAGAAAGCTGTGAAACAACAGGGAAAATGCAGGTGAAATGTTTAGGAAGGAACTGCAGATGCTGGTTTACACCAAAGATAGGAACAAAATGTTGAAGTAACTCAGCGAGACAGGCAGCATCTCTGGAGAGAAGGAATGGGTGACGTTTCAAGTCGAGACCAGTCTGAAGAAGTCGTCCAGAGATGCTGCCTGTTAGTATTTTGTGTCTATCTTCAAGGTAAAAAACAGGGCCACGTAGCCAAGGTTCAATGGTTTGAGTGGGCTCTGTCTGTGAGGAACTGTTCCACATCCACTTGAGCTATGCAAACATCCAAACAATGTGTTCCTCTCAGAAACAAGAAATTGCAGATGCTGGTTTACAAAAAAAAGATACATCACTGAAGTAACTCAGCAGGCCAGGCAGCATCACTGGAAAACATGGATAGGTGACATTGAGTCAGAACCCTTCTTCAGATTGATTGTGAGGTGGGAGGCAGAAAGCTGGAAGAGAGGAGGGACGGGGCAAAGCCTGACAAGTAATATGTGGATACAGGTGAGGGGGGGGGGGGTTGATGGGAAGATGGTTGGACAAAGGCCAGGGATGAAAAGACAGAAGGTGTGAGACAAAAGAATTGAACAGTTGAAAATTATTAATCTAGAGGAAGGAATATAGGTGGAAGACAAGGGGGAGGGAAAAATATGTGCAAATCCAGGTGGGGCACAGGGGAAAGGGGAAGAAAGGGCCATGGAATGCACCAGTCATTGCCTGTGCCCTTCCAACGGTTGGGCACAGTAATGTGAGGAAAGCCACTGGTGGTGTGGTACACAAAAAAGCTGGAGAAACTCAGCGGGTGCAGCAGCATCTATGGAGCGAAGGAAATAGGCAACGTTTCGGCCCGAAACGTTGCCTATTTTCTTCGCTCCATAGATGCTGCTGCACCCGATGAGTTTCTCCAGCTTTTTTGTGTACCTTCAATTTTCCAGCATCTGCAGTTCCTTCTTAAACACTGGTGGTGTGGAATTGGTGGAGTTTTCATCTCACAGTTCAGGTCAGCCACTAGTGACATGAGCTTCGGTGGTGATAAGGCTAAATGAAACAAGGGACAATGCAGCAGCACACTCTAATCTCACTCCTGACATCGGGAAGAAGGTATAGTAGTTTGAAAACTGTGACTTCCGGGTTCGGGTGCAGCTTCTTCCCACTAACCATCAGGCTATTGAACACTGCAAACTCCAACCAAAATTTGAACTGCCCTGGTTGCACAAGGGACTTTGACCTTTGTTTTGTTTTGTACGATGTTGGGTTTATTTTATTTATAGAACTTTTTCTTTTTTATGCTGCCTTTTGAGTACTGTTTACAAACCTGTTGTGCTGCTGCAAGTAAGAATGTAACTGTTCCATTTCGATACATATGACAGTTAAACACCCTGGCTCGTACACTGGAGTTTAGAAGGATGAGAGAATATCTTATTGAAACATATAAGATTGTTAAGGGTTTGGACACGCCAGAGGCAGGAAACATGTTCCTGATATTGGGGTAGTCCAGAACCAGGGGCCACAGTTTAAGAATAAGGGTTAAGCCATTTCAAACGGAGACGAGGAAACGCTTTTTCTCACAGAGAGCTGCGAGTCTGTGGAATTCTCTGCCTCAGAGGGTGGTGGAGGCCGGTTCTCTGGATACTTTCAAGAGAGCTAGATAGGGCTCTTAAATATAGCGGAGTCAGGGGATATGGGGAGAAGGCAGGAACGGGGTACTGATTGGGGATGATCAGCCATGATCACATTGAATGGTGATGTTGGCTCGAAGGGCCGAATAACCTACTCCTGCACCTATTGTCTATTGACTCTTGACATTGAATTGCTGCCATTCATGAACTGTAGTGACAAAACTATTGTCCAGGGAGAACTGTGAACAGCAAAGGGCAATGGCAGACGAGGATCCAGCTTGGTCACTCGCACGGGGCTGCCCAGTGCTGTCGGACTACCGTTCGCGTGGAGAGGGGGTAACTCGGGCTGGAGGGCTGTCTTGGGCTGGTGGCATCTTTGATCACTGATGGAGCAGGGATCCACCACTCTGATCCAGCACACAGTTAGCATCAGCAGTAAACATGAAAAGTAGGAACAAATAGTGTAGGTAAAGAAGGCAGAAACCAGCCAGTGAATTGAGAATTAAAATGAAGATATTTGGTCAAAATATTTGCACAAATCCATTTTGGTTCCTTAAACCCGCTGAATTTCAAAGAGCTTTACGTCTGTGTCATACCAGATGGGTGGGTCGACATTCCTGTGGGAATAAAGAGAAAGAAAGGTCAGTGTGACACTCACATGTTCACTGCTCACATCGTAAAGACACAAAGAAACAGCAACAGTAGCTTACATTTATAAGGTAAATGCCCCAAAGAAAATCTTGAGGCATGTACAAAGACAGGTATCCAAACTGAAGGGTGGGTTAAAGCAGCATTTTACAAAGGAGAGGCAAGGGCGGGGGGTGGGGGGGGGGAGGCTTTGATGGAACTGTGCGTAATAGTTGAAGCACTGGTTAGGGTTCTGGTCACCACATGGTGGGAAATATGTGACTATGCAAGACCATGTGCAGAGGAGATTCACCAAAACATAGCGGGGACTGTTGTAGAAAGAGCAAAGGACGCAACAGGCAGCCTTCATTGAGGTTTGGCATTATGTTGTTCCTCGTTAGCATATATAGGAAGGACTACTATAAGCTTCTGACCACCGGGTGACCCAGCAATGGCTGCCTCGCCAACAGTCTGTCTTTGTTGTCTTATAGTATGTGTTAAATGTATGTTTTAGTGTTCTTTAGATTGTTTTATTGGGGGGGGGGGGGGGGGGGGGGGGGGGGGTGGGGGGGGGGGGGGGTGTTGGGGTAAAACTATTTTTAATCTCTTACCTCGTCGGAGATGCGTTTTTTTCCATATCGTATCTCCGAGGATGGTACATGGTAAATGGTAGGGAATTGAAGAATACAGTTGAACAGAGGGATCTGGGTATAACCGTGCATAGTTCCTTGAAGGTGGAATCTCATATAGATAGGATGGTAAAGAAAGCTTTTGGTATGCTAGCCTTTATAAATCAGAGCATTGAGTATAGAAGCTGGGATGTAATGTTAAAATTGTACAAGGCATTGGTGAGACCAAATCTGGAGTATGGTGTACAATTTTGGTCGCCCAATTATAGGAAGGATGTCAACAAAATAGAGAGAGTACAGAGGAGATTTACTAGAATGTTGCCTGGGTTTCAACAACTAAGTTACAGAGATAGGTTGAATAAGTTAGGTCTTTATTCTCTGGAGCGCAGAAGGTTAAGGGGGGGACCTGATAGAGGTCTTTAAAATGATGAGAGGGATAGACAGAGTTGATGTGGACAAGCTTTTCCCTTTGAGAATAGGGAAGATTCAAACAAGAGGACACGACTTCAGAATTAAGGGACAGAAGTTTAGGGGTAATATGAGGGGGAACTTCTTTACTCAGAGAGTGGTAGCGGTGTGGAATGAGCTTCCAGTGGAAGTGGTGGAGGCAGGTTCATTGGTATCTTTTAAAAATAAATTGGATAGGCATATGGATGAGAAGGGAATGGAGGGTTATGGTATGAGTGCAGGCAGGTGGGACTAAGGGGAAAAAAATTTGTTCGGCACGGACTTGTAGGGCCGAGATGGCCTGTTTCCGTGCTGTAATTGTTATATGGTTATATGGAGGAGCTGCCGGCTCTGCTGGAGGCCAACTTGGGGAGCTCCAACCGCGACAGCCTGCGATCTGCCATCGTGGAGCTCGCGATCCCTTTGACAGGGATCGACCTCTGAGCTCCAACCACGGGGGCCTGTGGACTTTAACATCATGGAGCTCGCGGTCCCTGGTTAGCGATCGACTTCAGCAGCACCAAGCCGCAAGAGCTTCGACCGCCCTGACGTGGGAGGTTCGATCGCCCTGACGCGGGGGTTTCGCCGTCGGCTGCAGGAGCTTCGATCGCCCCCACCCGCGGGAGAATAATGAGGAAGAAGATTGGACTTTATTGCCTTCCATCACAGTGAGGAATGTGGGAAATCTGCTGTGGTGGATGTTTATGTTAACTTTTATGTAGTTGTGTGTCTTGTTGCTTCGTTTTAGCATTTAGTATGGCTGTATGGTAATTCAAATGTCACTGTACCTTAATTGGTACAAGTGACAATAAAAGACCTTTGAAACCTTTGGCCGAAGGACCAAACTCAGTAGGGGAAGGAGAGTAGAGATTTAATGTCATCAGTTTAGTGGTAGAAAGATCTGAGGGGAGATGAAGAGAGATATTCCTCCCAGAAGTACTGGTGCCTGGTATCCCCTTCCAAAGTGTGGGAGAGACAGAGACTTTCACCCCATTCTCACAGCACTGAGGCTGCACCTCGGCTGCGAGGCATTAGGCTGGAGAGCTCTTCCACAACCAGCACACAGCTGGGCCAAATGGCCTCATATGATTCTGTTCAATGAGAAAGGAAGAGAGGTTTGGGAGTAGATTGCACGGGACACAATGACTTTGGTCAGTTTCTACTTGTACTGCACGGTCTTGATCACGGCAAAATCAGCTGATCACCTCACCTTCCCCCCCCCCCCCCCCTCCCCATCCCCCACCAGATATGAGCAAGGCTTTCACACAGACTGCCACACAAGAGGCCTGGGATTGTCAGCTTACAGGAACATCTGAAGAGACTGATAGGTTGATGCTAGAACAAAGAAACGTACAACAAAGGAATAGGCCATTCAGCCCACAACATCTGGAACAAAAATGATGCCAAGTTAACCTAATCACCTCCATGTTCCATATCCCTGATCCATACACCTGATCCATACATATCCCTCCATTCCCTGCTATCCATGTGCCCATCTACAGATCCCTTGAAAGCCACTGTCATATCTGCATCCACTGCTCTGTGTAAAAAACCTGTCCCGCACATCCCCTTCAAACATTCACCCTTTAACCTCAAAACTGTGCTCTTTAGTCTTTGAAATTTCCTCCTCGTAAAAAAGGGGCTGTAAACCCCATCTATGCCTTTCATCATTTTATATTGTCATACAGCATGTAAACAGAGTCCTTTGACTTAACTTGCCCACACAGACCAAGATGCCCCATCTACACTAGTCCCACCTACCTGGCCCATATCCTTTTAAACCTTGTATCCGTGTATCTGTCCAAAGGTCTTTTAAATGTTGTGATAGTGCCTGCCTCAGTTACTTCCTCTAGCAGCTTGTTCCATACACCCATATACCTGTGTGAAAAAGTTGGTACTCAGGTTCCTATTAAATCTTTCTCCTCTCGCCTTAAACCTAGGCGCTCTAGTTCTTAATTCCCCCACTCTGGATAAAAGACTGCATTTACCCTATTTATTCCTCTCATAATCTTATACACTCTCTAAGATCAACCTTCAACCTGAGCTCCAAGGAATAAAGTTATAGGCTGCTCAACCTCTCCCTATAGCGCATGCCCTCGAGTCCTGCCAACATCCTCAAATATATTGAAGCTAGACACAAATGCTGGACTAACTCAGCGGGTGAGGCAGCATTTCTGGAGAGAAGGAATGAAGAAGGGTCGCAACCCGACCATCGTCCATTCCTTCTCTCCAGTGATGCTGCCTTATCCGCTGGGATACTCCAGCATTTTGTGTCTACCTTCGATTAAAACCAGCATCTGCAGTTCTTTCTGACACGTTCTTCCTCAAATATATTTCTATCAAGTCTCCCCGCAACGTCCAACACTCTCAAGAAAACAACCCAAGTTTGCCCAATCACTTCTTATAACTAAAACCCTCTAATAGAGACAGCATTCTAGTGGAAACACAACGCTCTTCAGAGATGCTGCCTGAGCCGCTAAGTTACACCAGCACTTTGTGTCCTTTTACATAACCCAGCATCTGAAGTTCATTTTTTCCCCTCAGCATTGAGGTAACTCTCTTCTGCACCCTCTCCAAAATGTCCACATTCTTCCTTGCCCTTAATTCCGCCTCCTAAATCATGACAAAAACACATTTGTTCCAATTGAACTCCATCTGTTACTTCTTTGCCCATATTTGTAACTGATCTAAATCCTGTTCAACCCTTTGATAACCTTCCTCTGTCTGTAACTCAATGCATTTTGGTGTCATCTGAAAACATATTAACCAACCCATCTTCGTTTATGTCCGTCATTTACTTTTACCACAAATACCAGAGATCTGATCACAAATCCCTGCAGAACACTGCAGGCCACAGATCTCCAGTTAGAATAACACACTTCCACTGCTCTGCTTTCTGTGGGTAAGATAGTTCTGAATCCAAAATACCAAATTACTGTGGATCCCAGGCAGCTTAATCCTCTCGATCAGCCTACCACAAAGGACTTTATCAAATGCATTGTTAAATTCCATGTAGACATCACCAATGTACTACTGTCATCATCGATCACCTCCTCAAAAAAGCCAATCAATTTTGTAAGACATAACCTGCTGTAGACAAACCATACTGACTGTTCCTAAATATCCCATTATCTTCCAAATGAGAGTAATTACTTCTCTCCGCTATCTTCCCTTTTACTGATGCAAAGTTCAAAGGTTATTTTATTGGTCACATACACCTAGGTGTAGTGAAATGCTTCTTGCCATGCAGCAAATAAAGAAAGAATACAGACATAACAGTAATAAACAAATTTAAACATAAAAACATCCCCCCACAATGGTTCCCACTGTGGGGGAAGGCACAATGTCCAGTCCCCATCCCCAGTTCACCCATAGTCGGGCCTATTGAGGCCTCCACAGTTGCCTCAACGGAGGCCCGATGTTCCAGGCCGTTCTCGCCGGGTGATGGTACTCCGGCGTCGGGAGAATCCTCACAGCGGCATGGGACACCTGGAACGGCCGCTTCCGTACTCAGCCAACAAGGCCACGCTGGATGGAGCTCCACAACTGGCGATCTCGCTGAGAGATCCCAGGCTCCCGATGTTAAAGTCAGCGCCGCCGCCCGCAGCTGGCCGCTCCTCAGACCCGCAGCTCCGCGATGTTTTTATTGGTGGTCTCAGCTCACCGGAGTTCCAGCGCGGCGACCTGGGCAAGGCAACGCCCGCTCTGCAATAGCGCTCCAGCGCTGTGCCGCCGCCGAAGCCGAGGTTCTGGGCGGTCCCCCGACAGGAAACGCCGCTTCAGGCCCGCTGGTAGGCCGCGAGGTCTATAATATTCTGAATTATCTTTGTTGGGCATTTTAGTACAAGACCAGAGGATGGCTACAGTGTTAATGACCATTACATAAGCCCTCTGCAGGAAGTAAAAGACCTCTCTCCAATATCTGAAGAGTAGGTATGTACCCGTGCCCAACACCCATCCTGACAACATCAAGGAGAACAGAAACTACCAATTAGTTTCATATCTGTCAATAGCATTTTGTTTTGTGCATATTAGCTGCCATCTTTATTTCAAGTCTGATAATATTTCAGATGCTCCTCACTGGCCGCAAGCCTTGAAAAATGCAAATTCTTAAATCATCCACCGCACAGGGGAGTGGGAGAGCGGATGAATGATTAAGTCCATCATCACACCGCTATGCAGAGCCTACTCACACCCCATCATGCTAGAGATTGTTCACCCCACAACACACTGTCAAGTGTTCACAGCGAATGTAAAGATTTGGCTGCCTGCCCCTTTCCTGGAGTTACGTCCACACCTGGGTGGTACTCGAGAGGGACAGCGCACTGTCCACAGACACCTTGGGGCATTTCCAGGACCACTGGGGGGGTGGAATGTATCCTTGACAAGGATTGGAACCGTTTAATACTCAATATATTTGATATTTACAAATATTTGTTTTACTTTGATCTATGGTGGTGGGTTTGTTGGTATTGTTTTGTATTGTACATATTATTCTTGTAATAATTGATTACATTTGTTTTTGGGCAAAAAACACTCGTGGACTGCTCACGCCACACTGTAGCGTCTACTCCTCATCACACTGCAGAGACTGTCCACACCTCATCACACTGCAGGTTGTCCACACATTATCATGCTGTAGAGATAGTCCACTCCGTAACACACTGTAGAGTGCTCACAGCACATGCCAAGATTACTCACATTGCACAGTCGAGAGCACACACAATGTTCTCTAGCAACAACTCACACTGCACAGCGAAGGACTGCTTACCTCAGGTAAATGACACCCCACATGTATGTACGGAACCACATTGCCGTGCCCGCGTTGGCCTGGTATTTGCGAATGAGGATCGGATGTGGCACTGGGAGTAATCCTACCAGCGTGCCATGTTGCAGGAACTTTAGGATCTCCGATTCATCCGTCAGACCTCTGCATTCAACCGAAACAGGCTTCAGGTTAGATGCCATCCACAGGTTTACAGCAGGGTTAATCCCCCGCCCCACCCCGGGTCTATCTCGGTTCAATCCTTAATATATCTTAATGAATATGATCTTCTGACAAAAGCAAGATAATTGAATGCAGATTTTGTTGCACTGAGTGATACATGGTGCTGCTTGACTTGAACGTGTCAGTGCCTGCTGCGTACCGTACCAGGCTCACACGGACCTTATGCAGGTGAGTCCCAGCACCGTACGGGTTTGAATGATGGAGGACTGGACTATCTGCTGTGTCAGTCCAATCCTTTCCCAGGGCTCTCTGCAGGAAGCTCTGCTGGTGAACAGAATCAGCACTCCACACCCCTCGTGACTTGCAAGGTACCCTCACTGAGGATTCAGAGACCGCTCTGCAGAGCACGAGATGGATAGACAAGCAATCCTGGTTCTAGCAGCTGGGGTCCTATCCTCCAACCTGCGGAGAGCATTGTTATTTAATCAGCTCCTTCTCGGCCTCTCATGCAATGTATTCTCACTGCACTCAAGTTTCCCAGCAGCAAGCTTTCCAATATTTCACCACAAGTTTGTCGGTGCCATTAGCAAGATAACATAACATTAGCAGCAACATCCAGGCATCAATCCTGGCACCCACTGGAAGGGACACCCTGGAGCCGCCACTCCTCCAGCAGCGATTCTCTGAGAACCACCATGAGCTGCTGGCTGATGACAGTCCGTGTGAGTGCTTACTTGTCAATGCAGATCTTCTCCACTTGTGGAACCAGAACCTGTAGCAGGCGCATGATTGTTTGTAGGGGGAGCTTTGTTTTCCATGATATCACCTGCGGGTCAAACGTCACACAGTAAAGGCAGGGTTAGTCCCATGCAAAGCCAGTCATGCACAAACAATTAGAAACACAGCCAGCCCAAGCCCCTGCTGTCAGTCCAATGGCTGCACTCCAGGGCAGTCCGTCAACATCAAGGCCAATGCTATTGTGTTTGTTAGCACCCAAAGCGGGAAGTTCAGCATTCCGGACCGGACTATGACACGTTCGCACTCGGACACCATCTGGATCATACATCTTCAGGGGATGGTGAAAGAGATTTGCCAGCCGAAACAGTCCAAAATAAGATTACACTGGCAGGAAAACCCCCTCCACTCTTTCCCACCAGATTCCTCTGCTCTAAAATTACAGTGGCAAAACAGAATTCAATTTAACAGAGGATCATTGGGAATCCTAAAATCGGAGTTACATAGCACAGATCTAGCCCATTGCCCAAGCCAGCAACTAATTCTGGCACAGAATTGGATTGACTCTCCATGCTGCTGGGTTCCATTCTTTGGAGTCAAGAGAGTCAAGAGTGTTTCATTGTCATAAGCACTGACAACAGACCATGTACTGTCAATAGAACAATGACATTCTTTCTTGCAGCAGCTTAATAGGTCTGTGAACACAATACATATAATACAATAACATTTCTAGTAATAAACAAAAAAAATAAAATAAACCAGTGACCAGAATACACAAGTTAGTGTTTGGTGGTGTTGGGGAAGCAGTTATTCCTGAACCTGGTAGTCAAAGTTTCCAGACTCCTGTATCTTCTTCATGGTTTTAAGACTCCTATATCTTCCCGATGGCAGGAGTAAATAGAGTGTGGTGAGGGTGATGATGATGATGATGATGCTGGCTGCCTGCACAGCACAGCCCAGCTGTGAGCACAGCAATGTTTGTTGCCCAATTCTCCCAATTTTGTTAGTCCTTGCTGTCTCCTACCCTCCCTCAGGC
The DNA here is from genome assembly GCF_028641065.1 of Leucoraja erinaceus. Classification (NCBI taxonomy): domain Eukaryota; kingdom Metazoa; phylum Chordata; class Chondrichthyes; order Rajiformes; family Rajidae; genus Leucoraja; species Leucoraja erinaceus. Next base: position 20,445,397 of record NC_073399.1, on the reverse strand, counting down.
CCCCTGCTGTCTCCTCCCATCCCCCAGCCTTCGGGCTACTCCTCCTTTTCCCTTTCTTGTCCCCACCCACCCCCGCCCCCGATCAGTCTGAAGAAGGGTTTCGGCCCGAAACGTTGCCTATTTCCTTCGCTCCATAGATGCTGCTGCACCCGCTGAGTTTCTCCAGCTTTTTTGTGTAACCAATGTTTGTTGCCCTCTGTCCTTTTCACTGATTGCATTGATGAGGACATGGGATCCAGCCTGCATTGACGACTGACTCTCCCACGGCCCCAGGCAATAAGCCGCGTTACAATGGTTCTGAAATCTTGAGCTCCCAGAGAGGATTAGATTGCCTACTAAGTCATGTGGCCTTTACTGTATCTGAACAGTATCTGTCTAATTGATAGGCTAATATACTTGTCAAGAATGTGTTGCAACAAAAAACACAAACAACCTCATTCACATATAAACCAAGTCAATTATTAACAAGGTATGCTGGCCACACATCACTACTTAATGGAAAGTTAATGCCTGGCACAAATTGCAAGCACAAACAAAAACAGCCACATTTCCTCATGCAGCCCCCCCCCCCCCCCCCCCCCCCCATGTTCTTTGCCAAGCATTTCCCAGTAATTTTCCCCTCCTCACTACAGACTCTGCTCAACAGAGCCAACAATGTCATTGCTGCCCATAACAGTCAGACTCCATGGTGATTTTAAATAATGATAATTAGAAGATCTTTTCCATGACAAAACATGATCACTGAAAGGGTTACGGCTTAGAAGACAGCTATTTCTCAAGAGTTATTTGTAAGTGTAATCCAACAAATCTCATTTCTCAGCCGTATCTCTGGAGCCCTGCACCAAATACTTACCGGCTCCCTTCTGAATTCTACATTGAATTCACCTCCACATAGACTACTGCCATCACATTACAGATCCTAATAGCTTGCTGCATGTCTTTATTTATGTCACTTTTGGTTATTTTACCAATCACCTTCATTCTCTCTCCTGTGGTTCTTGACCTTTCCATTAATGGGAGCAGTTTCTCCCTACCTCCTCTATTTATATACTTCTCCAGTCCATCCACATAATTCAAATTTCTCATCTCTGGAATCATTTTAGAAAATCTCTTCTGCACTATCTTCAACATCAAACAAGTGTGGCACAGTGTCGCAGAGGTAGAGTTGCTGCCATACAGCACCAGAGACCTGGGTTTGATCCTGACTACGGCTGCTGTCTGTATGGAGTTTGTATGTTCACCCTGTGACAGCGCGTGTTTTCTCCGGGTGCTCCGGTTTCCTCCCACACTTGAAAGACGTATAGGTTTGTAGGTGAAAAGGCTACAATAAATGTATAAATTGTTCCTAGGGTGTAGGATAGTGCTAGTGTACGGGGTGATCGCTGGTCGGCGCAGACATGGTGGGCCGATGTGCCCGTTTCCGTGATGTGCCTCTGAAGTAAATCTTCACATCATTTATACAGCGTGGTGCCCAGAATGGATACCTCACTCCAACTGTGGTATGTATTTTTTAACCATTTTCTTAAACTGCCTTGGACTTTTAACAAAGCGTGGATGGATCATCCTGTTCATGCATGTCTTTTCGAATTGAATGTTTCATATCCCCCGCCCCTCCTCTTAGTTTGTTCTCCTGGTAAAATAATGAATTATATCTCGGACTCATCCATGAATATTAGAAAAACTGATCAGCGAGCCAGGATGATTCTGCTGGGGAGAAGGCCCAGGCTCCAGATCCAGCACTGATGAAGAACCAATGATGGATTTATTTGGAAATAAATCTAAGTCCTTGTGTTCTCTTACTTCTTTGAAGAATAAGCACCTGGTGTACACCTCTACTCACCCAGTCAGGGCTTGGTGACCAGTGATTGCTTGTCGAAAAGCCGGATGGCTTCCTTCTCCTCTCCGAGTTCTGCGGAATTGTCTTCTGTTCAAGGGTAAAAATAACTGAATAAGTATGTTGAAGAAAAAGACCGGAGCAGACAAAAAGCATCCGAACAATAAAATGGGCAATCTGAATTTTACATGCCTTGTGATAAAGAAAGATTTTTACTTTCATGAACCATTATCAAACCCAAATCTCCTGAGTCAGTAACCGAGTTAAAGTGTGAGCAAATCTAACCGTCAAAATGAATCCACTCTTTGATTAATTAAATTAACTCAACTGGTTTTGTTCAGCACTGTGCTGAGCCCGAGTTAGGCCAGGTACACAGTCAAGGTGCTGGAGTTCATCACGTATCAACAACAAATGGAACAGTGCCTGGACACTGCAACACTATATCGAGGGAGTTTGAAATGATGTCTGAGCTAAAATGCTCAATCTAAACATCATCTGCATTCAGGTCTGAATACTCAGTATAGAGCAATCATTGGCACTATTGTGAGTAATATTTAATACTAAACCAACATGTATAAAGGAACGACTCACTAGCTATTAGCTCGGTTTGTGTATGGGGGCTTGCAGAAATTAATTGCTTCAGGTCCGACATTACCAGATGTATGGTGGGGGATCCAGAGAATGAAGCTGGGTCACTCAGAGACATGTCCAGATGAAAAAGGGTCAATGCTGCAAATAGTTAGCAGATCAGGCATGCCTGAACTCAGCCTCTCAGTAATCCACAGTATTTGTTAGTGGATGGTGGAATAGATGATGGAGAATAGGGGTAGAGAATAAACAGGGAGCTAGAGAGCGCAGGCCAGAGAGTGAGGCCAGAGAGTGGGTGGGCCATAGGCCAAGACTAGGGGAGGTGGGGTGAGAAAATCCAGAGGGCACTGGGGACAGGGGTCAGATGGAGGGGCTTGAGATTTGGTGAGATAGAGTTGGGGGCGGAGTTACAGACTGAGAGTCAGACTGGGGTCCAGAGATGTAGGGAATGGTGACAGAAGAGACATGCAGGGGACAGAGACAGTGCTAGAAACAGAGCTGAAAACAGGACCAGGAGACAAAGGGTGGAAGGAAGATGGACTGGGGATGATGGGGCGGATGGAGATGGTATTGGGATAAGATTAAGAATTAGTGAAACAAGGCAAGAAGCATCTCTTAAATTGGGAAATTACAGCATCAGCAATCTGCTGATCTTTGTTATTTAAGAACCATCCGTCAGTCACCTACAGCACATTCTAGACCTTGGGACATTGCATCCACGGTGTAACAGCTGCCATCAGCAGTGTGGGAGCCCAATGTGCCATCCCCTACCCTGAGGCAGTGTGGACAAAGGCCCGGATCCATCCACACCAGCACTGCAACCAAAACTGCAGGCAAGCAGTTCACAGCTTGGAGCAACCACATCTAGGTTTGGATTAACCACCTCACCCATCCCGACATAGTGCAGCCCTTGGAGTGCAGCAGCAGCACCTCGCCCGTGGCTCTGTCGTTCGGCAGCCCGGCCAGCTCTTCAACCTTTGGACCTTCGCTTACTGCCGACATCACCACCCCTCCTTCTCATGGCCGATTATCGGTTCAAGAGTTGGATGGGGTGCCGGATTTTACGTGCAGCAGAACACAAAGCCCGCCGGCTGGGCTTTGTGTGCAGTCCAGCACCTGGGCCAACTCAACATCCACCCAGCCACGGCTGAGTCGGTCAACGAATTGCCGTCAGGAATTTATTTTGACCTTATTTATTTATTTATTCCTTATTTGGGAGTGAGAAAGTTGGCAACCCTAACCATATCAGAAATGCATGGCTGACACAAAGTAATTGAAAGACAGAGAGACACATGCAACAGCTGCCCACAGAGTGATCAGGCTTACCCAGACAGCTTGGCAAACAACCGCATTTTCCTGGTGGCAGAAGAGAAAACACATGAATACAAACCTCAAGCAGCAGGCAATGTGAAATAAAAACACAACATCTTGCAAATACTTAGCAGAATCAGTGGAGAAAGACTTGACACTTGTGGTGAATGACTTTAGCAGCACTGCATATAAAATTAAACAGATTTAAAGTGGGGAGGGGACAAACAACCAAAATAGGTCTGTGTGCAGGAAGAAGGCAGGCATGATCAAAGGGAAAACAGAGGGGTTCTGTCTGGTTAAAAGCTAAAGGTGGGTTTAGAGGATTAATAAATGGGATCTCTCCTCCTGCAGATCCAAATCCTGTTTCTATAACAGACCTTCGATTTTCCAGCATCTGCAGTTCCTTCTTAAACACTACAACTGAGCTACTGCCATTTCCTCCTGTCTTGCATCATTGCCTACAGTATCTGTCATTTGATCTCCCCTGCCTTCCCATCATTGACTTCACTTTTGCTCTCCCTGTCCTCCCCACTGCAACTCAACATATGCTTCATCACTCTGATCCCATAACCGCTTCCCGCCCCACAATCCTACCTGACCAGCCACTTCTATCATTTTTAGTTTCATGATTCCAAAGCTGGATTTCTTCACAATATGCAGCTCAAAACATAACACACAGACTTCACAATTCTCTACCTGCCAAAATCACTCAGGGGACCCAGCTCCGATCCACAGATCACTGTGATTTCAAAGACACCCGCCATATCTTTGTGTTTTATGTTACTCTAGACCATTGATTTTGGAACTATTCATACGAGTAGATTGCTTTATAAATTTAATGAAGCTGCAGATGGTTGCTGTCAGCTACTCAGAGGGAAGCAGAGGCACAAACAGTGATTTAACCCCCTCCCCATTGCACTACGATCCAGTGGCTCCAGGATAAACGTCAACAGCTCAAAAGCTGCACCGCCAGAAGGCATGACAGAAAAATATCAGCCTGCAGTCCTCCCCCACATTGATTTGTGTGTGCCTCCAGTCTCACACCAGTGTGTGATTGATTAATAGCGGGTGTATCAAGGTATCAGCAGTTATATTATATGTAATGAGACAGTACTCACTGTGAGATGGGGCAGTCATTATATAGTCACGTTCCCAGTCAATTTCTCACTGTGTTATCTTATCATTTTGACATAAGATAACTGATGACCTTGCTGGTAGAATCTAATTAAAATGGTAAAGAATGGCCTTTCCCACTACATTAACTCAATTTATATGAACGCTCCATCGGTTTAAAAATACATCAGTACCTCTCGAAGTCACAAAAATAGCAATGTGACTCAACATTTTCTTTCTTTCTCAGGAGGTTCAGCAGTTCTCTAGGACTAACTCAACAAGAAAGGCCTCACCTTCAGTCGAGACAGGATGGGAGTAATATCGGAGCAATACCTGAACACCACATGTCCCGCTGGTAGATTCTGTGTCACTGGTCACTGTCGGAGCACAGTCCTCAGGAGGGGTGTCGGTCTGAACCTGATCCTGATCCACCCGACTCAGTGTTCCATCCTCGGACACCTGCGATTTCTCTGTAAGTTTTTCGATATCTGAACACAAAGTGAGGAGAGCAACCTCAATGATAACCAGTGACCAGAGCAGAGATCAGGGAGTCGGTGAACAGAGCAGACCTTAGTGCTAACCAGTGACTAGAGCAAGCTCAGTACTAATCCATGACCAGAACGACTTCAGTGCTAATCGGTGATCTGAGCAAACTTGGTACTAACCAACCACCAGAGATGAGTTCAGTACAGGTGCACAACCTTTTATCCGGTGTTCCAGAAACCGAAAAGCTCCGAAAACCGGCCATTTTTTCCAGATGTCGTCTGCGCACCAAAGCTCGCGTTTGGCGCCAAACTTGACCCAAAATGACCCACGGTCAACCCAGGTCTGTACTACTGTAGCGGCTGCCTCCTCCCTGGAGACCGGGAGACGCTTAAACATCTGTAAATCATTGCTTAAATGTTAGTCAGTTAGTTTGGAGGGCTTTTATGTGAAGGGGGGTGAAGGGGGTAAACTTTAATTCTTAGTCCCCTACCTGGTCGGAGAGGCGGGGAGCAGTCAATGCCTTACCGGGTCGCTGTGCAGTAAGCTCCGCAGCGCTGTGGCCGGTCTGGCCGCGGGCGGCACCGGTTGTAGCTCCGACCCCGGCAACTCTACCCCTGGCTGCGAGGCGCTCCAAATCCAGCGCGGCCCGCGGCCGGACGTCCCAGCTCCGAGAATGTCGGGAGTCGGCGGCGTCGCGAGCAATGCCTTACCGGGTCGCCGTGCGGCAAGCTCCGGAGCGCTGTAGCCGCCGACACACAACATCGCGGAGCGTCGCTGGATGTGGAGCCGCGCAGCCAGGGGTAGAGTTGCCGGGGTCGGGAGCTCCAACCGGCGCCGCCCGCGGCCGGACGGAGCCCCCAACTCCGCGGCTCCAAAATCCAGCGACGCTCCGTGATGTTGTGTGTCGGCGGCCACAGCGTTCCGGAGCTTGCCGCACGGCGACCCGATAAGGCATTGCTCGCGACGCCGCCGACTCCCGACATTCTCGGAGCTGGGACGTCTGGCCGCGGGCCGCGCTGGATTTGGAGCGCCTCGCAGCCAGGGGTAGAGTTGCCGGTGTCGGAGCTCCAACCGGCGCTGCCCGCGGCCGGACGGAGCCCCCAGCTCCGCGAGGTTGGGAGTCGCCGACCAGGTAGGTAGGGGACTAAGAATTAAAGTTTCCCCCTTCACCCCTACACCACCACCACCACATAAAATCCCTCCAAACTAACTGACTAACATTTATGCAATGATTCTCCCGGTCTCCGGGGAGGAGGCAGCTGCTCCAGACTTTTCAAGCCGCCCGCGCTACCTACCTAATCTACGCTAAAAATCTTCCATTCTGAAATCCGAAAATGTCCGAAATCCGACAAGTGTCTGGTCCCAAGGCTTTCGGATAAAAGGTTGTGCACCTGTACTAACCAGAGCGTACCTCAGTACTAACCTGGAATGTATCATGTTCAGCACAAACATAGTGGGCCACTGGGCCTGTTCCATGCTGTCCTGTTTGATGTTCTACAGGTATATACTAAGCAGTGGCCAGAGATCAGTACTAATCAATGACCAACACCATGCTCGGTATTAAATGGTGGCCAATCATGTTAGTACTAACCAGTGATCAATGTATAGCTCAATACTAACAAGTGGTTAGTACATAGCTCAGTGTTAACCAATGACCAGAGCTACGCTCTGTACTAACCAGTGACCATTCACAGATTAGTACTAATCAATGACTAAAGCTATGCTTGGTATTGACTGGTGACCAGTGCCTAGCTCAGTATTAGCTGGTGACCCGTGCATTGTACAGTATTAACCAGTGTCGCAAGCCAAGGTGGTAACTGGTGACCAGAGTGAGCTCAGTGCTGAGAGGTAATGGGTGCTGTGTAAAGCCCAGCAGTGTGAGGTGTGACGGGGAGGTGGTGGTCTTGCATAGTTGGGACTGCTGTGTCCAGGGGTGGCTGGAGGGACAGATGTTGAGCAGACCATACCTGGGGTTGCGATGAGGCTGGCCTTCAGTGTGCCAGGTTCTGCCGGAGCTGCCGGCCGCGATCCTTCCATGGACATGCCCTCCTGGGAGTTCGTCCGCGAGATGGGCTCAGCTGATTTTTTCTTCCTCTGTAAAGCTTTCTGGATGGCAGTAGGGTCAGTCGGGAGATTGGCGAGCTGGTGGAAGACATTGCGCTTCCGAATGATGGCATAGACCAGGTTTGAATTCCCTGCAACAAGAAGCAACTGTTTCATCCTGCGGAAAGATTGGTCTGACACAGGGCAGCGAACACAATCCCACCCAGCCACAGTCACAGCTGGGAATACTTCCACCAGCTCCTCGTCTATCACTGCTCATTCACTGAGATCCACTCAACACAATACAGTTCCCAGCTGTGATTGGAAGCCCATGGCAGCATTGTACTTTCCGTGGAGTTTAACAAAGGTAGGACATTTACAATGAATGCTGGGGCCCTGGATAATATTGAGGAACAAAGGGACCTTAATGCACACGTTTGCCGATTCATAATGGTGGCAGCACAGGTAGATGGGATGATGATGAAGGCATACAGAATGCTTAACTCAGCATGGGCCTAATGTACCAGAGCAGGGTGGTCTCGCTACATAAAATAAAATGTATTGGTTAAGCAATAGCTGGAACATTATGTCCATTTCTGGTCACCAGACTATCGAAAGGATCTGATTAAACTGAGAGAGTGCAGAGAAGATTCACCAATACATTGCCTGGGATGGAATGATTCAGTTTATAAACTAAAAGCAGAGTTAAGTTTCCTCCACGAGGATTCTACTAAAGCTGTTCAACTCCCAACATCACAAGCTTACTTCTCAGTGATTGAATCACATTTCCAACGTCATCACTCACATGGTCTCTCCATGATTATTAGCCTAACCTACAGATGATTTATTCAGTCACCTTACACCGTCAAAGGTCTATTTCATTTCCAATGTAATAGCTTTTGACATTCAAAGTAGATGGCAATATAATTTTCAGACACCAACTACGCACTTACCATCAAACTGGTACTGGATGATGTTATTAAAGACTTCAAGAAGGAAGAAGACCAGGTGGTGGTTCTGGGATGCGGAAAACAGGAACCATGTTGTAGAGAAGGCTTCCAGTAAGTGCAGAAGTTTATTGGCAGCAACCATGGACAAACTCTTCAGATAAGGAGAAACTATAATAAAAAACATATTAGTTATTGCCTGTGTAATCCATTTACAGCCCTTTACACTCATCCAACCTCAGGGTGTGGAGGTCGCAGATGACGGACAAAGATGCTACCAGCATTGGGGGGGGGGCTTGAGATTCCGAGAGGGACAGAAGAGCTGAGACTTTTTATCCCTGGAGCACAGGAGGTTGAGGGGTGGCTTAAAATCATGATGGACGTAGATAGAATAGATAGTCACAATCTTTTCCCCAGGGTAGAGAAGTCTAAAACTAGAGGCCATAGCTTTAAGGTGAGAGGGGAACGATTTTAAAGGAACTTTTCCACACAGAGGTTGGTGTGTATATGGAACGAGCTGTTAGAGGAAGTGGTTTGAGTCAAGTACAAATGGAATATTTAAAGAACGTTTAGATAAGTACATGATTACAAGAAATTGAAAGGAATATGGGCGAAACACAAACAAATAGTACCGAGGGACACGTGCAGCAGTAGTCCCTCAGTACTGTAGCCCTGTGTTCAGGACTGAATTGCAAGGTCTATCATTTTACTGGTTCGGAGGCAAGAGTCTAGCCAGTGCCATGGATGGTTAAATCAGCAAATTGGTAAAATAAATCAGTTCAATTCCATGAAAGAAAACCTTTCACACCACAGTGAGAAACTCCAGTGAGAAGTTCCTGAGACATACCGTTAACAACAATAGTGAGCAGGCAATCGAAAAGCGGCTGCAAACGCTGGTGTCCGCTTGTGATGATCTTGTGAAACACCTGTCACAAAATGACAATAAGTCCAGGTTCAGAGCAGAGAATTCATGCCTGGCATTACCTTCCTTTGCCCCAATGCGGAGCCCATTAGCACAGCCATTCCCTTGATTTGCACTCCAGTACAGTCCTTCTCTTCCCATTTTACACTTGCTTTACCCGCCCCACATCACATCTCTTTCCACCCCAGAACCCCCCCCCCCCGGCCACCATTATACGGGCTCCTGCCTTTGTCCCTCTGTTAGCAGTGGCTTGCACATTTACTCTCCTGTATACAAATCTATTCTTCCCAAGTTCACCACTACTGCCTGTTCAACTTTCAATCTCCTCCTCCCAAGTATAGCCAGGGAAAGAAGACAGAGCTAGACGAGATAATTAATTTGGGAGAAAGATCCTACAGAGCAGAAACAATTGAAATGGTTTGTTTTATGTAAAATATTATTAATACCCGATGTGAGTAACTGTATTTTACCATGAAAAATCCCAGGAGTTCCTGAGCTATGTTACACTCAACAGAATATCTTTAAAGTGCAGCGATGTAGGAAACGTTCCTGCCAATTTGTGCATAAGACATATTGTGCATAAGCCATGTATTACTCATACATCAATGAATTAAAAATTAAAATCTAGTATTGATGATCTAACAAGATAAATCTTCACCCAGACATGGGTGAATTCCTGGTCTTCTCTGAAATAGTGGCACGGACCGTCTACATTTGGATGGCTCAATAGCCCATCTAAAAGAAAAAAACTTTGCCAGAATTGACTGAAATGTCCTTAATTGGTGTTGCTGTTAACTCAGTGACAGGACTGAGAGTTACAGAGGACTGCAGTGAAGGGTGCTCACTTGTGTCTTGGACAAATTTATTTTGCAGCCAAATAAATATAAACAGATTTAGTTTAGTTTAGTTTGGTTTAGAGATGCAGCATGGGAAAAAGGCCCTTCAATGCCACCCAATGATCACCCATACTCTAGTTCCATGTTATCCCATTTGTGCATCCCACACACTAGGGGCAATGTACAGAAGCCAATTAACCTACAAATCTCTACGTCCTTGTAATGTTGGAGTCACAGTGAAAACGTACAAACTACCAATGGATAACACCCGAGGTCAAGATCGAACCTGGGTCTCTGGTGCTGCAAGACAGTAAATCTAACCCTACGTCACACTGCATTTAATGTCTTCCTGCAGTAGGCAAACTAACTACTTCAGCACCTTCTCAAGTACCCAACGCCTTACAACAGGCTTTCAGAGATTTTAAAGTGTTGAAAAATAATGTTTAATAAAAATTCTGCCTTTCTTTTACAATGGTTTAAACTCTAATCACATTATCAATTCATTGTTTGGGATTTTCCGATTGCTAGTGGCACTAGGTATCTCTGATACATACAACGATCAGAAGGTCGGCATGCGTCCCTGTGAAGACTGGGATGTCCATGGGCACACGGACCGAGTAGGGTTTGTTCAGCCGGACGCCAAAGTTGCGTTCTCCACTGAGAAGCAAGAGGATGAAGACCCCGATGTGCATCAAACCCACTCGGGCTACAAGAGAAAAGATATTTAAAAATGTTGAGATGTATCACTCTGTTCCACTTTGTTTCCACTAGTTAGAATGACACCACTCGCCATTAAAGTACCAGCAGCTGCAGGGTGACTGCTTCACCCAGTGTGATGCTGGCATTTTCACACTTCACGTCTGAGCATTGCCAGCAGAGCTTCCGAGCACCGAGGGTACGTAGTCAGGACCAATCCAGCCAAAGTCAGACACATGGCAATAAGGGTGTTACCTCTCCCGAGGTCCCAACGTCTATGGCCATTCCCCTCTAATATTTAACTTCAAATATGGCAGATTTTCATCAAATCGCTTCTGTATACCCTCTTTACTGGGGAAACCATGCCAGCCCACTGAAGAATTCTCCAACAGTTTATATAAAATAACCATTCACAGGTAATCAGTACAGTCCAGCACATTTCTCAAAGAGCAGCAGAAATTGTGGAGACAAGTTTTGATCAGTCTTAATCAGTTTGAAGAAGGGTCCTAACCCAAAATGTCACCTGTCCATTCCCTCCCCAGATGATTCTGATCTGATTCTAAACCAACCTGCTGAATTCCTCCAGCAGAAGATTCATATGCTCCAGTCTAATGGGGTTGTGGACAGAGAAGACATTTGTCTGTTTACAACAGGTCAATGAACAAAGGAATGGCAGATGGAATTTAACTCCGACCATGACAAAGTAATGCATTTTGGGAAATTAAACCAGTGGAGGACATACACAGTAAATGACAGTGTCCTGGAGAGTGTAACTGAACAACGAAACACTGGGGTACAAGCATATAATTAGCTGGAGACACAGTTGGACAAAACAGTAAAGAAGGCATACTGTAAACATGCCTTCATCAGCCGAAGTGCTGAGTATAAGATTTGGTTTAATGGCACATGGAGTATTGTGTCCAGTTCTGGCCCCCATGCAACACAAAGGACGTGATTAAGATAGAGAGGATGCTGAGAAGACTCACACGAATGTTACCTGGATTGGATTAGTCACCCTTCAGTCTTCTGGTACCTCACCTATGACTAACAAAGATACCTGATCAGGCCCCGAGGATTTAACTCCCTTTATGCACTCAAGACTGCCAATACTTCCTCACTCATCATGTTGATATATTCAGGACATCAGTGTTCTCTTCCCCAAATTCTCTACCTCCCACGACCTTTTCCATTGTAAATACATAGAAGTGTTAATTTGAGACGCCTTCTGTGTAGCCACACAACAATAATCACACAGAACCTATTTAGGGGGACCTATTCTCTCCCTGGTTACCTTTTATTTTTTCTGTCAAAGCTATCTCATGTCCCCTTCTTGCGCTCCTGATTCCCATATTACCTGTACTCATGCATTTTTTACACTCCCCAAGGGATTTGCTTGATCCTAGCTGTCCACACCTGACATATGCTTCCTTTTTCCTGACCAGAGCCTCAATATCCATCGTCAACATGTGTTCCGTATTCCTGTCAATCTGGCACTTCACTCTAATAGGAACATGTTGGCCCTGAACTTTCACTATTTCATGCCTAAAGGCCTCCCACTTGCCAGATGTCCTTTTACCTGCAAACAGTCTGTCTTAATCAACCTTTGTAAGTTCCTGCCCAATAACATCAAAATCAACCTTGCTCCAATTTCAGACTTTACCCTATGACCCGTTCTACCTTTTTTCCATAACTTTTTATAAAGCTGACATTAACGGGTGCTCAAGGTGGTCCCCCACTGACACTGCAGCCTCTTTCCTAGCCCCATTTTCCAACAGGAAGTCAAATGTTAACCTATCTCCATATTGCTTGAGCAACTTTTTCTGAAACACATTTAACAAATTCCATATCCTTAGGTCTGTTGCAGTCCCAGTCAATATTAGAGAAGGTAAAATCATCCTTTATTTCAACCCCATTATTCCTACAGCTATCTCTGATTTCCCTAGATATCCATTTCCAACCAACTATTGGGAAGCTTGTAGCATAATTCCATCAAAATAATCACCCACTAATTACTGAGTTCCACCCCTGTAACCTCACCAGGACACTGTAAGGAAAGTCAATGCCGACAAGAGTGGAGCTTACACTGGTCAGCTCGGGCATCATTCAAGTAGTACAGGATGGGGACCAAGACATCCAGGACATCACTGCTCTTCAGTGCAAAGAATAAAAATTTCTGGAAGAGAAGATCAGACAAGTCATGCAACAACATTTCCGAAACTACATTTCACTATTATTCACCAGAACCTGAAAGGTTGCTGACTTTGCAAATCCCAGTCCACAAACCATCAATATTAAGCACGTTAGAATCCACACCACCAAAATTAAAAGCTCTGTCATAGCAAGTATTAGGGATTCTTCATGGACAAGAGGTCAATCCCCGAAACACAAATAGCAGAGTAGCCCCACACATCCCTCCCCAGACTCTCCAGATATACTGGATATCACAGTGACTCTCACTGGCTATTATTGTGCTAACCTACCTCTGGCAATTTAGTCCTAGGCTATCCCGCTTTGCTTTACTGATTTACCAATCTGTGCAAAGGTCAGTACATTAATAAACTTCTTACTTTGTTGAAGTCACAGAGTTTCCAGAAGAGGACCAGCAGCTCCTGGTGGAACTGAATCTTTTTGGTGGAGTTTGGCAGGTAAGTCTGCAGCAGCGGGTTGTTGAGCAAGCGAGCAAGGCCCTTCAGAATGAACTGAAAATCCTGTGCAGCAAAAATCACAAACAGTTATCACTTATGTTTTGTCCAAAATATTATTATTGCAGCAGTCAGAAAGCTTCCCGACAGATCTCAATCAATGGGCGACACAAGATCAAAGCTCTACCTTGGAGCAGTGCCACAGACCGGCTCAACCTCCCTGGCAACAAAACAAAGCAGTCAGAAATAATAAAAATCCTAAATATCAAAGGGCAGACTATTTTTTCCAGAAATACAAAAATAGCTTTTGCATGCAATGCTCTTGAAGATTCCCCCGACACCCTGCCCCTCTCGCATCCACCACATGACAATCATCCATTCCTTCTGACCACCTCCCACTGAGCTGCGGGGCAATCTCCGAAATTGTGATATTCACGCATCTCCCACCTCACGTGTGTACAGGCGTGCCTCCAATCAACACTCAAACTCCGAAACCTCACTTAATCTTCCAAAACAGGAGGCAGCTCCCGATGATATGGTCACCCTGACCCCAAGGAGTGTCTCACAATTCCCACTGCCGCAGACTGTACGACACCCCAGATTGAGCTCACCTGCCAAACTTCTAATTCAGAAAGTGTCTTCAAAGTACTGAATCATTGTCACATTTTATTGGAACTTTAAAAAGTGAAATTCCCCCACCCCTCTCAGTGGCTGGTACCAATGTCACATTGCCCAACCAAGACCAGCAATGAGAAGATGCCTCACGCTCTTCTCACTGAAGTCCCCTCACACTGAGACCACCGCACTGCTTCATCCATTGTGACAAGTTCACAACTGAAACTACAAGGAGCAATCTCCTCTCAAGTGCCTTGTTTACTTCCTCATCTGAAAGTTCAAGCTTCAGCTAAAATGAAACATCCTTTAACAGTATCAGCCTGATGAATCCACCTTTAACATTACCACTAATATATGAAACACCTGTTGTATCCATCCAGTGAGTCAGAGGATATCCCGTTCTATATTCCCTTCCACCCCCGGTATTGTTATCTCTGGTGCTCACCTGGGTTGTATCCTTGGACATCTAAGCTGCTCTCCTCTAGCCCCCCCCCCCCCCCCCCCCCCCCCACCCCACCCACCTGTCAACTCATAGTCATAGCAATGATGAATTGCATTTATAGGGACAATTTAACTACAGTGTTTCTGAAAAGCATTGTTATAGACAGTGCTATATGGCGCAGAAACAAGCCCTTCAACCCAACTCATTCATGCTGACGAACCTGCCTAAACAAGCTAATCCCATTTGCCTGTGCTTATCCCATCTCGCTCTCTCTATTAAATAGGTGTCAGAGGTTATGGGGAGAAGGCAGGAGAATGGAGTTAGGGGGGAAGCGATAGATTTGCCACGATTGAATGGCAAAGTAGATGATGGGCTGAATGGCCTAATTCTACTCCTATCACCTATGACCTTAAATATCAGAACTGTGCTTTTCATTGCACTTCCTCCAGCAGTTCAATGGATGAACCCATTACTCTGGGAAAACATTTGCCATCAGGTCTTTCTTAAGACTTTTCCCTCTCACTTTAAACTTATGAACTCTAATTTTCGGCTCAGCTGCCCTGGGGAAAAGATTCTGGCTATTCACATTATCTAATCTCTTCATAATTTTATATACTTCAAAACAGTCACCCCTCAGCCACCTATGCTCCAGGGAACATTCTGCCAGGTCAATGGAAACATCAGATTTGATCTTCTATTAACTGGTTTATCCTTCCCATCTTCAGTCAACAGTTACATCAGGATTTCAGTCTCTTGTCACACCTGCAGTGAGAATTCTGCAGATCTTCACAAAAATGCTGTAAAATAAGGATTCTTACCTCTTCTCTGTGGATTCGGGAAAGGTAGTTGACAAACAGATTCTCAGGACCAGGAGGCTGGAAGGGACAAAAAGGCAAAGTTTTGAACCGAGAACCTGCAGACTGGGACAGTTCCAGCATTTCACTGACCTTCCCTGATCACCTCATAGCCGGCCAGCCACAGGTGAAAGGCCGGCCATACGTGAAGCCACAGCCGGCACAATGTTGAATAAATCTAGACCAGGTGGCCACAGTAACTGGAGCTGAGGCGCACAACTGCTTTCAATAAAGCTGCTGTTGAGATGGAGGCATGAAAGGAAGCCACCCTGCTCACTTGCCAGTCAAGACTAGTTCACTTTCCGGCTCAAACAACAAGACTTCCGCTCAGACAGGCACTTTTAGATGTGTTGCGAGCTTCTGCTACAATCACATTGTCAGACAGTGAGTTCCAGGCACCCACCATGTTCAGGGTAAAAACCTTCTTCTGCAATTCCTCTCTAAAACCTTTCCATTTCTGCAAAGGGGCAAAAGGGAAGAAGGGAAGAGGAGCAGCAGCACTGATTAAAGAGGGCATTGCAGTCCGAGACTAAGAATATCCAGAAATGACCAAAGGGAGAAGCTAGTTCTTAAGAAACAAGAAACAACAGAAATACAAGTTAAACCAGACTATTTATAGGTTGGCAACTATTGGGGAAGATGCTCGGGAGAGCATTTGAAATAAAATTGCAAAGCCAAAAAAGTTGAGTTAATAGGAGACCAAAACTATCTAAATAAGACTGGAGTATCAAACAATCTGCTGGAGGAACCAAGCAGGTTGAGTAGCATCTGGGAAGGGAAATGGACAGTAGACTTTTCAGGTTGGGACCCCTTGTCTGGGCTGGGATAGTAATATCATAAACAGAGGAGGAAGTTTATAAAATTATGAAATGGATAGATAGGTTAGAGTTTTTTCCCAGGATAATAATGTCAAAAACCAGAGGGTATAACTTAAGGTGTTTAGGGGACGGTTTAAGGGAGATGTGTGAAGCAAGTATTGTTTTTTTTTTTTTTTTTTTTTACAGAGGCAATGGTAAGTACCATGAACACACTGCCAGGAGGGGTAGTAAGCAGCAGATACGAGAACATTGTTTAAAACACTTTTATAAGGGCACAAGAACAGACAGGAAATGGAGGGATATAGAACATGTGCAGGCAGATGGGGTTAGGTAGATTGGTATCATTGTCATCACAGACATCATGGGCCAAGAGGCCTGTTCCTGTGCTGTACGGTTCTGTGTTCCAACCACCCACTCTCGGCATTCAATTAGATTGTCATCGCCAAATCCTCCACAATCAACATCCTGGGTATGATCTATAACAGTCAGATCAATCAAATAAATACAGTGGCTACAAAAGCAGTTCACAGACCATGGATTCAGCAGCACATGTTTCACCTCCAGACACTTAAAACCCTTGTCTCCATCTACAAGGCATAAGCCAGGAGTGTGATGGAACACCCTCTATTTGCATGCACGAGTCCAGCTGAAAATAACAGGAAAACTTAATATAATCCATCGATAAAGCATCCCACTTGAATGGCACCCCACTGATCACTCTAAACATTGATTCCCTACAACTCTGTTCCATCACTGCTGTTGTGTACCAAGTCTAAAATGTGCTGTAGTTACTCAAAGTTACTCCAACAGCAACTCCCAAATCTGTAACCTCCACACCACGGTGGACAAGGCAGGAACTTGGGGAAAACTGCCAAATTATTTTCCAAGCCATGCACCATCCTGACTCAGAATTATATCACTAGATCCCTTTCACCAGGATGGCTGCAGTGGTTCGAGGGGATAGCTCACCACCCCCTGCTCATTGGCAATACTGGCCCTACCAGCAATGCTGCAAAATGAATAATTAAACTGCCGTTCTGCACAACATCCTCATACATCCACATCCTCTTCTTTTTCTGACATGGGGGTTGAAGGGGAGCAGGGTAGAGAGTAATGGACTGCATAGTTCATTGAGCCCACTCCCCCATTTACAATGCATCTGTGATCAGTGATCTGGTCAGATCTTGGCCTCAACTCTATTTTGGAATATCTGATTCTCTAAACATGAGGTGCTTGCTGGAAGCAGTGAGGGGGATCATCATTGTGTGAGATGAGAGCTCACCTCAGTGTCATCCATGGCTGTGCTTGTTGTGGTCCCATCAACTGAAGGGCTCTGGCTGGTGGAGGCATCATACTCCAGGGTAGCAATGAGAACCTGGGCGGCCACCTCAACCAGGGGCTCCCGATAGTCAGAGAAGAGTAGGTGGTTGTATGGGAACCCATACCCTACAGGATCGTAGGCACAGACAATGTTCAACAGGGACGTAAACAGCGGTAGTGCATGCC
The DNA here is from genome assembly GCF_028641065.1 of Leucoraja erinaceus. NCBI lineage: Eukaryota > Metazoa > Chordata > Chondrichthyes > Rajiformes > Rajidae > Leucoraja > Leucoraja erinaceus. The sequence continues at coordinate 20,427,744 of NC_073399.1, read as the reverse complement.
TGAAACAAAGGAGTCAACCACAGGCAGAGTTAGACACGGCGACTCATTGCGTGGAGTGTGCATCACCCAACAAAACCCCACCCCATTGAGAAGCAAAGATGCAGAAACCACAAAACACGAAGTCTGTGTGGGATAGGGTCAAACAGTGATCATACTGTCCAGGTAAGTAGGTGATCAAACAGTGACAACATAGAGTACAGCATCTAAATGGGAACAGATTTTTCGGTTCACACTGCATAAAGTTCAGCCAGGTCAATGATCGGACTACGACTGCACAGTTCAGAGAGAGAAATGGTTAAGTGGTGGATATTAGGGGCTAAGCATCAACTGATAGCTCAAGTGAAATAAAAACAAAACATGCTAGAAATACTCAGACGATTCAGGTGGATGGATTGTTACAACACAGCTAATGTTTTCAGGTTGGTAGCTTTTCATTCGTTGAAGACAGGAGAAAGGATCAATCACACCTACTAATCTGGGAAAGTAATCACCATCCATTTCAGGACCAGCATGAAACGAGGAATGGAGATGGAGAAGTGGAGCAACAGAAGCTGAGGGGAGACGGCGCGACTCTCGTCAGCAGCGGCCTCTGCAGCCCGTCTGCGTTTTTATTATTTTTTGTCTATGTTTTTATGTAGTTTTTGTTATTTTTTGTTGGGGTGTGTGTGTGTGGGGGGGGTGGGAGGGAGGGGGTAACTTTTAATCTCTCCCTGCACGGGAGACCCGACCTTTTCTTTGTCGGGTCTCCGTTGTAGTTGGGGCTGCAACGAGGAGCGGCCTCCAACAGGAAGACCGGGGGCTCTGGTGCCGACGACTCACCTCACCGTCACGGAACTGGCCCAGTCCGGAGTGGGTGGAGCGGTGGTGGAGCGCTGCTGCGGCCCGACCTCCGGAGATTCGGAGGCTGCTACTGCGGGTCTGGCGGACGGCGGCACCGGGAGCCCGCGGGTCCCTGGAGGGAGACTGCTTTTCAGGGCTCCCACAACGGCGACTTCTCCCGCCCGAGTTGCGGGGTCGAAGAGCTCCTGGAGCGGGGCCTTACAGCACTGCCCCGCGCGGCTTGGAATGGCCGCAGGACTCTACGAGCGCACGCCGGGGGCTCCAACACCAAGACCCGGTGCGCGACCTTGCACCACCCGGCGTGGCTTTAATGGCCGCAGGACAATCGCCATCGCCAGCCGGGGGCTTTGACTTTGACTCTGACATCGGGGGGGGGGAGAGTGCAGTGGAGAGATAAGTTTTTTTGGCCTTCCATCACAGCGATGTGATGGATGTTTATGTAAATTATATTGTGTCTTGGGTCTATTTGTTTGTAATGTATGGCTGCAGAAATATCATTTCGTTTGGACCTCAAGGAGTCCAAATGACAAATAAATTGAATCTTGAAAGCGATACCAAGTGACACCTTGACCAGGAACATTGCACCATTTGATGGGCCTGACCTGTTCTCTGTGGAGCAGAAGAACTGGACCCAGGGATTGAGAACGTTCCCCTCAGATGTGGGTGGAAGGTACACGGCCTCAGAGAAGCACGTCAACAACAGTTTCAGCAGCTCTGTCCTGAGGGAACAAGAAAAAGCTTTGATGAGGGAGTTACACAGTGCTTTAAAAAAAAAGTAAATACCACCCTCTTGTACCGAACGTGATGCCAATTGAACTGATCTCATTACCCTGCACACGATCCATATCCCTTTATTCCCTGCACTACCATGTGCCGATAAACAGTAGAGGCCTCTTAAATGCCACTATCGTATCAGTTTCCTTCACCACCCCATATAATGCGTTCCAGGCACCCACCACTGAGTAAAAAAACTTGGCCCACACATCTCCATTCAACATTCACCCTCTCACCTTATTGTTATGTCCTCTAGTGTTGGACATTTCCAATCTTGGAAAAAATTTCCGGCGCCATTATAATGCTGCTCTCCTGACGACAAAAAGCAAACATAGCCGCTTCCCTCAATTACAACCCCATCCCCTTATCTTGTAATTGTGAGCTCTCAGAACGTTGCACTCGTTTCTACCTTAAAACCCACCTCAGGCGCAGCTTAATGATTCATTAACACCATGCATTCACCCATATGGTGTATATCCTGTAGGTATTTGACCCCCTTCTCAAATACTATCACCTTCCACTTATCCGGATTAAATTCCACCTGCCACTGCTTTGCCCAAATTACGAGATGACCAATATTATTCTGCAGTTTAAGATTGCCCTCTGTTTTTTAAAGAACACCACCAACATTCGTGTTATCTGGAAAACCTACAATCATTGTTCTTATATTCACACCTAAACTGTTAATAAACATAAAAACAGCTGAAGTTCCCAACACCAAATCCTGCAGTACTGGTCACAGGCTTCCAATCTCAAAAAACTCAACTACCCCAACCCTCCACCATCACCTGCTCTCAGCTTTGTATTATCAGGACAATTTTGAATCCAATTTGACAACTTGTTTGGATGCCACTTCCCTCACTGACAGATCCAGCATCTCTCCTTTCTCCCACAGCCACTACAGCTTTCCTCCCTCAACCACTGCAGCCTCCGTCCTCCCTCCGTCGGACATTCCAGTCTCTCTCTTCCCTCGGCCACTCCAGCCTCTGTCTTCTCTCCCTCTGCCAACTCCAGCAATGTCCGAGGAGATTACAGCGAGCAGGAAGGGCTAAATTCAAACCAAAGCTGCAACCTTTGTAGCACTGAGTCGCGTTGCAGCTATGTCCTCACCTGTTCAGGTCATGGATGTGGCTGTGAGGAGGTGAATGAGCAAAGCCCACCCCTGCCTCCCAGATGTACTCGCAGCTGTCAATAGAGTGAAGGTCCTCAGCAATCTCCTGTAGGGGTGTGAATAGGATCATAGAGTCAATGAGAAGTTCCACGACAATCACTCTCCATACATCACACATTTGCAGCCTCCTTCAATCACCACAACCCCACCTTCAATGCCACAGTTCCCAGCCTCCTCCACCCACATCCAATACCCACATATTCACACCCACAGCCTCTCCGGCACACTATCCTCCCATCTCTCCTTCATCCCCTTACCCACACATCATCCTGTCACGTTCCCACACCATCATCCTCCATCCCCACCCTTCCAATGTCCACTAAACTGTGTTCTTCAGTGAGGTTTTGTGTGCTGGGAATGGGGACAAGCAACGAGTGCCAGCATGCTTATTATTATTATTCCCATCATGGATTTAGATGCAGAGTAAAATGTTACTACAGTAGCTTATTAATCACCCTTAGATTAAGAACAGTCATGGCTTAATGGCAGAAAAACTGAGGGTGGTGGTGAAATAATGTTTCTCGGACTGGAGGCCCGTGACTAGTGGTGAGCCTCAGGAATCGGTGCTGGGCCCATTGCAGTTTATCATCCTTATCAACAATTTGGATGAGAGTTTACAAATCATAATTAATAAGTTTGCAGATGACTTAATTGGGACAAGGCAGATTACAGTCATTAGGCAGGAGCTTGGGAGGATAGACTGGAAGCAGTTGTTAATGGGCAAGTCCACAGATGACATGTGGGAGTCGTTTAAAGCCCAGCTGATCAAAGTGCAGGATCAGCATGTTCAAGTAAGGAGGAGAGATAAGGTTGGCAAGGCAAGGGAACCCTGGCTAACTAAGGAGGTTGTGAACGTGGTCATGAAGAAAATGGAAGCGCATGTCATGAACCTACAATCTGCCCACAGGCAAAGTATGATTCACAGTTGAACATCGAAGAGATTGCAGGACATCTTCAATGCTGTGTTACGTGGCACACACCAGAGGTATCAATTCAGGTTGTCAACCTCATACTGATCACTGGTAGAGTTCTCCATTCCCATTCTTCTTTAAATCCATGCATGGTTAAAAGCTGTGAGAATTCTTCTTCCCACATCTCTGTTTAATATCCTATCCTTGCAATCTTCAATGCTGCAGTTAAAGATCCTTTGCAACTTCTCCTTCTATGAAATTCCCTTTCTTTGTTGCCAATTACAACTTGTACACCGCCTCTTACTGATTCACCGCTGACATTTTTCTGCAGCGTTGACATCCTACATAAAATTTGCTGTACCAACATGTCATCAACCAGTAATGTTGATGCTGCTTCTCACTCCATAAATGCTGCCTGATTTGCTGAGAACGTCCAATATTCTTTTTTTTTTTAATTATTTAAATGATTTAGTATAGTAACTGGAATCCAACCAATTATTTGTGCAGGCTGATCACTACTTCTGTTTGTGCATCCTGTCCTTAATTATAATTAACATCCTAAATACCTTTTCACTTAACAAGAAGCTTTTACTTTGCTTTATTTGCACTTTTTTTTTTACATCATATGTATGTTGGGGAGATCCAACATCCTTTATACCTAGACTTTGAAGGAAAAACCCGACTAAAAGAAAAGAAACTTGCAACTTAAGATACCCGTAAACTAATGGTGAAGTACAATGTAAAAATATATTTTGAATAAAGATCACTGATATCCAAACTAAACCCTGAAGGATAACACCATTTGCCCGTTAACTGGTGGATGCTACTTCCTAGTCTTTAAACTTACTTCTGTCTATGGGACTGCATGCCTCTTAATAGTGAAAAACTTAATTGCATCAAAAACTATCCAACTGAATACTTCATTAAATGCCTTTTGGAAACAAAAGTCAGTTGGCTAAGTCAGAATAGAGCCCTCTGTCATGTACGCATTAAGTTAGCAAGCTTCAAACAGGAGCCTAAACTTCACCTCAGAACCTTCGAGCTGGAGAAGGAAGAACTCAGCAGTTTGTGCTCCTGATTGCAACTGATAAAATAGCAAGAAGATGGAAGCTCGTGTTATTACTGAAATATGAACTCCATTTTTAGGGAAGATACATCTTATCAGGATGCTGATTGCCATCTTGGTGTCCAAGTTAATTACATTGCCTTTTACAGCCTAAACAGCTATTGCTCACCTCTTTCATGGAGTCATACAGCGTGGAAACAGGCCCAGTGGCCCAACTTTCACCATGCCAACCAACACTAATCCTACCTGTCCACGTTTGGACCATAACCTTCAGTTGAAAGACTCAAGAATAGAATACAGATTTTTATTCAAAATACATTTGGCAGATTTACTTTGTACATCACCATTAGTTTAGTTTAAGTTGATTTAGTTGCAAGTTTATTTTCTTTTGGTCAGGTTTTTCCTTCAAAGCCTAAGAATAAAATAGCATGCACTTCACCAATGTGGGTTTTTTTGGTGGGAATTACAAGGCTACGTACATCAGCCAGCACAGATCAGTGTCCTCGGGATACGATACTGATGGATGGGTAGCAGCAATAAGTGGCACTGTAATCCCTTATGCCTCAGAGCCCAATATCAGCTGGCAATTGAACTAGATAAATGATCATTCATTTAGTTCAGCATCACTGAATATCCTACTATCCAAGAAAGGTTGGGGAAATCAATGAACCACAGTTCAATTAAACCAACTTTAGCAGTAGGGAAAATCCTAGAATCTATCATGAAGTTGGAGACACTTAGAAAATATAAATATGATATGCATAGTCAACATGATGTGCAAAAGCAAAATCATTCCTGACAAATCTCTAGTTGTTTGAAGTTATAATTAACAGGTTAGCTTTGGGCAAATCATTTATTATGATGTATTTGGACTGTCAAAAGACCTTCAATAAGATGCCATGCAAGAGCATTTGAATTAACATTAACCTTCCTTTTCTCTGTCTCCCTCTCCCCTGACTCTCAGTCTGAAGATGGGTCTCGACCCGAAACGTCACCCATTCCTTCTATCCAGAGATGCTGCCTGTCCCGCTGAGTTACTCCAGCATTTTGTGTCTATCTTTACTCCACATTTTGTTCCTTAATAACCAAACTACATAAATACTTCACCTGTCAAAGATTTTCATACCTTAAAAAAAATTGATCAAAATTTACTTTGGGTACAAAATAACATCAAGAATACCCGTGGTGAAAGTAGTGAGTGCAACTGATTATTGTTCATCATTTCTGTTCAATGGCAGGTCAAATAAAACATCCCCTTATTCTTTTGAAATAGATCTTTAAGAACTCCACTGGTAGAATGGAGACACAAAGAACTGCAGATGCTGGAATCTTGAGCAAGAAACAGTGCTAGAGGATCTCAGCAGGTTCAGCAACATCTGTAGAGGGAATGGACAAACAACGCTTCTTCAGACTGATCATAGGGGACTCGACCTAAAACATCGCCAGACTAACCAGCTAAAAGTTATCCAGCTTAATGCTTTTTTTCCGCTGGGGTTATTGATTCCCAGTTCTGAAAGGTGTTTAGAATCAAATGGTCTGAAGTTACCCAAAGAATCCTGGTGGATTTTCATAACAATCCTATCTTGCATGACCAGGTTTATTTTAACAACTTGTCACATTCACCATTAGCTTTGATCAAACAGTAGGAGGCAGCAAAACCCAACACCAGTAAAAACAAAGAACAATAGATGCTGGTTTAATACGCAAAAGGACATAAGGTGCTGGAGTAACTCAGCAGGTCAGACAGCCTCTCTGGAGAACATGGATAGGTGAAGTTTCGGGTCGAGACCCTTTTTCAAACTGATTGGGGGGGGGGGGGGGGGGCAAAAGAAAGCTGGAAAGGGGGAGAGGCAGTACAAATACTTTGGTAACAGCATGTTACCTGCCATGCTGTTACCAAAGCATGGCAGGTAACAGGTGAACAAAGCAAAAGGGGCTTTTTAAATAGGCAGATTATTGCGACAAAGGCCAGAAATAAAAACAAAAAATGTGGGACAGGATTGAAGAGTTGGGGATTGTGAAGCCTGACGGAGGAAATTTGCAGGAGGAAAACAGGGATGGAGGGGAACAATAGATGGGAGTCCAGGTTGTGTGCTGGGAGTTATGGGGGTGGGGGGAGGGGGAAGGGTGTATTTTGCAGGAGGGTAGGGGTTATTTAGAGGTTACCTAAAATTGAAGAATTCAATGTTCATACCATTGGATTGTTAGCCACCCAAGCGGAATATGGGGTTCTGTTCCTCCAGGGTATGTGTGGTCTCACTCTGGCAATGGAGGCCCAAAACAGAAAAGGTCAGTATGGGAATGGCAAGGGAGTTAAAATAGTTAGCCCCCAGGAGATCGATTAGGCCTTGGAGGATCAAGTTCGAGTATTCAGGGAAACAGTCGTCAAGTCTGCGCTCGGTCTCACTAATGTACAAGAGGCCACATCAGGAACACCTGATGTAGTGACCGAGGGTAGAGGAGATGCAGGTGAACCTCTCTCTCTCACCTAACACCATACTGAGTGATCAGCTGTCAATTTATTTAAAAGAGAGAAAAGCCTCAGCTGACCAGAGGACATGTCATTTTTTGACCCGCTTGAATATCCAGCTTCGATTAGCAGCCAGAATTACATTAGCAGCCACAAAATGCATTAATATACTGCCTTCCAATATCTGGAACCTCAAAGCACATAATTGTTTTAAAGTGTAGTCTATGATGAAAGGAAATAAGGTTTGCAGACCAGTCTGATGAATTAGGATTACATAAACTGGAAAAGGGCTTAAGGAAAGGTACAGAAAGGGGGAAGAAGAGGTGGGGGAGGAATTGCATGAAAATAAGGATGAGAGATGGAGGGTCTCCCCCCCTCCCTCACTTTCTCCCATCGCCACCCTCATTCTTCCAAATGCACACTATGAGGTTGGACCCTCTGGGGGGGGTTGCTGATGGTGGTGTGTGTGTGTGTGTGTGTGTGTGTGTGTGTGTGTGTGTGTGTGTGTGTGTGTGTGTGTGTGTGTGTGTGTGTGTGTGTGTGTGTGTGTGTGTGTGTGTGTGTGTGTGTGTGTGTGTGTGTGTGTGTGTGTGTGTGTGTGTGTGTGTGTGTGTGTGTGAGTCTTGCGTGTGTGCTCCCTTCAGTTTCAAGGAAAAGGGAAGGTCTCATGACTTTCAGTCTGAAGAAGGGTCTCAACCCGAAACGGCACCCATCCCTTCTCTCCAGAGATGCTGCCTGTCCCGCTGAGTTACTCAACGTTTTCATGTTTATCTTTGGTTTAAACCAGCCTCTGCAGTTTCTTCCTACATAAAATGGAAGGTCTGCTGGGTTAAGGGAATCTTATCAGCAGGTTGAATTCTTTGTCTTGCACTGTCAATGACAATGTACAAGTGCAATTTTATGATTAGAGTGTGTTTTAGGGAAATATCCATCAGGTACAACAACTCCACACTAAACAATACTTTGATTGAAATTGCTGCACTCTGCAACAACAACTTGCATCAACAAACCTAGAAACCGGCACGTTTTGAGGATGTGGGAGGAAACCGTGCAAATTCCACACAAACAGTACCCGAGGACAGGATCAGGATCAAAACAGGATCTCTGGCACTGAGGCAGCTGCGCCATTATGCTGTATTATAATTTAAAAACACTATAAATATGTAAATAATGTTTTAAAAAAGAATATTGCCAAATGGGGAAAAGACCAACAATAAAATGGTTTGAGAAAGAACATGTTCCAAAGAAAAATGATTTGTACATGCCCAATGTCACCCACTCAGTCTTCAGGAAAGACAGACTTTCAGTTCATTTAGATGCCATGGCAATGCCTAAGGAGCCATGCCCAAGATATCTGGTGATATCTTAGCCAATGCCAATGTTGGGGTGCACATTGCATCCCACACCATTCCTTAATAATGATGAAGTCCAGGAGATGGTCATAGATGCCCCACCACCGGTAATAATGGAGTGGTCATTGGGACTCCAACTCATGCTCTGGCTATCACAAGATTGACTGCAGGGAGTATTGCTTTGTGTCCAACTGTCTTTTATTCCCCTTGCGTTTTGCTGACGCAGTGCTGGAAGAATTCAGGGCTGACACTGGGTGCCTAAAGTGCAGAATATCTTATCCTTCTACACAAACTTTCCTCAACTTCACAAACATAAAAATGGCTCTGACCAGAAAGTAGTTGGAAGTTTCGAGTGACATACCGGTCCAGGCTTCCTGTGACTCTGGACAGTGAAGTCAGGACAGAAAAGCAGGTCAGCGATAGCGAGCAACAACGATTCAGCAAGAGGCCGAGCATTCTCGTCATTTCCTTCACAGGCCTGAAAATGCAAAGAGAAAAACAGCCATTAGCAGAGAGCACCAAAACCTTTTCCCATTGCCATCTAGAACAAATAACATGGAACGCAGAGAGGTACCACACAGGAACAGGCCCTATGGCCAACAATATCTATGCCGATCATGATGCCAAGATAATCATACTCTCATTTCACTCCTACCATCGGGACGAAGGTATAGGAGTCTGAAAACCATGACCGCCAGTTTAAAGATCCACCCAACAACCACTGAACCCGACATAACACTAACCAATGAACTATGTCTTTGGTTTCACTAAGGACTATGGGTTTTGTTTTGCACTTTCTAGGGGTTATTAATTAATTGAATTTTTAATTTATTACATTTTGTATATGTTACAAGCATGTTATGCTGCTGCATACAAGAACTTCATTGTCCATTGTCCATTGTCAATACATATAACAATGAAACACTCTTGACATTCAGCAGATGTTCTATTGTTTTGTAGTGAGACAAGACCACAGGAATTACCTAAGGTTTTTATGGCACAGGGACAACGATATGTCAAAGGACATTGTTGAGTATCGGATGCGTGTGCACGTCTTTGGGAACAGTCCCTCTCCTGCCATCGCAATCTATGGGCTAAGATGTGCTGCCCAGAAGTACTGGCAAATAATACTAAGGATAACACAAAGAGAGTTTATAAGTACATTAAGGAAAAATAGGTAACCAGAGAGGAATGGGACCACAGAGGACTCAAAGCAGTCATCTCCCGTGGAGCCACAGGAGGTGGGTAAGGTCCTCAATGAGTATTTATCTGCTGTTTTTTTACCATGTAGTAAGACACGAGTACTGAGGAAACTTGGGAAGTGTTTTAAAGGCAGTCAGTGTTGCAGTCGAGGAAGTTCTGAATGTCCTAACGCACATCAAGATAGCCAAATCTCCCGGGCCCAATCAGGTATATCCAAGGAAACTGTCGGAAGCTAGAGAAGAAACTGCAGGTGCTCTGGCTGAGCTGTATGAGTCATCATTAAATGCACATGAGCTGCTGGAAAATTGGAGGGTGGCAAATGCTGTGCATCTATTTAAGAAAGGAAAAGTACGGGAACTATAAGGCCATATTTAACATATTTGATAACGTGTCACACATGAGGCTGCTAAAGACGATGAGAGCCCATGGTATTAGAGGGCAGATGCTCATGGATAGAAGATTGGCTGAATGGCAGAAGGCAAAGTGTGGGAATAAAAGGGGCTTTTTCTGGTTGGCTGCCAGTGACTAGTGGTGCTCCACAAGGGTCAGTTCTGGAGCCCATGCTCTTCACGTTGTAATTTAATGATTTAGATGAGAGGATTGAAGGCTTTGTGGCCAAGTTTGCAGATGATACGAAGATAGGTGGAGGGGCAGGTAGTGTAGAGAAAGCAGGGACTCTGCAGGAGGACTTGGACAGGTTGGGAGAGTGGGCTGAGAAGTGGCAGATGGAATACAGTGCAGCAAAGTGTGCAGTCATGCATTTTGTTAGTAGGAATAAAGATGTAGACTGTTTTCTAAAAGGAGAGAGGATTCAGAAATCAGAGATGCAAAGGGACTTGGGTGTGCTGGTGCAGGACTCTCAAAAGGTTAATTTGCAAGTTGAATCGGTAGTAAAGAAGGCAAATGTAATGTTAACATTTATTTCAAGAGGGCCAGAGTATATAAACAGGGATATAATGCTGGTCCAGAGGAGGTTTACAAGAATGATCCGGGGATGATTGGGTAAACATATGATGAGAGTTTGACGGCACTGGGCCTGTACTCACTGGAATTTAGAAAGATGAGGGGAGACCTCAGAAAATTACCGAATAGTGAAAGGCCTGGATAAAGTGGGGAACGAGGGGGAAAGATGTTTCCACTCGTGGGAGTCTAGAACCAGAGGGCATAGCCTTAGAATAAAAGGACACGTCTTTAGAAAGGAGAAGGAAGGCCGAATGGCCTACTACTGCTCATGACTTATGAACATCTGTGGTGGGAAAGTTACTGGAGAATATTCTGAGGAATAAGATAAATATACATGCATTTAGTTGTGAATCTGCAGAATTCTCTGCCACAGAAGGCAGTGGAGGCCAATTCACTGGATGTATTCAAGAGAGAGTTAGATAGAGCTCTTGGGGCCAACGGAATAAAGAGATATGGGGAGAAAGCAGGAACTGGTTCTGGATGATCAGCCATGATCATATTGAATGGCAGTGCTGGCTTGAAGGGCTGAATGGTCAACTCCTGCACTTGTTTTCTATGTTTCTAGATAGAAAAGGGCTGTTTAGGGATAGTCAGCACAGTTTTGTACATAAGAGATTGTGTCTGATGAATTTGATTGAATTATTTCAAGATGTAACAAAAAGGGTTGATGAGGGCAGAGCTGCTGACTTTGTTCATATGGATTTCAGCAACCTTATTTCAACAACAAGGTTCCGCATGGTAGGCTGCTCTGGAAGATTGAATGGCATGGCATCTCAGGAAAGCTAGCCAACAGGGTAGAAAATTGGCTCCATGGAAGGATGTTTGCTAATTGAGGCCTGTGATTAAAGGTGTGACCTTAAGGATCGGTGCTGGACATATTACTGTTTGTGGTTTATATCAATGATTTGGACAAGAACTACAAGGCGTGATTAGCAAATTTGCAGATGACACTAAAGTGGGTGGTTTTGTAGATAGCAAAGATGGTTATCAAAGGTTACAGCAGGATCTTGATCACTTGGGCAAGTAGTTGGAGAAATCGTTAATTGATAACTGAGGTGTTGCATATAGGGAAGTCTAACTAAGGCTCAAACAACACAGTAAATGGCAGACCTCTGTGAGTGTTGTATAGCGGAAGCATCTACGAGCGCAAGAGCAATTCATGGTTCCTTGAAAGTGGTAACACAGGTGGAATAGAATTTTCCCTGGAGTAAAGGAGGCTGAGGCATGACATTATAGAAGGTAGAAGTACATAAAATCAGGAGAAGCATAGATATGGTAGATAATAAAAATATTTTCCCTATGATAAGGGTTTTAAAAACAAGTGATATAGATGTCATGTGAGAGGAAAGAGTTTTAAAAGGGATTGAGGAAAGGTGGGGGGTTTTTCACAAAACATGTTTGATATCTGAAACATTCAGAAAACTGGTGAAATCAGATGCAATCACTAAGACAGGCAAGGCACAGGAGTACAGTCAAATGGGATTAGTGTAGATGGGCAAAAAGATCAGCATGGGCCCGTTTCTCATGTGTACAACCATGACTTTCAAGTCCTGTTTGTGAAAATGGTGCCTTAATGGAAGCAAAACAATTTGAACATTTTAAATTTGTTTTTTTTTGTAGTTAGACAGAATTATTGGGAAATGTCTATATACATTCTGACATAAGCTTGACTGCAAAGACTGAAGCAGTGATGCCTTGTAATGTTGGAGAACCTGGGTTCAATCCTGACCTGTGTGGAGATGTATGTTTTCCCTCTGAACCGGTAGTGTGAGGAAGGAAGGAAAGCAAGGCAACTCCACATTGGGTTTCCTCCCATATCCACACAATATTCCATTTGATAAATTAGTAGGCTATTATGAATTGTCCCTCGCATGTAGCCGAGTGGTATGTTATGTGGGGAGTTGGTGTATCTCTCTATAATTCTAGATCAAAAATCAAACATGTTCTTAATTTTAAGATTGCTTTATGTAATCTCAATTTGAACAGCAGCTGCCCATGAATAATATCAGCACCTCAGCTGGATCTGTTTGTTTGAAACAGCAACTATAGCACCAGGGAAAATGACAAATGACTAACATTACAATTTGGAACTGCCACCTTTAGACAATAGACAATAGGTGCAGGAGTATGCCATTCGGTCCTTCGAGCCAGCACTGCCATTCAATGTGATCATTTACCTTTATTTTAAGGTAATTAGGTAATATGAAAATTTTAAATATGAAAATTTAAAATTTAACAATCGATGATGATTGAGGTGCTCACAATGACACTCAATAGGGTAGGAAAATATTCTCTCTGGTAATGGAAGAAGAACAAAGGGTGAAATCTTGAAATTAAACCGACTCAAGAATCAAAACAGGAAATGCCGAAAACATTCAGCAAGTCAGGAACCATCTGCGGAAAGAGAAACGGATCTAGCGTTTAAGGTCACTGTCTTTTTGGCAGAACTGAGGAAAGAGAGAGAAGGCAATATTATGTTACAAAATGAGGGCAACAGGAATGAATACGACAACAGGGATATCTGTGACAGGGTGATACCAAGTCTAATAGGAAAGTGGGACAGTTAGATGATAATTATGCTTTTTAAGTAGGTTCTATGTTGCGAACATGCCCAGCTAATCAAATTGGAGTAATGCAGAGAGAAAAACTGAGCCACATATGGCTGATTGGCAATGATGATCAATTCTGATACAGACATAAAGTGCAAGTCGCCTAAAGTTGTGGAACTCAACAGTCTGGATGGCTGCAATGTGCCCAGAAAGAAGGCGAGGTGCTGTCCCTCAAGTTTGGACAGGCTTCATTGGAAGTATTCAGGAAGTCACAGACAGAGTTCTGAAAGAAGAGGGGGGGGGGAGGGGGGGGGGGGGGGGGGGGGCCAATTAAAGTGGTGGGCATCAGGAAGCTGATGGTCTCCCCTGTGGACTGAGCGCAGGGGCTCTACAAAGCCACCACCCAATCTGTGTTTTGTTTCTCCTCTGATCGAAAGACAATGGGTGAAGTTTAAGGAGAAGTTGGTCAATGCAAGGACAAATAGATTGAACCAAACACACATTATTCTCCCCATTTATTTCAGTATTTTGAAGGGACTGCTCCCTGAACAACTCCCTGGTCCACTCTTCTACTCACTCCCTATTTTGTGGCATTTTTCACATGCACCTTTGACCTGGAACTATTTCCCTTCCCACCAACAAACCCTTCCAGATGAAGCTGCAATTCATTTGCACCTCTCTCAATCTAGTCTACTGCATTTGGTGTTCACAATGAATTTCTTCTCCATACTTGATAAACTAAATGTAGTTTGGGAACTTTGCTCTTGGAGAAGCATCCACCCCCTTTCAGTCCCTGAACTTCCTGTTATCTGTCATCTTAATTCTCCATCCTACTATGACCTGTCTATTCCTCACCTCCCAAATCGTTATAATGAGGTTCAACAAAGACTTAAGGAATAAAAGTTCATAGACAGAAGAGAGCCAAGAAAATAATTTGCTATGTTAGAAAGCCAATGTTGCTATACTACAATTAAAAAGTACCAACATATTTTTTGGGCTCTCTTCCTTAAAGGTCATCCATGATCCCATGACAATTTTGCCAACCAATATTTACTTCACCTTTGTCCAGACCAGATACTTTTTCATCCACTGAAATTAGTTTCTTATCAATTACCCCATCAAGTTCCTAGCCCTATGGCCCTCATTCCAATGTTACTCCAGCCAATATTGGGATGTGAAGTCTTCCAATACACCAATCCAACGTTCACCAACCTAAACATTAACTGCCCCCCACTGATCATCCCTTCTCATCTAGACTACGGGCAATATACGTCAGCCAATTTGCCTACCAACTCACAAGCCTTTGGGACATGGAAGGAAACCAAAGCACCTGGAGAAACCCCATGGACTAACAGGGAGAATGTGCAAACTACAGACTGATTGCACCAGAGGTTGAACCAGGGTCATTGGCGCTAATTTCATGACCATGTTACTGGCATAATCTTTTTAAAAACAAATTTTAAATACAAATTAATTCATTAATTTTTCGATGCCCAGATGCCTCCCTGGTCTGGTCCTCCACCACACAAGATTATGGCTGAAATAATCTTAGCCTCAACGCCACTCTTCGACACTCTCCCCATACCCCTTGACTCCCTTGTTCAAATATTCATCAATCTCCGCCTTGATTATATTCAGCTCTTTGGAGTAAAGAATTCCAAAGATTCATAACCCACTAAAACAACTTCCTCCTAATCTGTCTGAAAAGGGCATCCTTAATTCTGATATGGTGTCAGATAATTCTGGGTACCCCAACTCAAAGTAGTATCTTCTCAGGGCCCACACAGTCAATCCCATTCATTCTTTTACATTTCAACAATTCACCTTATGTTTTTCTGCACTCCTTTGGAATATGGGTGCAAAGGCCAGCTCTACAATGTCAAACCCTTCACGCAGGAATCAGCCCAGTGAACCTTCTTGTTAACGTAAGCACATTTGCCTTGCATAGAGACCATAACAACACACAGTATTCCACAATAACTCTTGCCAAGTTGCATCTAAACTGCTGGTGGAACTCAGAAGATCAGGTAGCATCAGTGGAGGGAAATAGAGAGGCAACATTTTGGATCAGGTCCCTTCTCAGAATTATTATAAGGGTCCTGACCCCAAACATCCTCCACTGATGCTGCCTGCCCCACTGAGTTCCTCCAGTCATTTGTTTTTTTGCTCTAGATTCCAGTAGCCTTTTGCATCTGCATCAAAACAGCCCTACTTCTATATTCCATACACCTTACAAAATAACAGATAGTTGAATCTTACAGCACAAAGAACTGGCCCTTTAGTCCACATTGTCTCTACCAAGTTAAATTAATCTCCTCTGCCTGCATGTGATTCATATCCCTCCATTCCCTTCATATCCATGTGCCAATTCAAAAGCCTCTATCATATCTGCTTCCATCACTACCTGTGGCAGTGTGTTCCATGCACTCACTACTTTCTGTGTAAAAATCGTGTCCTGCACATCTCCTTTAAACGTTCCTCCTCTGACCTTAAAGCTAGGCACTCTAGACTGACATTTCCACCCTAGGAAAAGGGCTCCGACTGTCTACCCTATTTGTGCCTCTGAATTTTATATATTACTATCAAGTCCCCTTCAACCTCCACAATCCAGAAAAAGCAATTCAACCTCTAAATATAGCCAATCCAGACAACATTCTGATAAATTAGCATTAAAATGACACCCTATGCTCCAAAGCCTCTATATCCTACATTTCATGAATTTCTGCCATTATCTCCTTAATAATGGATCTTTTCCCCCAATAACAGATGTAGCCATACAGCACAGAAATAGGCCCTTTGGTCCAACTTGTCCATGCTGACCCAAGTGCCCATAGCCTGACAGATGTTACACTATTGGCCTGCATTCTATTTAACTTTTGAACAGTGGCTTCCGATTCACGAGTCCACAACCAAACCATAAAGGCGTCATTCCATGAATCCATGCAGCCCGAGGGAAAGGTACAGCATACACCTACCCCTCCACGCCCTGCACCAGGGACTGTCGACCAAAAGAAGCCTCTCCAGTCTGGGTCCTCAAAGATGTACGGCAAGATGCGGGTCATCAGCTGGGTGCAGTTTATCATAACTTGCTTCTCCTTCTCACTTGTACAGCCTGATTCTGCTCCTTGCACCAACTTTTCAACAGCCTGGAAGAGCAATAAACGATCAATTATTTATATTTTCACACACACACACCGATGAAGGAGAGACAGGACAGTCTGCATTTATTTTATACACACAGACACAAGAGCCCCTCAAGTCTACATTTGTTTTGCTTAGAGCAGAGTTTGGTTCTGGAGGGACGGATAGAGGTACACAATTTTGTGAAAAGTGTAGATTTGAGGAAACATTTCCCCATAGTAGATCTGGATCAACTGGAAAAAATGGGCCAAGGAACAAAATTTAACTCCAAGAAGTACAAAGTATTGTATTCTATAAGTTAAACTCGAGCAGGGACTTATTTTACTGGAAAAGAGCATCAATATCAGCATGAAAGCAACATTGCCAAGTGCATTTGGGCCCTCAACACTGGGAATATCAGATTGGGAGAAGATTATTGTTATGCTGGTGGATTTGGAGAAATTTGCAGAGACTATTTGTGGTATTTTTCCACTGATTTGAAGTATCTGCTGTGAGTAGTCAAAAGATCAAAAGCATACAGGGATTACAAGTGCCCCATAAAAGGCAGGTTTAGTTTAGAGATACAGCACGGAAAGATACAGCCCTTTGGCCCACCGAGACCGCGACGACCAGCGATCCACCGCACATTAACACTATCCTACACACACTAGGGACAATTTGCACATACAGCCTATCCACCAAGCCAATTAACTTACAAATCTGTACGTCTTTGGAGTGTGGGAGGACACCGAAGATCTCGGAGAAAACCCACGCGGTCACGGGGAGAACGTACAAACTCCCTACAGACCACACCCGTAGTTGGGATCGAACCTGGGTCTCCGGCAGTGCAAACGCTGTAAGGCAGCAACTCTACCGCTGCGCCACTGTGCCGCCCCTATTGTGCCCCTTTCTCTCAGACAGCCTCAGGCTGTGTTGTAACTCTGAAGGCAGTAGTAATCATATTCATCATCAATGTCAGCCTTTGCTGAGATTGACTCGAGGGATATGGGAAGTAGTCCACACAGAGATCAAGTGATTTCTGTAACTTAATTTGGAATCCTGACCTTACATGACTGACATTTTCATTTAAGAATTTGAATTCAGTGCAAAATGCTGTTCTTGTCTATCTGACTGGAACACTGGAGTAAGCGTGTTAGTGATTCACATAGCCAACACTGCCATTGCACAGATGTAGCATTTATACAGCATCTCAATCAGCCATGAGGTGAAAAAGTCAAAAGTGGTTGAGTTACCAAGCTATCCACGGGACTACAGCTAATACATGGGGTACAGCGAATAGGAATCTTGCACCAATGTTGTTTCCATTGCAGAATCTGAACCCTGGTGGTTGAGCTGTCATACACAGCCATTGTTTGTGCCTGTGCGCAGTCAGTAGCACAGCTCTGCCATTGTCTACTCGGTCAGTTAAACATGCGGGAGAATGGGTCTTGTGTTAAAACCCCGCAAAACAAAGTCTCTGACAAACTGCTCTGCTGAAGAGCACTGTCATCTAACAATGACAGTTCATTGCCAATGTGGACCACTTCCCATTGAATTGAATTCCTTTATTGTCATTCAGACCTTATGGTCTGAACGTAATTTCGTGCCTGCAGTCATACATACAATCAAACAATAATAAACAACACTAAACACAAATTAACATCCACCACAGTGTATCCTCCAAGCACCTCCTCACTGTGGTGGAGGCAAAAATCTTAGGGCTGCAGTCTCTTCCCTCCTCTTCTCCCTCTGCGCTGAGGCGATTCCCCACGGGGCGATGGCACAAACATTCCCGCGGCTCACCGTACCCTGCAAACGGGCCGGCTCAAACACCCGGTCCAGAGGTCGGCATATCTCTGGAGTCAATCTCAGCAGAGGCTGTCATTGATAATGATACTTATTTCTGCCTTCAGAATTCCAACACAGACTGAGGCTGTCTGAGATAAAGCGACACAATACCTGTCTTTTATGGGGCTGTAGTACTGGTTTCTTCAAAGGAAACTTGACCACATTATTCAGTTCAAGTGGTTGCCTGAGAACCACAGTGCACCACAAAAGCTGAAGTCCATGAAGGAAACTCACCACGTTTCCGATTACTGAAAGGCAGGGGGTTTCCCACACCACGGATTGTGGAACTGCAAACACTGCAACTAACAAGAGCAGCAATTGGAACACCGGCACAGCAAAGAAAGTAGAGAGAGTGTGCAGGGAGATTTACTGGTTCCCTTCCAGGGAATGAGACTTGTACTATGACTAAAGAATGAGACTAAAGAAGATGAAATAGTTACCCTTAGAGCAGAGAAGATAAAGAAAGATATTCAAATCACTAAATGATTTGATAGAGTGAATAAGGAAAAGCTGCCCTCACAGCCATATTGATAATCACCATTACCTTAAGTCTTTGGCTGTCTGAGGGAAAGGACGTTTGAAGATAACAAGCAAAATGGCCATGAGGGAATTTCAAAAAGGAATTTTATAAATACTTGCAGGGGAATAATTGCAGAGTTTTGGGTAAAATGCAAAGGATTGATCATTGGAATAGATGTTTAAGAATCAGCATAGTCTGTTGGGTCTAATTCTTTGTAATATGATTATAAAGCCAATGAACAAAAATTAACAGTAATAAGGAGTGGCATCCTCAGTCCACTGTTCTCCGGGGGATATATGGAAGATTGGAGAGGAGGGAGAGTGCTTGGCAAGCACATAACCTGTAGCTCCTTTACCTGTAGCAGTGTTCCTCACATTTATTTTCATCCAAAAATCTTGGTCTACAGGAGGGTAGTTTTATACTCATGCTTTTGAACAAGTTGATGCTGTCACCTGATTTACTGGGCAAGGTGTTAGCATTGTGCTAGAATAAAAAGGTTCAATTCATGATTAAATTTGATGTTATATTCTTCCAGGGTTCACAGTCTCCAGAAAAGCATATACCACTCAGCACTGATATGAAGAGGAGAAATTCCATCACCGGGGGTTAGTGAATCTTTGGAATTCCTTCCACAGGCTCAGACACCACATATCCAACGCAAAGATCGGTAGGTTTTTGAACATTACGGGAATCTTGGAATATAGGATTGGTGCAACAATTCGAGTTTCACTATACCTTCATTGGTACATGTAACGATAAACTGGCCTTTGAAAGGGTGGCTAAAGTAAGAGATCAGCCATACTAAACGGTTCAGCAGTGCAAGGGGCCGAATGGTCTCTAATGTCTAATGTTCTCTAGTTGCATCCTGGATCAGTAATACAAATGGGAAGCTGTAAACTAATATTTAGAGAGTATTTGACAACTGTTGTATGTTGTATTAGTCCTTATTCTGATTCAGGATTTCATGAACAGCCCCAAGGCTTCGACAACTGCCAATAAACGCTTTGTGGTCAATCTGCACTTTGATACCTCATTCTCTTCACTGGAGGAGCAGTTGACAACCTTAGTCTTAGATGTATGCGATCAACAAGGACTGAGCACAAGAAACTTTTCACCAGCACATGTTCCAACATTCTATTGGGTTTGCTGCACAATGTTTTCCAGAACATAAATTCTTGAATCCTTGCGTACATTAGCAAATGGTCAGTGAACAGAAAATTTCAGATGGCATCTAACCTATGCTGTACCTTCCTTGGAAAGAATTAGATGGATGGAACAGTATTGTGGGAGCCTTTCAATATATCCAAGCAGCAGCTCACAGCACCTTGATACTGTGGGATTAAGACTACAGCTGCTGGAACCTTGAGCACAAATCAAACAGCCCCAAGGCATTTTACACAAACATTCCAACTAACACTGTTATAAAATTATTAAAGGATTGGACACGCTAGATGCAGGAAACGTGTTCCCGATGTTGGGGGGAGTCCAGAACCAGGGGCCACAGTTTATGAATAAGGCATAGGCCATTTAGAACTGAGATGAGGAAAAACGTTTTCACCCAGAGTTGTGAATTTGTGGAATTCTCTGCCTCAGGAAGTCGATTCACTGGATGCATTCAAAGAGAATTAACTAGAGCTCTTAGGGCTAGCGGAATCAAGGGATATGGGGATAAGGAAGGAACGGAGTACTGACTGTGGATGATCAGCCGTGATTACATTGAATGGTAGTGCTGACTCAAAGGGCCATATGGCCTACTCATGCACTTATTTTCTATGTATCTATACACTTTTATTCCAAGAGACCAGATGGAGTGCTTACCTTGTAGCACAGGGTAGCTAAGTTGGAGGGCGATTCCTCTCTGACCGCTCTTATCTCGGCTGCTGGCACCAAAGTGAACACATCCTGGATGGATGTGGCTGTGTCAGCCCAAAATTGGTCCCAGAAAGCATCATCAGTGGCTTCAACTGGCTACAAATCACAAGCAGCATGGGTTACAGAGGCAAATCAAATCACACACGTCATTGAATTAGGCTTTTAGATCTGCTTGATTAAAATACTTTTCATACCACAAACACTTCCCTTAAACAATTAACATGATAAACTACCCCAAGGCATTTTACACAAACATTATCAACCAAAATAATTTGATTCAAAGACAAATAACCAAACCCTTGCTCAAAGCAGTAAGCTGGATGAAGCATTTTAAAGAACAGAAAGTTGGAAGATTTATGAGAAGAATTAGAAAGTTTAATACCTCAGCAGTTAAAGTCCATGGTAGAATGACAATCAAATCCATAACAGGCAACAGGTAGATATCTTGAAGGATTCTAACGCTGGAATGTATCATTGGGGAAGAGAGGGGCAGAGTCACCTAACATCATGAGAAAGCATTGGCATAATGACCGAGAGCTTAGTCAGATGGTTTAAAGGAATTATTTAAAATGGAGGAATAGTTTGAGAGATAGAATTTTGGGAGATAATTTCAGAACCTAGGACACTGGAGAAAGAAGGGCTGACTGTTAATCTTGGAATATTTTTGATTGTGTCAAGGGACAGAATGAAGAGATCTCACTGGGTTGTAGAGTTGGAGAAAGATAAGCAAAGGTGGGGACACAATGGGATTTGAAAACATAGGCATGAGTGGACCAGAGGTAGCCACAAGTCAACACTCTCGAGCTGTGGGAATAAGAGGCAAGCTTGAAAATCAACAGGGACCACATTATTGGACGAGTTCAAGTTTACAAAGAGTGTAGGTAGAAAGCTAGTCAGATTATTAAAATAATTAAGACAGACACCAGAGATATTGCCTAGAGCCTCAACAAAAAAAATAATAAGGCAGGGACAAAGACCTGCCACATTATAGAGGTGGAAGACAGGGGGCTTGGAGATGGTTAAAACGTGCAATTGTTCTCTCAGCTCACGCTCAAATAGATGTGCATTTGCTCAGCCCATTTATCAAACCTACTAATCTATTCCTAAACCTGCACATTACAGATTTCAGACTTACAGTGCATTCAGAAAGTATTCAGACCCCTTCACGTTTTCCACATTTTGTTACGTTACAGCCTTATCCTAAAATGGATTAAATTCTTTTTTTTTTTTTTAAATCAGTAATCTACACACAATAGCCCACAATAAAATAAGTGAAAACAGGTGTTTAGAAATTTTTGCAAAATAATTAAAAATAAATAACTGAAATATCACATTTACATAAGTATTCAGACCCTTTACTCAGTACTTTATTGAGGCACCTTTGGCAGTGATTACAACCTCAAGTCTTCTTGGGTATCACACTACAAGCTTGGCACACCTGTATTTGGGTAATTTATCCCATTCTTCTCTGCAGATCCTCTCCAGCTCTGTCAGGTTGGATGGGGAGTGTTGATGCACAGCTATTTTCAGGTCCCTCCAAAGATGTTCGATCAGGTTCAAGTCCGGGCTCTAGCCGGGCCACTTATGGACATTCACAGACTTGTCACAAAGCCACTCCTGCGTTGTCTTGGACGTGAGCTTTAGGTCGTTGTCC
This sequence comes from Leucoraja erinaceus, assembly GCF_028641065.1. NCBI lineage: Eukaryota > Metazoa > Chordata > Chondrichthyes > Rajiformes > Rajidae > Leucoraja > Leucoraja erinaceus. The sequence goes on along the minus strand of NC_073399.1, from coordinate 20,405,431 downwards.
TGTTGGAAGGTGAACGTCTGCCCCAGTCCGAGGTCCTGAACGCTCTGGAGCAGGTTTTCATCAAGGATCTCTCTATACTTTGCTCCGTTCATCTTTACCTCGATCCTGACTGGTCTCCCAGTTCCTACCGCTGAAAAACATCCCTACAGCATGATGCTGCCACTACCATGCTTCACCATAGATATGGTATTGGCCAGGTGATGAGCGGTGCCTGTTTTCCTCCAGACGTGACACTTGGCATTCAGGCCAAAGAGTTCAATCTTGGTTTCATCAGGCCAGGGAATTTTGTTTAGGTGCCTTTTGGCAAACTCCAAGCGGGCTGTCATGTGCCTTTAACTGAGGAGTGGCTGCTGTCAGGCCACTCTACAATAAAAGCCTGATTGGTGGAGTGCTGCTTGTCCTTCTGGAAGTTTCTCCCATCTCCACAGAGGAACTCTGGAGCTCTGTCAGAGTGACCATCGGGTTCTTGGTCACCTCCCTGAATATGTTAGTAAGTCTCTATCCTAAGGCCCTTCTCCCCCGATTGCTCAGTTTGACCAGGCTCTATGAAGAGTCCTGGTGGTTTCAAAGTTTTATTTAAGAATGACGGAGGCCACTGAGCTCTTCGGGACCTCCAAAAAATGTTTTATACCCTTCCCCAGATCTGTGTCTCAACACAATCCTGTCTCGGAGGTCTACAGACAATTCCTTCATCTTCATGGCTTGTTTTTTGCTCTGACATGCACTGTCAACTGTGGGACCTTATATAGACAGGTGTGTGCCTTTCCAAATCATGTACAATCAATTTAATTTACCACTTGTAGACTCCTATCAAGTTGTAGAAACATCTCAAGGATAATCAATGGAAACACGATACACCAAAGCTCAATTTTGAGAGAGTCACAGCAAAGGGTCTGAATACTTACATAAATGTGCTTTTTCAGTTATTTATTTTGCAATAATTACTAAACACCAGTTTTCACTTTTATATTATGAGGTATTGTGCGTAGATTGACGATTAAAAAAAATGACTGTGACCAATTTTAGAATAAGGCTGTAATGTAACAAAATGTGGAAAAAGTGAAGGGGTCTGAATACTTTTTCAATGCACTGTATACTTTCTTCCTGATGGCAGGAGTGAAATTCGAGGGTGGCCAAGGTGGCATGGGTCCTTGATGATGATGGCTGCTTTTTAGGGACAGCACCTCTTATGGATCCCTTCGATGATGGGGAGGTCAGTACCCGCGATGGACTGGGCAGTATTCACAACTTTGGGAAATCTCATGCATTCCAGGCCGTGATACAACCAGTAATGCTCTCTACCTACATCTGTAAAAGTGCAAGAGAGTATTCGTCAACATACAGAATGTCCTCAGTCTAAGGAAGTAGAGGCGTTGAAGGGCTTTCTTTATGATTCCATTAATAAGGTGGGTCCAGAACAGATCTTCAGAAATATACATGCCCAGAAATTTGAAGTTTTTGGCTCTCTCCACCGTCTGTCTCTTGACCATCAATGAAGACAGCTTTGTGTCTGTCACAGGTTTGTGGATCCTTGACCTTCCCCTTCTAAAGTCAACAATCAGTTCCTTGGTTTTACTGATGTTGAGAGCAAGGCTGTTGTTCTAGCACCATTCGGTCGATCAATCTCCCTCCTATACGCTGACTCCTTGTCATCTTTAATTCATCCAACGTAGGCAAGGATGGAATTGTGGTGCCATTAAGGTGCTCCTGTGCTGATGGTCATCAAGGAGGAAGTGCTACTACCAATTTGTGCAGATGTGGTCTGTTGATGAGGAGGTCGAGGATTCAGTTGCAGAGGGATGCACAGAGACCCAGTTCCATGAGGTTGGTAACCAGTTTGAAGGGAATGATGGTGTTGAACGCCGTATAGTCTGTGAACAACAGCCAGACGTATGTTTTTATTGTCCAAGTGATCCAGCGCAGAATGAAGAGCCAGCAAGATTGTATCCCCCATTGATCCATTGTGGCAATAGGCAAATTGTATTTGGTCCAGGTTCTTGCTGAGGTAGGAGTTGAGATACGCCGTAACCAACCTCTCAAACCACTTCATCGCCACAGGCATTAGTGCTACCGGTTGGTAGTCATAATCTATCTTACAAACCTTCATGCTTTCTTCTTGAAATATACCACTGGGTATGTTACCACCACACTTTTAGGCACAGCATTCCAGATGCCACTAAAGATGAAAAAAAATTCCCTCACATTCCCTTCCCAATACTAACCACAATATTCATGAGTGGAAGCACTTTTTTCCCCTGCTTATCAAAACACTTATTGCTACTTTTGCAGGTGCATATTTGTTTTTGAAACAATGTCATTTTTCGCCCGGCATGTTTGGGACAGAGGAAGGTGGACAAGCTCTATCAAATATACAAGAGAGTCACAAATATACAAAATATACAAATACATCAGACTGTGAAAAGCACAGCCCTGTATCATGGGACACTTCCTTTCCACATTGGCCCAATTAATCAAGACCCAGTTATAATCCTAAATAGTCTCCTTCACTATCCACTACACCACAGGTTTTAGTGCCATTAGCAAACTTATCAACATGCCACCAACATTCACATCTAAATTGTACATACTGTCCTCAATCGTCTTGATCACCTTTTTAAAAGAAAATCAAATTCATGAGATATAATTTTCCATGCACAAATCCCCAATTGGTCCTCACCTTTCTAAATGTATGTAGGACATGTCTCTCAGAATCTCCTCCAATAACTTTCCCATCACGATATTAGGATCACCAGTCTGTAGTTCCCTGACTTTTCCTTGAGCCTTCTTAAATGGGGGCACATTAGCCACCCTCCAGTCATTTGACACCTTGCCCTTGGCTATCGATGATAGAAATATCTCTGCCAGGGGCTCTGCAAATTATTCCCCAGTTTCCTTACAATGTCCTAGGATATGCTTGATCAGGTCTCTGGATTTATCTATTTTTATGTAATTTAAGTTCCAGGCCCTCCTCTTCCGTAATTTAGCCTCTCTTCAAGACATCACATAACTTCCTAGAGATCCCCAGCATCCATGTCTTTCACTGCAGTAAATACAGACAATAAAAATCCACCGTACATCTCCAACAGTTTCACATAGTCAACTGCATTAACCTTTAAGGGTCCTATACTCTCTCCCTACTTTTTTCGCTCTAAATATAGTTGTAGAATCTTTTTTGAATTTTCCGTTATCTTACCTGTCAATGCCATCTTGTGTCCCTTTTATGCCATTCTGATTTCCCTCTTGTACACTACTATACCCCCACCCTTCAATTAAGGGATTCACTTGATTCCAACTACCACAACCGAACATATAGCCCCTTCTTTTCCTTGACCTGTGACTCAATATCTCATCATCCAGGAGTTTCTACTTCTGCCAGCCTTGTCATTCACTCCAATATGAACATGCTGGCCCTCCCATTTGCCACATGTCCCATTACCAGCAAGCAGCCTCCCTCAATCAACTTTTGAATGGTCCTGTCTCATGTCACTGGACTAGGACTTCAACTTTTGAACTAGTCCCATCCTTTTACATAATTATTTTAGCGATGTTATTCGAGACAAGACATATCAGCGATGTCTTCCATGGTGAAGACTGAAGCAAATTTTCAATACATCGTCCATTTCTTTTTTTTGCTGTTATTAATTTGCCAGTCTCATTCGCCAGAGACATTTGCCTTAGCCATCCTCTTTCTATTTATATATCTAGAGAAAGGTCAACTGTTTTTATAATACATGCCAGTTTCCTCTCAAAATTCATTTTCTCCCATGTTATAAACCTTATAGTCTTCTGCTGCTGGAAAATTCCCAGATCAACAGTTGTAATATCTCTTGCTTACTGTGTCTCTAAGCTTGTTTACCTGCACCACCTAGGACAACTACTCACTTATACCATTATAATTGCCCTCATTCTAAATTGAAACAGGTTACGGACAATGGTGATCATCTTAAAACTGCCTTTGGAATTCTTTCATACAGTGCACACCACTCCCAAGAGATCTCGAAACCACAAGATTGCCTATTAATCCTTCGTCATTTCACGTCCAAATCCAAAATACCTCTTCCTAGGTAGGTTCCACAGTGTACTATATCATGTCCCATATATTATACCCATGTTGTACAATGACGGACTTGAACAACTAGTGCTACACACCAGTGTTTAAGTGACAGAAACATCCTCACCGGTACTGGACCCAGTGCTATACAGATGCAGACATCTCCATCAGTACTGGATCCCAGTCTAAAACATTAACTAACCATCCAAAGCAGTAGCAGACCCCAGTCTTTTACAATGGCAGATTGGACCCCACCAGTACTGAGCACCAAATGTTAAATAGTGACAGATCTGTCCCAACCAGTACTGTATCCCAGTATTACAGTGAAAAGATCCATCTCCAACATACTATGCCAATATTTACACTGATAGACATGTCCCAACCATAAATGTGCTCCAAGGACAGTCCCACCCTCACCAGTGCTGCTGCTCAATGTTGTAAAGTGACAGACCCAACCCCACCAGTACTGGTGAAGGAGCCATCCCTAGCAAAACTGTACCAGCAAGTTACACAGTGACAACCATTAACACAATATACACACATCTAGAAATCCTCTCAGTGGGCAAAACCCAAGTTTCTTGATCATTATCAATACCTGCAGTGAGTTGCTCTTCACTATTTACATAGCCACAGAAATCCCAGTGATAACCTTGTTACAAAGCAATTAAGTACACAGTGAACAGTTTGTTTACGATTTGGTGACAAACTAAAAATCTACGTGGCAGGTGTAAAACGGCAGCGCCTGTTCTCTGCTGATGGACAATGTACCCTGACAGATGCTCTGTCCTGACGGATCCTAGTATAGATAATGTCCACAGTTGCCAAACCGACTAGGAAAACAAAAGTGAAAAGGCTATTCAATATATGTAATAGAATAAAAAGAAAAGCAAGCCGCGGTAGAAATCAGCAGGAAGAACCTCCGGCAACTAAGATTGCTCAGACTAATCTTAAATATTTTACTGCCAGAGGTGTATGCAAAACGCAGCAAATTCGCACAATATTTTCAGTAAACGAGTTTCAGAGGTTTAATCGAGAATGGTTCTGGTTGGCTCTGGGCCCGATGGTTTTTGTATCCACCTTGCGTTATCCCGCTTGGAAGCTGTCATCCCGGTAGAGGATGAAGCGGGCTGTGTGTGAGGTGAGAGAGAGAGAGGAGAACCGGGCAAGGCGAAGACCAGAGGGGCAGCAAGGTAGTGCGCAGTGGGAAGGTGGTACCGACCGCGGCGGGATGGACAGCCGCTCGGCGCCGCCGTCCCTGAAGGCCTTTCCGGACACCTGCTGCCGCCAGTCGAAGGCCCGGAGACGGGAGCCAAGCCGATGATACCGACCGCTCGCTCCAGCCCTCGCTACCTCCCGCTCCCCTCACCCACCTGAGTCCGGGTGGTGAGTTGGATCACCGCCTTCCTGAAGTGCAGCTTGGAGTCAGCGCTCCCCATCCTTCCGCCAGCGCTCGGCCGCTCGACTGACTGACACAGCGCTGCCCCGCCCACCCCGAGGCCGCCACGCCCACTGCATGACCACGCCCATCCACTATGGTGGTTGGACCACGCCCATTATACTGTCGCCTCGTCCATCACGAAATCGGTCCCGCCCACTTCCCCGCCCAGCGCGAGCCCGGTCCCGCCCACTGCCCCGCCCAACGCGAGCCCGGTCCCGCCCACTGCCCCGCCCAACGCGAGCCCGGTCCCGCCCACTTCCCCGCCCAGCGCGAGCCCGGTCCCGCCCACTTCCCCGCCCAGCGCGAGCCCGGTCCCGTCCACCGCCCGCCCAAGGAGGGGCGACAACCGCCTTCCAACCTCACGGACCATTGCGGATCTTCCCACGGTCTGAAGAAGGATCCCGACTCGAAACATCACCTGGTCATGCTGCCTGACTCGGTGAGTCATTCAGCGTTTTGTGCAAACCAACATCGGCGTGTCCAACAGTGCCTGACTAGTACCCCCCTCCAACTCCTCTCCCCCCCAATTACCCTGACGGTTTTTGTTTTGGATGGACTAAGGACGTGCCCTTTGGCCCACCTTGTCCATGCTGACAAAAATGACATTCTGGCCTCGACTCATTGCCCGCATTTAGTTCATATTCCTCTAAACCCTTCCTGTTCTATTTCAGTCTGAAAAAGGGTTTCGGCCCGAAACGTTGCCTATTTCCTTCGCTCCATAGATGCTGCCGTACCCGCTGAGTTTCTCCAGCACTTTTGTCTTCCTTCGATTTTCCAGCATCTGCTGTTCCTTCTTGAACATATTTCTATCCAAATGTCTTTTGAAAGCCGTAATTGTATCCGCCTCTATAACTTCCTCTGGCAACTCATTCCAGATGCGAACTGCATTCTGAATGAAAAGGTTGCTCCTGAGATCCCTCTTAAATCTCTTCCCTCCCTCTCATCTTTAGCCTAGGGTACTGCCTGTGTCGAGTTTGCACCGCCTTCGGCGCTCCGGTTTCCTCCCGCATTCCAAAGATATGTAAGTTTGTAGGTTTCTGTAAATTGTCCCCAGTATGTAGGATCCAAAACCTGGATAAAATAGAACTACAGTATGGGTGATCATTATTTGACACAGATCGACAGGCCGAAGGACCTGCTTCCATACTGTCTCTCTAAAATTAAATCAAAAAGTCAAAAGCAGTAATGGCCTGGCAAAGGAGCATAATTTCCCTGCACTGAACCAGGATCCCTTGATTCCCCAAAGATCTATCAATATCTGTCTTGAACATGTACAGTGACTTAGTTCCTCATCTTCTTTGGATGATTCCAAAGATTCATTGCCTTCCTCTTTGCCAAATCTCTTTGCATATTAATCCTAAATATCTGGCCCCTTACTTTGAGTCAGTGATACATGGTACTGGACAACCCAGCCAGGGAAACATATTTTCCACATCAGCCCAATAAAGCCTCACGAGAGTCTTATAGTTTTCAATGAGATGTCCTCTCATTTCTCAACAGCTCAAGGGACCCGAGGCTTAATCTGCTCACTAACTCCTTATTGGACAGTTCCCCAGAAAAAAAACCCAAATCAATATCACAAGTTAAGGTGTTTCCTAAACACTCCTGAAAGATAATTTCTATTTATTTCAACTTGGAATCTTGCATTTACAGCTTACATTTCAATCTCTTCCACACTGGGGAAAACAAAAACAGTTTGTTTTGCTGAACTTCACTGCAAGCGGATCCTGTTCAACATTGTCTTTACCCAATGAAGATTAAAAATAAAAGGGCAGCACAGCTTCAGTGATCCAGGTTCCTGACTTCAGGTGCTATATATGAGGAGTTTGCACGTTTAACCTGTGACCATACGGGTTTCCTATCGGTGCTCCAGTTTGATCCCACATCTGGGTTGATAGTTAACTGGACTCTCATCAATTGTTCCTTGTATATTGGGTCTTGTAGAATCTGGTGGAGTTGATGGGTAGGTAAGGAGAACAAAAAAATGGGATTAAGTGGCTGATCAATGGGATCAGAATAGATAAGACCTGATGGTCAGTGCAGTGGTGGTGGGCCAAATGGCTTGTTTCTATGCATTTATACTCCATGTGACTATCTTTTCCAGGTGTACTGTTATTGTATCCTTTTATTTAATTTCCAGTATTTGCCCTAGAACTGACATTAGATGACATGTCACTAGTTTTTTACTTTTTCTTTCTCTCTCCTTTCCAAAACTATGTAGTCATTTGTGTGCAGTTGGACAGCATCGTGCAGGGTGAAGCTCAGGCTGCAACTGCTCAACAATGAAGATAAGAACATAAGAACTAGAAGCAGGACAAGGGCATTCAGTCCCGCATGTCTGCTCCACCATGCAGCAAGTTCATAGTTATTTTTTTCCTCTGTGCCAACTTCCTGCACCAACCCGAAGTCCTTTGACTACCTCAATATCCCTCTGTCTTGATTCTATTCAGCAATAAGCCTCCATAACCTTCAGATAGAAAATTCCGAAGATCCAGCATCAATTGATAGTGTAGCCACACCTCCAGTCTAAGTATCATTACCTAATAAAGGATATCGCAGGGTTCATTCCTGGAACAAGAGTATTGCCTTATCAAGAGAAGCTAAATACAATAGGTTGAGTAATCCTGGAGTTTAAAATATTGAGAGGCATTGTTATTGAATCATGTAAGATCATAAGGGGGCTTAACGTAGTAGTCAAGATGTTTTCACGAGGAAACTTGCCTTAAGCGCAGAAAAAGACCCTGCAGCTCAACCGATCCATGCTGATTTAGATGCCCATCTATGTTGCACATTTGCCTGTGATTTACTCATATCTCTGTCAACTATTCCCATTTATGTTGAATTCGCCCTGCTGCTCCCTTTTATCTTTTACCCTATCACCTTAAATCCATGCCCTTTAGTCTGTGATTCCACTTCACTCCAAAAATGCATTCACACACTATCTATTCCACTCATAATTTTCTGCACCTCTTTAAGATCACCCCCCACCCACACCCCATCTTCATTACTCCAAGGAACAAAGTCCCAGCCTGACCAACCTTTCCCTATAGTTCGGGCCCTTGGATCCTGGCAACATACTCATAAAACTTATCTCTACACTTTCCAGCTTAATGATGTTTTTCCTTCAGCAGGGTAACCAAAGTGGTACACACTACTCCAAGTGCAACCTCACCAACATCTTGTACAATTGCAGCAAAACGTACTGCTGAGGACCAGTGTACCAAAAGACTTATTCTCCACTCTGTCTATCTGTGACGCCTGTGATTTGGTATGTTGACAAATACGCTATTGAACTTCTATGGTGTATGTTAGAGAGCATGAGGACTGATTACATCACAGCCTGGTTTGGCAACTCGAATACCCAGGAATGAAAGAGATTACAGAGTGGTAACACAGCCCAGACCATCACAGGTACTTACCTCCCCACCATTAAAGGGATGTATAGGTGCTAACCTATACCTCTGCTCAACTTCCTCGCAATAACCTCACAAGCCGAAGCTACCCCCTTAAAAAAACACTCTGTTCTCAATTGCTTTCCTTTATTTGGCTAATGAGCTTCCAGCCCTGCTCCTGAAAATGTAGGTTTTACTTCCACTGCTCCTGACTGGAAACGAGTGGGTGAATCGCAAATGAGGAGACAGTTTCAAAATAAGGGACTGTTCATTTAGTCAGAGAGTGATAGAAACAAAACAGAATCACCTTTAGTGCATCATATCTATGCCGATTATAAATTCACCCATATGCACCAATCCTCGATTGGTCAGGTAAGAGAGGAAGCGTTTAATGAAGCATGAAAAGTAAAGTTGAGGTCCTTTGCAGGTCTGGGTGAGTGAGGCCCGGAGCTGCGATACATACAGAGCGAGGGCCTGCCGGTGCATGGCGGACAACAGTTCTCCTCAAATGCTACCTGACCTGCTGAGGTACTCTGTGTATTCTATGTTAATACCATTCTTTATTCTCCCCATACTACAGCCGTCTGCCCCCCCCAGACCGCACCACACACTCCACACTGTAAACAATTTATAGCCACTAACTAGCATGGGATGTGGGATTTGGGAAACCGGAATACTTGATGGAAGCCAACATGGTCACAGGCAGAACGTACAAACTCCACACAGACAGCACCAGAGGTTACGGTCGAACACGGGTTTCTGATGCAGTGAGGCAGCAACACAACCCCACTGCACCACCCTCACCCTAAAACTTAGATACTCTCTTCTTGCAGAAAGTAGTTCTGGAATTCTCTGTCACAGAGAGTTGTGAAGGCTGGATCATTCGAAGTATGTAATGTGGAGGCAGATCAATTTTTGAATGATTGGGGGATTGTGAGCTCTGGGGATTTGGCACAGAGGAGGGCTTGAGGCCAGGCAGAGAGCAGCTTGATTGGCCAGGTAGCCTTCTCCAGCTATTCTGGATGAGCAAGTGTCTCCTTATTTCGGTTCTGAATGGCTTTCGGATTTATCAGCATTCAGATCTATTAATTTCTCCAATATTGTTTTTATTAGATATTAATTTATTTGATGTCTTAGTTTATTCTGGACCTGCTGGGAGGTTTTTTTTTCTGTTATCGAACTATTGACCAGTCCTCCCATAAGCAAGGGTGAAGTCCTGATCTTCTAACCTACCTCACTGCAGACATTGGACTTTTTCCTCTGGAACTGCGACACTGCACTACTGTAAACTATATTCTGTACTCTGGTATTTTTATCTTTGTACTACCCATTGTACCAGTGTATGGCTTGATTGTACACATGTATGGTATGATCTGATTTAATTGGATAGCACACAAACAAAAGCTTTTCACTGTACCTCAGTACATGTGACAATATTAAACCAATATCGTTGTCTGGTCCTGTAGCCTTTACTGTATCCAGTGCTCTCAGCTGTTCACTGATTTCGCTTGGAGTGAATTGAATTGGCGGGAGACTGTCTGCCGTGATGGTGTGGGCATCAGGTGGAGTCAGGATGAATCATTACTTGCTACTTCTTGTTGACCTTGGTGGTGAATCATCTATCCATTCCCTCCACAGACAGATCCACTGTGTTTCTCCAGCACACCCGATTGTATTTTGCTGAATGTTTCTGCCATGTGCATGTTTACAGAGAGGCACGTTCTTGGAGCCCCTCCTCGGATATCCACTTAATAATCTAATAGCTACTTCTGGCTGGACGTGGCAAGACTACTTTGATCAAAAAATTAAATCTGAAAATGTTGAAAACACTCAGTAGGTTAGGCAGCATATGCAGAGAGAGGACAGGGTTAACAATTCGGGTTGGAGATCCGCCCAGAGAACTGGAAAAGAGAGAAAACAGGTTAGTTGGAAGCTGCAGAGCGGGTGGGCAGGGATGGATAGGACAGATGGAATATTTCTAACAGAATGAGGCCACAGTTGCTATGAGGTCACAATCTCTCTGTACAACAATTCTCTGAAGGGTCCTGCCAGTTTCTCTCCTCAAAATAAATTTCCCTATTTTGCTAATTGCTTCCCTGATTACTATTTCCCACCAAAATGGTTCAACAGATCTATACTCTCCTCTATCCTTTGACGACCCTTCTCTCTATTCATGTTTGTATTGCCTGCAAACTTACTAGTCAGACCACTCAGAATTTTGGGCAAATTATGTACAGGTCCACCACTGATTTTCCAGCATTCTGGGTTCCAGATCCTTTCTGGATTATCCATTTTGTCAGGATTAAAGGAGGGCGGACCACCAATTGCTGGAAAATTGGTGGGGAGACCTGTGTGTTGTGTGGACCCCATGTGCCTTAATCTTCTGGTTCAACCTACCATGAGGGACCTTGTGGAAAGCTTTACTAAAGTCCACTTGTACAACACCCACTCTCCTATCGTCATTAATCACAAAACTCAATCAGGTCTGTGATGCAAATTTGTTGATGTTTGACGAATGTCATCGGGTTTGAACATCGGGATGTTTCGGGTTGTGAACGAAGTGAATATTCATTCTTTTTCTGTTGCTGGTTCTGGGGAGTCTCCAGAAACGACGACATCATCTTACAGGCCTCTGTCGTGAGGCCTGTTTTCACTTATTAACTGCGCACCGATTGTAGTCGGTAAAGTGGAGACATAAGGAATAACAGACGCTGGTTTACAAAACGAAGGCACAAAATGCTGGAATAGCTCAGCGGGACAGGGTCTCGACCTGAAACGTCACCCATTCCTTCTCTCCAGAGATGCTGCCTGTCCCGCTGAGTTACTCCAGCTTTTTATGTCTATCTCCAGGCTATGGAGAAAATGTATAGGTGATGTTTCTGGTCTGGACCCTTAGGTGATGTTTCTTGTCTGGACCCTTCAGACTATTTATTGAACAAATTGCATAGCCCAACGGGACTTGTGAATCTGAGGTTTTCACAAGCAGGTTGAATGATTTCACTACACAAATATGCCACATCCCTGGCTCCTTCCATTTTGGATAATCCGATAAACATCCGGCCCTGAGTTCCGCCGATAGGAAGCAGTCTTTGCAAGTGCGGTTGATGGGCAGGAGCCCCTCGCTGCTGTCACTGGAGGAGCTGGGAGGCGGGGTGTGGCCGCTGAAGGGTTAAGCGAAGCTGCAGCCAGACCGAGCCGTGCCGGCCCGGGTCATCCCGCGCTGATAGCGCCCGCCACGTCGGAGGCAGACAGCGCTCGGCACCCGGCCGGCACACCACACCACAGCGGGCCGCCGCCGGCTTCGGGCCGCCCGATGAAGCGCAGCATGGAGGACTACGAGACAGAAGATGACGAGCCGTGGTATGACCAACAGGACCTGCAGCAAGGTGGGGGGGGACAGTGTGAACGTTGGGGGTGACGGGGCTGGGGTGGGGGGGGGGAGTGTGAACATTGGGGGTGGCTGGGGCGAGGGGAGAGGAGAGAATGGAAAAGAGGGAGTGGGCAAGGTTTGAAGATGAGGTGAAAGGGGGCAGGAGTGATTTATGCCGAGACCCGGGTCCAGTAACTAGTATGCGTGTTGGAGAGACGGGAGAGGCTGTGACGACGGGATGGGAAGTTGAATAAAGGGAGGCGAGGAAGGGACAAAAGGAATGGAGGCGAGGGAGAGGACCATGATCTGCTTTTGTTCCCCATGGAGGACAATGTGGGGAGAGGAACTCTGAGGTGCGGTGAGGCAGTGGTAGAGGGAGGAGGGAAGGAGTCCGGCGAGGAGACCCGGCAAGCCGTTTTAAGAGGCGGCGGGAGAGGATCTGCCGCATTCACACCGGTCGGCTCTCTGGCGACAAGGGACACCGTAAAGGGAACGGGTCAGTTTGGACCGGAGGATGTTGCGACGGGCAGTAAAATGCGGATTGTAGGTTAAGGCTTGTTTCACTCATTGTGCTTGTAAAGCGACGGGTTGTAGTGAGTGGATTATTGTTAACGTTCTTGAGCATGAAGCGGTTTAAACACTCCCCAGAATTTAGTTTCGGTGATATTGTGTGGAGAGGTCCATTTGACCGCTACTCCTAATGCTTTATTTGTGCTGGGTTCTGCTCAAACGCTCACTCAAGCTACAGGGATCAAACGGGACCTGGCGATGTCACACTCGCCGACACTTTTCAAGTAGAACACACTTGACCTTCATAATCCAGTTATTCATGTGTACAAATCCGCCCAGCGCTTCTTAACATACAATCCGCTTTTCCAAAAGTCACATGATGTGTACAAAGAAAAGGCAAAGGATTTTCGTGTAGTATTTATGCAAAACTGAGGCCGGCGTCTCTGCATGCCGTTCAAATCCTGTCACACATAACGGATAATAAAATAACTCGATGACAGTAAACTACGTACTAGCGATGGCCCTGTGAGGATGCTAGCATTTTCTCTCAGTTCCTCCACCTCTGCTGTATCTGTTCTGCAGGTCAGTTTTCCCATTCCAGGGTTTCAGAAATGTCCTCCTTCAGGAAACGGGCTCCCCCCCCCCCCCCCCCCCCCAACACTATGGTCGATGGAGGCCTCAATCGCATCTCCGCCATTTCCCGCACATCTACTATCGCCCCGCCTCTCTTCAGATAGAACAAGGACAGACTTTCCTTGGTCCTCACCTTTCATCCCACCTGCATTCGCATCCGGTACATGATTCTCCCAACATTTCCGACGGCTGCAATGTCATCCCATTACCCGACACATCTTCCTGGAAGACAGTCCCAGTCTATCAATCCTCTACTTAAACCTCAAATAATCTAGACCCGATTATATTCTCATAAATCTTTTTTGCACCCTTTCAGGCTTAATGACATCCTTCAAGTTGCAGGGCGACCTGGTCTGTGCATCGTATTCCAACTATGGCCTTACCAATATCTTGTATCGCTGTAACATGATATTCCAACTCCTATACTCAATCCACTAATTGATAAAGGCTTAGTGCTTTATTCACTACCTGTGCCACAATTTTCATGGAACTATGAACCTTGATCTCTGTTCCACAACACACCCCAGGACCCTATCATTTACTGTGAAAGTTCTGCCCTGGGTTGTCCTACTGAAAAAGCAACACATCACATTATCTGAACACCATCTGCTACCATTTATTACAGGCTGAAAAATAATCCCCTACTCTCTGATCCAAGTTTCCAGCCAATTTTGCATCCAATTGGCTAGCTTGCAAGGATCCCACATGATCTAACCTTCCAAACCAGACTACTTGTCTAAGGCCTTGTCCATGTAGATAATGTCTACCGCACTGCTCTCATCAATCTTAAATTAAAAAAAAAAGAAACCACAGTCAAATTCATAACTATCTCGTATGCACAAAGCCATGCTGATTCTCCCTGATCACTCCTTGCCAAAGCATAAATCTTGTGCCCCAGAAATGTCTTCAATAACACAACTACTACTAGGCTTACCTGTAGTTCCCGTTTATCCTTACAGACTTTCATAAATAGAAACACAACATTTGCCACCTTCCAGTCTTCCAACACTTCAACCATGATTTTCCATGATATGAGTATCTCTGCCACGGACCCTGAAATTTCTTCCCAGCATGCCACAGTCCCAGAAATCGTGGGCATGGGTCCATCAAAGTAAAACACTGAGGTTTGCTGGTAGCCATATAGCACCCGGGAACAGGTTATGTGCAGGTGGGGATGGGTCTGTCATGTTTAACAATTGGTTGCAATACTGGTTGGGGATGGTTTGTCACTGTACAATACTGGGGTACAGTACTGGTGTGGACAGATCTGTATCACCAGTGTGTTTGACATTGCTGCAGTGGATTATAGGCTTCTCTTGACCAGTACTCTACCCCAGTGTTACACAGTTATGGATCCATCACCATTAATTACCCTGCTCATGATATACAGTGGCAGCCCCGATTACTACTGTATATTAGTGTTATGCAAAGACGTACTGAGTACACGAGTACTGAGGCCCAATATCCTAGAGTGACAAATTCATCCGCACTCCCATACCAGTACCGCTCCGTACCAGTACTGTACGCTGGTGCCATCGTGAAAGAATTGTCCCCACCAGTGTGATAGAGCAACTTCCACCAATATGGCTTGACAGAACTAGTACTGCACCCCAGCATTTTACAGCTCTTCCACTGGCACCATCTCTCCTTCCACACATTTGTCAGGTGCCTTCCGTACTCACTAGCATGTGGCTCAGAATAATCTGGTGAGGATTGTGTCTGAGGTCCCACTTCTTAAACTCTTTTCCAATTATTTCAAATTGACCACACGGATCTCATTCCTTTCCCTACCAATATCAATGCAGTCTGTTCAACTCACAACCTAAGTTAGTTTAGAGATGCAGCATGGAAACAGGCTGTTTGGCCCACTGTCCATGTCATACGTCAGATCACCTATTCACACTAGTTCTATGTTAACTAACATCAAAAGGGGAACAAATATGTTTAAACAGGAATATACTAAGAAGGTCTAAGATTTACACTGCATATGTGTGAACAGAAGTGTTTTAAACAGTGACTCAACTGTAAGAACAGTTGGGATTTTGATGATGTTGCAATATTACAGACCTGGATAAAAATAGGCAGGAACAAGTTCTAAATAGGCCTGATTTCACAAAAGAAATGGAAGATTGTCAGCATTGGCTGAAGAGAAAATTACTGGAGATGTCCTGGAACCACTGCGGACAAAATCTGTTTGGAATTGAGTAATAGAGGTGAAAATGCACCCCAGAAAATATTCTCCAGTATTGAGGTGTCCCCAATTTCAGTCATGGGGCTGCTTACGTGGAGCTTTGTAAGGCCATTCTCCAGGTCATTGTCAGCTCGCTCAATGAACCTTAGAAGGGGTTGAGCCATGCACTGAACACCCACTAGGGAAAGGCTTCTACCAACCTGCCCTTGCTGTACCTTACCCATTCTCTAACGATAAGAGAAGCAGATTTGTAGATAAATTTCAGGGAGATGTAAGAGTAATAAGTTT
Organism: Leucoraja erinaceus; assembly: GCF_028641065.1. Taxonomy (NCBI): domain Eukaryota; kingdom Metazoa; phylum Chordata; class Chondrichthyes; order Rajiformes; family Rajidae; genus Leucoraja; species Leucoraja erinaceus. Next base: position 20,389,558 of record NC_073399.1, on the reverse strand, counting down.
ATAGCATTAGGGGATTTCAGCTTCCCCAATGTTTACTGGGTTCGCTTTAGTGTGGTTCAGGTGGAATTTTTAAAGAGGGGGCCGTACTGGACTTAATTGTAGGGAATGACATCAGGAAAGTGGTTGGAGTGTCAGTGGACAAACATTTTGGAGATGGTGACCATATCACTGAAAGTTTAAAGGTAGGTAAGCAAAAGGAGAATGCTGATTTCAGTCATGTCAGTATTTGGTATAAGTAGTACGAAATGTGGAGGAAGGAACTGCAGATGCTGGTTGAAACCGAAGATAAGTACAAAAAACTGGAGAGCTGCAGCGTTGGAGTGCTACAACTTTGGAGTTACTTGGCTCAAACATTGGCCTTGCCCAGTGTTATTCATGTTGGGATGTAGATTTTGTTGGCAAAGCCTGGACTCTTGTCCATCCTGAATTGTTCTTGAGAGAGTTTATTCAACGCAGTATTCCATCTGGCTGCACCTCCCCATAGTTGCTGATCTGTCCGCAGTGTTTTACTGTGCGCACCTGTTCCCTGCCTCAAGCAGTGAATGCAGTGCTGCAGTAAGGTACCTTGGGACGCATTGAGGGAAGAAAGGTGCCATGCAAATACAAGTATTTTTCTTTCCGGCAGATCTGCACCTGGCAGCAGAGTTGGGGAAGACTCTTCTCGAACGCAACAAGGAACTGGAAGATTCACTGCAACAAATGTACACAACCAACCAGGAGCAGGTCCAGGAGATAGAGGTGAGGGGGGTTCAGGCTGCAAGACACAAGTTCAGTTACCAGGAGGGGTAGGGAGTCTCTGTTTCTTGTCTGTATGGAGATGGGACACTATCAGGCAGGCAGGTGGGACTAAGGGGAAAAAGAAATTGTTCGGCACGGACTTGTAGGGCCGAGATGGCCTGTTTCCGTGCTGTAATTGTTATATGGTTATAATGAGCCTAATTGGACCCTGCTGGTAATTACCTGCATTGTCTCGGTACCCCTGAATTGGATAGAAGGTAGTGTTTGGATGGAGGGATGAAGATGGATGCGTCAGCCAGAACCCCTAACTGTGTCGAGCTGGATAGCTTTTGTGGGATGAGGCTGAGTTTCCCTGTGTACAGGAAATTAATCAAACATCTGCAGATGTTCTGGAGGGCTGGCAACTTTATCTTCTCTTTCATGGAGTTATCAACAGTGAATGAGGAGAATCCACGAGTAACGCAAATTCTTCCAGTAAAGGCTTTGCACAAAGAGCAACCATACAACTTTACAGCTCAGCAGGCCATTCTGCTCATTGTGTCCATTCTAGATCTCTGAAAGAGCTGTCTAACTAGTCTCATGTCCCAACTACAGCATTGTCTTCCCTTTTGGCTCCATATCCAATTGGTCTTGGGTTTACCATAACATTTACTTACTGCTGCCTTTTTGGTAACAGATTCCAAATCACAATTCACTTCTATTTGAAAATCAAAAGATCTGTAGCTAGTGGAAATCTGCAATTAATAACAGAATACTAGAAAGGATTAGCTGATCTGGTAGCATCTATAGTCTCCATCTCCTCATAGGGTGAGGCAATGGTTGCGCTGGGGATAAGCTATTGAAATCATCTTGTTGATAGACATGAAAATTGGTCATCAATAGAGAGGAATAAGAGATTTGCCAAGACTTCCTCCATCCTGTCATTTATTTGTACAAATGATATCTTCAGTTTAGCAAGAAGCCCCCATGCTAAAGGGCCTGTCCCACTGTACGAGGTAATTCAAGAGTTTTCCCGAGTTCTCCCCTGATTCGAGCTCCGGTAATGTACATAGCGGGTACGTAGGTGTTTGTGGATGTCACGTAGCGGCTCGTACGAGTAACGGTAGGTACTCGGGAAATCCAGTAAACTCGTGACGTTTTTTCAATACTGAAAAATGTCCACGAGCAAAGAAAATACTCGTGATGAAAAAAATGGTTACTTTTTACTCGTACGAGCCCCTACATACCCACTACGTACATTACACAAGCTTGAATATGGGGAGAACGTGGGAGAACTCTTGAATTACCTTGTACAGTGGGACAGGCCCATGAGCAAGATACTGCACATGGTTATCAATGAGAAGGCAGGCAGCTGTGAAGACTGGGCCTTTGACACTCTTCATTTTGTGTCTGTGGCTGGATGCTGACAAATGTAGCAATGCAGGAGTGAGCTTAGTGCGAGTCTGCTCCTGATCCATTGCACAGGGGCTTGATGCTTTTAGCATTGAGTAATGGTGGGTCTGAACCCAAGAATACAAAGAGAATTTGAGAAGCAGAAAGAATGCATCACATATTGAACTGATGCCAACTGGCTGTTTTGCTAGTTTGTGCTGCTGGAGTCCCACTCCCACCAGTTCTGCAACTTGATTGTTAACAATGAAAGGGTCTGTCCAACTGAATTGCTCAAGATATTCTGTTGTCAGAATCATCCTGCAGATGTTTTCCATTCCAGTTGTTTGTTGCTCCTCTCACCCAGTAGCTGATCTATTTTACTACAATATTCTGGTGAAAGCAGACTTTGCTGGACCTGTTCAATTTTGAAACCAAGCCCGAAATTAGTGAGTAAATATATATTTTAAATGCTTTAGCTCATATATACAGCACAGAAGCAGGCTTTTGTCCCAACTAGTCCATGCTGGCTTTGGCCCTCCTCTGATCTTCTGTTATGTAATCTGTGTTTAACTCTCCTCCATTATTATGCTTGTCCAACCATAACTTGAATTATCTTTTCGTTGTCATCATATATAACCATATAACAATTACAGCACGGAAACAGGCCATCTTGGCCCTTCTAGTCCGTGCCGAACACTTACTATCACTCTGCTAAAGCAGAGTGGAGGGGACTGGTTCCACGGTGCTTGCTCCACAAGCTCAAAATATACCAATTAGCACTGCAAATACTGACACTTTTTGACAATAGGGAAGCGTGTGGTGGCGCGTTCAGGTAAACTTGAGCTGGAACAATTGATCCCACTACACCCCCACCCAAACATTCCTTCAATTTCCCAAATTGGTGTTGGGGGAAAGATTCTGAACGATCAATTGCTATCATTCCTCTGAGCAACTCCTTTGGCATGAGTCGGGGCTAAATGCTGAGCACTGCTGATTGCTGCCTTAAACCTCAGAGTGCCAAGGATGATGCTGCAAATTTAAGGTACTTAATCACCTCTGTTAGTAGATTGTAGGTTGAAAGTCCCAATCCAGTCTTAAACAAAAATAAATCTCGACTCGTACTCCAGAACAATCCCAAGGGTCTGCAGCATTTTTGCACTATCCATATTATGCCCCGTTTATTTATGTGAACGTTCCTGATGTAAGTATGAAGGTAGACAAAAATGCTGGTGAAACTCAGCGGGTGAGGCAGCATCTATGGAGCGAAGGAATAGGTTACGTTTCGGGTCGAGACCCTTCTTCAGACTGATGTGGGAGTGGGGGGGGCGGGAAGAAGAAAGGAAGAGGCGGAGACAGTGGGCTGTGGGAGAGCTGGGAGGGGAAGGAGGGAGAAAGCAAGGACTACCTGAAATTGGAGAAGTCAATGTTCATACCGCTGGGGTGTAAACTACCCAAGCGAAATAGGAGGTGCTGCTCCTCCAATGTGCCGTGGGACTCACTCTGGCCATGGAGGTGGCTCAGGACAGAAAGGTCGGTTTCGGAATGGGAGGGGGAGTTGAAGTGCTGAGCCACCGGGAGATCAGGTTGGTTAATGCGAACTGTGTGGAGGTGTTGGGCGAAGTGATCGCCAAGCCTGCGCTTGGTCTCACCGATGTAGAGCAGTTGACACCTAGAGCAGTGGATGAGGTTGGAGGAGGTGCAGGTGAACCTCTGCCTCACCTGGACAGACTGTTTGGGTCCTTGGATGGAGTCGGGGGGGGGGGGGGGGGGGAGAGTCTAGGACTAGAGGTCATTGCCTCAGAATTAAAGGATGTTCTTTTAGGACAGAGATGTGGAGAAATCTCTTTAGTCAGAGGGTGGTGAATCTGTGGAATTCTTCATTATAAAAGGCTGTGGAGGCTGTCAGTGGATATTTTTAAGGCAAAGATAGATTCTTGATCAGTACAGTTGTCAGAGGTTATGGGGGAAAGGCAGGAGAATGGGGTTAGGAGGGAGAGATAGATCAGCCACGATTGAATGGCAGATTAGACTTGATGGGCTGAATGGCCTAATCCTACTACTATTCCTTATGACCTTATGAGGCATGTTTTGTAAGTTTGCAGATGAACACAAATAGTGGTGGTTGATTTATGGTAATTTATAGAATAATATTAATGAGTGGATACAATGGACTAGGTCATAGCACATGGAACCTAAACTTTAACAGTGTATGTCATGCATTTTGTGAGGATTTTTAAGACATAAATAGTGAATGGTCTAGCCTTGGAAGTACTGAAGAATAGAGTGATCTTGGTGTATAAGTCTAACAATCCCTGAAGGTGGATAAACTGATGAAGAAGGCATATGGGATACTTGCCTTCATTAGCCAAGCATAGAATGTGAGGCTAAGAATTTTATAAAACATTGGTTAGGCCACAGCCAAAGCACTGTATATAGTTCTCAGGACAACATTTTAAGAAGCATTTGATTGCACCAGAGAAGTTGTGAAGGAGAATGTTCCTGGGATGGAGTATTTCAGTAATGAGAGACTGGAGCAGAGGAGGCTGATTGAGGACCCGATTATACAAAATTATAAGACTGATATTTTGAGGGAGGAAATTATTCCCCATAGTCTAGATTACGATAACGAGAGAGTGTTGGTTTAAGGGGTAGGAAATGTACAGGACAGTTAAGGAATCATTTATTTTTTTTATCTGGAAACTGGTTAGAATTTGAATTGCAGTTGGAGTGGGTGGTAAAAGCAAGTACTGAACATTTAACTATCCAGATGAGCACATAAATTGTCATAACAGAAGACTGCAGACCAGGTCTGAAAAATGGGATTGGTAACAGAAAGTATAGTTAATGGTCAGCATGGTGGGCTGAAGGGTATGTTTATGTTGTGTGACTGACTGAAATATTAAACGGAAGCAAAGTCGGCCTCGTGAAGTGGGTAGAGAAGAACCCATGATATTTGAAAATGAGAGAGGTCACCATGAAGATTGATGAGGGCAGGGCAGTGAATGTTGTATCAGGACTACTCTGCAAAGTTTTACACATCAAGGTGATCTAGCCAATTGGATTCAAAGTACAGTTGTGGGGGGTTGTTTTTTTTGTTATTGGAGACTTGTGACCAGTGGAGTGCTGTAGGATTTGGTACTGGGTCTACTACTGTTTGTTATCTACATTACTGATTTGGATGACAATATTGTTTACAATGTAAGTAAACCTGCAGATGAACCCAACATTGGTGGTATAGTAGACAGTGAGTCAAGAGTCAAGTCAAGAGTGTTTTATTGTCATAGGTCCCGGATGGGACAATTAAATTCTTACTTGCTGCAGCACAACAGAATACGTGAATATGTAAACATAGTACATAATAGGGGAAAGAGAAAAAAAAGAAAAAGTTCAATAAATAACAAATGTAGTGCAATAATAATAGTCTTTTGCAATTCAGAGCTTATTTGTTGGTATGTTTAATAGCCTGATGGTTGAAGGGAAGCAGCTGTTCCTGAACCTGGACGTTACAGTTTTCAGGCTCCTCTACCTTTTTCCTGATGGCAATGGTGAGATGAGTGTGTGGCCAGGATGGTGTGGGTTTTGGCTGCCTTTTTGAGGCAGTGACTACGATAGATCCCTTCGATGGTGGGGAGGTCAAAGCCGGTGATGAACTGGGTAGTGGTCACAACTGTTTGTAGTCTTTTTCGCTCCTGAACCGTTGCATCGTGGCCGAACCAGGCCATGCAACCAGTCAGAATGCTCTCTACCGTGCACCTGTAGATGTTTAGGTGAATCCTCTTCAACGTGAGGAAGGATATCTAAGTTTACAATAGGATCTAGATCAATTGGAAGGTGATTCATGAAATGGCAAATGGAATCTATGCTGACAAGTATGAGATGTTGCACGTTGGTATGTCAAACCAGGACAGGATGTGCACAGTAAATGGTAGGCCCATGGAGAGTGTTGCAGAACAGAGAGATCTGGGAGTAGAGGTGTATGGTTCCTTGAAAGTGGTGAGTTGGGTAAACAGTGTGGTGAAGAAGGAATGTGCCTGCCTTCATTAGGAAGGCTATTGAGTACAAATGTTGGCACATCATAATGCAGCCGTGTAAGTTGTTGGTAAGACCACACTTGAAGTAGTGTGCAATTCTGATCGCACAGCTATAGGAAAGATGTCAACAAGCCGAAAGGAAGAGATTCACTATCTTAGGCTTCAGTTGTAGGGAGAAGCTGGATAAATTGGGACTTTTCTCTTTTCATCGTAGGGGACTAAAGGGTAACCATATTGAGATGTACAAATCACGAGGTCCAAAGATAAAATAAATGTTTAGTCTTTTTCTCAGAGTAGAGGATTCTAAAACAAGAGAGCATATGTTTAAGGTAAGAGATTTTCACTCAGGCAGATTTTGTACTCGGGGGTTAGTCTAGAGTGAGTTGCCAGAGAAAGCTATAGAAGCGATTACAATTACACCGTTTAAAAGACGTGAGAGGATTGATGAGGGCAGGGCAGTGATGTTGTCTATATGGACGTGGGGGGACTGCCGTGAAGCATGCTGGGGAACCCAGCATGGTGGGGGGGGGGGGGGGGGGGGGTGGATCTGTGTTTGTTTGTTTCTTCATTTGTTCCGGTGAAGGCGCTGTGCACATGGCAGCCAGTCACCAGTCACTTGTCTTTTTCTTTTGTTTTCACTTTTAATTTCAAGTTTTTGTGTACCTTGTGAGTCATGACTGTTGGCAGGCCAATTTCCCTCTGGGGATGAATAAAGTTTTATCGTATCGACTTTAGCAAGGCCTTTGATAAAGTCCTGCTTGATAGGCTACTCTTGAAGGTTAGAATGTCATTCTGGTAGAGTATGCACAATTTGAAAGATTGCTGGAAACAGAGTTTATAGCAATCCACCATGGAATTGGATATAGGCATGAAACAGAACAATTTGCAGGTTCGATCAAGAACCGAACATAGTCAGAAGTCACATAGGTGGGGCTTTTGGTGTTTTATTATTCGTTTTTCATTGGTTTGGCTGCAGTACCCTTGGGGATGAAGATATCCACATTCTGTCACCTGCTCATGGTGAACCCACATTGGATAATTTCTGTAACCAAACAACCATTCTCTGACAACAAAGATCTGTCTACCATTGTTTTAGGCTGTAAAAGATAATACACTGCTGCCCAGATTGACTTTCGTGCACTGGGCCCAGTGATCTTGGCCTGTAGCATGAGGTTCAATAATTAGCCTGGGTTCCTGAGCTAGTGAGAGGGGCAAAATTCTCCAGATCCGTGCCCGACTGTAGTTTTTGATCAAATCAGGTTGGGAATTCCTTCAGAACACAACTGTGCATCCAGTGGCTCAAGCTAGTTCTGCTGTTGAATTTAGTTTGTTGCATGTCACTTTTGTCTCGTAGTACCTCAGCAAACAACTGGAGATGTTGCGACAAATGAACGAGCAGCATGCCAAGGTATACGAGCAGTTGGATGTAACGGCACGTGACCTGGAGCTTAACAACCAGAGGCTGGTGGTAGACAGCAAGGCTTCACAACAGAAGGTAGAGCGGTATGTATCTTGGCACAGGAACAACCAGGCATAGCTCATCCCACTTGCAGAAAAGACTTTCACTGTCTATTAAAGAAACATCTTCTCCATTAATAAAGGAAAGTAAGTGAATATTATGAGTGAATGAATGCTTTATTGTCACATGTGACAAGTCACAGTGAAATTCTTTGCAACCAGGAAGTTGGTCCCACAGGAAGTCTCCCTTCCTTTGGTATGGAGTCAACCAGCCACTTACTTATTGGGAATCTGAAACATTTCTCCGCACTGATCCTTGCAGAAAATGCCGCAAAGAAAGACTTGGCACTCATGCACCCTTGGTATGTCAAGGAGATCATAAGCGTGCAATTGGTATAAGCTGGGAGGCCAACATGTGTGCTCAGCATGGAGCTAAAACTGTCAGTCTCAAAATGAGAGGTCACAGGACCAGATCCATGCAAATAGCTGATTAGTGGACACCCCTGACATCCTCCTCTCCAAAAGCAAAGGTGGATGGACCAGCTAAACATCTTGCAAACCATGCGGAGAAGGGTGACCCTCTTCTATTAAGCAGTAGAATGGTGACCTCCTGTATCATGAGTGAGACCGCTCTCCAATCTCTCGGGTTTCCAAAGAACCTCTGCAGTCACCCTGCAATGTCTCAGAAAGCTGTGCGACCATCCCGAGTGTCCCTAGTACCTGACTCTCGTAGGACATCCAGTCAGTTCCTCCAACATCATTCATCTGAACCTCACAAAACCCTCTGGTGCAATAAAAATTGAACCACTCAGTCAGCATCTGTGAAACGAGAAGCAGAGTTTCAAGTGGGAGTCCCTTTGGCAGGACTAAAAAAGAGAGAAAACAACTTGCAGAGTGGATGAAGACTGTTTGGATAAAACAAAGAGAATGTCTCTGTCTCTGTGGCCAGATCAGGATAGCCTTGTTGATCAAGCCATCTGGTTGATAGGGTATTGAGGGAAATTGGAACAAGGGGGGGTTGGGGGGGGAAGAGAGATGGAGAATTCTGTTTGTGATGTATCTACACTGACCTCCATAATGTTTGGGACCAAGACCCATCATTTATTTATTTGCCTCTACTCCACAATTTGAGATTTACAATAGAAAAAAAATCGCATGTGGTTAAAGTGCACATTGTCAGATTATGATAAAGGCCATTTTTATACATTTTGGTTTCACCATGTAAAAATTACAGGAACTGTCTGTGTCACTATGTACCTGAGAACTTGCTAGTTAACCAGTAATCTCCCAAAGATTTCTGGTTGACCGGTTAATTGGCTGTTGTAAATTGCCCTGAGTGTATAGGTGAATGGGAGAATTTGGAAGGTGTTCATGAGAACGTGGAGGAAATAAAGTGGGATTAGAGTAAATGAGGGGTTGATGGTTGGCTTGGGCTGAAGGGCCTATTTCTATGTTCTAAGACTTGGAGAAGGTCAACCCTCTCCATACTACGGCACCAACATTCCAGCAGTCAGGAAACTAGATACATTATTTTTGTTTGATTTAGCTTCTGCTGGATTGGACAGTACGTGCACAGTATTCAACTATTGGGACTCATCCTTCCAGACACGTCCTTCCCTTCACTTGGAGCAGCCGAATCAACGGCAGAAGGAAACAGCCTTGAGGGATTCACAGACTTCCCGCCACCGGAGCAGCCGTGCTTCATCCCGCAGGAGGGGATGGATTCATGGTGATTTCTGCATTCCCCATACAATCAAAACTGCCTCTGGAGCTCATGATAATGTGGTGGATGGCCAGGGATCCACATCAGAACATCACCTGCCTTCATCAGGTGGCCCCTACACTGACAGGCCCTCTACCTGGGGATTCAGAGCCCTGCCATCACAGACAAATTCTCAACCTCCTCAAACCTGTTCTTCCACTGACTACCTTGGAACATTGGGCTCCCAAGGGTCAGGCCTAAGGCTAAGGCTGAGCTTGATCTTGGGCTACTCCTTAGTGACCATGGAATGTGCCTTGGGAAGTTTGGATTTCCTCTGCATATTTTATTTGCCTGAACTCTGCAGGAGGATCTACTGCCGTGGGGTAAAGGGGTGGGACAGCAGCGCCATTCTGGGTTGCTGTGATGGCATTGGCATCCTTTAGGTCGAGATATCTTTTGTAAACGTGCCCCACCGCCTTGCATGTATGTCACCATGCTCTGTCCACGATGGGAGGCCATGCCCTGGAACTGGACATGGCAGTTACTGTTCGTTTAATGACAGTCATATGCAAAGCTGGTGGTGGGTGGAGAAGACATAGAGTTTCTTCACTGAAGACTGAGCATGATTGGAACCCTATCTTCCCCAGACTTAGCAGGTTGGGGTAGACTAGCTCGCTAGGATTGAAGGCTGGGGCACTGAATGAACCCGACTGCTGCATAATGTCCTCAAAGTGGTTGAACAGCAGGAAAATAACTATGAGCCAGGAATTAAGCCCATTGGTGCCTAAGGAAGACAGACTTTCTGTTCATTTTGGAGGTTGTTACAGTGGGTCCCCACCTCGGCTAATGCCATAACCCTGACCTCTAACATTCCAATGACCTCATATTTTGATGTAATGTCTAAATAATTATGAGGCCATGGGAACAGTTGCAACTCCCATATAAACGGGACCCACAAAACCTGAGAGGATGAAAGCGTTCCCCTCATCCCCCGCCCCCCCCCCCCCCCCCCCATAATCTCCTAACATCTAGGGGACTATGAACACAGCAGGATCCTGAGGCAAGGCCAGAGATCAAGAGCAAGGCCCAGGTTTAAGGTAAAGGCAGTCCCAGACAGCCTGTCCTGAGAATGTTAATGGGAGTGTAGAACTTTACTCTGTCTAATCTTTTTCTTGTGGGGGTTTGTTTGTTTTGAAATAACTTAAATTACAGTTTAGTTAATTTAAACCACTGTTGTCATTATCCAGAATGTACTCCAGCCCTTGCAATGCCCATAGTTTCAGAAAGCCATTGGACACTAGCTTTGTCACTCAAAATTCATCCTGGCATGGATCTAAACTCAGGAACAGGCAATTGGCTCAGGCATACCACATCACCAATGTGCTTCCTGGACAAGTGAATGGCCATCTTGGTCATCCCTGGAGCAAACCGAGGATGTCCCCTCTGTACACTGCCCAAAGATCAGGAGCGTGGGGCTGAAGTGCAACCAGAACCTGAGGAGCAGCCGCTTCAGATACCCTCTCACGTCCATATCCATTATATACGTGGAGCTGAGAATCCTCCAGGACACATAAGTAATCCATGAATGAGCCTATTGCACATACTTATTGCACGGCACTGCTGCGTATCACACTCCACCTCAAGTCTCCTAGGTAAAGGGTAAAGACTTATTGTGTAGTGACATTCAGAGACCCTTTGTTGCCACCAGATGGCAGCGTGAACTGCATGTCATATCTAAATGTCAGATGAGAGCAAACAAGTGGAGAATGCAAGTGTTGTTCTCACCCCAGAATTGGGTGGTACGACATTGTAAAGGAAGCTTTACCTTGCACCTGACCTGCACTGGCGATAATTTGTGGATGGGCTTAGTAACCGCATCTTGTGCCCTGTGATTTGATATAGGTTGACGGAGACGATTGAAGGTCTACAGAACCAAGTGGACATGCTTCATAGCCAAGTGCATGAAATGAGGAATATGGATCAGCTGCGCGTTCGCAGGGATAAACGGGAACGCCGGAAAACTATCCACACTTTTCCCTGCTTGAAGGAGCTTTGTGCTAAGCCCAGGTAACGTTCTGATGAAGGCAATATAGTAGAGGCAGTAATTGATTTACTTGGTTCCAGGATCGGTTTCTGGGATACTTTAGAGAGGCAAATGATCGGCATTAGCACCCCTTTGTTTAGACGCATAAATGGGAATTTGATGGTCAGCATAGGCACAATGGGCTCAAGGTTATACAGGCAGCCGGATGTACATTCTGTTGATCAGAAGCAGTTGGAAGCTGGCGGTCTATGGATACTGTGTGACAGAATAAGTCTCCAATGTGATTCCCACTCTGCTCAAATACCTACAGACAGAACTCTCAAGAATGTGTTGTACAGGCAGTGGTCCAATGCTGGGACTTGACAATCTAAATTAACTGTAAATGAACTATGAAATGTAAACTGGAGGAACAAGAACTGAGATTACTAGAAACAGTTCTAAATCGGATTAAACTGAAGTTACATCTTTGGGCCTGAGTTTGTGACTAGGATTTTCAATACAGTTTCAGTGAATCCTGGCATTCCTATTGGTAATGTATCACGTCTATCAAATGTTTTAAGATTGTTGCAATATCGGAGTGACGAATTACTTCATGTGTAAATCGAAGCAAGCTTAGGTAGACCTACACACGAGCACACAAATGAACAGTTCTATGGTTCTTTATTCTAAAATCTACAAGTGAACTTCTGTAAAAAGGAGCTCTGTAAAGAACTGCTCAGTGGGTTACTTCTGCGCTTCCTAAACCTGCCTACAAACCGAAGCCATGCTCGCTTTCATGACGCTGAGCAAGACAATTTGGTTGAGAGATGGGAGTAGCAAGAAACTATTGCCAAGGATTCATCTCTGGATCTTTGCCAGTAATGATCCCTCCCTATCTCTCCTCCTGAGACAATTTTGTAATGTGAGGAAGAGAAATAAATAGGAAAGTGAGTCTAACGTAGTTGAATAGCTGTCACTACTCAAGGGCTATTTAAAGAAATAATTGCTATTTGAGTAGGATACTATAAATGTTGAGAGGCATGGAGAGTATTAATGGTTATGGAAGTGGGGGAGCGAGGTAAAGATGGTGTGAGGATGGACAAAGTAAACTCTTTGGTGCCTGTCCTGTAACCACTTTCCAAAAACACTCAAATGTCAGAGAAACATCTAAAATTTTGGGACACAGAAGCCCATTTGGTTCATGTCAACAAAGTGCCCTCCAAGTTTAACAATCCTGTCATGGCTTTTCATGTATCCACCCAGTACTGCTTAAATATGATAGCCTCTGCATCTGCTCGTTCAGGCAGCAAGTTTTGCACGTGGTCCTTCAAGTCCGCACAAATCATTTACTCTAATCCTATTAATACCCCGGTTTTTTTTAAACCCTTTTCTTTCCTACTAATTATGCGCATAATTATATGTATATCTTTATATAATTATATATATGTCTCCTCTCAGTCGTCTCCACTGCTAGAAAACAATCCAAATTTATCCAGTCTTTCCTCAAAGCTAGTTTTCCAGACACGGCCTAGTGTTGGACATTGAGCTACATTACCCAACTAATAAGAAAAACGTGAAGGTTTGGAGGAAAGATTAACCAAGGAATACGAGAGAAAATTAAGCAGTGCAGGGAGAATGGGGGAATAGAAAATAAATATAACAAGTTCAACCAGAGATTTGGCGATTTACATTAGCTGCTAATCATTAACAAAAAAAGTTGGATTTTTTTAAGGAATGGTGGTGCTTATAAGAACCAAAGCCAGAAAACCTGTAGATTGAGCATATGCGGCACGGTGGTGCAGCAGTAGAGTTGCTGCCTTACAGCGATTGGAGCGCCAGAGACCCGGGTCCGATCGTGACTACGGATGTTGTCTGTGCGGTGTTTGTATGTTCTCCCCATGACCACATGGGTTTTCTCAGAGATCTCCGGTTTTCTCCCACACTCCAAAGACGTACAGGTTTGTAAGTTAATTGGCTTGGTATAAGTGTGAATTGTCCCAAATGTGTGTAGGACAGAGTTGATGTGCTGGGATCGCTGGTTGGTGTCAACTCGGTGGGCCGAAGGGCCTGTTTCCGTGCTGTGTCTAAACTAAACTAAATCTTGTGCGTGTATTCACAAATGAGAGTAAAGTTAATGTTGCAGTGAAGGTGTGACAAGGTGTTGTATGGATAAGAAAGCAAACCGGTGATAATAGAAAAGCAACACTCAAAATTAACCTTTCCAAGTGAGCTGCATTGTTGAGAATAGAAATGGACAAAACTCTGAACCATCTCTCAGTTCTCTCTTAATCTGGGCTTGCCGTCGGAGAATTTGAGTTATGCAAATTTATACCTTTTCAAAAAAGAAAAAATGAATAACATGGTAACTGGAGGCCAGTTAGTTTAATACCAGTGCTGGGAAAATTACAAGACACCATTATCAAGGATAATTAGAAGCATCAGTTGAAAAGAGGCAGTAAGCATGAATTAGTTGAGCCTAAATTATACCTGACCAACCTGATTGTGGTCTTCAAGAAAAAGGATATGAGTTTATTGGCAAAGACAACCCAAATGAGGAATAAATTCGGCACAAGTGGTTAATATTAATCTGACCGCTTAGACGGGGATTTTGAGGAGGTAAAAAAAACTGTAGACACATGGAACTGCAGATGCTGGAATCTTGTGCAGAACAGTGCTGGACTAACTCAGCAGGTCAGGCAGCTTCTTTGGAGGACATCAAACTCTGAAGAAGTCCCAAACTGAAGTTTGCCTTTATGTCCTCTAGAGATGCTGCCTGTCCCGCTGAGTTAGTACAGCACTTTGTGTTCGATATTTTGTGTATTTTGATGAAAGCCGTTATGAAAACTGCTTTGATGTGTTCCCAGATGCGAGACTGGTGCAAAAAGTTAGAGCCCATGGGTTCGAAGATGAGTTGGCAAATTGATGTAAAATTGACTTTGTAGTAGGAGGCAAAATATGATAATGAAGTATTGTTTCTGTGATTAGAAACCAGTGACCAGTTTAGTGCCAAAGGGATCAGTGCTGGCACCCTTCCAGTTTGTTATGTACAATACAATACAATACGGGTTTATTCGTCACATGTTATGTACATTGATGTGAACGTAAAATATATTAGGACGTTACAAATGACAAATGGTGCTGTGTTGACAGTGAGGAGCAAAGTCTTGGGTTACAAGATGAAGTTAAGTAGGTGGATAAGATAGGTAAACTTGTCTAAGGATTGTTGAAAGTGGCAGTGCATGTCAATAAGTTGGCGAAGAAGGCATGCACGATACTTACCTCATTAATAAGGTCGTAAATTAAGCGTGGGGGGTTATAATACAATTACCTAAAGCATTGCTTTACAGGAGTGTTGTAAACAGTTCTGATCACTCCACTATAGGAAGGATGTAGTTGCATTTGGAGAGAGTGCAGAGGAGATTCACACGAGTGTCAATGGAATACAGTGTTTCTGTTATGAGGAGAGAATGGATAGACTGGGTTGTTTTCTTCGCACAGGCAAGAAAATATGACAGGCATAGATTGATTAATTGTTGATGTTTACAACTAGAGAGCACAAGGTAAGGGATCGGAAGTTTTGCGGGTGAATTGTACTCGTAGGGAAGTTTGAGGTGTGCTCCCCAAGATGGAGGCAGGGGCTTATTGGGTCCAGATGATCCGGGGTATCGAACAAGTGCTGGTAAACGGAAACTCATGGTCTGCAAGGAAGTGTTGGTCCGAAGGGTCTGGTATATGGGGTGGAGCACGCGATGTGGCGAGGACCACGGGTGTCCATGACGTAATCTCTCTCTTGTCTCACAGGTGTAGTTCCCTGGACGACGCGACGCCTGGGTCGGGCAGCCTGGCCAGCCCTGAGCGGCTGGAGAAAGAGAACGAGCGGCTGCGTTTGAGCGCCAACGCCCTGCGCTTGCAGCTGGGCCAGGAGCGGCAGCGTCGGGAGACGGCGGAGCGCGAGTGCACGGTCGTGCTGGGCGAGTACGGCGAGCTGGAGCGGCGGTTGGGCCAGCTGGAGAGCTGCAAGCTACGGGTGCAGGAACTGGAGGCCGAGCTGCGGGAGCTGCAGCAGCTAAAGCAGGCGAGGAGGTATCTGATCAGCGGCGACGAGGGCCTGACCGAGGCGCTGCTCCAGCCGCTCACCTCGGCCCCGGAGACGGACGACGCGCCCTCGGATGCGACTGCTGCCGAGCTCGAGGTCGGCGTGTCGCGCGTGCGCAAGAGCTGCAGCGACACAGCACTGAGCGCCATCATCACGCGCGATGACGTCAGCCGGCACGAGGGCAACTATACCCTGCACGCCAACAGCGTGCGCAAGCGCGGCATGTCGATCCTGCGCGAGGTGGACGAGCAGTACCACGCACTGCTGGAGAAGTATGAGGAGCTGCTGGGAAAGTGCCGGCGCCACGACGAGGGCCTGCGTCATGCCGCCGTGCAGACGTCGCGGCCCGTCTCGCGCGACACCTCGTGCCGCGACTTCCTGCTTGAGTGCCTGGAGGCCGAGGTGAAGGCGCCCGAGAAGAGCCTCAGCCTCAGCCAGCAGGTGGAGGCGGCGGACAAGCGGCTGGGACATTCCCAACCCGAGTACAAGGCCCTCTTCAAAGAGATCTTCTCCCGCATCCAGAAGACCAAGGCTGACATCAGCGCCTCCAAGTGCAAGGTCAAGGCCTCGGACTGAGCTGCTCGCCCAGCGCCGTCAGTGGGAGGAGCGCTGACGGATCTCTCTGGGTCTTTGTGCAAATGAGATATCCATTCTTTGCAGCCAGGCCGAGGGGTCGATGGCTTGTTGTTCTCCTGGGTCCCCTTCACTGGCTGCTCCCCCGGACTGTGGCTGATCCACCGCGGCACACGCTTGTCTTATGTTCTAAAGTTGAGCCGGGAGGCTGGAGAGAACTTCATTGAAACGTACCACAGGTTCAATGACACTTTACACCGTATTCTGTTGCTGTTGGGGTTGACAACACCAAGGCAAGACTGCGCAAGCGGACTGACTGCGTCCTGGGGCCAGGGGTACGATGGGTGGTGGTGCATTTGTTAGACCAGGCCTCCTCATAAATGACTCTTATTGGGCTGGGGTGTTAGGGACAATATGCAATAATGTAATTGCTTTAAGAAATGTAAGTATCTGTTGATATGGGAGAGATAAGCACTAAAATGGCGTTTGACGAGATTCTTGCCCACTCCTGATACATAGATATTTGTTTTCAGATGTGCTTTACCAGACTTTTATATAATGAGATGTCATGGCCCATCACCTCTCTCCAGTCTTGTATTTCCCCTCCTGAAGTTGCTGAAATGCAGCCATTCCTCTGGGTGATGCCTCTGGATGAGCCCAGATTGAGTGTTTGACCTTGAAGTAAATCGGCCAGAGATCCTGCTACTGCCCTCTCCATCTGGGCCAGTGTTGCTGCTGCTGGGGTTTCTATTTTGCTTAATGTGCAATAGTTAAATAGTCAGTATTATATTAATGTGCTGCCTATCTCTGCCTGAGGGATTGGTGTGCTATCTTTGGAGAAGGCCTGCACTAAAACGGAGCCTAACCAACTGCTGACCTCTTGTTTCACAGTACTTCATCTGTGTTGGTTGTGGAAACTCCTGTATAATTTGTCTTCAGAGCTCAACTAACTATTCTGCTGTGTGGTGCTACCAACTACAGTTTCAGATCCACAAGCCTGCATTAGTTTCATGGAATTGGATATCCCAGATGTCAGGGAGTATCTCATTTTCTCTGTTCTGAGCCTGTGGTGATATCTGGTGACTTCACCCACATGAGGCACGATAGAGGTTCTGAAACTTGGATGGACCCATTCGCTGGACTGGCATCTCTCAACATAATTCTTAAAGGAATATTGGTTTCTTCTCCTCAATGGGGAGATGGTGGGTGACATCGGGTATGTAATGGAGTCCAGGGCCTTAATTCTCAGTGGACCACAGGTTGAAGAACAAAACATATTTTCTGTAACTATGCTGATGGCTATATAATGCAGAACAAAATGAAGGGAAAGGCTAAGGGCAGAGATAGTCCCAGGGTCTGTGTCTTCTTCATTCCAAGGTTCTCGTTTCTGCTGGGTAGTAGGAGATCTGTATAGTTGACTGTGATGTACCCAGATTGAAAAACACTTGGTCTGAATTGGGATTGTTGAGGGGTTGGGAATTGATCAGATGGAACCCAATCAGCTGATGATGGGAGTTGGGATTGTTATGGATCCCTGTCACCAATACTGCTTCCTCTCCATATTCTAAATGAGAAGTGCCAAAATGTATGCATTTTTTAACTTAAAAAAATGTAATTTTCAAATGAGATACTAAACTTTTCCTTTTGTCATTTGGACATTAAAAAACAATGTTACTGTTACTGCTTGGTGTGCTCTCACTTGTATCTTTGGGCCGGACACTTGTTGAATGGATTCAAGGACTGTAAGCAGCTGCATGCAGGGGCGGAAAACCCGGGGGGGGCAGAGGGGACATGTCCCCCACATGTTTTGAGAGGTGGACGACATCCCCGCCAGATTAACCTGCCTAGGCTTGCGGAAAATATGGCCAGCGCGGAGAAGCAGCGCTGGTATCCCGTCAGTCCAGCCAGGGCTGTAGTTAACCGGGTGAGACAGGCAGAGTTGAGCTGCATTTAGCGCTGGATTGAGCCTCCGAAGCCTCGCACGCGTCTGTGAGTGCGAATGCGCGCGCGGCCGTCAAAAAATTGTGTCCCTCGTCCCCTCCATGTTTTGATAGTGAGTTCCACTCTTGGCTGCATGCATGCGTGCGCACACACGTGTAACAGCGCACCAGTTTCTCCACTTCCTCTACTGAACACGTTCTCCACAACCACCAGCCAATGCCTCTGTGCAATCGGGTATCTAGGACCAGTTTCATCTTTCCCCGTCTCCCCCCCCCCCCCCCACGACCCTGGGTTGGAAATGACAAGAGAAATGAAACAAATGTTTTGTCTGTATTCACAAAAGATTCAGAAAACTCGTGTCCTCTAACTTTGTTGGATAATCTCTTGTGTAGAACCTTGACAAAGACTTTCGAACATTTCAAATTCACCACTTCAACTAGTTCGTCCCATTGGATGTTGAGAGGATGTTTCCACCAGTGGGAGAGTCTAGGACTAGAGGTCATAGGCTTAGAATTAAAGGACGTTCTTTTAGGAAGGAGATGAGAAGAAATTTATTTAGTCAGAGGGTGGCCAAGTCAGTGGATATTTTCAAGGCAGAGATAGATAGATTCTTGATTAGTACAGGTGTTAGAGGTTATGGAGAGTAGGCAGGAAATAGGGTTAGGGGGAGAGATAGATCAGCCATGATTGAATGGCGGAGTAGACAATGGGCTGAATGACCTAATTCCACTTCTGTTACTTATGACCCGTTAAGACGTATCTCATTAAGATTATCTCATGGTTCACATGACTTCCTTAGTCACAAATTCTAGAATTTTACTTTCTAATGTCCAGAACTAGGCTGTATTTCCCATTATTTTTTCTTTCTCTTAAATTGGTGGTAAGTCAGGATCAGTATTTATTTATTAATCTTAATATTTTTACTAAAGCTAATTCGGATCCTCATTCATTGTATACATGCTTTTCACCAATATATCCAAGTTTGGCACCTTCTGTGAAGACAGACAAAATATTTTCTCTCTGCTCTTTCCTCATCTCTTATCCACATTAATTTTAACTAATCTTTTACCTACATAATTATAATGCAGGACTTCCTGCATTTTGGAAACAACATTAGCCTTATTTAAAACAGTCTCATATATTTTGATGCTCATAGCTAGATGATATTTCTCATTTTCCCATTGAAAAGGAAATACATTATTTGTAAACTATACTTCAGATATTCACTATAGTTTATCCACTGTTGTAATTTTCAAGTAGTTTCCCAGCCTAACATAATCATGCCTTCGTGGATCATTTTATTTTGCATTCAATGCCCAGGTTCAGAATGAACTAAATAACTTGAGTTTGTCATATTATGATAGCTTTTTCCTGCAATCCCTTTTACCGACTAGATTAATTATTTCTGAATATTAAGTCTAAAATAGTCTGGTCCCTTGATGTACTGGTTTGGTAAACAATCTCTCATAAACACCATGAATTTTACTCATTATTATTACTGCTCAGTTTGCTTTCCTGTTCAATATGTACATTATGTTCTGAGTTGTGTGCACCTCTAATTTCTTGATGGGTCCTGTGTGTCTGGATCACCATCTGAAACGGGCTAAGAACTTATCCCTCCAATGCTTTCTGCCCCTCTTAATATTGAGCTCATCCAAAACAACTTCTGTTTTTTTTCCAGCTAATATGTTTCCTCTCTTGTGCCTTTACTCCACCCCTATTTCCAGATTACCTGTTTAACTGTAACACACAAGACCATTCAGTCCATTGGATGCATGCTATCAATGCAATCAGTCCCTGCCATTTTGCTGTGGCCCTGCAACAATTTCTTTCTCGTATGCCCCCAAGGTTGGTTCATTTGACACTCACCTGCAAGCCAAGATGCAATTAATGGCCAAACAGCATATCTTTTAGATGTGGAAGGAAGCAAGCACTTCCAGGAAACCCACGTGATCTTGGGAAGAATGTGCAAATTCACCAAGCAGCACTGGATTGAACCTGGATCATGAGCTGAGGCAGCAGCTCTACTTGTTGCTCGATCATGCTGCCTCTTCTTAAAGTGGAAGCAAGTCACCTTGATACTGAAGGATCACATAAGAAAAGTGCTAGGTGCTGCACCATCCCAGAGTCTCATCACAGGAGATGGTGAGGTTCCTTCAGAATTGGTCCAATCGCACCAATTTGCTATTGCAGCACTGATTAAGTTACTAGAACTGTTTCTTATGACCTTGAAATGTGATGCTGAAGAAGCTGATTTGAATACAATTGCATCGGTGATTTTAAATATAACAATGCAGGAGCATGCCGTCCTTACCTAGAGGTACTCGACAATTGCAGTTGCATGTTCTGGGTTTTATCACCAGAATAAAACGAAGGGAACAGGAAGTATCCACAGGTCAGGCAGCATCACAAAAGAGGTGCTGAATGGCTTCAGGTCTAAGATCCTTCATCAGAGCGAGTCAGATCACAAGCAAGTTTTAAGTTGTAGAGAGCAGAAAGAAATGTTTGATTTGGATAGCCCGAATTTGTAGAGGTAACAGTTACTTTAGAAACTATCTTTTAGACAGAAACCCCCCAAATTGAGACAAACAGTCACAACGTGTGAGCGATGGGAAATAAAGTGATATGGTTCTGGAACCTTGGGGTCATTCCTGCAGACTTAGTCAGTGCTCTGCAGGAAGGTTCCGTGAGATGGGGAGCGTATGTGTAGGTCCCCTTAGAATTTTGGAAGGGAGCAGATATCTAACTTTCATTGGGTACAGTACCTAATGCCTGTTTCCCTATGTGTTCGGAGAAGTAGCCTGTAAATCCGTCAGTTACACTTTGAAAACTCACCCAATGGGATGCCTCCACCGACTCTGCCCCTCAATATCCAGCAGCGGAAGGACCCTAGATCAAAGATACTACTCTAGTATCTTTGCCCTGGATTGCTGTCCTTTTTTCCCCAAAGAGCTCTATGATCTTTGCTTTTTCCTTACAGAGCCTTGGCGGAACCGTTGCCAAAACACTTAGCTGGTCAAGCAGCGTCTGTGGGGAAAGAAATAAAGTTAACTTTTCAGACTGAAGACCCTCGTGGACACTGGGGGTGTGAGAAAACGATTTTTTTAGATGCCCCAGCACGCGTTTACTTGTGCATGACTGTCGCAAAGCCAGTCCATGTTGGCCGGGTAATTGCTTGCACAACTGGAATAACTCAGCAGGTCAGGCAGCATCACTGGAGAACATGGAATAATTGACGTCTCTAGTGGGGACTCTATGAAGAACCGTATTGTCCCACCGTCGTTGACATGGCTGTGATTGAATGTCCAAAGACAGGGCTCGCTGTGGACAATGACAAGTGTCAAAAAGAGGGTACGCCGGGGCCAATGATAACATTTAAATGAACAAAATACCCACAATCCTGAATATTTCCCAATAAGTGATGCCCTCGGGCTAACGGACCACCCTGATCCAAAGTAAAACTCCGAATGCTGCTATACAGGCAGAAGTAAAGCCGAACGCCATGTTGTGAAGGACATCTGGGACAGGGGCAGCGCAATAATGTGAAAGGCTCTTGGGGTGTATACCGTGTTGTGAAGAACAATCGGTCCGGGGCAAGCGTCGTGTTGTGTAGGCCGCCATGATTATAGAGGTTATCGGCCGGACCATGTTGTGCAGAACGCCCTGTCGTGAATTATTTTGGCCGGAGCCGATGCCATTTTGATTCGTGCGCCATGTTTTGAAGGACGTCGGGCGCCATGTTGTGGAGGTCGCTCGGCCGTACAGGCGCCATTTTGTGGAGGTCGTGCGGCCGTAACGGTCAAGCATCTTTGGTAACGGCCATTTTGTGGAGGTCGTGCGGCCCGGTGCGGGAGTCATGATGCAGCGCGGATTCCGGTTACTGGGGGCTGCGGTCGGTGATCTACGCCTTGTGACCGCGCTCCTGCGGCGGCAATACCGCAGCGTCTACAGCCTGGACCGGCTGTACCCGGACAGCGGAGGCACAACCCGCAGCCAGGACCAGGTTTGCACTGCTGGGGACCGGTGGGGGTGAAGGTGAAGGGGGTGCCATAAAATGGTTCACCGGGATGCACCGCTTGGGAGCACTGGCGGGGACACACCCATGTCACCGTAAGAACATCCTGTCCTCATCACAACCCTCAGGTCCCCATTCCCACCAGACCCAACCGTTCCTGTCACCAGTCCACCTCCGCTCGTCTCCGTCGGACCCTCCCCCCCACACCAACTGGAAGAACAACACATTGTATTCAACCTGGATGATCCACAACCCAATGGCATGAACATTGAATTCACCAATTTTAGATATAGCACCAATATTTCTTCTGCACAGTAGAGAGCACGCTGACCGGTTGCATCGTGGCTTGGTTCGGCAATTTGAGCGCCCTGGAGAGGAAAAGACTACAAAAAGTAGTAAACACTGCCCAGTCCATCATCGGCTCTGACCTTCCTTCCATTGAGGGGATTTATCGCAGTCGCTGCCTCAAAAAGGCTGGCAGTATCATCAAAGACCCACACCATCCTGGCCACACATTCATCTCCCTGCTACCTGCAGGTAGAAGGCACAGGAGCCTGAAGACTGCAACAACTAGGTTCAGGAATAGCTACTTCCCCACAGCCATCAAACCTGGCTCGGGCAAAACTCTAATTATTAATAACCATTTTCTGTTATTTGCACTTTATCAGTTTATTTATTCATGTGTGTATATATTTATATCATGGTATATGGACACACTTATCTGTTTTGTAGTAAATGCCTACTATGTTCTGTGTGCTGAAGCAAAGCAAGAATTTCATTGTCCTATACAGGGACACATGACAATAAACTCACTTGAACTTGAACTTCTCCCTTGTTTACTTTTCCCTCCCCCTTCTCCAGCTGGTTCCATCTGCCCATTATCCTCTCCATATCTGGCTCCACCTATCACCCACCAACATCTATTCTTTCCCTCTTATAGGGTGATTTCACTAAAGGTCACTGGAGCGTGGATCCGCACCCACGTGACCAAAATTCTCAGGTGGAGGACATGCTATCCATCCGGTACATGTTAGTGGATGGGAAAAATCGCATTTTCCCACCCGTTAAAAACATAGAAAACGGCGAGGTTGAGAGCTGCAATTTACTGTGCCAGTCGGGGTGACTGTGAGGCACAGCTACCTAGATTTACAGGGGAAAAAAAAGATAGCAAGTAAGGTAAATTCAAGAGGGAACTGAAGGTGCCTATCCACCGGAAGTCAGGAGCCGACAATTGCCGAGGATATTTAAAGGTCCAAAATATCGGGAAATATCGCGTTTTCCCGCTGAATTTCATCAAAAGTAAGGCATTATATACTTTTTTATCTTTATTCATTTGTTAGATGAGAATTTTTAAAAGTGAAAAATCACTCAGTAAAAGTTCAAAATCGGCCATGGTTCTCAGGTTGGTTTTAACATGCAAAATCAAAACGCCTCTGAAGCTGCATTTACCATTTAAATAATGATAAACTATCAATGCATTTTTAAATAAATTTCACTCAGATGCAAGCTAAGGAATGTGATAATTATCAGCTGTCAGTTGGACAAAATTAGGACATTTTATTATTTGCCAAAATATATTTCTCAATGTTTCTTGTTTAAAGCCTGCACATTCACCCAATTAATACATAAGTTGTTTGGGTGAATGTGCAGGCTTTAAACAAGAAACATTGAGAAATATATTTTGGCAAATAATAAAATGTCCTAATTTTGTCCAACTGACAGCTGATAATTATCACATTCCTTAGCTTGCATCTGAGTGAAATTTATTTAAAAATGCATTGATAGTTTATCATTATTTAAATGGTAAATGCAGCTTCAGAGGCGTTTTGATTTTGCATGTTAAAACCAACCTGAGAACCATGGCCGATTTTGAACTTTTACTGAGTGATTTTTCACTTTTAAAAATTCTCATCTAACAAATGAATAAAGATAAAAAAGTATATAATGCCTTACTTTTGATGAAATTCAGCGGGAAAACGCGATATTTCCCGATATTTTGGACCTTTAAATATCCTCGGCAATTGTCGGCTCCTGACTTCCGGTGGATAGGCACCTTCAGTTCCCTCTTGAATTTACCTTACTTGCTATCTTTTTTTTTCCCTGTAAATCTAGGTAGCTGTGCCTCACAGTCACCCCGACTGGCACAGTAAATTGCAGCTCTCAACCTCGCCGTTTTCTATGTTTTTAACGGGTGGGAAAATGCGATTTTTCCCATCCACTAACATGTACCGGATGGATAGCATGTCCTCCACCTGAGAATTTTGGTCACGTGGGTGCGGATCCACGCTCCAGTGACCTTTAGTGAAATCACCCTATTGCCATTTGCTGCCAATCTCTTCTTCCTTCCTGATGCAGGATCTCAAACATCCTCCCTCAACTCCGTCAAAGGACCGGTTCACTTGCACCCCTTTCAACCATCTGCACTGTATCCACTGTTCCAGGTGTAGACTCCTATATATCAGCGAGACCAAGCTCGGCGATCATTTTGCTGAACACCTCTGCTCAGTCCACCTAAACCTACATGATCTCCCAGTTCTTTAACTCCCCTCCCATTTCCATACTGATCATCTGCCTGCCATGGGCCTCCTCCACTATCAGAGTGAGGCCCAAAGCAAAATGGAAGAACAGCACCTCAGATTTTGCTTGGGCAGCTTACAACCCAGCGGTATGAATATTGACATCTCTAACTTCAAGTAACTCTTGCTTTCCCTCTCTCTCCATCCCTCTCCATCCTAGTTCTCTGACCAGTCTGCCTGTCCTCCTGATTAAATGTTATATTTGTATGCTTCCCCTAGCTAACGATGATCTATTTTACATTTTCCTTGAACTTTGTCCCCTTTGATGTCTCGTTTTCACAACTTACCCTTCCATATCTCAGTCTCCCTCTCCTCTGACAGTCTGAAGAAGAGTGTCAACAGGGTATTGTTGGGGTACTCCTCATCGACTAATGGGGTACTGATTGTGAATGATCAGCCATGATCACATTGAATGGCCGTGCACCTATTGTCTATTGACCCAAAACATCACTTATTCCTTCTATCCAGAGATGCTGCCTGTCCCAACGAGTTACTCCAGCATTTTGTGTATATCTCAAACCGATATATCTTAGTCTTGCCAATCCCATTTACTAACATGTGGTCCATTGCCTTCCATACCATGGCCATCTAAGGGCTCATCCAGAGGCTTTTTAAATGCTGTCAGGACGTGCCTGCACCAATCTCCAGTCATTGCTTTCAAAAGTTTCAACCACTCTGAAAGGTTTCCCCTCAGCTCTCATCAGACCTTCCCACTTGTTGCTGAGCACGTATTCAGATGGGACGATGACAGTAGGTAAATGCAGTCGGATGGTTTATTTCTGCTTTGCAGACACAAGGAAGCGCAGATGCGGGTTTACAAAAGAAGACACAAAGTGCTGGAGACATTTTCAGAGTGAAGATGGATCCTGACCCGAAACGCCACCTATCCATGTTCTCCAGAGATGCAGCCTGACATGTTGAGTTACTTAGCACTTTGTGTCTCTGCTTTGTGTTGACTAATCAAGTGCATTTTGCGATACACTGATACCATGGGTCATGGCGCTCCTCATTGGCTAACTGTGTCTTTGTTTTATTTGGACAGGATGAACCATCGTCAAATCCAAGTAACATAGATATCCCCATTGGTATGTACGCCTGTGTGAATTTTATTCTACCTGCCCTTCACTGTAATTGTGCATACGATACAATAGAACTTTATTTATCGCAGGCGGGAAATTGATCTGCTGCCAGTCATAAAACACAAAATATATGAAACATGAAATTGAAGTGACGAGTCAAAATGATTGGGGGTGTGCAAATATGGGGGAGGGGAGTCGGTCTACCCCATGACGGAAGGGAGAGGAGTTGGACAGTTTGATAGCAATTGGGAAGAAGGATCTCCTGTGACGTTCTGTACTGCATCTTGGTGGAACCAGTCTGTTAGTGAAGGTACTCCTCAGGTTGACCAGAGTGTCATGAAGGGGGTGAGCTGTATTGTCCAAGATGCTCTGCAGTTTGAGAAGCATCCTCCCCTCCATGACCGCCTCCCATGAATCCATGAGCCAGCCTTCCTGATGAGTTTGTTAATCCTATTGGTGTCCGCAGCCTTCGCCCTGCTGCCCCAGCACATGACAGCGAAGAAGATGGCACTGGCTACCACCGATTGGTAGAACATCTGCAGCATCTTACTGCAGACGTTGAAAGAGTGCAGCTTGCTCAAAAAGTACAGCTGGATCTGCCCCTTCTTGTACAGGGCCTCAATGTTCCTGGACCAGTCCAGATTACTGTCCAGGTGCACCCCAAGGTATTTGTACTCCCTGGTAAACTGCACATCTGCACCATTGATGGAGACAGGGGACAGGGGTGTTCCTCTCTTAAAGTACAACACTAATTCCTTACAACCTCACATGACAACCTCAACCTGACATGGGCTGTGAGCTGGCACAGACTTGATGTGTCATAAGGAAATATGAAAATATAATTGTGTTGTACTGTTGAGTCCAAGGCAGAATATATTAGAGAGTTGTATAAATTAATGAAATGTTAAATCGGGAGCCAACAGTTGGAAACTGTAACAGTAAAATTTTGGGATGATGTTAGGGGAAGTTTCATCTTTAAGCAGTGTTCAGCACCAGGTGTTGATGCCAAGTTAGAAAGGTATAGTCAAGTCCTGAGGAATGCTTCCAGGATCAGCAGGACTCTACCTGAGCTGTGTCTGCATTAGTATAGTGGATCAAATAATGGATTGTTCTGAATCCTGTCAAATACATCAATGTTCATCCTTGTGCTAGAGTATATTTCTATGATCCACCTCTCGTTTCATTTGTTCTAACTTTTTTTCCCCAGTTGATCTTTATCTTCTCCTTTCTATCCCAGCCTGCCCCCACCACTGCTACCTCCATGGTGGCAAATTCCACCACCTCTCAATGCTTCCCTGGTTAGATACCTCGCCACTCGTTAGAGGCTTGTATGTTCAAGGTCCATAGTATTTTCGAAATGAGAGATTGAAAAAATATTTATTTCAGGAGCTATGCATTTTTATAAGCAAATCATTGATAGTTAACAACATTCACTGCTGGAAACATTCAGACTTTTGGCTAGCATTTGTGGAACGAGAAACAGAGAGTTATGTTTCGTGGTGGAGTGAGTAGAACATAGGTGGCATCTCCCATGTGTGGAGTTTAGAAAAACAATTAGTGACTATATTGAAAAGGACAAGATTCTAACAGGACAATGTAGAAAAAGATATAGCCGCAGCTGTGTGTCTGGATTCAGGGCCTCTGGTTCATGGCCTGTGTGTGTTAACTGGACCATCCGCTGATGCTACTATCACACATTGTTCCTGTGTGTAGAAGGGTTCCGACCCAAAGCATCACCCATCCTTTTTCTCCAGAGATGCTGTCTGACCCACTGAGGTACTACAGCACTGAGTCTTATATTTAGTGGGCTGATGGGCCAGTTTCATTGTTGTATCTCTAAACTAAACTAAGCCTTAAAGCTATGCCCTCTCATTTTTGACATTTCCACCCTGGCAAAAATAATCTGACTATTTATTATCGAGGACTGCAGTGGGTGCTACCACCACCTTCCCCAGGGCAGGTTAAGGTGAACAATTAATGTTAGTTTTGCTGGCAATGCAACATCTGGAAAACAAAGTCAGTAGAGTGCGATTGTAAGCAGAGCTATTGTCAGATGTGTTTGCAGTTGGTTTGTAGCAAGAGTTGTGATTGCTGTGTTGTGCTGTCCTCAGACCGTCTCACAGTGACGTACAGTCGGAGCAGTGGGCCTGGGGGACAGAACGTCAACAAAGGTAAGGAAAGCAGGTGCTGTGTAACTTCAGCTTTACGTGATCTAACAAATCTCGGGGAGCTGCGCGCGTAACGGGAGTGTCCCGGAGAGAGCCGCGTGGGCCAGATCCACCCGCCAAACACCTGCGGTGACAACCGACGACTGGAATGCGCCCCGGACTCGCCCACATGCCTCCCAGGGAACTGCGGAGAAGCCGAGCGGCGAGGCCTATCTGGGCCGAAGGAGCCTCGATGGTAATGCGAGTCGAGGCGGCAACGGAGCTGAAGCGGCGGCGGGAACCTCGGTGGTGGTGGAGCATGAGGGGGGTGGGGGGGGAGACAATGGGGACCCAACATGGGGGGCCAGCATGAAGGACAATGGAGGCCCCGGCATGGGGGGACCACCGTGAGGGACAGTGGGAGAACAACGGGGGACCCGGTGGGGGGAGAGGCACTGTAGTTTTGGAATCCTCAGCCCAGGGGATAAGTCAACGTTCATTTGTTTGTTTGTTCGTTCGTTCCGGTTTAGTCGTTGTGCACACGGCAGCCAGCCAACAGTCGCCTGTCCTTTTCTTTTTTTCACTTTTAATTTCAAGTTTTTGTGTACCTTGTGTGTTGTTACTGTTGGTAGACCAATTTCCCTCCGGAGATGAATAAAGTTTATCGTATTCTGCTACAGACTTTGACAACCAGCCTCACTGTTCACAATACCAGCAACTTTCATGTCATCCATAAACTTACTAACAATTCCTCCTGCATTCGCAGTCAAGTCACAATAAAATAATTCGATCAAATTGGTGAGACAGGATTTCCCCTTGCACAAAGCCATGCTGACCTCTATTAATCAAACAGCAAAAGTCCTAGCAACCATCTCTGCAGTTCCCCACTGGCCACAGACCTGCAATCAGAAAAAAATATTCCACTACTTTCCTCCGCCTCACTCCACCAGCTCACCACGAATTGCATGTGCCTTAAACGCCTAGTCCAGCCTACCGTGTGGAACCTTGTCAAATATCAACTTTGCTTCCTTCATCAATCTCCTTGGTAACCGCCTCAAAAACGTAAGCAAATTAGTGAGAAAGGACCTCTCACTTACAAAGTCATGCTAACTCTCTTAATCAGTCCCTGGCTTTCCAAATGTACATAAATCTTATCCCTTAAAATGTTCTCCAGTAATTTCCCTACCATTGAAGTAAGGATCACTGGCCTTTCATTACCTGACATCCTTGCTGTTCTTAAATAAAAGTATATCATAAGCTATCCTCCAGTCTTCTTGATACATGCCTGTGGCTAACAGAGATGCAAAGATCGGGGCTCAAAGTCCTTTCTAACTAATTTGCTTATGTTTTGGAGCAGGGCAATCTCTTCCCTTTTATCCCATAGCATTCTGCAATGGACCTCATCGTGCCTAGGGAATTATTCATCTTTATACATTCTCAGACTTCTCTTAACTGCACCATCTTAATATATTCTCAACATATTCTTTTATTCTCTTAACAGTCCCAGAGGACTTCCCAGACCATTGCCTGTTCTTGTATGGACAGCACGGTAGTGCAGCAGTAAAGTTGCTGCCTGTTGCTATATCTAAGGAGGTTGTACGTTCTCCCCGTTTCCCCCCACACTCCAAAAAAATAACCATATGTGGGTTTTTGTCGGGTGCTCCAGTTTCCTCCCACACTCCAAAAAAATGAAAGGTTTGCAGGTTAAGTTGCTTCTGTAAATTGTCCATAGTGTGTAGGATAGTGCTAGTGTACGGGGATCGCTGATTGACGTGGACTCGGTGGGCCGAAAGGCCTGTTTCTGCGCTGTATCACTAAACAAAACTAAAAAAACTAAACTAAAGCATGTGACAACTTCCAAATATTGGTACAGACTGAAAATCCAGCTGCCCTTTGTTCTGGGATGGTTGTTTTTGACGGTACCCGGACGTGGCGCCGACGGACGAGAAGCCGAAGCAAAGAAGTGGAAGCCAATTAACCAAATGGAAACAAAGCCAAAACGGCAAATAACCGAATTGAAACAAAGCCGAAACGCCAACTAACCGAAAGCGTGACTGGGCAATCTGAACCCAAGCACCAAGTTGAAAGCGGCCAAAGGTGCGCATCCCTCGGGACATCCCCCACTTTCCCACGGCCACCCTCTGCGGGCTGTGGGTCGGGTGGAGCGGAGGTGTGAAACAATGTTCATCCCTCCACAGTGATGTGATGGACACGGGGGTCTGGACCAATCGCTGACAAGTCCCCCCCGGCACGTCATGTCTATTGGTTGAGTTTTCTGTTGAGCGGCATTCAGTTCGTTGGCTTGTAGGCGACGCCGCCTTTCGGGTAGGTGACGTTTCGGCAGAGCCGCCATTAAGTGAGATTGCTTTTAGGCGACGCAGTCTTTCGGTTAGTTGGCTTTTAGGCGTCCAGCCCTTTCAGTTAGTTTGCATTTAGACGTCCCACCCTTTCGGTTAGTTGGCGTTTCGGCTTCGTTTCCATTCGGTTATTTGGCGTTTTGGCTTAGTTTCCATTAGTTTCCATGGCTTTCACTTCTTTGCTTTGGCTTCTCGTCTGTCGACGCCACACGTCTTAGAGTGGAGGACAAATTATTTGTGATGAGGAGCTTGATTTCTGGTTGATTTTGTCCACTTCATGTTTGTGTGGCAAAGACCTTTACTGACCTGTGCAGACAGGCATCCAACCAGTTGCCTCATTTTGTTAATAGGATGCAGCCAGTCTGTGTGAGGGAAGTCTCCTGGTGCAGGCCCTGTCAGTGCCAGGTAATCTGCGTTTGCCACGCCGGCTCAATGCCGAGCTTCGTTGGACCAGGCAGGGGGTGGGGTTGGTAGTAACCGTACTGTCAAGTTTTTTTGATACTGCGAGTATGAGTTCATGTTTAACGCTCCCCTGTTGCTGTGTTGGATGTTTTGCCAGTGAACACGAAAGCGGAGGTGAGGTTCCACGTGGCGACTGCAGACTGGCTCTCGAAAGACGTGCAAAATGTGATCACTGCCAAGGTGAGTTGTGTGCCAGTCTACCTATTCTTTGTCCTTATTTCCTTTTTCAGTTTCTTCTCGACATTAAATGTACGCCTTGATTGTCTTTGAGTTGCACACCAGTTAGGAGCAGCCGTAGGTCACTCACTGCCTAAGATCATTATTATCTGATGTTTGGAAGATTGAGAGAGAGTTGGAACTACATTCAACAATAGATTTCAGGAGGGAATAAGATAAGTATAAAGAACAGGCAGAGTTACTGAGAAAGGAAAAGC
Organism: Leucoraja erinaceus; assembly: GCF_028641065.1. Lineage (NCBI taxonomy): Eukaryota > Metazoa > Chordata > Chondrichthyes > Rajiformes > Rajidae > Leucoraja > Leucoraja erinaceus. The sequence continues at coordinate 20,358,555 of NC_073399.1, read as the reverse complement.
GAGTGAAAGTACAAACTTTTTCAGCGAGTCTTTTCATTGGACACGGGGTGACACGAGACATGCTGCTTCTGTCCTATTGAATTTAAGACTGCTCCATCTGAAGGTAAACTGTGATAACACTGAACGATTGTACCTAACATCTGCTCCCTCACTCCCTCAGTACCAGAACCGCATCAATCGGGCTGGCCAGTTGATCGTTACGTCGGAGGTCAGCAGGTACCAGATGAGAAACCTGGCGGACTGTCTGCGGAAGATTCGGGACATGGTGACAGCAGCGAGTGAGACGCCCAAGCAACCATCCAAAGAGTCCGCTGAAATCCGTCGAATGCGGTAATGCTGCAAAGCACAGGGAGAAGGAGGGGGGGGGGGGGGGGGGTCTATGAGGAGGCTGGATGTATCCTGCAGCAGGAACTTTTATTTGTCCATTTGGCTCAGTGGCAAAACTCTTACCTCTGGATCAGAACCCTCGTTGCAGAGACAGAGCCCGTCACCTCACCGCGGGACCTGCAGCTCTGTTGCTGGTGTCAACTTTAGGATGAGATTTTTAACTGAGACGCTGTCATTTCACAGTGATGGAGATCTTGCCTCGTTTCTTGGCTAAAATTAGTTGCTGTTTGTGGGAGTTTGCATTGTAATATTACTTTACAGCCAGTGTCTTTGGCTATAAAATGCTGTGGTGGTGAAAGGTGATGGGTCGCTGAGTTTTAAAGAGAATCAATTGCAGAGATGGCCATTTCAGAGAAGGGTTATACTTTCTCAACATGTAATGGCATTGACTGATCATTTTCTGGCTCATCTGGAACCAACATTGCTTCATGGTTTGGCCTCAGTGTTCCTGATCTCAGGGTGTGGGTGATGATCAATGAACCCGCAGCCTGCTCCCACCTGCCCATTGGGCTCTGTGGGAAAGGGAACAGAGTCATTCCACATTGCAGCCCACCCTCAATTAACCAGCCATGACTCAGAGCCCACTTCAGCACTGGAATGTCTGTGTGCAATGGCCATGCATGGCTTAACAGGTGCTGAGCAGGGTAGCTAGAGGGTAGTTACTTGTTGAGAAAGGTGGGAATGTCTTGAGGACAAACACTGAGACTTTACTGAATTGTGGCAATTCCAGGGTGGAGACCATGCACCGGGAGCGACTGCGGCAGAAGAAGATCCAGTCCAGCATCAAACAGGATCGGCGGGTGATAATAGACTAAAAGGAGACGTGCAACATCAGCTCTGAACCCCAGGGTGGAACTATGGACACTGCATATCAGCCCTTCCTCTACTGTTCGTATAGGCCAGAAATGAAGTTATTTAAGTCTCTTGATAGAATATCTTTTGTCATTTAATTTCTTTATAAGACATTTTTTAACTGATACTGCTCTTTGAAGCCTCGACTGTAGCTTTCTTGCATCAGTGTTAACCCTCATCATCTGGAATATATGAATACATTGTTAAAATATGTGATTGATCTGCTATAGACATTTCTTTGCTGCTCTGCCATTGAAAGCACTGCACTGTTTCAGCAATGAAAATGCAATATTCATAGGTACATGGGGAGAACATTGTCACTCAGTGGAATTGAGTTGCTTCATGTGGAAGAACCAAGTTGTTAATACTCTACAGATTGTTAAAGCAGCACCTCAAATGGTTAATCCCATTGAAATAATGGAATATTACTTTGTAAAGCAGGTTCATCAAATAAAATGTTATAATATAACGATCGATATATAATGATGTTGAACGAATAGAATGCAACACAGATACATTATTTTTGAAATTTTTAATTAGGCTAAGGTCCAAAGCTGGTTTCCTGCTGCCAATTCCATCATTCAGAACAGAGAAGAGGAGCTTTCAGAGGGAGCCTACGGAGGGGAGAAGTGATGCCATCAAATTTGATGCGTCAATGCTGGAAGCAGAGACCTTTCCTGCATGTTAGCGAAGAAGGGTATGGAGCATCCAAGAATCCTGTGGGTTCAAAGTTTTGCATTCATCCAATGTGAAGGAAGAAGGCTGAACTAGTGGGGCTAAAGAGCCTATTTTCAAGATGTAATTTCCAAGCCATTGTTATGGTTTGTTTATTCGTAAAGTGGCTAAAGTGATAGAGTGGATTTGCAATTGGGTTGGGGTATAGACATCTTCCAAACTGGAAGTGGTGCAGTGGTGTCCTGCAAGGAATATCTTCGACATTAAAAAACATGGTCATAAAGGTTCAGCAGAGAAATGGCTCCTTTGATCCACATGAAACATTTGTCCAACTAAATCACATTTGGTCCAACTAAATCACACTAATCACATTTGCCCGCAGTTTTTTAAGTGCTTGCAATGTTTACTTTCGTGTGTTGAGCGCCATTATGCAAGACATTTCACTTCATATTTTGCTTGGGCAGTTTACAACCCAGTGGTGTGAATATTGATTTCTCTAACTTTGTAACCCTTTCTTTCTCTCTCTCATCGTCCCTCCCCATCCTAGTTCTCTGACTAGTTTCACTGTCCATCTGATTAAGTTTGTATGCCTTGTTGTCACCTTCCACTCAGCCAACAATGAGCCATTCTACATTTCCTTTATCACCATCTGCTTTGATCTGTCATTTTCCACACCTTTCCCTTCCATATCTTTAGTTTCCCTCACCCCTGACTCTCAGTGTGAAGAAGGGTCTCGACCCGAAACATCACCCATTCCTTCTCTCCAGAGATACTGCCTGTCCTGCTGACTTACTCCAACATTTTGTGTCTTTGAAAAAATTAACCTGAATACAAGGGTGGAGTGGACGCTGGTGAGCTGCTGTATCTTGCCCCTCGTGTGTAGGGAGTGGATGAGATAGTAAGATAAGATAGAACTAATGTGAATAGGTGATTGACGGACGGTGTGGACTTGGTGGGCTGAAAGGCTTCTTTTCCACGCTATATCTCTAAATTAAATTAATAATCAAAATATCTATTGTCCAACTAGTGGATTATTACGAATCTCTGACATGCAGATGGATCTGGGATCCTAATGCATGATGCACAGTCAGCACAGTAACACAGCTGGTAGACCTGCTACCTGACAGCACCAGAGGCATTAGTTCAATCCTGACTTTGGATGTTGTGAGGTCATGGTCTCCCTATGACCATGTAGGTTTCCTCTGCACACCCTGGTTTCCGCCAACATCCCAAAGATGTGCGAGCTGGCAAGTTAATTTAATTTGTCTCTAGTGTGTAGTTGATTGGTGCAATCTGGGAGGAGTTGGTGAGAATCTGTAAGAATAAAATGTATATTCCTGAGGTACACTACTGGTGGGGACTGTCAGCACAGAAACAAGCCCTTCAGCCCACTCTGTCTATGCCGACCATTGGTCTTCATCTATACTAATCCCGGTTACCCAGCAGTATTGCGGTACAAACCCTCTCTTGAGCCTTCATCTCCTGCCTCTTTGTGCGCACGTCTGGGAACAGTGATCACAACTCCTTAGGTCTTAACATAGTTATGACTAAGGATGTCTATTCCTTGGGGGAAAATGACTAAATTAGGGTACAGCAGCATTATTAGGCAAGCGCTAGTGAGAGGAAATTGGGAGCAATTGTTAATGGGTAAGTGCACATCTGACTGTGGGAGTCATTTAAAGGCCACTGCAAGACTGGCTTGTTCTGGTTAAGAAGAAGGATCAGGATGGCAAGGTAAGGGAACATTGGATGACCAAAGAGGTTATAAATTCGGCCAGAAAGAAAAAGAAAAGTGTATGTAAGGTTTAGAAATATTAAATCAGATGCGGTCTTTGAGGATTATAATGCAAGCGAGAAAGAACTTGAGTGGGCAATTAGAATGTCCGAAAGGGGCTAAGAAATATTATTTGTAAGTCAGATTAAAGAAAGTGCGGTAGCTTTTTATACGAACATTAAGAACAAGAAAGTAACACGGAGAAGGTAGGATCTCAGGGGTCGGGCCATCCTAACTGTCGAACCCCTGAGCACGGGAGTTGTTCCGTCCGGAGGCGGCCCTTGACCAGAGGGTTTAAAGGCAGGGGTTTGGGTGCCATCTTTCTCTTGTGTGGACTTCCCTACAACTGGGAGGAACACACATAAAGGTGCCTTTCGAAATACTTAACTCCTCTCTTTCGTTTTGAGACCTACGCACCACATTGGTGACCCCAACGCTCCATTGTCGTCATGATGGAGAAAGGAGAAAACCCTACCACTTCACAGGCCGGCCCGGCCCTGTCTCTGGACGCGGTCTCTGTAAAATTGCCCACCTTCTGGACCACCGGGCCGCACATCTGGTTCCAGCAGGCGGAGGCCCAATTCAACCTGCGGGGCATCACAGTCGATGCCACCCGCTTCTATTATCTAGTGGGGGGCCCTCGACCAGGACACGGTTGAAGAGGTCACGGACTTCCTCGCAGCCCCCCCGGCCACCGATAAATACCTCGGCCTTAAGGAGCCCCTGCTCCAGATTTATGGACTCAGCAGGATGGAGCGTGCTGCTAGGCTCCTTCATATGGAGGGCCTAGGCGACCGACGGCCATCAAGCCTCCTAAAGGAGATGGTTGCTCTCCTGGATGGGCACACAGTGCCTATTGTTTGAGTATACTTACCTCCATCTGCTGCCAGCCTACATCCGTCTTCAGCTCACGGACGCCTCCTTCGCCAACATCAGTGCCCTCGGGAGGCGCGCCGACGCGCTGTGGATGGCGTGCCTTGATGACGTCAAAGCGCTGGCCATCAGCAGACACGGGGACGCGCTGAGGATGACGCGCCCTGATGACGCGCTGGCCCCCGGCAGGCGCACTGATGACGTCACCCCGGCAGCTCCCGATTTCCTCCGGTGGGGCGGGGGATTTGTGGAAGGAATGACAGCTCCAGCCCGGCGGCCTGTAAGTAGGTATGTTACAAAACCTACCTGAATCGTGGCTGAGCATCTGCCCTACCCCGTGTGTGCGATTTTGGCGCTGTTTAGAGGGGGCGGGTTTAAAACGCGATTTTTACTAGGCTGTTGCAATCGAAAATGTTCAGCCTAGTAAATCATTAACGGAAAATCGTTGAAAGACCCCGTCGCAAAAGGTATTATTAGTTTTTATGGCCTTGTATAATAGTTATAGTAGTTTCAAAATCACTCTCTAAACTCGCAACCTCTCAGCCCCAGGTTTTATAAAGCAAACAATTAAAGGTATGTACCTTATTTTTACATTAAATGGGGCTTCTTAAGAACCCTGTATATAAAGTTTTCTATAGCGAGTAGTTCATTTTGGACTCTTTATATCCCACAGTATTTTTCTGGGCACTTGAGGGCACAAATCCACTGCAATGTGAACGTTCTAAACCAGCGCGTTCACAGGAACCCACTCTAAAGCTGATTTAAATTGACTTTAATTTACAGCAATTGAACACTAAATTCCTTCCATTTGGCCTATAAATTGATGTAAATGAGATTTAAAAATCATGTTTTATTGTGAATTATTTGTGAATATTATTTGGAAACTTGGGCTATTTAAAACTGTTAATCATTTATTAAGAAATGGATAGATGTTTAGATCTAGTAATTGAAGTTTGAAATTAGCTACAATTGGGTAACTAACTAATTATATGCTTTAATTTCAGGTCATCCAAGTAAGATTATTTTATATTTGTTTCAGAATGCTTCAATCTATGATAACTGAAAATTTCATTCACTTCTCTTAATTTTTAAGAAGGTTATGGGCTTTTGACTGTCCATGATCACAGCTTTTTTGTTATGTCCATAGAAAATCAATAGGGAACAAGATGCTAATTTCCGAGTATGAAAATGGCCATAACTTTTTTATTACTTGAGATATGAAAGTGAATTATGTGTCAAATTAAACTTATTGTTATGCTTTATCTGATGGGATAAATTGCAGACTTGATTTTTTAAATCTCAAAATTTTGTAACATTGCTACTGTAAGATCGTGGGCGTGTCGGGTACTGCACCTGCAGTCCAGCGCCAGCAAGCTGCAAGTGCCACCAACAGGAGCCAGCAAGCTCCAAGTACCACCAACAGGAGGCACTGGTGCTACTACCATCAGTGCTGGGGTGCTGCAGCACGACAATGCCGCCAGCCGTGCACTTTCCCGGGAAAAGCCTGGGCCAGCTGCCAATAGTCCCCGCGCGGCCGGCCAAATTCACCGTCTCTTCGTCTGCGATCGGCGCTCCGGGACCCGCTTCCTCGTTGATACTGGAGCTTAGCTCACCGTTCTGCCCCCTTCGCTGGCCAACAATCGTTCCGGTTAGCGGGGGCCCGTCCTCACCGCGGCAAATGGCAGCCCCATCCGCACGCATGGAGCGCGCATGGTCCCGATCATGTTCGGCTCCTGCCATTTCTCATGACGGTTCACCATTGCTGATGTCTCCCAGCCGTTGCTCGGGGCCGACTTCCTCCGGGCGCATTCCCTCCTGGTGGACGTCAGGCTTCAGCGCTTGGTCAACGCCGCTACGATGGAGCCGATCACGTTATGTTTGGATCAGCCGGTGGGACGCCCCCTGTCATCCGTGGATTCCCACTTTGCTCGGATCTTGGCCGCGTTCCCGGATATCCTGACCCCACAGTTTCGGTCATCGATCCCCAGTCACGGAGTGGTACATTTTATACAGACTACCGGCCCACCTATCCATGCACGAGCATGCCGCCTGTCGCCAGATAAACTGCGTCTGGCACGCAGGAATTCTGCACGATGGAGTCCTTGGGGATCATCCGCCCTTCAAGCAGCCCATGGGCGTCTCCACTCCACATGATCCCTAAGGCAAGCGGGGGCTGGCGACTTTGTGGGGATTACCGGCGGCTGAATGCCGCAACAACCGCGGATCGATACCCCGTACCCCACATCCAGGACTTCACCGCCCATTTGGCTGGGGCTACAATATTTTCCAAAGTGGATCTGGTACGGGGTTATAACCAGATCCCAGTCCACCCGGAGGATGTACCCAAGACGGCGATCATCACGCCGTTCGGACTGTATGAATTCACGCGGATGCCGTTCGGCCTCAAGAACGCTGCACAGGCTTTTCAACGCTTAATGGACGGGGTGTGTCGCGACCTCGATTTTGTGTTTGTTTACCTGGACGACATCCTGATGGCCAGCCGCTCGCAGCAGGAGCACTGCGCCCACCTCCGGCAGCTCTGTCAGCGGCTCAGCGAGCATGGCTTGGCTATCAACCTCGCCAAGTGCCGTTGTGGGGTAACTGAGATCGACTTCCTCGGCCACCGCTTGACTTTGCAAGGCGCGGTTCCCTTGCCGGACAGGGTCGACGCCATCCGTCGGTTTCCCCACCCACGCACGGTGCACGGCCTGCAGGAGTTTGTCGAGATGGTGGCACATCATGCGGCCACTGAATCAACTTCTGGCGGGAGGGCAGCATAAGAGCGTTGAGTGGAACCACGAGGCAGTGGCAGCATTTGGCGGCGCGAAGGAGCTCCTTGCTCGGGCCGTACTTCTGGTACACCCGCGGGAAGATGCCCCGACTGCTCTCACGGTGGACGCCTTGGAGTCGACGGTTGGTACCGTGCTGGAGCAACCGCCGGACGGAGGTTGGCGGCTCCTGGCCTTCTTCAGCCGGCACCTCAACCGCGCGCAGACCAAATACAGCGCGTTCGATCGCGACCTCCTGGCTCTGTGCCTGGCCTTGCGCCATTTCTGCTACTTCCTGAGGGCCACCCGTTCACCACCTACACGGACCACAAGCCGCTCACTTTCACCCTGGCGAAGATTTCCGACCCCTGGTCCGCATGACAGCAGCGGCAATTGGCCTACATTTCTGAATATACCACATCTATCCGCTACGTCGAGGGGAAAGAAAACCGGGTGGCCGACGCATTGTCCCGCCCCGCTATCTACGCCGTTTTCGAGGTGGCGCCCGGAATTGACTATTCTGCCCTGGCGGAGGCACAGCTCACGGACAGTGAGATGCCCGCCTACCGGACTGCCACCTCCGGCCTCCGCCTCGAGGATGTCCCTCTCGGTCCTGGAGGAGCGATGATCCTGTACGATATATCGTCCGGTCAGCCGCGCCCCATCGGCCCTGCCGCCTGGCGCTGGAGGGTTTTCGAGGTTATCCACGGACTGTCTCACCCATCAATCCGGGCGACACCGGCACTAGTGGCCGCTCGTTTCATGTGGCACGGTCTGCACAAGCAGGTTGGCCACTGGGCTCGCACCTGCATTCCGTGCCAGACAGTGAAGATCCAGCGCCATGTCCGTGTGTCTCTCCAGTTCGGTCTACCTCACCGGCGATTTGACCATCTCCACGTGGACATTGTGGGCCTCCTCCGCCATCCCGGGGCATCGCCCACCTCCTCACGATGGTGGACCGCTTCACGCGGTGGCCAGAGGCTATTCCGCTGGCCGACACTTCAACAGCTATGTGCGCTCGTGCGTTGTCCGCGCACTGGATTGTGCGTTTCGAGGTGCCGCCGCACATCTCCTCGGACCGGGAGCCACAGTTCACCTCCAAGCTGTGGTCGGCCATGGCTCGTTTGCTCAGGGTGTGGCTTCACCACACCACGGCTTATCACCCGCAAGCTAACGGTCTGGTGGAGCGGTTCCACCGGCAGCTCAAGGCAGCGCTGAAGGCGCGACTCTCCGGCCTGGACCGGATGGACGAGTTGCCGTGGGTCAAGCTGGGCATTCGGACTGCTCCTAAAGAGGACTTGGCCTCATCATCAGCGGAGCTCGTGTACGGGTCGCCACTCATGGTGCCCGGGGAGTTCGTGCCGTCGGCGCCGGGGCAGCAGGGAACGCCCTTATCCACCTTAAAGAGCCTTCGCGAGCAAGTTGGCAGGCTCGCACCCGTCCCGACGTCCCGCCATGGGACATTTTGCCCACATGTGCCATCAGCCCTCCGGGACTGCCCATATGTTTTCCTGCGCCGTGATGCCCACCGGACGCCACTCCAGAGGCCGTACAAGGGCCCGTTCCAAGTGCTGGAACACGGGCAGACGACCTTTGTGCTGGACATGGGGGGCCGGCCAGAGGCCGTGTCGATTGACTGGTTGAAGCCGGCACACCTGGACATTGTCCAGCTGGTTGCCCAACCTCGGCCTCGAGGGCGACCCCCTTCACGGCTCCCTCCGCCTGTCACTCCACCGCGGGAAGATGCCGGTCCCTCGACCTGTCCCTCCACCTATGCCTCCGCCAGCCCCATGATTGGCTGACTTCCGCATGCGGCCCACCGGTGCGTTTCGTGCCTCGGGTTCTGGGGGGGGGGTCCTGTGGCTGCTCCCAAGGGTCGGGCCATCGTAACTGTCCAACCCCTCGGCATGGGAGTGGTTCAGTCCGGAGGCGGCCCTTAACCAGAGGGTTTAAAGGCAGGGGTTTGGGTGGCATCTTTCTCTCGTGTGGACTTCCCTACAACCGGGAGGAACACAAATAAAGGTGCCTCTCGAAATACCTGACTCCTCTCTTTCATTTCGAGACCACAGCTTAAGGATAAAGGAGGGAATTTATGCTAGGAGTCAGAGGATGTAATTGAGATACCAAATGAGTACTTCTCCATGTCGGAGAAGGACACGGAAGACAGTCAAGAGAGAGAGAGTCAAGAGTGTTTTATTGTCACATGTCCCAGATAGAATAATGAAATTCTAATAGCCGAATGGCTGAAAGGAAGAAGCTGTTCCTGAACCTGGACGTTGCAGTTTTCAGGATCCTGTACCTTCGCGATTGCAGAGGTGAAATGTGTGTGGCCAGGATGGTGTGGGTCTCTGATGATGCTGGCTGCTTTTTTTGAGGCAGTGATTCCAGTAATCCCTTCAATGGTGGGGAGGCCAGAGCCGATGATGAACTAGGCAGTGTTCACAACTTTTTGCAGACTTCTTCACTCCTGGACATTCAAGTTGCCAAATCAGGCCGCAATGCAACCAGTCAATATGCTCTCTATTGTAAATCTGTAGAAGTTCCAGAGAATCCTCTCTGACATAACAAAATCTTCTCAGGAAGTAGAGGCGTTGATGTGCTTTCTTTATAATTGCCTCAGTGTGCTGAATTCAGGAAAGATCTTCGGAAATATGCTCGCCTAGGAATTGAAGTTTTTTACTCTCTTCACCATTGATTTAAACAGGATTGTGGGTCCTCATCTTTCCTTTTCCAAAGTCCACAATCAGTTCATTGGCCTTACTGATATTAGAGCCAGGTTGTGCTGGCACCATTTGGTCAATCGATCGGTCTCACTTCTATATTATGACTCATGACCATCTGTAATTTGTCCAATAACAGTGGTGTTGTCGGCGAACTTGAAGATGGAGTTCGCACTGTCCAGCTATACCGTCATGAGTATAGAGTGATTAGAGCAGGGGGCTGAGCACACAGCCTTGAGGTGCTCTCGTACTGATTGTTATTAAGGAAGAAATGTTTCTGCCAATTCAAACAGACTGTGGTCTGTTGATGAGGAAGTCGAGGATCCAATTCCAGAGGGATGCACAGAGACCCAGTTTCGTGAACTTAGAGGGGATGATGATAGATAGCCTTTTTTATTGTCATTCAGAAATCTGAACGAAATTGCAGCAGTCATACATATAATACCATACAATAAAACAACAATAAACACACATTAACATCCACCACAGTGAGTCCACCCAGCATCTCCTCACTGTGATGGAGGCAAAAGTCTTAGGTCGCAGTCTCTTCCCTCCTCTTCTCCCTCTGCGCTGGGGCGATGCCCCCCCCCCCCCCCCGGGCGATGTTAAGAACAGTCCCGCGGCTCAAACACCGCGGCCCGGGGTGGTTGAAGCTGCCGCCCACCAGTTCTGCAGAAGCAGCTGCTGGCCCGCGGCTGAACCCCGGACTCAGGCCACCGCCGCCAGAACACCGTCCCAGCCACCCTCACGCGAGTACTGTGCCGTCTTCAGCCTCGGGCTGGGCCGCCTCGACTTGGGCGCCGAACCTCCCCCGGACCGGGCCGCCCCGACTTGGGCGCCGAACCTTGGGCGCCGAACCTCCCCCGGACCGGGCCGCCCCGACTTGGGCGCCGAACCTCCCCCGGACCGGGCCGCCCCGACTTGGGCGCCGAACCTCCCCCGGATCAGGCCGCCCCGACTTGGGCGTCGGAACGGTGTTGGAACGCTGAGTTGTAGTCTATAAAAAACAGTCTGATGTATGTGTTTTTGTTGTCCAAGTGGTCCAGTGCAGGGTGGACACTCCAGAGTGAAATTGATGTGGAGAATACTAATATGTTGAGGAGTTTGAGATCAAAAAGGAGGTGGTCTTGAGGCTCTAGAACAGCATTGTGGACAAATCACCATGACCTGTAAGATAGGCAGGGGAGAAGCCTCATCAACAATCTGTTTTTTCGACTTTTTTTTGTTATTTTTAGTGTTTTAAAAGTACGTGTAAATGTTTGCTGGTTTGTTTCATGTGGGGGAGGGGAGGGGGTCGGGGATATTTTTTTTCAATTTCTTACCCTGCCGGAGATTGTTTTCCGGGTCGTACCTCCAGTCGCTCTGCGGCCTAACATCGTGGAGCTGGAGGCCTTGATCGGAACTAACTTTGGGCCCCACCGCGGCGGTGTGAACATACCATCGGAGTCAATCCCTTGCCTTGGATCGCTCCAACCGCGGCCTGCGGACTTTACCATCGAGAGCTCGCAGTCCCAGGTAGAGACCGTCGATGTCAGGAGCTCCAACGACGCAGAAGGTTTGACAAGCCCCCTCCCACTTGTCCGATCGCTGGCGCGGGGGAGCTGAGATTCCCCCCGGTGCAGGAGCTTAATTGCCCCAACACGGAGGGCAGGAATGTCGGCTACAGGAGTAAGATCGCCCCGTCAACGGAAGGCTCAAGGCCCTCGACCGCGGGAGAACAAAGAAGGGAAGAGATTTAATTTTATTTCGCCTTCCATCACAGTGAGGAATGTGGAGGAGTCACTGTGGTGGACGTTTATGGTAAAATGTAATTTGCGCCTTCTGTTGCTTTTTATTTGACAAATTAAATGCCTCGTATGTTGCAAAACATACTTGGCTAATAAAGTATTATTGTATTGTATATATAACAGGATCATAGATCAGCTAGGGAAATGGGCAGAGAAATGGCAGATGGAATTTAATCTAAGCAAGGTTGAGGTCGTCAGTCCGCAACAAACCTCTACATCTGCAGACGTCTTTGAAGGAAGGATGAATTTCTCCATCATGTGGCTTCAATGAATCAAAGGATACTGACCTTTTATGTGATGGAGAAGCAGTCTGAAGCTGTAAAGGTCACCACATTTTGGAGACATGGTATACACTTGTCCCAGGACGTTGGATTCAAAAGTACCTGGATGATCTTGCACTCTCTTGCCAACCTTCCTTCTTTGCCGTCTCTTATTGTTCCATGTGTAAAAGCGGGGAACGTCAGAGTTGCAGAGTGTTCTTGGAAATGGCTCTTGAGAACACAATGCCATGAATTCAGTTAAAGTCGTTCTTGTCATAGCATCATTGGTCCCTTGTTCAGCAGCATCGGGTCTGATAAAAACTCGTTGTTCTGGTAGATGTACCTGGAGTCGAAAGACAACAGGGTGTCTCTCATGAGTCGGAAATCCCAGGATTAATGCCACTGCTTCTGATGGACCAATGTATCTGCCAGTCAAGTACTGTGAAATTTCGTCATCCCTATTAACTTTAAAAGATGCTTGATCACTTCCCTTCATGGTGTACTTGATGACGTATTTGACTGATTTTATAGAGGAGCATATCTCTACATTGATGTGACATTTGAACATCTTCAATAGTTGAACATTATAGGGCACCACCCAATCAGAAATGATAGGTTGATGTATGCGTTCCTCTTGATGTCCCCGAATGCCTCCCAGGTCTGGAGATCTTCTCCTGTATAGAGCATATGAATTATGTGCACACCTTGTACTCGCTATAAATGGCTTTGGGGATCTCTTACTGCATGTTCCTTTCTTCCAACATGGAGAGGTGTGGTTGCAGAATGGTCCATGAATCAGGTGCTTGAGTACCAATTTATGCAGCTCAGGATCTACTTGCGGGTCTGGTATTTCAGCTTACACAAATGTGTCAACATCATTTGGTTATGGCTTAGTTGTTTTGTCAAGCCACAGCAGACAGTGCAATTTAGGCAGGCCTCTCTTCTGATATTCCACAGTGGAGACAAAAGCTATACAGTTGCCAAAGAGCCCATTTGGTCCAGTGATGTACTTGATGAATAGCTTCCTTTTCAGATCGAATACTCTTGCAATCAAGTCTGGTCTATCACACGGCTGCTGATTGTGAAAGAGGGACTGTCGGATGTCACTCCAGTTTGGATTCCAAGTCAACGTAATGAAGAATGAAGCATTGCCATACTTCCGAACGTACATCATGGTGTCCTGGCATCGTTTCATCATGTATCTTGGTCCACCGACAAATGTCGAGGAGAAGATGATGCGCTTTCCGATGTTTTCCAAATTATCATTGTCTTTTAATGCATCAGCAAAAAGATTTCCCCTTCCCAGTTGTGCATTTTGTCTTGTATCTCTGGCCTGCTGTCAGCTAGTCTTTTACTGGGGTGGAATATTGCAAACTTCACGTGGTCCGCCCTGTTTCGACAAGCAATCAACTCGACGTGCACAAACGGAAGATCAAATAGAACAAGTTGTGCAACAACTTTAGACTGTGCACGCCACACAAAATAAGTATTTTTGATTTTTCATCTCCTGTCTCTTGAACCCTTCTTCTTTGCGATCTTTCTCATTGTTCCTCGAGACGCTCACTTTGTCTTTGTGGTGTGTCTTCATCCCTACTGCTTCGTGGTCTTTCTTGTTGACCATTGATACATTCAGTTCTTTTTGGTTGTGTCTCTTCATCCCTTCTTTGTGTTCTTTCTTGTCGATCGAGATGCTCACTTCTTCTTCGTGGCATCTCTTCATCCCTTGTGCTTTGAGTTCTTTCTCGTTGATCCTCAAAACGTTCAGTTCTTTTTGGTTGCACCTCTTGATGCTTTCTTCTTAGTCTTTCCCGGTCATCTGCGAGACGTTAAGATATTTCTTCTTGTGTCTCTTGTTCCTTTCTGATTCTGGCTGCTTCTCGAAGTCCCTTTACGTGCTTGCTTGACCATATATCCTGCAGCCGATGGAGGGGGACGGCTTCAGGTGGGGACTGTCGTGGGCTGATGAGGAAGGGGGGTGTTCTGCAGCGGGGATGGGGGCGGCGTCAGTAGGGGGCCGGAAGGGGAGCGTCCTACAGCCGGACGGAGGGCAGCGCCTTCAGGTGGGGGGGGGGGGCATTGAGCGACCTACTCATGGCCTCTGGACTCACTCACTGACTCACGGCCTCTGGACTAACTCATGGCCTCTGGACTGACTGACGCACTCATGGCCTCTGGACTGACTGAGTCCACAGCTTGTGGACTCACTGACTGACTCACTTTCAATTTCACAGCAATTCAAGCAGAGTGTAGGCCAGCAAATCCAATTTCACAGCATTTCAAGCAGAGTGCAGACCAGCAAATCCAATTTCACAGCATTTCAAGCAGAGTGCAGGCCAGCAAATCCAATTTCACAGCATTTCAAGCAGAGTGCAGGCCAGCAAATCCAATCTCACAGCATTTCAAGCAGAGTGCAAGCCAGCAAATCCAATTTCACAGCATTTCAAGCAAAGTGCAGGCCAGCAAATCCAATTTCACAGCATTTCCAGCAGAGTGCAGGCCATCCAATCCAATTTCAAGGAGAGTGCAGGCCAGCAAATCCAATTTCACAGCGCCTCAAGCAGAGTGCAGGCCAGTAAATCTAACACACACACACACACACCATATATATGACAGTAAACTTTCTTGAATTTACTCACATGGCTGAGTGCTGCCTCTCCACTGTGGGGCTTCCACAGTCAGCAGCACTTCCGCAATCAGTGTGACCGCTGCACTTACCACAAATTACGCAATCAGCATGACCTCTGCATTCACCGAAAATGACGCAATCAGCGCGACCTGTCCACTACGCGGAAGTCAAGGAATGAGCGGGACCTTCGGGCTAAATACAGTCTGAACTAATAAAGCATTTATTCCTTCCAAAAACAGTCGGACCTAATAAAGCATATATTCCTTCCAAACACAGTTGGACCTAACAAAACATTTATTCCTTCCAAACACAGCTGGACCTCATTGCATTGTCATTAAGGGATGACAAATAATTTATTGCAAGTGCATTGCAGACTCACAGTTCAGTTGATTCACAGCTTAGAATGACAGTCGTGGTCTCTGCCTTGCAATCTTCCAGAGTGACTCGCGTCCAGGCATTCAGGGTTTTATATGGAAGGGGCATTACCTTCATCGTGGTGATTGACAGGTGAGAGGACCAATCAGCTGATCTCAAGATTTTTTAAACACTCATAACTTTTATTTTCATCAAACAGAAAAATCCTCGGGGCTGCCTCAGCGGAGGAGGACTGTGAGTAAGATGGCCAAAGATCATAGCGATATAGGGTAGCGTTTTTTCTAAAATCAATATACAGCGCAGACAGGAAGTGGTCAAGATGAGACTTTTAGTTATATATAGATGGGTAACCTGGTGACAAAGGAGATTAATGTAGTTTGGCATGGACATTGTGGGTCGAAGGGCCAGTTGGTGTGCTGTATTGTTCTATGTTTCACGTGAATGTCTGGTGTATTTTCCAAATGCAGTTCGTTGACCGATGTTCATTTGAGATGTTTAAGAAAGAACTGCAGATGCTGGAAAAATCAAAGGTAGACAAAAATGCCGGATAAATTCAGCGGGTGAGGCAGCATCTATGGAGTGAAGGAATAGATGACGTTGTGGCGGCACCTGGTGGATAACCATGGGCACAGCGAACCCTCTGCTCAGGAAGGAGGAGTTCAGCGTCCCGGAGTGGGAGGCGTTTGGTCATGGGGTCTGACCCGGGGTATTTAAGGTTGGGTAACGCCCGGTCACAGGGTTGAAGTTGGAAGCAGCACGGTAAGTAATAAAAACACATTTCGTTCTCATAACTTTGTTTTCGCCTCATTCTTATCTGGACTCCTGCGAGTCCCCGCTACACTGGTGACGCCGACGACCAGGAGTGGAATCCTGGACAAAGTTCACGGAAAAATGTACAGTGCTCAACCCGCCGCAGCCGCCTACAACACTGAGCTCAAAGCGGTATCCCTGAAGCTGCCTACCTTTTGGACCTTGCAGCAGGGGGTATGGTTCCGTCAGGTAGAATAGTAAGATTAAACGAGAACTTACCAGTTTGAAGTTTGATCTTTATTTTGTGAGGAGTTACGTCGAGGGACTAGTGAAGAAGGCCGTCCAGGAGCATGCACGTCAAACATCAAAGCAGCTGTATGAAATCACAGATGATATACTCCGAAGCATAATAGTAAGCTAAGTAACTTACCTTTGATCTTATTAGGGTGGGAGCGGAGGGCACGTAGTCCCTCGACGTAACTCCTCATAAAATAAAGATAAAACTTCAAACTGGTAAGTTCACGTTTAATCTTACTATTTTACTTCAGAGTCACGTGAGTGACTACGTGAAGATTTTAAAGTTTCTGTGATTGGCAGGCAGCGTATCACTGCATTTTGCTTGACTCTATGAGTGAACACAGTCAATAACATGCAAAACCATCACACATGTTTAATTAATTAATGGTTTATATTATGATAAACATTATGTGTCCTATTTTAATCACTAGGGACATCTAATACTGAATTCAAACTAGTACCATCAAATACACCACGGTCTGCAATTTCTTTGTGAGAATACTTGTGAAACATCCTTTCACTTGCCCATCCTGCGGCCATGAGGATATGGTCTATTGGCACGTCCAAATCCTTGGCCGCCGATATTGCCGCTGCCCTTGTGGAATGAGATTTAAATTTGTCAGTATCAATTCCTGCATCCAATAGCACCTTCTTCAGCCATCTTGCAATTGTTTGTGTTGTCACTTTTTTTGTGTGGCTTTTAATGGCTGATGAATAATCCAGATTCTACACCTCTCAGATGTTTGGTAGTTTCAATGTAGTATTTTATATATGCAACTACACAAAGTCTTTGATCTGCAGGATATGCTGAAAATCAATTTACACCCCGAGACTCCTGGTCTGCTCTGTTTTAGCAGGTCATAGAATGAATGTAATTTCCTCTGATTTCATTCCCATTCTGTCTATCCTTAACTTGTGTAATGTTTGTACTCTTTGGGCTGAGACTAAAGCCATTAACATGACTACTTTCATCATAATTTTGTCTAACGACAAATTTGAGATGGGATCCCAGTCCCTAAGTAGCGATAGTATATCCCTCACATTCCAGATTTCCGTATATCTCGGTCTGGGAGGTTTAGCATTAAAGATGCCTTTCGTGTATCTACAAATCAAAGGGTGTGATCCTAGAACTTCACGTTCCGATGGTCTTGATAAATATGCCGGCAAAGCACTCCTTGCTGTATTGATCGTATTATAGCTTAAGTTATCATCAAAATGTAATTTTGACACAAATTCTATAACATCTGAAGTGTCTGCAGTGTCGTAAGAAATATTTTGTGTTGATCAAACTGTTCCCATTTCTTAATGTAATGTACTATCCCTGCATGATCCTGTAATTGCATCCATAGAGTGATCTGATAGTCTTCTTCCAACATATGGTCTTTTTAGAATCTGCAAATCAATATGATCATGTAAAGGATGAAATTCACCAGTTACAGGGTGCACAAGTAGGTGTTCTTGTCTAAAGACATTCATAATGGGTTCAGTCACCATTTTTAACACCAATGGATACCATATTTGTGTGGGCCATCTGGAACCACCAACAATCGTGAAGCATAATCTTGTTTGATCTTCTGTTTGACACCTACTGATCAGACAAAAGGGAGGAAATGCATACAAAAACATTCCACCCCAATTTAACGTAAACGCATCTACCCCTTGTCACACCTGGATCTGGCTCCCATAAAACACTATTTGCCAATCTGTCACATGCCTCTGACTTGATTCCACCCATGTGATTGACATATGCCACTGCCGTAGTGTTGTCAATTTGAACCTGTACATGCAGTTCAAGATAATTAATGCAATGTGTCTCGAGCAAAGGTTCTTCCTCTGCATTCCATCTATCTCCACTGCTTGAGTTGGCATCCGCAGCTCCCCATCCCAGTGCACTTGCATCTGTTTGTAAAATGGTAGCTGGTGATTCAATCATTATTTTCCTGTAGGAACAAGCCACATTTTTAATCCACCATTTTATATCCTCAATTGCTGTGCTCGGTAATTGCATAGGTCTATCAAAATGTCCAGCATGTCTTTTTAATGCTGCAATTTTAGCTCTCTGCAATTGCTGATAGTGTAGTGGCCCCAGCTGGACAGCTGGAAACGAAGCAATTAACTTGCCCAGCAAACTAGCCACTTGACTGATTGATGGTTGTTTGCCTGCAATTAGTCCCTTACAACCCTCAATCAATTGCAACTTCTTTTCCTCGGGTAAGCTCACTGTCATATGGTGTGAATTAATAGTGAACCCCAAGTAATTAATTATTTTGTTAGGTATCAGTCTGGATTTCTCTGAATGAATGACAAATCCCATTCTTTGAAATGTGAGCTTTACTTTTAAAACTGAAGCTGTTGCCATGGCTTCAGTATCTCCCACAATTAAAATGTCATCCAAATAAGCCATTATAAAATGGCCTTGAGCTCTTAACAATGCTAAAATTGACTTCAACAGTTTTGTAAACAATCTAGGCCTGGACGTCAATCCATTTTAAAAAAACTGCCACATTTGGACATCTGAAGCTGTTGCCATGGCTTCAGTATCTCCCACAATTAAAATGTCATCCAAATAAGCCATTATAAAATGGCCTTGAGCTCTTAACAATGCTAAAATTGACTTCAACAGTTTTGTAAACAATCTAGGCCTGGACGTCAATCCATTTAGTAATGCTTTAAACTGCCACATTTGAGACATCCAGACAAATTTCAAATATCTGCGATGTTGCACATGCACCGCAACAGAATAATGTGCATCTTGGAGATCTATGCTTGCCATATAGCATTCTGTTGAAATCGTCGATGTGGTAGCGTTCAAAGGGGCAAGCGATGCCCTGGCTCGGGCGGTTATGCTGGGGCACCCGTGAACTGAGGCCCCCATAGCTCTTACCATGGATGCCTCGGACTCCGTGGTCAGTGGGGTCCTGGAGCAGTGCTTCGACGGTCAATGGCGGCCTCTCGCCTTCTTCAGCCGACAGCTGAACCCAGTGGAGTGTCGCTACAATGCCTTTGACCGGGAGTTGCTCGCCTTGCATCTCGCGGTGCAACATTTCAGGTACTTCTTGGAGGGCCGGCACTTCGTGGCCTTCACGGACCATAAGCCCCTTACATCTCGTTCGCGAATATCTAGGATCCTTGGTCCGCCCGCCAGCAGCGCCAGCTAACAGCCATATCGGAATACACTACCGACGTCCGGCACATCGCCGGTAAATGCAACCTGGTGACGGACGCCTTGTCCCGCTCGGAGATCGCAACTACTCAACCCGGCCGTCGGGATAGACTACTCCGCCTTGGCGGCGGCGCAGCTGACGGACAAGGGAATGCCAGGTTACCGCACCGCGATCACCGATTTGGTGCTGGAAGATGTGCCATGCGTCCCTCGGGTGGTTCCGTTTTATGCGACGTGTCCATGGGGCAGCCGCGGCCGGTTATCCCGGCGGCCTGGGCCTGGCGCCGTCGTGTTTTTGAGGTGATCCACGGTCTGGCCCACACGTCGTTTGGGCGACGGTTGCCATGGTGGCAGCAAGGCTCATCTGGCACTGTCGCTGGGCACAGGCGTGCATCCCATGCCAGTCGTCCAAGATACTTCGGCACGGCCATGCACCGATACAAGATTTCTTGGTGCCACACCGGCGGTTCGATCATGTGCATGTGAACATTGTGGGGCCGCTGCCGCCATCCCACGTTGTGTCGCATCTACTGACAGTGGTAGATCGTTTTACGCGGAGGCCGGGGAACCGTCGTCCTCGGTGCTGCTGCACTTGTGGGAGAGGGTCGGTGCCCTGTCTCCCATCCCGACTTCTTGGCATGGCATGGCCCTTTTCCATGTACCACTGGCGCACTGCCCTTTTGACTTACTGTGCCGCGATGCCCACCGGTTGCCCTTGCACCGACCCTATGAAAGTCCCTTTCGGGTGCTGCAGCACGGGACAGCGACATTTGTACTGAACATGGGGGGCCCTCAAAAACTGTGTCCGTGGTGCGCCTTAAGCCGGCCAATTTGGACGAGCGAGCTGGTTCGGGTGGCCTAGCCTCCTCATCGCGGGCGCCCGCAGTTGCGGGTTCCTGTATGTTCTTCCCAGTGCGTCAAGGACTCTGTCGGGCAGAAGTGTTCGGCGTCTCGTCCGTTTCAGTGCCTCCGGTTCGGGGGGGGGGGGGGGGGGGGGGGGGGAGGGGGGGGGGGGGGGGGGGGAGGAGCTGCCCAATGTGTGAGCATTTATATGTTGGACCTCTTTCCCATGGATGGGTCCACCAGGTCCGCGTGATAGCGGATAGACGGTACGATATGATAAAACTGTATTCATCGCCGGAGGGAAATTGGTCTGCCGACATTCACAACGCATAAGGTTCACCACAACTTGAAATTAAAAGTGAAAACAAAAGAAAAAGCCAGGCGACTGTTGGCTGGCTGCCGAGTGCACAGAGCCTTCACCGGGACAAACAAACAAACAAGCGCAGGCTTTTCCCTGGGCAGAGAATTCTAAACTAAAGTGTCCCCTCCCCCACACCGGGTCCCCATTGTTCTTCACGGTATGACAGTGCACTGGCCAGTCGCTGCACACTCAATGTGCTGTCCGCAAGAAAAATTCTGAAACCTGAAACATCGACCTTCGTGGACAATCCCACCAGCGACAAACCTGAACAACGTCCTGCTTTCATAGACGGGGGACCGTGATTGAGACACCTAGAGAAAGAACAAGATACCTTCTTCTGAGGGGTGAAGCAGAAGGGAGATGTCGTCTTCAAGGAATGAGCTTCATCTTCAATAATTAGCGTCAATAACAATTCCCGAGGAGTGAGTTAATAGGACCCTTTGTCCCGAGTACGAAAATAGGCGAATAATTCAACCCTAACCTTGAAAAACCTAGGTCCACGTTCAACGGGCGGCGCTAATCTACTTGGTGGCTTCACCAGCAGGTTTGAAGAAGGCACGACACTCTGGCATGCAAGACTGGACTATGAACTAATGAATGAGAAAGGCTGAGACCTCCTGACAGGAAGCGTGGAGGTATTGAGAATTGAAAGCGAGCGAGGTCCTCCGGAACCATAGAAAGTGTTTGGAGGCGGCGGGGTTGTCTTGAAGAAATTAGGAAGGCAAAGGACTGACTATGAACTATCAATGCAGGACAAGATTAAGGACAATGCCAAAGCAATATGCTCTTAATATGAACAAGAGTGATTCATTAGGGCTGAAAGGGCCATCTGTGTGTGTAGTCAGATTATGGGATGTATGGTAGAGTCATGGAGTTCACGGTAGAACGGAAAATATGATCATGGCTGAAAGGGGCCCTTCGTCCAAATTTGTGCATGCCGACCAAGATACCCCGCCTAAGCTACCCCCATGTGCCTGTATTTGGCCCATACCCCCCCTCCCCCCCCCAAACATCTCCTGTTCGTGTTCCTGTCCAAGTGTCTTTTAGATGCTGTTAGAGTGCCTGCCTCAACTAGCTCCTCTGGTAGCTCAATCCATATTCCCACCACGCTCCGAGTGGAAAAAGCTGCCCCTCGGGGTCTTGGGTGTATACTTTTCATCAGTGTTCACCGAGGGGAAGGACATTGTGGCTGGAAAATTAGAGAACAGAGATAATGTAGAACGTGATCTTTAAAAATAATTGGGTTAGATGTCTTGGTGCACATAAAGATGGACACGTCTCCTGGGTCTGGTGAGATATAGTATTGGAAAAATGTATATTTATTTACGAAGCACTTCAGGAATTTACTGACCAATCAATTAAAGGCTGGTGTGCCCGACATGAGTTGTAGGGAGGTTAAAGGAAAAGATCCAGAGAAAGCAAGTTAACTGCACTGGAGAGGGTGCGGAGGAGAATGACCAGGATGTTGTCTGGGATGGGGTATATCAGCTATGAAGAGAGACTGGATAGGCTGGGTCTGTTTTTCTTGGAGCGGAGGTGGCTGAGGGGGAACCTGACTGAGATATACAGAATTATGAGGAGCAGGATAGGTAACATAGTAGGAAAAATACTGGAGCAACTAAGCGGGTCAGGCGGCATCGCTGGAGAACATGGAAAAATGAAGTCTGAAGAAGCGTCCGAACCAAGACCTCACCTATCCATGTTCTCCACAGATGCTGCCTAACCCGCTCAGTTACTCTAGTACTGTGCTTCTTTTTGTGAACCAGCACCTGCAGTTTCCGTTTCTTTGGAATAATAGAAAACTTTTCCAAGAGAGTAAATAGCTGGTGGACAGATTTATGGGGTAAAAGGTTTTGAGGGAGATGAAGACATTTATTTTCACACTGATGAATCACTGCTTGAGTGGATGAACTTGTTTCTGTGCTGCATGGCTGTAAAATTGTGATAGGAACCCAGGTGCCAGACTCGTTAAACAAGATGATAGTCCCTGGGATTCATTGCGAGATGGGGAAAATTGTATCCAAAGGTTGGATGTGAGGTTCGGTTTGGGCATCGTTGAGTAGGAGGTGGGAAGCAGCAAGATAATTTATTAAAAGCTGAAGGCTGTGGAGTGGTGTAGATGAACCCTGAAGTGTCCACCCACTGACCCGCTGATGCCTAAAGGTAGCAGCGCAGGTTAATAAGACACATAAATAATACACGGGATGCTTTCCTTTATTAGCTGAGGCACAGAACAGATGGATGTGTTTGTACTGTGCACAAATTAGACTACCGCTGGAATAGGCGTAGAGTCCTGGTCCCGCGTTATAGGAAAGACGTGAAGCACCGGAGAGGGGGAAGAGTTGTTCCAGAATGTCACCAGGCTGGAAGATGTAGCCGGGCGGAAAGATCGGAGAGGCTGGGTTGTTTTCTGGGGTGGAGACATAGGGGTTCCTCAGACAATGTGGGACCTTGATGGGGTGGACAGAGGGGGTTTCTTTCAACAGAGTGATCGTAGTGGTCGGGGATTTAAATCAATGGGTGGAAGTATTGAAAGGAGAAGGGGAGGTGTTTAACCCAAAGTGCGTGTCCCAGGCCCGCGGCCTGACGGGTGTGAGAGGCCGCGAGGAGCTTGTTACTCGCCCTGCGCTGGGAGGGGGCTTCAGGAGCTCTTGTCGGTCTGCAGAGGTCCGCCGGGCCGGGGGTCTCTCACTGCCCCGCGGGTACATGCTTATCTGTGCTGCCAGCTGGGGGTTGAGGCGTTCCCGCGTGGGGGTTGGCGTAAGGGTTCTCGCCGTGAATAGGGGTAAATTCTCTGCTAATGTGCAGAGCCTACCGCCCCACTGACAGCGGAGCCCTGGGTCCGGCTCAAGGACCAAGTCTCTCCCGCTGTATTCCGGGGTGACTGAGGAGCGGGCACGGACCCCTCGTGTGCCATTTCCCCTCCTATCCCTCCCGCGGCAATGCACACCTGACTCAGAGGGAATCTACCGTGTTCAACTGACTCATGGGCAACGCGTTGCTTGGGCTAGCATGGTCGGGGCGGACCGAGTGGCCTTCTCGTGTGCTGTAATTATCTGGCTAACTGCAGAAGGCGGTCCAGCGGGTATCGGAAGCCCCTCTTCAGCTCGTCCCGGAACCTGGCCTGGGTGACGGTGTAGATGAAGGTGTTGGTACAAGAGCTGAGCGCCTGGAGCATGTCGCCGGCGTTCTCGGTCAGGTATCCGCCCACGCTGTCCACCACCTCGTGCGGCACGGTGCGGTGGTAGATGTGGAAGGTCACCTTGGTCAACCACAGGAGCACGAAGCTGCCCGAGATGGTGAAGAGCAGGACCAGCGACCTGCGGCGGCTCTGCAGCTCGGGGTCGGGCTGATCGGAGCTGCGCAGCGCCCGGCGAGCCCGGCTGGTGATCAGGACGTATCGGACGGTCAGCGCGTTGAGGAACAGGATCAGCAGGAAGGGGATGCAGGGAACCAGCAGTAAGTCCAGCAGCTCGTACGAGGCCCAGGCGACCGATATGAAGTAGATCGGCTTCTCCTCGCAGCCGCGGGCCACGCCGCCCGCCCAGTACTCGGCCTGGTAGACGAAGAACCAGGGAGCGCTCTCCAGGACGCTGAGCAGCGGCAGCAACGGTAGAGCCACCGCCGCCGCCTTCGCCCGGCTGCCCGGCCGCTCCCGGCCCGAGCAGCAGATAGCCAGGAAGCGGTCCAGGGTGAAGGCCAGGGTGAACCAGACGCAGGTGGCGGTGGCGCCCGACGCCAGCACCTCGATCAGGCGGCAGGCGGCCGTGGTGTTCAGCGCCGAGTGCGGGAAGTAGATCAGCCGTATCTGCTTCAGGATTGGGTCGGCGACGATCACCATCAGGGAGCCGCCCGCCATGGCCAGCAAGTAGCGGGTGATGCAGTGGGACAGCCCACAGCGGCCGCGCAGCAGCACCGCGATCGCCGCCAGGTTCACTGCGGAGAGAGCACACGTTACCGCCGGGCCTTCGCGGGCAGGGGCGTGAAAGCGTTCGGAGCAGGGGTGCGTGCAGCTGCTGAAACCCCTCCGCTAAGCCGGGGGTCGGGGAGAGACCGCGAATTGGTCAGTGCCGTCGCAACTGGAGAGGAGTCCTCGACCACTGAGAGTCTGAAGTGGTAAATACCCGGGTGACTGGATCAGCCCATATCTCTGCCTTGACCGTGACATCCACGGCTTCGCGGTGACACCCCAGCGCCGACCGTGACACCCACAGTCTGGCGTTGGTACCCCAACCCCCGCATTGAAACCCCAGCTCCGACCATGACTTCCATGGCTGGCGGTGACATCCCAGCCTCCGCCCTTCTACCCTTGCCCCTGACCCGCAGTTATACAGTACCTACTGCCACCCCTTCTGTGCAACTGAAACAGTGACACCATCTACCGAGTGTGCAGTTCCACTTGACCCAGTTTCTTCGTCCTTGCGTGGATGTCCACCTCTCAGTTTGCCGCACTGAGGGGCTGGTGAAGAAGCCCCAGTTATACCACTGTGTGCCGAACGTATTCAGAATTGTGAAAACCCCTGTTGAAGATGATAAATTCCTGCCCTGTCTGATGGTCCTGATATGATAAGTACCGCTTTCCGTAGTGCAAATCATGAAATTACATTTAATCACACGTGCCACTGATGTCGAGAATCAAGAGAGTTCATTGTCATGTGTCCCTGATAGGTCAATGAAATTCTTGCTTTGCTTCAGCACAACAGAACATAGTCGGCAAGGACTCTCTCTTACTCTAGAATTCAGCACTTTGATCTATGTTTGAATCTGGGCAGTGATGAGGTTTGGAGCCATATGGTGCAGGTTTGTGCTAAGCGGAATGAATTGCCCAATGGGTGTGTGGTGAGTGTGGAATTGATAACACCCCGTTTCACATGGGTGATGATTGGCAGTAGACAGATTGAGTGGTATTCTATACTCTGTAAACTAGGCAATCTTCCACATTCTAGAAACATAGAGTTGTGTAGCACAGAAAAATGCCCTTTGGCCTAGTACATCATACCAGTCTATATTAATCACACTTACTTGCATTAAGATAGACACAAAAGCTGGAGCATCTCCAGAGATGCTGGCTGACCCACTGAGTTACTCCAGCTTTTTGTGTCTATCTTCAGTTTAAACCAGCATCCGCAGTACCTTCCTACACTTGCATTAATTACATATCCCCCCCCCCCACCTCCACTCCCACCCGTGCTCTGCTTATTCAACTACCTGAAAATGGAATAATAATAATAATAATAATAATTTTATTTATAGAGTACTTTAAAAACAAACATAGCTGCAACAAAGTGCTGTACATCACTAATCATTGACAAAAAAAAGTTAATACACACCAAAAATAACAATCAAAAGAAATAGTAGGAAAAGACATGTAAAATAAAGAAACATCAAAAACACCACAAACAGAAGCAAAGCCTCAGGCATGGTCAAAAGCCAGGGAGTACAAATGTGTTTTAACACTGGATTTGAAGATGGACAGTGAGGGGGCCTGTCTGATGTGCAACGGCAGGGTGTTCCAGAGAGCCGGAGCAGCAACAGAGAAGGCTCTATCCCCTCTGAGCCTCCGACTAGACCTTGGTGGGATTGTCAGATAAATGTTAGTGGTGTAACTACATTGGAATAGTTTAGGTAGAGGTGCAGTTAGTTATACAGCATAGGTATTCAGTACAACAGTTGGGCTGATTCTACACTCTGTAAACTTCGTTTTGCTAATATCTTCAAATCAAGTTATCTGAATCACATTAGCTGTCTCCCAGCTGTGGAGATCAGAAGGTCAGAACATATCTTCCACCAACATTTCCCCGCATTTGGCCCATATCTTGCTGAATCCTCCCTATCTATATATCTGTCCAAATGTCTTTTGAAACTTGTAATTGCACCCAGTTCTTTATCTTTCCCTGGCAGCTTATTCAAGGTACGAATTACACTCTGAGTGAAATTGTCTGAGGTCCCTCTTAACTCACTTCACTCTCAACTTAAGCCTCTGCCTCTAGTTGTAGAATCCTCTACCTTGGGAAAAAGGCTGAGTGTTCCCTTTATCCATGCCCCTCATGATCTTCAATAAGGCAATCACTCAATACCCCATGCTCCAAAGAAAAATGTTTCACCTATCACCCCTGTCCACGTAACTCAAGCCCACAAGTCCAGGTAACATTCTGGTGAATCTCTTCTGCACCCTCTCCAAGTTAATGACACTGCTGACATTCATCTCATTTCAAATCCACTGGACTACAGATAATACAAATCTACAGCTGATAAATCATCTGTTCTTGTGACGAATACCCTTACATTTGTACAATACTTTCTTCGACATGTGCCCGCGTGCTACATCAATGAAATATTGAACAAAACATTTAAAGTTAAAATATTTATTTCCACATGCTGTATTTTAATTTTGGTCCATCCAAAACATTGCTGAAACAATGATTGAAAGATAGGAACAGAAATAAAATAAAAAAAACCAGCAGATCCTGGAAATCTGAAATAAATACTTAAAATGCAGGAAACATTCAGCTGGTCAGGTAGCATCTGTGAGGAGAGAAAGAATGAACATTTTGAGTTGGAGACACTTCACTAGCACTGCACAAGAGAAAACAAGTTTTATTAGGGGGGAAATTGGGGAGAGGGATGGACAGGACAAAGGGGACATTAGAGTGGCCATGGAGATGTCCTCCCATCAATTAGAGTTGATAATAAAAATAAAAAAGCATAAAATGTTACAAAACACAGGGCTATAGGACCGTCCCAGTGGGGTAGCGTATGTACATCAAGAGAGGAAACGCCTAACTAATATGATGGACAGGCGACTTACAACAGAAGTGGTCCGTTCTGATACAGACAGCAAAGAAGGAGCCACCTGAAGCTGCAGAATTCATCACTGAATCAGGAAGGCTGCCACATGCCCAGACAGGGAATGAGATGCTGTTCCTCAAGCTTGTAACTGGCCTTGTGGCAGTGCAGGAAGCAACTGATGGAGATGATGATGGGGTGGGAAGGTGAATCAAAGTGGCAGGCAGTAGCTTCCTCAGTGCCATGATCCAGGAAGGCAGAAGTCATCTCAGAGGCATCTGTGTGGAGAGTTGCAGGATCCAAGTGATTACAACGGAGACAGAGGAAGTGGGAGAATGAAACAGATTCTGTCCAAGAGACCAAGTGTAGAATCGAGAGTTGGGAGTCTGTGGGCTCGTAGAAAGACAGGAATAGAACGATGTGAAAGTAATATACATTTTTCCTTTTGTTATCACATGGTACATTAGTTAACCTCTTCGTAAATTATTGAAAATAACCAGTATTTAATTTGAGAGTGATGACATCGCACGTACTGAAGAACACTCAGTCTCCATAAAGACTGGTGAGATGGTGAATATTCGATCCAAAGTTCTTTTATAAATCTGAAAATAATGACTGGGTTAACCTTAGATTAAGTTTAGACCGCGTGTTTGTTCCCTACAGCAGAAGTAATGTTCACTCTGATGATACATCTACTCCAGGTGTGAGTTCACCATGTTTCCCCACTCTGGCCAGTCATCCACATGTATTGCAATTTAACAGAAGTAATTTCCACCCCACTGGTGGCTTTATAATCTTCGGCCCAAGCCCATGGTTTCACCACAAATTAGGACTGGACAATTGACAAGTGACATTACACATGCCAAACCTTGTAAGAATATCTTCAAAAAAGAAAGCTGAACCAGATTTTCCACCATCTGCAGGTTTTTGATCTTCAAGTAAGACGAGGCAATGAAGAGGAGTAAGAAACAACATCACCAAGGTCAAACTCCCTTCCAGAGAAAACAAATGTACATCTGGACAAGCCACTGGAAACGTCTTCACTGAATTAATCCACCAATACTATCTGTGATATAGGGTAGTACTGAATTCTAAACAGAGATGTAACTTACCAGGGATACCAATAGCTGCAAGAATTGGGTAGTAAATGGCTCTTATCTGATGAAGCATTTCAAGGCCCATTTCCCAACAGAGGACAGAATCCTGAATGTTGTACAGATGGATGGCCTCTCACTTATAACAGCATAAACCAAAGGAGCCCTGATTTATATCAATGAGAATCTCCAGTGACATAATTGCCATTGGTATTAATTAGTAGTCTGAACAAACAGATTACCTCAACTACGTATTCTCCGGGGGGAAGCACATTGTCTTTGCTGGGAATTCAAGTGAAATACATCAAAGATCAGAACACTGAACACAGTTCCAAAATAATATTGCGGCAGCTTATGGTAAGCTCTTGGAACTAACTAATGAAAAATGACAATGACCTGATGCAGTCAGAAGTAGTGGTTGCACAGCAATGCGTTTTGTTAGCAAATGGAAGAGCAAGGGCCAGAGACTGATGGACACAGATGTGGTGATGGACAGAGAGCTGCCATCAGCAGTTGTTCTCTGGGACCAAGGAAAGCAGAGTATGCTAGGCTGAGATCTGAAGCACCTGAGCGAGGAAATATTTAGCATATTTTCAAAATGCACAGAAAGGCATTGTGAATGGCACACCTCATCCATGCCAAATGGTAATGCCTATTTATGCTGATCCTGCTTGTCTGCACTCGGCTCAATAGACAATAGACAATAGGTGCAGGAGTAGGCCATTCGGCCCTTCGAGCCAGCACCGCCATTCAATGTGATCATGGCTGATCATCCCCAATCAGTACCCCGTTCCTGCCTTCTCCCCATATCCCCTGACTCCGCTCTTTAAGAGCTCTATCTAGCGATCTCTTGAAAGTAGCCAGGGAACCAGCCTCCACCGCCCTCTGAGGTAGAGAATTCCACAGACTCACAACTCTCTGTGAGAAAAAGTGTTTCCTCGTCTCCGTTCTAAATGGCTTAACCCTTGTGCTTAAACTGTGGCCCTTGGTTCTGGACTCCCCCAACATCAGGAACATGTTTCTAGCCTCTAGCGTGTCCAAACCCATAACAATCTTATATGTTTCAATAAGATCCCCTCTCGTCCTTCTAAACTCCAGAGTGTACACGTCCAGCCGCATCATTCTCTCAGCGTATGACAGTCCCGCCATTCCCGGGAATTAACCTTGTATACCTACGCTGCACTCCCTCAATAGCAATAATGTCCTTCCTCAAATTAGGAGACCAAAACTGCATACAATACTTCAGGTGTGGTCTCACTAGGGCACTGTACAACTGCAGAAGGACCTCTTTGCTCCTATACTGGACCCCCCTTGTTATAAAGGCTAACATGCCATTCGCTTTCTTCACTGCCTGCTGTACCTGCATGCTTACTTTCATAGCCTGATGAACAAGGACCCCCGGTTCCCGTTGTACTTCCCCTTTTCCCAACTTGATGCCATTTAGATAGTAATCTGCCTTCCTGTTTTTGCTACCAAAGTGGATAACTTCACATTTATCCACATTAAACTTCATCTGCCATGCATCTGCCCACTCCCCCAACCTGTCCAAATCATCCTGCATTCTCATAGCATCCTTCTCACAGTTCACACTGCCACCCAGCTTTGTGTCATCTGCAAATTTGCTAATGGTACTTTGAATCCCTTCATCCAAATCATTGATGTATATTGTAAATAGCTGCGGTCCCAGCACCGAGCCTTGCGGTACCCCACTAGTCACTGCCTGCCATTCTGAAAGGGACCCGTTAATCTCTACTCTTTGTTTCCTGTCTGCCAACCAATTTTATATCCATGTCAGCACTCTCCCCCAATACCATGTGCCCTAATTTTGCCCACTTATCTCCTATGTGGGACCTTATCAAATGCTTTCTGAAAGTCCAGGTACACTACATCCACTGGCTCTCCCTTGTCCATTTTCCTAGTTACATCCTCAAAAAATTCCAGAAGAATAGTCAAGCATGATTTCCCCATTGTAAATCCATGCTGACTCGGACCGATCCTTTTACTGCTATCCAAATGTGCGGCTATTTCATCTTTTATAATTGATTCCAGCATCTTCCCAACCACTGATGTCAGGTTGTAATTCCCTGTTTTCTCTCTACCACCTTTCTTAAAAAGTGGGATAACATTAGTTACCCTCCAATCCACAGGAATTGATCGATCCTGAGTATAGAACATTGGAAAATTATCACCAATGCAGCTGCGTTTTCTAGAGCCACTTCCTTAAGTACCCTGGGATGCAGACCATCAGGCCCTGGGTATTTATCGGCCTTCAGTCCCAACAGTCTACCCAACACCATTTCCTGCCTAATGTGGATTTCCTTCAGTTCCTCCGTCACCCCAGATCCTCTGGCCACTTTTATGTCAGGAAGATTGTTTGTGTCCTCCTTTGTGAAGACAGATCGAAAGTACCTGTTCAACTCATCTGCCATTTCCTTGTTCCCCATAATAAATTCACCTTATTCGGTCGTCAAGGGTCCAACTTTGGTCTTAACTAATTTTTTCCTCTTCACATACCTAAAGAAGCTTTTACTATCCTGCTTTATATTCTTGGCTAGCTTACCTTCATACCTCATCTTTTCTCCCCGTATTGTCTTTTTAGTTTTCTTCTGTTGCTCTATAAACATTACCCAATCCTCTTGCTTCCCGCTCCCGCTCATCTTTGCTACGTTGTACTTCTTCTTTTATTTCTATACTGTGCCTGACGTCCCTTGTCAACCACGGACACCCCTTACTCCCCTTGGAATCTTTCTTCCTCCTAGGAATGATCTGATCCTGCACCTTCTGTAATATTCCTAGAAATTCCTGCAATTGTTGTTCCACTGTCGTGGGGGCGCTGTCCTGTGCATGGCTGCCCAGCTAGCAGCTGGCTGTCTCTTCATCTTTTTATTTTTATTTGAGTTAGTTAAAGTGTTTTGTCTGGAGGTCTAGACTTTTTTATGTGGGGGGTGGTGGGGGGAGAAACTACCTTTCACGGTCCCTACCTGGTCAGAGAGGCAGCTTTTCTCCGGGCTGCAGCTTCGACCCGTCCTCGCGGCCCACCAGCAGGCCTGGAGCGGCGTTTCCTGTCGGAGACCGCCCAGTACCACGGCTTCGGTGGCGGCACAGCGCTGGAGCGCTATCGTGGAGCGAAGCGGGCGATGCCTTGCCCGGGTCGCCGCCCTGGAGCTCCAGTGAGCTGAAGACTGCCGGGATAAACACCGCGGAGCTGCGGGACTGTGGAGCGACCAGCTGCGGGCGGCGGTGCTGAACTTTACACTGGGAGCCTGGGATCTCTAGATGAGATCGCCAGTTGTGGAGCTCCAACCTTTCTATCTAACTGTCCAAATGCTTTTTAAATGCTCTAATTGTAAGTGTCTTCTTATTACCCAATGCCACTTTCTACTATTGACACACTCTATGGTCTTTGTACATTAATTTTCCTTAGGTCCCTGTCATTTATTTCATATGCCTACTGAATTTGACCTCCTAAATTTAAATTCTGATTAATTTATTGTTATTTACACCAGGGTTCAATTAGATTCCTTGTTCATATGAAATTCACAGAGTAAACAGTATACACACACTAATGATAAAGTGCAATGCCTCATACCTGTCTGGATTCAATTCCATCTGCCCTGATCAACTTTCCAGCTTATCTATACTGCGCTACACCCGGAAACAACTTTCTTCACTATCTACAATTCCATCAGTTTTGAATCATCTGTAAACTTACTAACAAGTCTAGCTTCATTCTCACGGATTTCCAGTCAGAAAAACATTAATATACCACTACCATCTGTCAATTTTTGATCAAGTTGGCTTACATGCGTCAAATCTTTTGTGCTTTAACCTTATGGACCATCCCACCTGTGGGACTTTGACAAAAGTGTTGCTACAGTCTATGAACACCATGTCTGTTGCTCTGCCTTCATCAATCGCCTTGTCAATCAATTTCTTCAAAAACCTCCATTTGATTTGTCATACAAAATCTCTCCTGCACAAAACCATGCTGACTCCACTTAATCAGTCCCCGTCGTTCCAAGTGAATATAAATCCTGCTCCTCAGAATCCTCTCCAGTAACCTCTCCATGAAGGGGCCGACATTAGCATTATTCAGTCTTCTGATACCTCACCCATGGTCAATGAAGATGCACAAATCTCTTAAGAGCGTCAGCACCCCTTAGCACCCTGGGATTGACCCTGTTAGATCCTGGAGATTCATACAGGCTAATTCGCCATATTTCTAACATTACTTCCATCCTGATACAGACATAATCCAGAATATCAGCATCTCCCTCCGTTAAATCTCCAACCATCACATCTAGATAGAGCTCTTAAAAATAGCGGAGACAGGGCATATGGGGAGAAGGCAGGAACGGGGTACTGATTGCGGGTGATCAGCCATGATCACATTGAATGGCGGTGCTGGCTCGAAGGGCCGAATGGCCCACTCCTGTACATATTGTCTATTGTCTATATTCTTCGCCCTGATGAATTCCGATTAGAACTTGTCAACATTTAGAGTCATAGAGTTACACAGCCTGGATATAGACTCTTCGACCCATCTAGTCCATGCTGACCAAGTTGGCATACTGTGCTGGTTCCATTTGCATTTGGCCCATAGCCCTCTAAATCCTTCCTATCCATTTCTGACCAAATGTATCTGTTTTGTAGCTTTTTTCTAATTGCTCATTCCAAATATTAACTCCCTCTGAGTGAAACAGTTGCCCTTCATGTTGAGTGATGACCATATAATAACAAAAGCCTTACATCAAGATAGAGATCCAAAGACTTTATTAACTACACAGCAAGCACGACTTCACACTTGCACGTTCCACCTACACTAAGGGAATCAAGCAAGCAGTGATTACTGAAAAGCTAGTGGGCGTAACTACAAAAGCACGACATAATATGAGTGACACTAATCTACATCTTCCCTCTTAAAGAATCAACAACAATACAGATCCATAAACTAAGCAAGGCATGAATAACAATCGGTGACAAACTGGAGGAAAGTCAAGCATAGTCCAGATACTACACAACCGTCCTGCAAACACAACCAGCACGTGTACGATAGAGACCATCTCCATTTTCTTTTCCGGGGAGAGAGCGGGTGGTTTCACAGGCGAGGGAGACTGGACCAACGTCCCTAGAGACGATGCAGGAGGCTATGGTGCAGGCGAAGATGGAACAGGCAGAGGAACTGTTGCAGACATGGATTGTTGTGCTGCCAAAAGCATGCGAGTGCCACTAGACGCAGACGGAAGTGAACTTGTTCGATCTGGATAATACGGAGGAGGAACTGGCTCGTTCACAGGCAGGATGTGTTGCCTGTTACGTCTGTAGGTGCTGCCATCAGCCCTAACGATATATGAGCGTGGCTCCGAAGCAATTCCAGAAATTACTCCAAAACAGTCATGGCCTTTGTCAGTCTGTAAGCAGACAACCTGCCCTTTGGATGGTGGTGGCAGTGGTCTACTTGTCTTGGCCAACCATTGTTTTTGAATGTCATGCTTCTGTTACAACCTGGATTGAACCTCCTCAGGTGGAAAAACTTGTGGGATCAATGCCTGATCTGCTACAAGCACTGTGACACGGGTTGCCTTGACAATAACTGTTGAGCGGGTGAACCCAAGATGGGGTCATGGGAGATGTTGCGTAAGTTGAGCAGATCCAGGAATATGTCCGATTTTGCTCTGTAAGAACGTTCCATAAGCTGTTTAGCACTTTTGACAGCCCGTTCAGCCAGCCCGTTAGACTGGGGATATTAAGGGCTGCTGGTGACATGATGGAAATTCCAGTGTCTAGCGAACTCCCTGAATTGTTGGCCGTTGTCAGTTAGCAGTCTGCCCGGTGATCCGTGGACTGAAAAGTAGCGAGATAACGTTGAAATCACTCCACTGGAAGTGGGGCTGCTGAGAAAATCAATGTCGAATCATCCTGAATAAGAATCATGAGCACTAGGTATTGTTTGCCATGCCAATCAAATATGTCAACTGTGACTGTATACCACGGGAGCGCAGGTACAGGATGTGAAAGAAGTGGTTACCTTTGTTGGTGAGGTGCCAAACTGTTGCACACTGCGCAGGATGCCACATCTTTGGTGATGTATTCGGCCATGCCAGGCCAGTAAAACATGCTTCTTGCCCATAAAATAGTGGCTTCAGCACCTGAGTGCCCTGCATGAACAGCGTTAAAGTACCGGTGGTGCCGTTAAGCAGGAACCACGGCCTTGTGTCCTTTTCAAATAATGCCGTCTTGCAGCACTAGCACATCTTGGACAGCAAAGGGCCGGACTGGCAGCGGAACGTTGTAGTGTTTGTCTGGCCAGCCACGCTTAATGACGGAGTTTAGCGACCGTAGGGTAGTGTCAGCAGCAGTATGGGCAACCAGGTCCTCCATACAGGACGAGGAAATAAAAGACACAGTCATCACAATAAAGTAATTATCCGGCGAGGGCGGATCCTCACAGATCTTCCAGGGTGAACGCGAAAGAGTGTCGGCCAGGTGCATATCCTTACCGTGTTTGTGGATCAGAACGATGTCATATTTTTGAAGTTGCAGTAACATCCACTGTAGGTGCACTGGAGAGGTGTGGATAGGTTTGTTGAAAATGCTGATCAGAGGTTGGTGGTCAGTTTCAATTGTGACAGTGTGGCCAAAGCTGAAATTGTTGAATTTCTTGCAGGCAAAAACCGCTAACAGTTCTTTTTCAATTTGGGCATATCGTTGTTCTGTGTCAGTCATGGTGCGCGAGGCATAGGTAACAGGCTTATTGCCATTGCCATCATTCTGAAGGCATGCAGCGCCCAGCCCGTGTTGTGAGGCATCACAAGTAAGTGTAATTGGTAGCTTAGGGTCAAAGTAGCCATGGTAGGAGCACCAGACATCTGTCGTTTAAGAGTGTCAAATGCTGTCTGTTGTTGCTCGTGCCAAGTCCAAGCAGAATCTTTGTGTGTAAGCTGGTGAAATGGGACTGATATTTTGCTGACGTATCATATATTTTCGCTGAGGATTTAGCTTGAGATGGATGGCCTCAGCATGCTTCAATACATTTGTCAGATCGGCATTGTGCTCTCTGTTTTTCCAGCAATGAGGATATCGTCCACTACGATGGAGCATGGGTAGCCTGCAAACAATTGCTCCATGGCTTGTTGAAATACTTCACTGGCAGAACTTATACCAAAAGGCATCCGAAGAAATTTATAACGTTCGAATGGAGTGCTGAAAGTTGTCAACGTGGAGGAGTTATGTTCTAGTGGAATCTGCCAGAATGAACTCTTGGCATCTAGCACCATGAATACAGTTGCTTCAGCCATCTGCGCAGTAATCTCATCCACAGTGTGCATGGGATAACGTGGTCGTTTGATTGCTGTTTTTAAGTCCTTGGGGTTGATACAAAACCGTATCTTGTCTCTGTTCTTCTTAGTAGCGACAACCATTGTGGAGATCCAGTCCGAGGGGTCAGTTACGGGAGTAATCACACCCAGAGACACAATTCTGTTAAGTTCACTTTGAACACAATCCCGCATAGCATGGGGAATCTTATGAGCCGGACGAACAACTGGGATTGCCTCAGGGTTAATGGTAACCATGTACCTGACAGGCAACTTGCCCAGTTTTTCGTTAAACAAATCCTTGTATTGTGTTAGAATTTGATGTGTAAAATCACAGTCTGTGGTCAGAGGACAGACAGAAGGGCTGAAAGTAATCAAACCCATATCTAGGCATGCATCGGCACCCAGTAGGGATGGTACATTCTCATGTACCACGTAAAAATCCAGGATGTGGGCACGTGAGTTGAGATGACACTAATATGAGTGACACTAATCTATACTTCATGCCCTCTTTAAATCTCACCCCTCTTGCATTAGGCCTGTGCCCTCTAGTTTTACCTTCCTCTACACAGGGGAAAGGACTGTGAGCATTCACTTAACCAATGAGCCTTATCTTTTTCTACACTTCAATATGGTCACCTCTCAGCCACCTACACTCCAATACTATCAGTAATAATTCAATACTCATAGACAAATCATTTATACAATGGGAAAGAATGGGAATTAAAACGCTCGAAGATCTGTATGAATTGGGGAATTTACTATCACTGCAACAACTACAACTGAAATATAATTTGAGAAATAACCAATATTTTAAATATCTTCAAATTTGTGATTATCTGAAAAAACACACAAAAGACTATCATAATATGCCTTCCGACTTATTGGATGAAGCAATGAAGACCAAGGCGGAATCAGCTAATTTAATATCGTACCTATATAATATCATTTTAAACATAGAAATACCCACAACAGATGGAATTAGAAAAGATTGGGAACAAGAATTAGCTATAAAAATCTCAAAAGAGACCTGGGATAATCATTTACTACAGGTGCATAAATGTTCGATCAACGTACGACATACGCTCATCCAATTTAAAACATTACATAGATTATATTATTCAAAAACTAAATTAAATAAAATCTTCCCTAATGTTTCACCAATCTGTGATAAATGCCTGTGTCAAGAAGCTACCATAGCGCACTCTTTTGTTTTTTGTACAAAAATCCAAAAATTCTGGTATGAAATATTTGATATTTTTTCAAAATTGATCAAAATAAAACTGGTACCAAAACCAGAATGGATTATCTTCGGAATATCGGAAGATAACCCTGAATTAAACGTGTTTCAGAGGAATTTATTTAATTACGGGCTAATAATGGGAAAAAAGCTTATACTTAAATTCTGGAAAAATGCGCCGACACCAACAATAAAAATGTGGATATCAAATATGTTTGAAACATTACATCTGGAAGAGATGAGATTCCTCCTAGCAGGTAAAGCAGACCAATTCCAAAAGACGTGGTCTATGTTTCTGGACCTATTACAAGTATGAGGTGCAATAGTAATTTAAAAAAAAAACAAATATATAAATAAGTGGTATCAGGACCTGGTAACGGGAGGTAAAATAACAAAAACAGACTTGGTTGGTAGTCCCCTTTCTGCGGAGTTTAATGTTATAATAGAGCAATTGTTTCTATTTTCTCTCTCTTTCTTTTCTAGGCTCTATTTTCTCACTTTACTTCCTTCTCTAACTTCTTTCCTAAGGGGCTTTCTTTTCCCAACACTCTTGCACTGCACGACTCTCTTGCACTTTCTTTACTTTCCTTACTTCTACCTTTTTCTTAAAGCTCAAAAAAAATGAAGCGGTACAAAAAATGTATTAAGATATATGTGTTGTGTAGGATTGTAATTTACCGTACTTCTAATAAAAATAAAATTAAAAAAAAAAAAAAAAAAAGTAATAATTCAATACTCTTAGTAACATGTAAATAACTGGTAATATGAGAAATAGTATAGTACCAGGGAAATACTGTGAGAGTCTTTGAAAATCTATTTGGAAAGCAAATATGGGTAGATTTCTGATCAACAGGTCTCTCCTTGTGCAAGTAAAATAAACCCACTGCTGATGGTTAATCACGTCGTCCACAAGTCTTTTTGAAGTGTGTATTACCAACTGGAGTTCTCAATTACAGACAAACATTGAGAATTACTGACGGCCTTGGGGAATACATACGGCCACGGGGAATACAGACGGCCAAAGGGGAATACATATGGCCACGGGGAATACAGGTGGCCATGGGGAATAGAATAGAATACATTATTGTCACACGTGACTAGGCACAGTGAAATTAAGGACATCCACAGGGAAATAAGGACAGCCACAGGAAATGAGGACAGCCACAGTAAAAAAAAAGACAGTTACAGGGAAAAACACACAGCCATGTGGAAATACAAACAGCCACAGGGAAATATGGATAGCACAGGGAAACACAACCACAGGGAAAGATGGACAGTCGCAGTGAAAGGCAGACAGTCACAGAGGAACGTAATTAGAAAAATGGAAATAATGTTAGTAGGCGGTTAAATATAGATCCAATATAATATACAATACATATAGTAACACAGAAATATAGCCTGCAATATGGAAATGGATTTAGAAATAGGAACCTGGAGTCAATGGTAAGGAAATATAGTTGTTGACAAGGGATTACAGTCACCATAGGCAAATATAGTCATTAATTTACTGTATTCTCATAATTACGGCTGTACCCCATTCTTACTGATTGGACTTACTGTATTTGTCAATATTGATGTCCTGTTGTACTTATCATTACTGATTGTACTTATATAAATATATATGAACACATTAACTAGGAGCAGGTGCAATCCACTTGACTCCTCTACCCACTCTGCTATTCATTAAGATCCTGGCTAACGTCAATTTCCTGTACCAATAAAGCCAGATAACCTCTCATCTTGATCAGAATCTATCTTCCGCTGTCTTATCTCACTGAGGCCATGTGTATCTCCATAATTACTTTGTGTGTTCCTTCCTGTTCTAATGTACATCTCTCTCAATAACTCATATTAACTGGACACAAAGTGCTGGAGTAACTCAGTGGGCCAGGCAGCATCTCTGGAAAACATGTATAGGCGGTGTTTAGAGTTTGACACTGCAGATTGATTGTAGTAGGGGAAAGAATGCTGGAGCAGAGACAAAGCCTGGCAAGTGATAGGTGGATACAAATGAGAGGCGGTATTGATTGGTTGATGGTTGGGTAAAGGCCAGAGATGAAAAGTCAAAGGGTAGTGAGATAAGAGGCATAAAATGTGAAGCCAAAGGAAAGAATATAGATGGAAGGGGGAATGGGCTAGGTAGAGGAAAGGGGGAAATGGGTACACATACAGGGGGGTTAACCTGGATGAGAGGGGAAGGGGGGGGGGGGAGCGGGAGAGGTTAGCTACTTACAATTGGAGAATTCAAAGTTTCAAGACCTGAAACGCTGCCCATTCATGTTCTCCAGAGTTGTTACCTGATCTGCTGAGTTAAGCCAACACTCTTATTTTTGTAAATCTGCAGTTCCTTGTGACTAACTTATATTAACTGACTTTTAACATTTTTTTACCTATTAAATGTAATCCCGTTACTATTTGCACAGCTACTCAATATATTTCACATCTTCTGACTGTTTGCCTGTGACTAACTGCATTTCCTTGCTACTTGTTTCTTGTTTTTCCCAGTAATTGATGGAAATATATTCAATAACTGTCCCTGTTATTGACTATATTTCCACCAAGAACTGAATTGTTCAATTATGCTTGCAGGCAGCCACAGGGGAGAAATAAACAGCAACAAGGAAAGCAAACAGCCACAGGGGAAACAGCCACAGGGCAGTCACGCAGCGCAGCGGTAGAGTTGCTGCCTTACATCGAATGCAGCGCCGGAGACCCGGGTTCGATCCTGACTGTGGGCACAGTTCGTACATTCTCCCCGTGACCTACGTGAATTTTCTTCTTCAGTTTCCCACACTCCAAAGACCTACAGGTTTGTGGGTTAATTGGCTTGGTAAATGTAAAATATGTTCCTAGTGGGTGTAGGATAGTGTTAATCAATATGCAGTCAAAATGGAATGCAGACAGCTACGGGAAAAGACAAATAAATAGCCTTAAGGAGAGACAGTCAAAGAGAAAGACAGTCAGTCACAAGGGAAATACAGTCCATCACATGGAATTGCAGCGACAAGGGATTGCAGACTCAAATTGGAGCAGGCAGTCGCAAGGGAACACAAGAGACTGATGCTGCAGATCGGCGGCTGCAACTCGGATCGATCCCACGTAAGATGGAGGTGTGAAATTGCAAGATCCGGGAACATCAATTCAGTGAAACTATTAAACGGTCACCCTGTTGTTTTCTTGAGTGACAAATGGTGTTGCTTCACTGCAACACAAGCACGGCGCGTGATTAATTGCAGCACGTGGAAGGTTGGTGCCGCTGGGGATGTGACTGCAATGGGGAAGAGGGTAATGTTAGCGCCACAGCGGCCATTACCAAATATCCTAGCGGAGAGATCCAGCCATTACTGCTCCGACTCAACGGACAACTCACGAGCCGCAGGGACACGTGACACGTGACGCCGAACCGCCCGCCCGCCCACGCGGCCGGATGCAAGCGACGCCTGACCTGACATGGCGGGACCTGCAGCGAGGCCGCTTTCCTGGCGCCGCCACATGGCCTTCCCGAACCCCGGCATGCTGCAGAGCGGAGGGCCAGGTAACCCACTACTTCAAATCGGCGTGGGGTTGTGAACCACACAGTAATCTAAGGTGTCTGCTTGGGAACCACCACACTCATTGGTATGGGTGTTGTCAACCATCGACTGCACTCCTCAGTATGGGCGTAGTGAACCAGTGTATTCCATTGACCGGTGTGAACAACAGCATTCCAAGGCGTGGGTGTTGTGCACAACAGCACTCTGATGTGTGGGGAATTGGACCACTGAGGTGAGGGTTCGATCATCAATCATCGACTGCACTCCTCGGCGAGGGTTTATGAACCAC
This sequence comes from Leucoraja erinaceus, assembly GCF_028641065.1. NCBI lineage: Eukaryota > Metazoa > Chordata > Chondrichthyes > Rajiformes > Rajidae > Leucoraja > Leucoraja erinaceus. The sequence goes on along the minus strand of NC_073399.1, from coordinate 20,317,786 downwards.
AGCATTAGTATGCGTGCTATGAATCACTACGTGTGCGTGTTGTGAACCATCGCACTCCTCAGTACGGGTGTTATGAACCATTACATTCCTCAGTAAGGGTGATGTAAATCACAGCACTCCATGGTCTGTGTGTTGTGAACCGCAACACTTCACGGGTTGGGTATTGTGAACTATTGCATTCCTTGATGTGGATGATGTTAACCATCACACACCACGTGTTGTGTTGTGAGACACTGCACTCCATGACATGGGTGTAGTGATGCCTTAGATCATACAGTGCCCTTCATAATGTTTGGGACAATGACCTATCATTTATTTATTTGCCACTGTACTCCACAATTTGAGATTTGTAATAGAAACAAATCACATGTGGTTAAAGTACACATTGTCATATTTTATTAAAGGACATTTTTATACATTTTGGCATCACCATGTAGAAATTACAGCAGTGTTTATACATAGTCCCCCCCCCCCCCCATTTCAGGGCACCATCATATGTTTGGGACACATGGCTTCACAGGCGTATGTAATTGCCCAGGTGTGTTTAATTGCTTCCTTAATGCAGGTATAAGAGAGCTCTCAGCACCTAGTCTTTCCTCCAGTCTTTCCATTATATTTGGAAACTTTTATTGCTGTTTATCAACTTGAGGACCAAAGTTGTGTCAATGAAAGTCAAATAAGCCATTATGAGACTGAGGAGCTGTGGAGCAAAAGAATAGGCAATGTTTCGGGTCGAGACCCTTCTTCAGATTGCAGAGGCAATTTTAGAGATATTTGCATCATTTTTTGCCACAAATGAAGTTTTCTAAGACCAGAAAGTTCTTGGGAGGGGGATTCTTAGGAGCAGGATATATCAGTGTATGAACACAGTGGTGCAGCGGTAGAGTAGTTGCCTTACGAGGTGACTCGAGTTCGATGCCGACGACGGGTGCTGTCTGAACGGAGTTTTTACATTCTCCCCGTGACCGCGTGAATTTTCTCCGAGATCTTCGGTTTGCTCCCACACAAAATGACGTACAGGTATGTAGGTTAATTGGCTTGGTATATGTGTAAATTAGCCCCAGTGTGTGGAGGATCGTGTTAATGTGCGGGGATAGCTGGTCAGTGCGGACTCGGTGGGCCGAAGGGCCTGTTTTCGCTCTGTATCTCGAAACTTAATTAAATAGTACAGGTCAGAAACAGGCCCTCCGCTGCAGTGACTGTGTCAAACATGATGCCAAGTGATGCATACTGTATACCTCCATTTCCTTCATATCCATGTCTATCTAAAAGCCTCTTAAACACCACTATCATATCTGTTTCAACTACCACCCTGGCAGCATGATCCAGTCACGCACTACATTGTGCAAAAAAAACCTGTTCTGCACATCTCCTTTAAACTTTCCACATCACCTTAAAGTTATGCAATCTAGCCTTTGACATTTCCATCCTGTGGAAAAGGTTCTGTCTACCCTATCTATGCCCGTCGTAATTTTGTACACTTCTATCGGGTTTTCACTCAATCTCTGATTCTCAGGTGAAAAACAAAATCTAATTTGTGCAACCTCTCCATATAGCTCATACCCTCTAATCCAGGTACCATTCTGGTAAACCTCCTCTGCACTTTCTCCAAAGCCTCCACATCCTCATGTAATGTGGCAACCAGAACTGCGCATAGTGCTGTAAATGTGGCCTCACCAAAGTTTTAAAGGACTGCAACACGACTTTGTGATTCTTACACTCAATGCTCCAATCGATGAAGGCAAGCATACCATACACCTTATTTAACACTCTACTTGTGTTGCCATGTTCAAGGAGCTATATGCTTGGAAGATCTGTCTGGATCTCAGTGCTGTTAAGGATGGTGCCATCCACTGTGTGCTTTCTCCTTAATTCGACCAAAACATTTGTTTGGATTAAACTCCATCTGCCATTTCTTTGCCCATTTCTGTAACTGATTCATATCCTGCTGTATCCTTCGACAGTCTTCCTCACTGTCTACAACTCCACCAATTTTGGTGATATCTGCAAACGTAGTAAACAACACATCTACTTTTGGGTGGCATGGTGGTGCAGCGGTAGAGTTGCTGCCTTACAATGCCAGAGACCCGGGTTCAATCCTGACTGCAGGTGCTAATCTGTACGGAGTTTATATGTTTTCCCCGTGACCTGCATGGGTTTTCTCCAAGATCTGTTTCCTCCCATATTTCAAAGACATACAGGTTAGGTTAATTGGCTTGATCTAATTGTAAATTGTTGCTAGTGTGTAGGATAGCGTTAGTGTGCGGGAATCGCTGGTTGGCGTAGACTCGGTAGGCCGAAGGGCCTGTTTCCACCCTGTACCTTACATAAATTACATCCAAGTCATATCACTCTATCACTGAGGTCCCAGCAGAAATCCCTGCGGATCTCCACTGGTCACAGACCTCCAGCTAGAATAACACCCTTACAGCACAATCCTCTGTCTTCTGTGGATAAGTCAGTTTTGAATCCAAACTACCAAGTCATTGTGGATCCCATACATCTTAATCTTCTGGATCATCCCTCAATGAGGGATTTACTTACTTACTTACTAGGCTAGACTGGAAGTGAGAAGGTTACGTGGAATCCAAAATGAGCTAGCCAATTGGATTCAATATTGGCTTTGAGGAAAGAGTTAAGAGGTGGTTGTAGAGGATTGTTTTTCTGATTGGAGCCCTGTAACCAAATGGTGGGTGCCGGTTGTATGTTATCCACATTAACAATTTGGATGACAGTGTAGTTAACATTGTTAGTAAATTTGATTACACCGAAATCGGTGGTATAGTGGACAGTGAGAAGGGATATCTACATTTTCAATATGATCTAGATAATTTGGGAAGGTAGGCCATGGAATGGCAAAGGGCGTTTAACAAGTGTGAGGTGTTGCTTCTGGTATGTCAAAACAGAACAGGACTTGCAGTATATGAAGTCTGGAGAGCTTCTTCTTCTTCTTCTTCTTCTTCTTCTTCTCCTTTTCCTTCTCTTTCTTCTCCTCCTCCTCCTTCTCGTCTTTGTTGTTGTTGTTGTTGTTGTTAACGCAGGGCGGACCACGTGAAGGTTGCAATCTTCCACCCCGAGAGTGTTATCGAATAACGTGATCTTGGAATTCAGGTGTGTTGTTCCCTAAAAGTGGAAAATCAGGTAGACAGGTGGGAACTACCAGAAGAGGTGTTTATGTGATACATGCATCTGGTATGAGTCTTTAACGGTATGCAGCGTTACAGGCACATTAGACACTAACCGTAAAATTGATTATCATGAAACAGACTATGATAGTTCAAAAAACCAAGTATACATTGTGTCACTGTCATTGTACAAAGTCCTTAATATTCAGTGATGAGTTAGAGCTGTGTTCAAGGTTGTGTTCAAGAAACAGATGGTTAAAGGGAGAAGCTGTTCTTGAACCTGGAGGTGACGCTTCTCAGGCTTCTGTACTTTCTTCTTGATGGTACCAGAGAGCTGGCCCAGGATGGGCAATGGGGGTCATTGATGATATTTGTTGCCTTCTTGAGTCAGCGCTTCCTCTCAACCTCTTCAATAGCGATGCCTGACCGTGTCCATCATTTTCTACAGCCTGCTTTGTTCCTGAATATCAAATTTCCAAACCAGGCTGTGATGCAATCAGTCTGTATGCTCTCCTCGAAGTTCACTAGAGTATTTGGCAACTTGCCAAATCTTCTCAACCTTCTGATGAAATAGAGGCATTGGTGAGCTCTTTTAGTAATTGGCATCGATGTGCTGGGACCAGGCGGCGCGACTCTGGTCAGCAGCGGCCTCTGCAGCCTGTCCGCGTTTTTATTATTTTTGTCTGTGTTTTAATGTAGTTTTTGTTATTTTATGTTGGGGTGTGTGCGTGGGGGGGTGGGGGGGTGGTGTAGGGGGGGGGGGGGGGAAACTTTTAAATCTCTCCCTGCACTGGAGACCCGACCTTTTCTTGTCGGGTCTCAGTTGTCGTTGGGGCCGCAACGAGGAGCGGCCTCCAACAGGAAGAAGCCGGGGACTCTGGTGCTACGACTCACCGTCGCCGTCGCGGAGCTGGCCGAGTCCGGAGCGGGTGGAGCGGTGGAGGAGCGCTGCTGCTGCTGCTGCTGCTGCGCTGCTGCGGCCCGACCTCCGGAGATTAGGAGGCTGCTACTGCGGGTCTGCGGACGGCGGCACCGGGAGCCCGCGGATCCCTGGAGGGAGACCGCTTTTCGGGGCTCCTGCAACGGCGACTTCTCCCGCCCCAGTTGTGGGGTCGAAGAGCTCCTGGAGCGGGGCCTGACATCACCGCCCCACGCGGCTTGGAATGGCCGCGGGACTCTGCGAGCGCACACCGGGGTCTTTAACACCAAGACCCGGTGTGCGACCTTGCACCACCCGGCGTGGCTTTAATGGCCGCGGGACAATCGCCATCGCCAGCCGGGGGCTTTGACTTTGACTCTGACATCGGGGGGGGAGAGTGCAGTGGAGAGATAAGTTTTTTTGGCCTTCCATCACAGCTATGTGATGGATGTTTATGTAAAATGTAATTATGTTGTGTCTGGGGTCTATTTGTGTGTAATGTATGGCTGCAGAAACGGCATTTCATTTGGACCTCCAGGGGTCCAAATGACAATTAAATAGACTATTGACTATTGACTATTGGAGATGTGTACACACATGAACTATATGCTGTTGACTCCCACCACCAACCTCCACAATGATTCCAGGTGAATAGATCCATACTTTCCATTCCTGAAGTAATTAGTCAGCTCCTTTGGTCTTACCAAGGCTAAGGCAAGATTGTTTTTCTGGCCCCACTCAACCAGATTTCGATCGCCATCATGTACTCTGAATTTTGGCAATGAATCTGTTAGCTCTGCATTAACGTTTAAGGGAACAGATTCCCACAAGTAATCGATAGAAGGGAACTTTAAGATAAAATGCATTTGGATTTCCAGAAGGTAGCACATAAATAGCTGGTACAAAAGATAAGAGTTTATAGAATCGGATGAGGTGTATTAACATGATTGATTATAACATAAACCACAGAGTGTTGCAATAAACAGGTATTTTTCAGAATGTAAGGATGCAACAGGGGAGGATTTCCCCAGTGGTTGGTTCTTCGTTCCCCAGTTATTTACTCTTTATTTATACTAATGACCTGGGGGAACAGAGTTTCAGGAATTGAAGTTTGCCGAGGACACAAAAATAGTTGGAAGGGCAAGTTGTGATGAGGATATTCGGACTCTGCACAGCGATATAGGCAGGTTGAGTAAATGGGTGAAAACGTGACAAATGGTGTTTAATATGTAGCAATGATACACAATTTTAAGATTTTAAAAATCAAGTCTGCAATTTATCCCATCAGATAAAGCATCAAAATAAGTTTAATTTGATACATAATTCACTTTCATATCTTCAGTATTAAAAAAGTTATGGCCATTTTCATACTCAGAAATTAGCATCTTGTTCCCTATTGCTTTTTCATTGACTTAACACAAAAGCGGTGATCGAGGACAGTCAAAAGCCCATAACTTTCTTAAAAATTAAGAGAACTGAATGAAATTTTCAGTTATTATAGATTTAAGCATTCTGAAACAAATATGAAACATCTTACTTGGATGACCTGAAATTAAAGCATATAATTAGTTGGTTACTTAATTGTAGCTAATTACAAAATTGACTGTTGTGACGGAAATAGTAATAAACACCCAGACTGCCTTGAAAATTCAAAAATGTGATATTCTCAAGATCAGAACTTTAATATTATTGTATTATATGCTTATAGGTCCGCAACAGATAGGTAAATAAATTAAATTTCTAGCAATAAACCAAGTCTTTATGGAGAAGATCAGTTGCTAGCTGGTACATTGGCATATCATAATCAGTAGCATTATCATACTCCTCAGATTGTAACCAATAAGCAACTCTGTACACCTTGTTTTTCCCCAACTTTTCAATGTTGGCATTGTAAACTACAGGTTTTTGCTCTTCAAACCACGCATGACATGCCTTTCTGCCCATTACTTTCCCATTACGAATGTCCTGTAGATTCATCACATTTGTAGTTATCTCTGCGATTGCTGTCTAAATCAGTCTCTTTTGCTGGGCATTTGGATTGACAATTTTGTATTTCTTCTTCGGAGATATCTATTTAAAATGTAAAGGGAAAAAAACACTGATCAGCATTGACAGAAACAAGTTATTATTTGCAGTTTTAGAAAAAAAGGTAGAAATGATAAAGTTAAACACTAAAACAAATAGTAAATACCCAACAAAAAAATCATATTCATAAATTCAATTTCTAAACATCTATCAATTTCTTAAGAAAAGGCTAAATTTTTAAAATAGCCTTTAGTATCCAAATACCAAACTAATACCACTCACACAAGAATTCACAATATAATATGATTTTTAAATCTCACTGTCATTACCTTATATGACTAATGGAAGAAATTTAATGTTTAATTCCCATAAATTAATCTAGAAATATCCACTCTCAATATAATCAAAATTATTATTTTTTGCGCAGTACATGTGACTAAAGCTGTTGTGAATATTTAGTATAAAATTATTGATTATGGATAGATAATTAAACAAAATGTAATCGATTTAGATGCTCTTATGACATGATTGTCCAAAATAAATGAGGATTAAATAATCTTGCGAGTGGGTGTTTCTGGAATGCGGTCGATTGGAACGTTGCCATTGCTGTGAATTTTAACCCCATATCAGCAGGAAAGACATGGCCGAATCTTCTGGGGACTAAAAAACATTTTTGCGGTGTAAAATTAGACTAAAGCCACCACAAGAAGCAAGATTAAATGTGAAATAAACGACTTACCGTTTGTTTTGTCCTGATATTGCGATCCAACACTTTGTAGGCGTTGAGGGCGTTAGAAGTCGCATTTTACTTTAACCCAACTATTAAATTGTCCAGCGATTTAAGAAAAAAAATGGGAACGTAAGTCCGATCGATTTTTCTTCATCGACTAGCAGCCTGGGGAAATCCCTCTCCGACAAACGATACAAACCTGCATTTTAATCCCGCCCACCCCCCACCTCAAAGGCGCCAAAGTCGTGCACATAGCCCGTGGCAGATCTGCAGCACCGCTGAAGGTAGGTTTTGTAACATCGCTATAATATGGGGAAGTGTGAGGTCATGCATTCGATCAGAGGAGTCAAACGGTAGATTAACTAAGTGGTATGGGTGTGTAAAGAAGGTCCAGGTAATCTAGTGCACGAACCACACAAATTTAGCAGGCAGATGCAGTGAGCAAAAAAGTGGGCAAGTGGTATGTTGGACTTTATTGAAAAGGAGTTCGAGTTTACAAAATCGGGATGATTTGTTACAATTGTACAGGGTATTGCTGAGGCCACACCTGGAGTACCTTGTACGGTTTTCGTCCCCTCACTTAAGACAGGATAACATTGCAGGCAGTCCTAAAGTGATTCACCAAGCGTGGGATGAGAAGGTTGAGCAATCATAAATAGCTAAAGAAGTTGGAACTTGTATTCCTTGATTCCTTGGAATTTTGAATAACGAGGAGTGATTTGATTGACACAAGATAGATGCTTTAGGAGCTTGATAGGAGAGATGTTGAGATGAGAAATTAAACCAGGGTATACGGAGTGAATGGCAAGACGCTAGGGAGTGTTATTGAACAGAGAAACCATGGGACACAAGTACATAAATCCTTGAAAGTGCCGACAGTTATTCAGGGTGGTGAAGATGGCTTTGGAACACTTGCTTTCATTAGCTGTGCCATTGAGTACAGAAGTTGGAGCATCATGTTACAGGTGCAGAAAACAGGGCATACACAGTGAAAAGCAAGACGTTAGGGAGTGTTATTGAACAGAGAACCCATGGGATACAAATTACAAGTACATAATTCCTTGAAGGTGACGACTGTTCTTCTGGATGGTGAATAAGGCTTTTGGCACGCTTGCTTTCATTAGCTGTGCCATTGAGTACAGAAGTTGGAACATCATGTTACAGTTGTAGAAATATTGCGAGCTGTAATTTTGACAGCTTATTTTATTATCATATACACCAGGGGGAATGGACATTCCTTGTTCACATGAAGCTCAGAGTAACCATCATTACTCCATGATAAATACAACAATAAATACGATAAAGAGTGCAAAATAATGCAAAATTGCAGTGCAAAACAAACTCCAATGGAGTGCAAAAAAAACAATTAGTACAATAATGGATTAACTGAATGCGCACCATGGGAAGGGGATATTAAAGAGGTGATTGGTTTAAATAGCAATGGGGAAGAAGCTGTTCTTACTGTAAGTCTGGATGTCTGAGCCATCAAGTTCCTGCATCATGTCCCAAAAGATAGAAGAGAGAAGAGGGAATGGCCAGGATGGCAAACATCCTTGATGATATTTCCAGCCTTCCTGATGCAACGCATCATGAAGACGGACTGAATGGAGGAAGGAAGAGATCATCAACTTGGGAGTTGTGTGTACATGTGCATGGTGCCTGTGTGGGTGTGTGAGAGTCAGAGTCAATGTGTGCGTGCACGTGTATACGTGTTGTGTGTGAAAGAACAAAAATCTGAATGAGTGAGTTGCTGAGGGAATATTACTGTAGGGTGTACATGTGTATGTAAATGGGTGTATGTTAGAATGTGATAATACAAGAGTTACTGAGAAAAGCTGAGGCAGCGAGAAGTGTGAGAGTCATGCGTGCTATCACAGTGGATGTGGTGTGAGTCTGTGACTGGATATGTTTGAGCCTTTCTGTGATTAAATATGCGATGAGTTTCTATACCTTAAACACTGCTACCCTCCAGGTCATTAGCATAAAGAGTATATAATCCGAAGGACAAAGAACCAACCACCTGGCATTAGACATGAGGGACTGGTTAGAGCACTCACCTTGACATATCTTGTCAGTTTGTTGGCTTTTCTGCACCATTGATTCAAGCTTTAGGGTGAATCACTCCTGAGCAGCTCTGAGTCACAGAGATCAGAAACAAGACCTTTATGTCAACCAGAAAGTATCTATCCACACTAATCCCACTAACCAGCACTTGGTCTATAGCCATCTAGTTAAATGCTCATCCAGATGATTCTTAAATGTTATCTACCATAGTTCTGCTCACCTTACCATCCAGTTAATATAATTCTCAGAACAAAGACTAGCCTCATAAACATCAAAAACGGCAACAAAATTGTAAACATTACTTCCTACATTCATGTCCAAATGTTAATGTATTTAACAAATTGTACATTCCTCAGCACTGATCCCTGTGATATACCACGTCACAAGCTTCCAATCACAAAAGCAATCTTCTTACATCATTTTGTATCTTTGATCAATTGTGGATCCTACATTGGATCCCATGGGCTCTAACATCTTGAGCCAGTTTCCCATGTGGGATCTTGTCAAAGGTCTTCCAAAAGTCCATGAAAACTACATCTACTACACTGGACACTCTAACTCCTCACAGTCACTGCCCCGATAACCTTGTTTACATCTTATCCACCTGGGCACCCCAGTTTTACCCCTAATTTCCCTGCAGCTTAACAAGCTTCTTCTGTCTCCTTCCCAATTCTGACAAAGGGTCCCTGACCTCAAACACCAACTCCTCCTCGTCTCTTGTTTAAGAAGGAACTGCAGATGCTGGAAAATCGAAGGTTGACAAAGATGCTGGAAAAACTCAGCGGGTGAGGCAGCATCTATGGAGCGAAGGAAATAGACAACGTGTCGGGTCGAAACCCTTCTTCAGACTGAAGAAGGGTTTTGACCCAAAATAGTTCCGTTCTAGCACTGAGCTGGCAAGAACGAGTGCAGAGATCTCCCAGGATGTTGCCAGGACTTTATTATTTAGCGCACAGAGACTGCGTGGTGATCTTACTGTATCAAATCATACGAGAAATAGATAGGATGAATGGAGTATTTTTCTCCAGGGTAGGAGAAGCAAAAACGCGAGAGTGAAAATTAAGGTGAAAATGTTGACGTTTGACTCCCCTCCTTGGGGAGCAACCTTTCCACACTAACGAGCTGTTAGGGAACGAGCTGTCAGCGAAAGTAGTTAAGGCAGGTACTATAACAACATTAAAAAAACATTTGGACAGGTACATGGGTAGAAAGGTTTAGAGGGAGATGGATGGGGCTTATTGGTCGGCGTGGACGTTGGGCTTGTTTCCGTGCGGTGTGACTCCAAATCGAAGTAGTGCAGAGCACTATGAAAGTTATTAATGGAACAACGTCATCCCTCGGGATGCCGAGCTCCTGGTGCCGTGGAGTAAGGAGCGGTGCAGCGCCGGGCAAGCGTGCGCCAGTTATGCTCTGCTGTTGACAGTCGTAGCTACCTCTGCCAGTGGATTCCACACATACCGCAGTTGCAGCCCCAGCGCGGCCCCCGGCCTGGGAGGGCGGCCGCTCCTGCGGAAACCCAGGCTGCCAATCACCCGCCGCTTCGCTGGGTCCCTAGTGCTGCACCGCCCGCACGGTTCCGGGAGCATGGGCCGAGCCTGCCCGTGGGGGCCGTACAGCCTGTGGTTGCTCGCCGCCTGCTTCGGCACACACGACGCGGGCGCGGCTCCAGCGTCTGCGGCCCCGGCTCCTTGCCTCAGCCCAAGCGAGCAGCGCAGATTCTCTGAACATCCCCGGAGGATCCCTCCCACTAACGAGTGCATGTTGAACTGTACCGTGCGGACGTACATGAAAATCCTCCGACAGCAGAAAAGAATGACGGTCCGCCTACACAACTCAGTGACAGGTAAACAGACGGGGACGCGTACATACACACACGACACAAATACAGACAGGTATACCCAGATAGAGACAGATAGACATAAACGTGGCACAGGCATATAAACTCAGACACATGAACATACGAACGCACATAGATGCACACGTGGACAGACAGACAGATAGATACACACAATTGACCATCGACAGAAACACATGCACAGAAAGATAAACACACAGACGCAGTCACACACAGGCAGAAATATACAGGAAGACAAATAGGTACAGATACATAGACATACACACATAAACACACGCACATACAGACAGACATGTGCAGATGCATTCACACATATAGAAACACAAACAGATCACTATCAGGACACACACACACACAGCACATGTGTAAATACAGTGTACTGACACTGATTTGGCTGCCAGTAAGGAGGAAATACGAGCCCTGATGATTTTGTTGTATAATTGTTAACAGCTTTTACATAACTTGCATAACTTACTTTGAATTCCCTCTTCTGGAACATGGTGAACATTAAGTTGGTATCTAGGGAGGAGGAGAAAGTTCCTGGCCTTTGGATGCAGTAGGGATGGGTAAATATATTGAATTGTAGGGGTTAAGAGGAACTGACACTGAAGGTAGATCTTAACTCAGGTTTGAATATTTTACAGGACAATAGCAACAGTAAAACTAATTTAACACAAATACTAACTGCAAGCAAGGTCACAGACTGCTCTGAGGGACAAGTTGAACCGAAGCCTTGCTATCTATTGCAAGTGGAGTTCACAGGTCAAAGGGCAGTTCCAGGTGAAGCTGACCCTCTGGCAATGAAATAATATTTTCTTTTCCTATCAGGGAAAATAACGGCAATTATAAAGACCTTTAAAGAACATTGTAGTCCTTTCTTTAGAGTGATCAAGCCTAAGCCCCAGCCTGTATACCAGTGAGGGCCCGATGTTCCCTTCCCACTCTGCATTTCTCCACTATTCTGCATGGATCTTCCAGGCTCCTGCCCCAGATCAAATCCCTGGCGGAAATCCCTGGGCAGCTCTCCATCCCAGCATGCCCTACATTTGCTGAACTGTGGTGAAGGCACCCTTGCTGATGTGTGGTAAAGGTGCAGACAGAGAGATTATTGTACCTTCTTTAGTCACAGGTGAGGCATCAGAAAGCAGGAGTGGCTAATGTTGTGCCTTTATTTAAGAAGATCTGCAAAGAAGCCAGGGAGCTACAGATCGGTGAGCCTAATATCAGTGATGGGAAAATTATCAGACGGGACTCAGGGACAGGATCGGCCAGCATTTGGAAAGGCAAGGACCGATTAAGAATAGGCAGTGAGGCTTTGTGTGTGGGAAATCGTTGTACAAAAATGACTGCATTTTCGAATAGGCGACCAAGGGTATTGACGAGGGCAGGGTGGTAGATGTTGTCTATGTTGACTTTGGCAAGGCCTTTGTCTAGGTCCTAAAACAAGAGTTGAGTGTTTTATATTGTCATATAAATGAAGCAATGAAATTCTTGTAGTGCACAATAGGTTGGTCCAGAAGATAAGATCACTTGGGTACCAGGGAGATCGAGGCAATTGGAGACATAATTTGCTTGGTGGTAAGAAGCAGATGGTGAAATGTGAAAGGTTGTGTTTCAGACTGGAGGTCTGTGACCAATAGTGTGCCACATGCATTGGTGCTGGATCCACTGTTTGTCATCTATAGTAACAATTTAGATGAGAATGCAGATGCCATGTTTAGTAAATTTTCAGATATCAACGTTGGTGGTATAGTGAGCAGTGAAAAAAATTATCTAAGGTTGCAAAAGGAACTGGATCATCTGCCAAAGTGGACAAAGGAATGGCAGAAGGAATTTAACTTAGACAATGGAAGGTTCGAGTGCCCTGACCGCAGGAGAACAAAAAAGGGAAGAATATTGAACTTTTTTTGTGATGTGATGCATTTTAGAAAGTTAAACCAGGGCAGGACACACACAGTAAATGGTAGAGCCCCAGAGAGTGTTGTAGAACAGAGAGGGCTGAGGGGTGCAAGTGCATAGTACCCTAAAAATGGGACTCAGATTGAAGTTGGGATGTCATGTTGCAGTTGTATAAGATGTTGGTGAGACCGCATTTAGAATACTGTGTTTAGTTCTGGGCAAAGCTATAGGAAAGATATTGTCAAGCTTGAAAGGGTTCAGAGAAGATTTACGAGGATGTTGCCAGGACTAGAGAGTGTGAGCTATAGGGAGAGGTTGAGTAGGCTGGGTGTCTATTCCTTGGAGCGCAGGAGGATGAGGGCATGATCTTATAGTTCAAGCTTCAAGGTTTGTTTATTGCCACATGTACCAATTAAGGTCCAATGAAATTCAAATTGCCATACAGTCATACCAATAAAGAGCAACAAGACACCCAAATAAATTTTGAACATGAATTCCCACATTGCTCACTGTGATGGAAGGCAAAAAAAGTTCAATCTTCTTCTCTTTTTTGTTCTCCCGCGGTCGGGACACTAGAACCTTCCGTTGTCGGGGCGATCTTGACTCTCGCAACTGGCGGTCGAGCCCTCCGCATCAGGGCGATCAAGCTCCCGCATCGGGGGGGATCTCAGCTCCCTGCGCTGGGTGATCGGACTCCCGAGTTGGGGCTGATCGAACCTCCTGCGGCTTGGAACTGACCGACATCAGTCCTTACCCGAGACTGTGAGCTCCTCGATGTTGAAATCCGCAGGCCGGGGTTGGAGCGTCGATCCCATGCAAGGGATCACAGGCTCCTATGGTAAATCCACAGCCCCACGGTGGGGCTCAAAGTCAGTCTATGATCTAGAAAAAAATTGCATCTCCAGCAAGGTTAGAGATTGAAAAAAGTTTCCTCTGACCCCCCCATCCCCCACATAAAACATACAAGAGAACACAAAAACATGCTCTTTAACACATACTTAAAATAACAAAATGGAAAGGACAGACAGACTGTTGATGAGGCAGCCATTGCCGGTGTATAAAATCATGAAAGGAATAGATGCACTGTCTCTTGCCCAGAGTAGGGGAATAGAGGACCAGAGGGCATAAGTTCAGGGTGAAGGGGAAAATAATTAATATGAATCTGAGGGGTAACTTTTTCACACAAAGGGTGGTGAGTGTATGGAACAAGCTGGCAGAGGAGGTAGTTGAGGCTGGGACTATCCCAACGTTTAAGAAACAGTTACACAGGTACATAGATAGGACAGGTTTGGAGGGATATGGACCAAGTGCAGGCAGGTGGGACTGGTGTAGGTGGGCCATGTTGGCCGGTGTGGGCAAGTTGGGCCAAAGGGCCTGTATCCACATTATCACTCTATGACTCCATGACAGGATGATGAAGAAGGCAATATATGCGCTGTGCTTCAGCAGTTGAGACATTGAGTACAGGAGTTGGAGCATCATGTTACAGTGGTTTAAAACACATTGGGAGTTTTGGGTGCAGTTCTAGCCACCATAAAATAGGAAGGATGTGATTAAGCTAGAGAGGCTACAGAACAGATCCACAAGGATGTTGCCTTGACTGAAGGGCTTGATTTTTCAGGACAGATTGGATAGACTGGGCCTATTGTCCCTGGAACAAAGGAGCTGACGGATGCTATGATAAAGTTATATAATCTAATGGAAGGCACAGATAAAAAGACTATCATAAAAGATTATAAAAGATAATCTATCCTATCTATGCCTTGGACAACTTAGCTATGGGGAAACTTTTCTTACTATCTACCCTCTTCATGTTTTTCATAATTTTCATTGAATTGTACCACACAGAAACAGCCCACCTCATACATATGACCCTGATCCATATTCATGCTAATCTCATTTGTCTGCATTAGACTTGTATCCTTCTACACCTTTCCTATCCAAGTACCAGTCCAAATGAAAGTTTAATGTAGTACTAGAATCTGCATCTATCACCTCCTCTGGCTACTCGTTCTAGATAGCCACCACACTCTCTGAAAAAACATACACCATCGTTTTTCTTTAAATGTCTCCCTGCCAGCTTAAACCTGTGCCCTCTAGTTGAATTTAAAACTAGAGGGCGCAGGTTTAAGCTGACCAGGGAGACATTTAAAGGAAAATGATGGGGTATGTTTTTCAGAGAGTGTGGTTTTCCTGGGAAAAAAACTATGATAAAAGATAATCTATCCTGTCTATGGCCCTCAATTTTATAATAGGTTTACCCGTCAGCTTCCCTACATTCAGTGAAAATAAACCCAGCACATCCAATCTCGACGTATAACTACAGCCCTCCATTCCAGGCATCATCCTGATGAATCTTTTCTGCACTCTCCTATTATTACAACATCCTTCCTGTAGTGTGGTGACCAGAACTGTGCATAATATTCCAAGTGTGGTCTATCCAATGTTTTGTACAACTGCAACATGACATCCCAACATATACTCAATTACTCAGCCTATGAAGCCAAACACATCAAATGCCTTCTTCACTACTCTAGCCACCTGTGGTGCCACATTCTGGGGGCTATAGACTTGCACCCCAAGTCGCTCTGTACTTCCCAATATACAAACTTCACAAGTCCCAATATACAAGTTCACAAGGGATGGGGAGTGAGAACGGAGCTACAGGATATAAAAGAGACCCTGGTGCGAGCCTCATCTGTAGTCGAAGAGGGGAACTGCCGTTCCCTAAAGAATGAGGACATCGCCGTTGTCCTGGGTGAAATCTTCAGCACTGCTCCGGGTGTTATGAGGTCTTTTGCCTTTGCTGTATCCAGTGCTGGTTATGGTTGGCAACTGGCCTTGGGTAGCAAGGGTTAGCAACTGGCCTTGTGGACAGAACACAAGTATTCAGCTAAAGAATTGCCATGCCTATGCTTGGTTTATCAATGTAAAGTACCTTGAGAGCACATTGAGAGCACCTAATGCAGTGCACAAGATTTGAAGAGGTACATGTGAACCTCTGTCTCATCTGAACGGACTGCTTAGATCCCTGGATGGAAATGAGGGAGGAGGTTTTATAGAAAATTCCATTATAAAGACAAAATGTCTTAATGGAGGAAAGAGGATTAAGGACTGGAGAATTTAAGACTAGCAACATAAAAGCGATTTTTCCTGCAGGATTTCAAAAATAAACGTCTTTTCAATAGCAATAAGTTTATTTTGTTACTGCAAGCTAAAAATACCAAATGCTATGTTACATTGTTTATTAGAGTACTGCTGCACAAGTGTCAGTAGAAGTGATGGCTTGTTAATTCCAGTGAGCACCCACAGTGAAAGTAGCAGCTGTGTGGCAAAGAGATAATGGTGCCTGATTACTGCAGGGATGTAACATTGTACTGTTTAAATCCAATGCAGTTTTTTTTTTGCCTATCAATTTCTGAGGTAACTTTAAAGTGGTTTCTAGTTTGTAATCAAAATGGTTTATAACCAATTTGGTCCACGTACTACAAATACTGATTGATCATATTATATCCAATTTGTGTAATGAAAGAGGCGTTATAACAGAATCACCTGTACTCTAATTTTGTTCCCATTGTTAAGTGTTTCAGTATTGAAGGAGTTAATAGCTCCTAGCCAGTTTTGACATTAATACAATTAAATACCATTAAATCTCTCCTACCCCTTGTTTGCATGGAGAATATTGCCTCCACATTTGCACTAGCCGATGGGTAAATAATGCACAGCTTGTATTATACTTACTTTAGGAATCATTTATTCTGCATGCTTGGCACTTTTCCAGTTTTATTTTCCCCTTTTTTTATTGCTTTTGTAATAAACAGCAAACTAGATTGGAGAAGCCATGAATCCTTGCTGCTTATTTGCATTTTACAAGACAAGCACTGATTACATCAAAACAAATTTTCCCAAAGGAACTCAAAATCAGTAAGTCAAAAGTATTAAGTAATGTATTTTAACCTTTTGGAAACATTGTTATTAAGAAAAGCAATGTTTGAGATTATTCCCCAATTGCTCCAATTTATCTCCCCAAATATAATTTTTTATATTCCTAATTTAATTATTTTCCTCATCCATTTCACTGATGCCAATTTTGTTTTGAAATCTTGGCATCTCATACCCTGAATAGAGACACTCCTACTTCTGACAACATGACCTGGATTCCACGTGGCCATTGTGGACTCCAGTTCCCTCCCTCTCCCTCTCCCTCAATTCTAAATGAAAGAAATAAGAAGACAAGATGAAACCAAACTCCATGATTTTGTTTCCTGTAGAAGCTTCACAAATAACTGAACAACTTAGAATAAACAGTTAATTTCCATGATGAAAACTTTTAATACGTAATCCAAACAATAAAAAATGGATCAGGCACAACACGTACAACTTCTGAAAGAGACACTGCCTGTTATGACACTGCCACAAGATCCGTTTCAAATCAGTTTCACAATGAGTTGTAAAATCATTTAGTTAGTCACATCCCATTCCTGTAGAATATAGGATTAATATTTGAATATCTTCCAACATAGATTTAACAAACAAGTGGCTGATTTTTCAATGATTCACACAGGTTAAGTCACAGGTTGTCACTGCCTCATGCAATATTTTAAACTCACAGCTCATCCAAGCACTTTAAACACAATACAATGTCTTAATACAGACTAAATTACTCCTGAGACCTCATCTACATCTCTGACTCCAAGCAGTGTCTCCCTTATCCATGAATGATCGTACCTTTTCCCTAGTTACTCTCTTGTTTTTAATGTACATATAAAAAGACTGGGGATTTTCTTTAATCTGACAATAACAACTTCCAATGAAACATCAGTCACCTATCCAGGCTCATTTCCCAATATAATCCAGTATAGTTCTACCCGAAGTTGAAGCCTGTATCAGTGTTCCTCTCCAAATAGGATTCTTGTATCTAATTTTCATGTCTCAGGGAACCCCTACATAAAAATCATTATATATCTTTATTAATTTCTTTCTTTCTCTTTCATAAACCTGAAGTTCATGGCAAAAATAATATATTTTTCTGATAACTGCTTGTTCAAGAGCACAGACAGGACTGATGGAGACCGTGCATGCGTTAACTCGAGTGAGTCACTTGATACACAAATCCGTCAAGTACAGCTCCTGTTCACTATCCACTAAAGGCCGTTTCACACTGGCGCCGTATAGACGTCGCTAAATATATTCCCTATGATTATTATACTTTTAAATGATATAACAAGTTGAAGACTTTATTATAATACCCAAGAATTTTCCAAGAATATTCCGTACGTGTATTATAAAATTATGAATAAGAAATTAAACATAAAAATGAATCAAAATGCATTTACATATGATTAGCCTATTTATCACTTTTTCTCTCGGAACCCCTAGCGACCTCTCGCGGAACCTTAGCGTTCCGGGGAACTCCGGTTGAGAAACGCTGACCTAGACGGACTGATTGGATTACTGAGGTGAAACCAAGTGGAATTTGGGGCTGCCCACCACCACTGACCACACAGTGGCAGCAGAGAGCAGCTGGAGACATCTGTGAAACAGATACCAAACTTTCCAACTGTTGCCTCTACTGATGACCATTCACTGCTGCTAGAAGCAAACCAGGCAACTGCACTGGGCCACTGCACTGCTTGTGTTAGACTGAGGGACAATGTAATGTCCATTTAAATTTAAAAAACTTCTGGTAATTCACCGAATCTGGTCAATCTGTGAGCTGCAGCAAACCACAGCTTAACCCTCTGACAGGAGCTGATGTCCTTTGAGAAGGGAAACCTGCCGTCTACACCATCTGGTCTGGTATGGTTGTCTCTTACCGAATGGCGGTGCAGGCTCGAAGGGCCAAATGGGCTCCTACTGTACCTATTTTCTATAATCCCATTTACCATTGACTTGAATGTAAAGGACATAAAGTAAGGGCTGAGAACGCAGCCTTGCAGGGTATCGGTGTTAAGTATTATTGTGGAAGATCTCGTCGCCTTTCCGCACTGGTTGCGGTCTATTGGTTGGGAAGTCAAAAATCCAGTTGCAGAGGGGGGTGCTGAGTCGTTGATCCAGGTGTTTGGAGATGAGTTTGGTTGGAATTATGGCGTTGAAGGCAGAGCTACAATCAAATGATTAGTTTGATATAGGTGTCCTTATTATTCAGATGTTCCAGGGATCCAGAGATATGACATCCGCTGTGGACCGTTTGCAACAGTAGGCAAACTGCAGTGGATCAAGGCTGACTGGGAAGCTAGAGTTAATGTGCACCATGACCACCTCTCACTTCATTAGGGTGGATGTCAGAGCCACTGGATGGTAGTCATTAAGGCACAAAAGGCTGGAGTAACTCAGAGGGTCAGGCAGCATCTCCGGAGAAAAGGAATAGTTAACATTTCAGGTCGAGACCTTTCTTCAGACTGAGAGTCAGGGGGAAGGGGAACTGGAGATGTAGGCGGTACTTAGGATACGTTACCTTGCTTTTGTTTGGCACTGGGAAGATGGTGGTCTTTTTAAGGCAGGTTGGGACCTCAGGTTGGTGTAGCTAGGACTTAAAGATCTCCGCAAATACTCCTGCCAGCTGATCCAACCAGGTTCTGAGAACATGGCTGGGGACTTGTTTTCCGCGAGTTCACTCTCCGGAAGGCCGATCTGACATATGTGACGGTGACAGTTCATTGCATCCTATGTGATGGTGATAAATTCCACTCTAACTCCAATTACAAGTTTGAAATTGACACCACTGTAGTGGGCCAGTTCTCAAACAATGACAAGGAGCATAGGAAGGTGATAGAAGGTATAGTAGCTGTTGTCAAGGCAACAACCTTTGGTACATGTTAGAGTGTGGGGTGGGTGATACCATTCCACTGACCTGTTTAAAACCACCATAGAATGCTGTGAGTTTGTCAGGGAGAAATGTGTTCTTGTAAGCGATACTACCCAACTTTGCTTTGTACTCCTTATAGCCTGCGAGCTTTGCGATAATGGATGTGTGTCCATGTGGTCACCCTGGAACTCTAGCATGGTCTGAAATTCCCTTTTGGTACCTCTGAGGGCTTTGTGAATGTCCTACTTATATCCCCTATATAAGTCTGCATCATCAGAGTTGAACCCCACATACTTTGCCATCACCAGGGAGCTGATAACATGGTTCATTAATAGTTTCCAGTTGGGAAACTCTAGGATTGATATATTTGGTATGCAGATCACATATTGACTTGTGAGAGGAGGGATAGAAAGAGGCGATTAAAAAGTAAATGGCGGATGGAGAAGCGGAGAGGTGGGAGATGAGTGGAAGGGGGAGAGGAAAGGTATAGAGAGTTCAATGTTCACCCTTCCTTGATCTCACTATCTTCCATGTCCTTTGCTCTGGTCAACACTGATGGGAAGTACTCATTCAGTACCTCTGTCCATTTCCTCTGCTCCAGGCATAACTTCCCTTCTTTATCCTTGAAGGGGGCTGCCCTCTCCCAACTTACCGTCTTGTTTTCAATGTGTATGTAAAATGGTATGGGAGCTTCTTTAATCCTGCTCACCAAGAACACTTCATGGGACCCTTCATTCTTCCATGTATATTTATTGTTTGTGAAGTTCTGTGTTAATGTAACACGCTTTGGCAAGGAAGCAAAACATTTCTCAAATCGGGATTTTAATATTCTCCCTATGTGTGCCCCATTGCAATGCAGACAAGCACAACAGCAGGAGGCAATGTAGCAATGGCCAGATTGGCTTTTGGTGAAACGAGCCAACCCAAAGCATTAACTGTGTTTGTCTCTCCACAGATGCTGCCTGACCTGATGAGCAGTTCCAGCATTTTCAGTTTTAATTTCAGGTTTACAGCCACTGCAGCATCCTGCTGTGTCTATGACATTGGTGGTGGGATGGGTGTTGGGCAGGACATTGCTGATCTTCTACAGAATGCTGGGTGGGGTACACTCCTTCTGCTTAACTGGATGAGTCCAGTGTATGGGCATTGTCCCACGGGGGCAACCTCTGATGCAAGCTGGGATGATATGATTGACAGATCTTCCTGTCTTCTCTCGTCCCACAGCCAGTGAGAATGAGTACTGCTGGCCCTCCTACTTGCGCTGTTGGAACGGTGAGCAGCTGGACAAAGCCTTTGTGTTCTTGGACACGGATGAGGGAAAAGTCAACGCGTCTGCGAGTTACGGACTGAGCTCAGCCACAGCAACGTCAGCCCACGGAGTGCAGGTGGCACCGCAGGCTGCCAGCTCCGTCATGAGCGAGCTGTGCGGCATCAAGTTCGACACAACAACCCTCTTCAAAACCACAGCCAGTAACTTCTGCGTGCAGGTCACCTGTCAGGACACTATTTCCACCTCATGTGGCTCACTGAACACCACCCTGAAGTGTCCGCCGTTCTTGGCGACCGTGTGGTCCAGGTTCTAGCAGCCTGTGTGCTGAGGGATGGATGGTGGACACTGTCCGCAGTGAACTTAACACAGCAACACTTTCTAAAACTATTTTTTTGTTGAACAGAAGAGTCAAAATATTTAGAACTGTTACAAAATGGTGCCCCAGAAATGCTGGGTGCCCCTCATTTTACAGAGAGGACAAATTATTTTTTTTATAAATCCTTGTTTTGTGTATGTCTGTGAATTCAACACAAGGCACTAGATCAGTTCTTGACGCTGCTGAACATCTGTCAAGCAGTCAGTGCAAGTCAACATCAAAACGGGACGGCCCCACCAAAGGGGAGACTCAAGTACAGGAGATGAGCTCCCCAGTACACTCCTGGGGCCTAGTGCGGAGGATGATACACAGGGGCATTTTTGAAAGATCAGACTGTGAGTGTGTGTTTGGCTGACAAGACAGATCTGATCGGTCAGAGAGTCTGACCATTATCCATGTTGATGTGGGCAGGTGGGCTACACCAAGCTGAGTGTAGAGTAGTTACTGATGGGAAGTGGGGCAGGGATTTGTTTAGAAACTCCAGGAATGCACATCTAGTGTTCGCAAGTGAATCCAGTGAAAACACATTGCACAACACTGAATCCACTCTGGTGGATATTTGCTTAGTCTAGTGCAATATAGTATATTTCTCTCTGAATCCAGCGTGGTGCAGCATATTTTTCACGATTCCCTTTTGATCCAGTGCATATCCCTCTGATTCCAGTGAGGTGTAATGTATTACTTCATAAAACTATCCAACCCTCGCCCTGCTCACTGGACTAGAGGAGCTCATGGCAATTGTTTTGAGCAGTCGTTCCTGGTCAACATTTTGCCAACTTGATCTCAGCATTATAGTTCCTACACAGGAAGTGCATCAGCAGAGCTTGCCCAAATGTTACACTCCTGGTAACCATGTGAACCAAGTGGTTATGATTCAGTACGTGCTGGGAGGTTGGAGGGAGGGGGCTCATATGGTGCGGAAAGCATAGGTATTCAGCTGTTTTAAATAGATGAATGTCACATGTAAATCCCAAACACTTTAACTCTGTAGTATGAAGTGCAACTGAACACAGAGTTCATTACAACAACTGCAAAGCATGCCTTAAACCTCTGCGAAAATGATGTTTCCTGATATTAGGGATGTGGGAAATTGTTGGACCATTCAGCCCCACTAATGGGCTGACATAGGCTCCCAAATTCCTGTAGCGAGCTCCCTATTCCCCTGCACCCTGTGTAATCCTGTCCCTTCCACATTCCCTTTTCACATCGTGAGCCCATGTTTTGCCACTGAGGAAAAAATCTCTCACAATTTCCTCTCAAATCCCATCTAAAGCTCTTCATTTGTACTTCCCTGAATCTTCATGAGCAAGGAACAGAAGCTCTTGACATATCTTCACACTTAACCACAAAACTGCACTGAAGCTGCGTGATTCAGTTATGATTGAGTCATGATGCTCATACAAGGTCAACTTTCAGACCACAGTCCAATGTTCTGCTTAGTGCATAACCATAACCAGAGCCTTCTACCATTGGAACATGGGTTCCTGTGGAAAGATCCAACATTGCTTAATTCCTTTTAATCATTTTTAAATGCCTGTTCTCATTACAATGTAAGAAACAGGAGGTGAAAGCCATTGGGACCCCTGCAACTGTTTCTCCATTCGGGAAGACCATGGCTTTCGTGCACTAACCTTACTCCTTCTGGTGGTGGCATTGAGTCCACGTTCCTCCACAACTGCTAATTATTTACTACTGATAAATATTCCGATTGACCCTCAGGCACCAGACAGGTGAGTCCGGTAACATTTCCTGCACAGGACTCTGGCTGTCCCTCCCGGAATCCATATCCCTGTGGGCTTCAACCATCCTGAGTGGGCAGATTAAAATGCATTGATGGTGGCGTGGCAGTAGAGTTGCTGCCTCACAGCTTATGCAGCGCCAGAGACCCGGGTTCAAGCCTGACTACGGATGTTGTCTGTATGGAGATTGCACGTTCTCCCCGTGACCTGCGTGGGTTTTCTCCGAGATCTTCGGTTTCCTCTCACACTCCAAAGGTTTATAGGCTAATTGGCTTGGTAAATGTAAAAGTTGTCCCTAGTGGGTGTAGGATAGTGTTAATGTGCGGGGATTGCTGGCCGGCGTGGACCCGGAGGGCCGAAGGGCCTGTTTCCACGCTGTATCTCGAAACTAAACTAAAAAATATCACACCTCATTGTGTTTCATAGAGTAGCACACAGAAACAGGCCCTTTGGCCCGACATGATGACATTCTGGTCTAATCTCATTTACCAACACATAACGTTCGGTTTCTTGGCAATACAAGAGGTTATCTGGATGCTCTTGAAAGTTGTGAGAGTCTTAGTCTCCCCCACTTCTCCAGCAGTACATTCCAATTTGCAACACTCTCTGGTCTCACCTTCCTCACATCTCCTCTTCGCCCAATCCTAAATGTATGCAGTCTGTAACCTGACCCACAGTGCACTTGCACATGGAAAACTGCAATGAAAGGTCAGGTACCTTGAGCTCCCAAATATTACATGCTTCAAAGCCTCAAGCTGCACTCACCATTAATTGGTACAATAACATTGCACCCAAAAAGTGCCTCAGAAACACTTTGGATATATCTCCTCAAATCTGCTGCTACTGTAAATTATTTGAACTAATAGACACCATTACCTGCTGCTTTCAGGTGCATTCTTTTGGCATATATAGAACCAGTTATAAACCTTTTAACATTGCACCTGGATTCTGTGAAACATGAACAATTTGTATGAAAAATAAACAATTTGCAACAAATAAAATTAGAACATTTCCGTCTCCCATGAGCTATATTGAACACAAAAGCATGAAGCATGAACTAATGCCATTCCATAAGACATGATTCAATCGTGGCTGATCTATTTTTTCCTCTCAACCGTATTCTGCTGCATTCTCACTGTAAATTTTTATGCCCTACCGAATCAAGAACTTATCAATATCCTGCTTAAAAATACCGAATGTCATGGCTTCTACAGCCATCAGCCATAGATTCACCACCTTCTGGCTAAATAAATTCCTCCTCATCTCCATTTTGAAGGTAAATCCTTTTATTCTGAGGCTGTGCCTTTGGTTCTAGACTCTTCCATTACTGCAAACATCCTTTCCACATCCACTATGGCCTTTCATTATCTGGTAGGTTTCAATGAGAGATTATATGTCCACTTATCTACCATCCCTTATATTCATCAAAATTCAATCTGACAAGCAAATTCATTCATTTGCTGCAGATCCTCATTAATAACCTACTGTTACACCAGTCAAATACAATTCAACTCCTATATTCTATTACTCCTGAAATACATAGCCTTAAATGGCAGGTCAAACATCGTAACTCATCAGGTTCACAGTCAATCCTGTTAGCAATAAAATTGGACATAGACGCTTTTAAATACCATTACTTTTCACCGCTCATTGGTGCACAATATCAATCCAGTAGCATCTCACTGCAACACTACCTCATCTAGTTGCCGCACAACTTTGTCTCATCTCATTCCAACACCTAATCTAACTCCATTAACAGCTTGTTTCAGCAATATATTGGTAGAGTAGCATCTCATTTTCTTATTTCATCATACTCCTGCAACATCTCATTCCAGGACCACCACATACAATTTCAGCAGCATCTGATCTCATCACAGGCATATCACATTGCCTTTATATTTGCCAAAATAGAGAGAGTACAGAGGAGATTTACTAGAATGTTGCCTGGGTTTCAGCAATTAAGTTACAGAGAAAGGTTGAACAAGTTAGGGCTTTATTCTTTGGAGCGCAGAAGGTTAAGGGGGGACTTGATAGAGGTCTTTAAAATGATGAGAGGGATAGACAGAGTTGACGTGGATAAGCTTTTCCCACTGAGAGGAGGGAAGATGCAAACAAGGGGACATGACTTGAGAATTAAGGGACAGAAGTTTAGGGGTAACATGAGGGGGAACTTCTTTACTCAGAGAGTGGTGGCTGTGTGCAATGAGCTTCCAGTGAAGGTGGTGGAAGCAGGTTCGTTTTTATCATTTAAAAATAAATTGGATAGTTATATGGACGAGAAAGGAATGGAGGGTTATGGTCTGAGCGCAGGTATATGGGACTAGGGGAGATTACGTGTTCGGCACGGACTAGAAGGGTCGAGATGACCTGTTTCCGTGCTGTAATTGTTATATGGTTATATTTGTACTTCTCCTTTCAGCATCATCTAATTGCAGAACCATTTCACAGATTTAAATTGGAAAGGGTGCAAAAGAGATCTTCAAGGATGTTAACAGGTCTGGAGGGCAGTTCCAGTGCCCTACATAATGTTTGGTACACACCCATCATTTATTTATTTGCCTCTGTACTCCACAATTTGAGATTTGTGATAGAAAAAAACACATGTGGTTAAGGTTGATAAAATTGTTAGATTTTAATAAAGGCCATTTTTATACATTTTGGTTTCACCATATAGAAATTACAGCAGTGTTTATACATAGTCCCCCATTTCAGGGCACCATCATGTTTGGGACACAACAATGTCATGTAATTGAAATTAGTCATGTTTAGTACTTTGTTGCATATCCTTTGCATGCAATGACTGCTTGAAGTCTGTGATTCATGAACATCACCAGTTGCTGGGTGTCTTCTCTGGTGATGCTCTGCCAGGCCTGTATTGCAGCCATCTTTAGCTTATGCTTGCTTTGGGGGCTAGTCCCCTTCAGTTTTCTCTTCAGCATATAAAAGGCATGCTCAATTGGGTTCAGATGGGGTGATTTACTTGGCCACTCAAGAATTTACCATTTTTTAGCTTTGAAAAACTCCTTTGTTGCTTTAGCAGTATGTTTGGGATCATAGTCTTGCTGAAGAATGAACCGCCGGCCAATGGGTTTTGAGGCATTTGTTTGAACATGAGCAGATAGGTGTCTATACACTTCAGAATTCATTATACTACTACCATCAGGAAGATAAGCAAACCAGTACCTTCAGCAGCCATACATGCCCAGGTCAAAACACCCCCACCACAGTGTTTCACAGATGAGGTGGTATGCTTTGGATCTGGGGCAGTTGCTTCTCTCGTCCATACTTTGCTCTTGCCATCACTCTGATATAAATTAATCTTCATCTCATCTGTCTTGGCAAACTGTAACCCGGCCATCCTATTTTTGCAGCTAACCAGTGGTTTGCATCTTGCAGTGTAGCCTCTGTATTTCTGTTCATGAGGTCTTCTGCGGACAGTGGTCATTGACAAATCCACACCTGGCTCCTGAAGAGTGTTTATCATCTGTCGGACAGGTGTTTGGGGATTTATCTTTATTATAGAGAGAATTCGTCTATCATCAGCTGTGGAGGTCTTCCTTGGCCTGGCAGTCCCTTTGCGATTAATAAGCTCACCAGTGCACTCTTTCTTCTTAACGATGTTCCAAACAGTTGATTTTGGTAAGCCTAAGGTTTGGCTGATGTCTCCAACAGTTTTATTCTTGTTTCTCAGTCTCATAATGGATTGACTTTCATTGGCACAATTTGGTCCTCATGTTGATAAACAGCAATAAAAGTTTCCAAAGGTGAGGAAAGACTCGGTGCTGAGAGCTCTCTTATACCTGCATTAAGGAGGCATTTAAACATACCTGAGCAATTATAAACACCTGTGAAGCCGTGTGTCCCAAACATTATGGTGCCCTGAAATGGGGGGGGGGGGGGGGGGACTATATATAAACACAGCTGTAAATTCTACATGATAAAACCAAAATGTATAAAAATACCTTTTAATAAAATCTGACAATGTGCACTTTAACCACATGTGATATTTTCTATTACAAATCTCAAATTGTGGAGTACAGAGGCAAATACATAAATGATGGGTCTTTGTCTCAAACATTATGGAGGGCATTGTATAAGGAGAGTCTAGGTAGGCTGTGTCATTTTGTTAACAATGGAGGTTAACAGATGAACTTATAGAAGTTTATAAAATCATGAGAAGCATTGATAAGATGAATGGTCACAGTCACCAGGATAGGAGAGTTTAAATGTAGAGGGCACAGATTTAAGGTGAGACGGGAAAGATTTAAAAGGGGCCTGACAGCTACACATTTTCCACAGAGAAGGTGGTGGGAACGGGCTACCAGAAGAAGTGGTTGAGGTGGGTCCACTCACAACAGTTAAGACCAGTACATGGATAGGAATAATTTGGAGGGACAGGGTCAGGCAAAGGCAAGGGGGACTGGTTTGGTTAGGCAACTTGATTGCATGGTAGGGTTGGGGTAGGTGCTTGTTTTCATTCTTGTATAACTCTTAAGACTCACCTTTCACCAAGTTTGCATTTACTTAAACACAATTTCATTCCAGTGTGTTCTAATTCCTAGACTTACACCTCTTACAGATGACTCAAAGAGGACTTTATCTCATCCCATTGCTGTTTCATCTACACCGGCACAATGTCAGTGCAAGTTCAGAGTGTTTAATTGTCACATGTGTCTAACATAGATTGTCTTGATGGGAACACATTCCTCCACACATTTCCTTATGAAGTTAATAACAACTGTGCAGCACCATCTCGTCTAATCCCAGCACCAGCCCTTTCCTGGGCCACCATCTCCACTCACTGCAGAGCTGCCTCCACCCATTGTATCCCTATCTCACGCAACCAAGGCTTCTGAATTCAATGAGGAATCACCTCACCGTTCTACAGCTTAACCTGAACTCATTGCACTGTCTCTATCCTGTAGTGCCTCCTCAGAGTGACAGCACCTCTTCAACACAATGCTGCACCTGGCAAATTACAGTGACCCCTCAACTAATTGTCACAGCTCCCACTGCAAAGGCATCTCATTAGACAACAATGTCCTCTCTCTGCAGTGCAACATTAACTCATGTCATCAACACATACATCATTACTGAGCCTCTCAAGTCTTGGCATTGCTATCACAACGCACTGCAGTGCAACCTTGATTAAGTCCAGTGTTACTTCTGCCCAGCAGAGGTTCACTTCAATTCATCACAACATATAGCAGCGCCACCTCAGCACCAACTACATTGCAGTAACATCTCTGCTCATAGCAGAGTCCCTCAGTACAAAATATCAACACATCACAGGAAGGACACATGCCAACATCACAACAGCATCTTCTCAGCTCTGTGCTGTGGCACATCGTCATGGAGCTATACAGCACGGAAACCAGCCCTTCGTCCCAACCCATCCATGCCGACCAATTTGCCTAGCCGGACCAGTCAAATTCCTGCATTTGAGCCATATCCCTCCAATTATAACCTATCCGTGGACTTGTTCAAGTATATTTTAATTTTTTTATTGCACCCACCTCTGACAACTCGTTCCATACATGAGCATGGAGCTATATTCCTGCCAGGATCACCCATGGCGGGAAGATCAAGGGGCAGGTTCCTGACAAAGCGTGATCCAGAAGAAAGACTTGAACAATGAAACAGCCAGAGGAGGGTGGCTGGCCAGCTATTGGAGCATCACAATGGCTAAGAAAGTGGAAAAAGGTTGCAGCAGGGAGTGACTCCCAGCCGTTGCAGAGTCCATGGCATTGGACATGAGTCTGTCTCTGTCAAGGACAGTGTGGTGGCTGTCAGTGCACCATTGCCTAATGTTAATAGATGTCACACATTAAAAGACATCCACCTGGAGGGTGCAATAAATACTGTGGCTCCACAAACGGCCACTTCAGCCATCTCAAGACCACCTCAAAGATCATCTCAAGACAATCACATTCTATTTCGAGTGATTGCTGAAGATGACTCTCATTGTGAAAAAGTTGCCCTCTGATCCCTTTTACTTGCCCCTTTCAACGTAAACATATGCTCTCCTGTTTTAGACTCCCCATCCCCGTGGAAAAGACTGACTATTCACCTTAGCGACACAGTGGTGCTGGTTTCTGACAGGAATGATGACGGGCACACCACACATCTCTGTCCCCCAGTTCCTGCAGACATCTGCTGCTGGAAGTATCGGATTTTGGTGTGTGTGCTTTATCATCATTCCTTACAATGCAATGTATGACAGTGATTGCAACTTCTACTGAAGTGTGGATGGCCGTTGGCTCGCTAGAAGCTCATCTGCCCTTTGACAGGTCTTGTTTTTGGTCCAGCCCCCTCCTCACCTGGCAAACCATGTGTGGGAGATGGTTTAGTCGCAGATTATCCGACCATGAAGCAGATAGCATGGGATTACATGGTACCCATGGTGGGGGGAACTCCCCCCCCGACCTGACATCATGTGCACTGATTCAATTGTAACATGCTCAATTTGGGTTTCACAGGACCACTTGGCTCCAGTCCTCATCACAGTCCAGGTCCAGACTTGGACCAAAAGAGGTGAATACCACAAGGTAACATCAAAATAGTATTTGACTCAATGTAGCGTGAGTCGTGATGAATCCTGTAAAAACACACATTGCCAAAATTAGGCTTTGCTCAAGACAGTTGCAATTGTTGGAGGTTAATAATCCCAGCCCTAGGACATCAATACACAAGCTTCTCAGGGCAGAAGATTCAGATTCAGATTCAGATTCAATTTTAATTGTCATTGTCAGTGTACAGTACAGAGACAACGAAATGCATTTAGCATCTCCCTGGAAGAGCGACATAGCAAACGATTTGAATAAATAATAATAAGTGTCCGGGGGGGGGTGGTGATTGGCAGTCACCGAGGTACGTTGTTGAGTAGAGTGACAGCCGCCGGAAAGAAGCTGTTCCTCAACCTGCTGGTTCGGCAACGGGGAGACTTGTAGCGCCTCCCGGATGGTAGGAGGGTAAACAGTCCATGGTTGGGGTGAGAGCAGTCCTTGGCGATGCTGAGCGCCCTCCGCAGACAGCGCTTGCTTTGGACAGACTCAATGGAGGGGAGCGAGGAACCGGTGATGCGTTGGGCAATTTTCACCACCCTCTGCAATGCCTTCCGGTCGGAGACGGAGCAGTTGCCATACCATACTGTGATGCAGTTGGTAAGGATGCTCTCGATGGTGCAGCGGTAGAAGTTCACCAGGATCTGAGGAGACAGATGGACCTTCTTCAGTCTCCTCAGGAAGAAGAGACGCTGATGAGCCTTCTTGATCAGAGTAGAGGTATTGTGGGTCCAAGAGAGGTCATCGGAGATGTTGACTCCCAGGAACCTGAAGCTAGAAACACGTTCCACCTCCGTCCCGTTAATGTGGATGGGGGTGTGCGTGCCGCCTCTGGACTTCCTGAAGTCTACAATGAGCTCCTTGGTCTTCTTGGAGTTAAGGGCCAGGTTGTTGTCAGCGCACCATGCTGCTAAGTGCTGGACCTCCTCCCTGTAGGCCAGCTCATCGTTGTTGCTGATGAGGCCAATCACCGTTGTATCATCTGCATACTTGATGATGGTGTTAGTACCATGTACAGGTGTGCAGTCATAGGTGAAGAGGGAGTAGAGGAGGGGGCTCAGCACACAGCCCCGTGGAACGCCGGTGTTCAGGGTGAGGGTTGAAGAGGTGTGCTTGTCTAACCTCACAGACTGGGATCTGTTGGTTAGAAAGTCCAGTATCCAGTTGCAGAGGGAGGGGTCGATGCCCAGGTTACCGAGTTTGGTGATCAGTTTTGATGGTATAATGGTGTTGAATGCTGAGCTGTAATCGATGAACAGCATTCTTACATAAGTGTCTCTGTTGTCGAGGTGGGAGAGGGCGGAGTGAAGTGCCGTTGAGATGGCATCCTCCGTACTCCTGTTCTTGCGGTAGGCAAACTGATAGGGATCCAGTGTGGGGGGTAGGCAGCTTTTGAGGTGTGCCAGGACCAGCCTCTCGAAGCACTTGGTGAAGATGGGGGTAAGTGCAACTGGGCGGAAGTCGTTGAGGCTTGCCGCAGTGGAGTGTTTTGGCACTGGCACGATGGAGGTGGTTTTAAGGCAAGTGGGGACAACTGCTTGGGCAAGTGACAGGTTGAAGATGTCAGTCCAGACGTCTGTCAGCTGCGCAGCATAGGCCCTGAGCACGCGCCCGGGGATCCTCAGGGCAGTGTCCCAGGCCTCACTATCGTCAGATTTTTCATCAGTCTCCTTACTTCCACTGTATAATAAGAAGTGGAGAAATCTGCCGATGACAGCATAACGCTCAATTCCATTCACAGCTCATCAGAGGTTGAGGCAGGAGGACCAGCAAATAACATTTGAAGTTTTGTGGAACAATTATCGCCACCAAAGGAGTCAAACCAGCTACACTTTATGCTCAATGGCATTACCGTTGCCAAGTCTCCAATACTCTCAAGGTTCTGGGGTGTGGAATAGATGGATTCTTCCGCTAGATAAATAATTGTCCTCAACTGCACCTCCTACTAAGGGACAAGATCCACTCATAAATGGCCAGCAACACCCTGTCTCGGGCCACCATTGTCACATTCCTAATGGGTTGCAAACAATTCACCCACCAGTGGAATCTCAACTTTTCATGAGGATGAAAAGAACAAACTGCTGGAGTAACTCAGCAGGTCGAGCAACATCTGCGGAGGCAAAGGAATGGTCAACATTTTGAGACCTTGCAATAGGGCTGAATGAATGTAGGTGAAAGATAACCAGTGTGTAGTAGTGAGAGGAAGGGATAAGGCAGAGGCTGGTAAGTGATGTGGAACCAGGTGAGGGGAAATGATAGGCAGATGGATCCAGGTGGTGAGGGGGAATATTGAGACACAGATGAATAGATCATTAAAAAATTAATTAAAAAAGAATGGGCCAGATGGGGAAGGACACTAAGGGAGAAGGAAAGGTGAGTGTTTTGAGTCAAAACCCTGCAGCATAACATGGGTGGGAGTGGATAAGGAACACAGTGAGTGGGGAGAGGGAGAGGTTAGATTACCTGAAACTGAAAAATTCAATGTTCATACCATTTAGATGTAGGCTACCCTAGCAGAATATGAAGCTTTGTTCTTCCAATGTACTCTTGAAGTCACCCTGGCAGTGAAGGCTGAGGAGAAATAAGTTGGTGAGAAGGGGAACAGGGGTGGGAATGGGAAGGGTTAATGGGAAAGGAGTAGAGTTAGCAGAATGGGAAGGGGTAGTGGAATGGGAAGACAAAGGTCAGGGGATGGGAAGGGGTAGGGAGTGGAAGGAGAAGTTGTAGGGAGAAGCTTTGAAATTAAACTTTTTTTTTGTTGCTTTAGATATACTGTAGAAGCAGCTCCGACTGAATCCACTCTGAGAGGGAACAAAGATCATTAGGAATATTACAAGGATTGGCTCAAGCTAGGATTTCATGAAAGATACTAGCTGATAACAAAGGCACCATTGAATTTTGAATGAGACTTCCGTATAGTCATGGAAGTGAGCGGTAGACTCTTCATTTGTTGAATCCTTATTGCTGCAAAGTCCAGGTTTGTTGAGAAGACATTCTCAAAATCGGCACCACAGGCTATGTTCCCCCACACAGAACATTTCTGGGACATGTACAGAAACCATGCTGAGAAAATGATTATAAAACTATCTGGGACATTGAATGCAAAAATCAGCAGCTTACATATATTGGAGCACTGCTTCCAACGCATCACTCCAGGTGGGAAAGGAAGCCCGAAAGAGGCTGCAGGTTTGATTTCGTGGCTAAGGCCAGTAATTGACAGAGTCACTTCATGGAGAAACTGGAGAAGCTAGAGTTGCTTGCATTAAAGCAAAGAGAAAAGGCAAAGAGAAAATTCAGCCCACCAAGTTCTCACCAAACATCAAAGCGCATATTCACACTGGTCCTACACTTGTCCCATGTTATACACTCACATTTACCCCAAATTCCATCACTCACCCTTACACCTGGGATAATTACAATTGCCACCAGCCCATATGCCTTTCGGATGTAGGTGGAAACCAGGGTGTTGGGAGAAAGCCATGTGGTCACAGGGAGAACGTTCAAACTTTACAGAGAGTAGTCATCAGGACTGAACCTGGGGCACTGAGCTGTGAGGCAGCATCAGTGAATTAGATACTTGAGGGAGAAATCTATCATGCACGACTCAGGGAAATAATTCAGGAATGGCCCAAATAGAATGGATCCATACGATATGCCCAGGGAATTCTCACACGCCATTGTCATGGCTGTTTACATTTCTCCGTCCGCCAATCCGCTGCGCGCGAGTGACGTCATCCACACAATCACCGCGAGACTCCAGACACAGCACCCGAGTGCTTTCATCACAATCTAGGGGGATTTAAACCACGTGACTTTGGACACTACCCTACCCACTTTCACTCAGTTGTTGACTATCCCACCAGGGATATGAAAACATTGGACCTGATGTATGCCAATGTTAAAGAGGCGTACAGCTCCATAGCCCTTCCCCCACTCATAAGATCTGACCACAACTTGGTTCACCTCTTTCCCAGGTATAAGCCAATGGTCCAGAAGCTGCCTGTGATTACAAGGTCAGTGAGGAAGTGGACACAGGAGGCCTGTGACACTCTACAGGGCTGTTTTGAGGTCAGATTGGGACGTGCCCACTCTGTAGTCCCCATTACATAAAGTTATGTGTGGATAACGTTGCCCCAGAGGAGAGTGTACACTGTTTCCCCAACAACAAGCCCTGGGTCACCAGTGACATGAAGGCCCTTCTCCACCAGAAGAAAAGGGCCTTCAGGAATGGAGACAGGGAGGAGGTGAAATGGGTGCAGTCACCTGAAGCCACCCCTAGGGTACTCAAGACATGTGCCAGCCAGTTGGGCAGAGTACTCCAGCTTATCATCAAACTGAACCTGAGCCTGGAGAGGGTTCCTGTGATGTGGAAGACATCCTGCCTGGTTCCTGTACCAAAGACAACGCACTCCAGCTCTGCCAATTACTACAGACCGGTGGTGCTGACTTCACTTCGTGAAGTCCCTGGAGAGGCTGGTGCTGACTCACCCGAGACCCCTGGTTAAACCCTACCTGGACCCCCTGCAGTTCGCTTAGCAAACAAAGATGGGGTTGAGGACGACATCATCCACCTGCTCCATCATCCCTATGCTCACCTGCATAAGCCGGGAAGCACTGTGAGAGATGTTTTTTTTTTAACTTCTGCAGTGTTTTAACACCATCTGGCCTGCATTGCTGGGGAACAAACTGCCAAAGATGCGGGTAGGCGCTCCATTGGTGTCCTGGCTCACCTGACTGGACGACCACAATATGTCAGGCTACGGAACTGTGTCTTGGACATGGTAGTGAGCAACACAGGGGCCCCACAGGGGACGGACCTCTCTCCCTTCCTGTTCACCAACTGCACCTCGGACTTCAGATATAACTCGGACTCCTGCCACCTGCAGAAAGTTTCAGATGACTACAATTGTGAGCTGCATCAGTGAAAGCACAAGGCATTGGGGGTTCAGTATTGATGTGGATAGAGAACTGGCTGGCAAACAGGAAGCAAAGAGTAGGAGTAAACGGGTCCTTTTCACAATGGCAGGCAGTGACTAGTGGGGTACCGCAAGGCTCAGTGCTGGAACCCCAGCTATTTACAATATATATTAATGATCTGGATGAGGGAATTGAAGGCAATATCTCCAAGTTTGCGGATGACACTAAGCTGGGGTGCAGTGTTAGCTGTGAGGAGGATGCTAGGAGACTGCAAGGTGACTTGGATAGGCTGGGTGAGTGGGCAAATGTTTGGCAGATGCAGTATAATGTGGATAAATGCGAGGTTATCCATTTTGGTGGCAAAAACGGGAAAGCAGACTATTATCTAAATGGTGGCCGATTGGGAAAGGGGGAGATGCAGCGAGACCTGGGTGTCATGGTACACCAGTCATTGAAGGTAGGCATGCAGGTGCAGCAGACAGTAAAGAAAGCAAATGGTATGTTAGCTTTCATTGCAAAAGGATTTGAGTATAGGAGCAGGGAGGTTCTACTGCAGTTGTACGGGGTCTTGGTGAGACCACACCTGGAGTATTGTGTACAGTTTTGGTCTCCAAATCTGAGGAAGGACATTATTGCCATAGAGGGAGTGCAGAGACGGTTCACCAGACTGATTCCTGGGATGTCAGGACTGTCTTATGAAGAAAGACTGGATAGACTTGGTTTATACTCTCTAGAATTTAGAAGATTGAGAGGGGATCTTATAGAAACTTACAAAATTCTTAAGGGGTTGGACAGGCTAGATGCAGGAAGATTGTTCCCGATGTTAGGGAAGTCCAGGACAAGGGGTCACAGCTTAAGGATAAGGGGGAAATCCTTTAAAAAACCGAGATGAGAAGAACTTTTTTCACACAGAGAGTGGTGAATCTCTGGAACTCTCTGCCACAGAGGGTAGTTGAGGCCAGTTCATTGGCTATATTTAAGAGGGGGTTAGATGTGGCCCTTGTGGCTAAGGGGATCAGGGGGTATGGAGAGAAGGCAGGTACGGGATACTGAGTTGGATGATCAGCCATGATCATATTGAATGGCGGTGCAGGCTCGAAGGGCCGAATGGCCTACTCCTGCACCTAATTTCTATGTTTCTATGTTTATAAAGGAGGGAAGCTGAATACAGAGGTGTAGTCAACGATTTGTTTGAGTGGTAGGGCTGAATCACCCGCAGCCCAACGCTGACAAGACTAAGGAGTTAGTGGTAGCAGTAGAGCGTCCCTTGTAGCCAGGGTCCGGAGGGCAAGGAGCACCGCCACTCCACCTGGGGTCCGCAAGGGGAGGAGTGGCTCTGATGTCAGTGATCGAAGGATCACTGGTGATGGGATGTAGGGAGTAGGAAGGACTGAAGATGTCCTGGTTGAGTTGCTGCTAGGCCTGGCCAAGCTGGCCATCCGTGAGTCACGGCGCCGGGCGGAAGAGGGCTTTGCCCAAGCCAGATGCTTGCCCCTTTACCGGGGTTACGCCCATGCCCGGGTGGTGTTAGAGAGGGTGATGTTATTTGTAACATAGTTGTTTGTAATTTAATGTCTGAATAGTTTGGTGATTTTGTAATATGGTAGTGGCTGTGGCACCACGATTTTGTTTTTTTTGGTTTTTGTATCTTGTTCGTAATTAAATAAAATATTTTTGATTAAAAAAAGGAGTTAGGGATGGACATACGGTGAGGAACTCCCCTGTCCCGTCTCCATCAACGGTGTTGATGTGCAGTTTACCAGGGAGTACAAATGCCTTGGAGTGTACCTGGACAGTAAACTACACTGGTCCACAAATGTTGAGGCCCTTTACAAGAAGGGACAGAGCCGACTGTACTTTTTGAGAAGGTTTCGCTCCTTCAACGTCTGCAGTAAGATGTTGCAAATGTTCTACCAATTGGTGGTAGCCAGAGCCATCTTCTTCACTGCCGTGTGCTGGGGCAGCAGGGCGAAGGCTGCGGACGCCAATACGATCAACAAACCAATCAGGAAGACTAGCTCCGTCCTGGGGGTGGAGTTGGATTCATGGGAGGTGGTCTTGGAGGGACCATATTGGACAACACAGCACCCCCCTCACTCCTCCCCAATCTTTGCATGTCCCCAACCCTTTCCACGTCACTTTAATCTAATGTATTTTGTTTTTGACAGTTGGCAGATCAATTTCCCTCCTGGGATAAATGAAGTTCTATCATATCGTTCTCCCAGATCTGTACGGGAGCGATACACCAAATGGGCTTGGCATGATGTGAGCCTATTTCTATTAAACGTTAAACATAAGAGCACAAGACATGCAGCAGGTCCCACTCCTGACCTGGGATATCAGCTCACCAGCCTCTGTGATTGGAGTTACAAACAATATATTCTTCCCTTTCACTGATTCCCAATCCGAATCCAAAATGATGTCCAGAATCACATCCTGGTAAGACCAGCAACTCCAGAGTTCTGCGATGGAAGCAGGCAGATCTGACACATTACCATTCAGTGATTTCCGGGCAGCTTTCAGATGGATGTGCAGCAGCAGAGTCAACGGAGCTGAAGAAACTATGTGTATGGCTGCACAAAGCTGGGTTTCTCCGAGTTGTGGGCAGTGTATTCCAATTCTGTCCACGACCAAGCACTGGGTAAGGTCAGCAGGGCCTTTGGCTCAGTCCCATCAACTGAACATGGAAGGCGGATGGTGTGAATAGTAATACATACAACTGAATGGTTCGTTTGTGCGCATTCCAGTATTAAGCGAGGACAAGATTCCGTGGGCTTTCGCCCAACTTGATAACTAAACAACGTGCAGTAACTGATATGGTATATATTTTATTGTTTAAAAATATGAATTCTCCATTTCTCTGCAAAATTTCATGACGACGTATCGAAACAAATACAATTCTTGACAACATAGGCAGGGCAAATGTTCAGTCACAAACAATTGGAGCTATAGTTGCATAGCCAACAAAAACTATACAAGCTGTATAGGTATTTTATGTAACAAAGCCTTTGTGAGCATTACAAGTTGTCCAAGTAAACATGGATAGAAAAATCAAACAGAAGGTACTTTACTGAATTATAGACAGACTCTGTTTTAAATATGTAGTTGAGGCTGTGGGGTGAACGCAGGGCAGCGGCTTATAATTCTTGCTGCACTGATACAGGAGGCATTATTGATCCCTGCATTTCACAAGTGAAAATGAATCTTATTGCACATTAAAGAGTATTCAAAACTAGTTACTTTGCTCCTTTAGTGGGAACTAAAAAGTGGATTTAGTTAATGAAACAGTCCATTAAGTGCTGTTACTCTGAAGAAGGGTTTCGGCCCGAAACGTTGCCTATTTCCTTCGCTCCATAGATGCTGCTGCACCCGCTGAGTTTCTCCAGCATTTTTGTCTACCTTTGATTTTCCAGCATCTGCAGTTCCTTCTTAAACACATGTGCTGTTACTCTCCTGGTAAATGAAATAACATAGGAGGGCATTCAACCCTTTGTCAAATGTGCTGTTTCTTTACCAGACCTCTCTGTCTAGTCACTGCCATTCCCCATCCCAGACCTGGCACCATCCTTGGAGTTTCATTTGATGATTGAATTTGCTTCCATCTGCCCACTCAGTTTGAAAGAAGATTTGAGCTTCCCTGTGGCACTTTTGCCCATTTCACCAGACATTCACTGTACCATCAAGTGCCATCTGTAACTCGTCAGCTTATCAACCATGGACTCATCATCCTCACTTGATGCCCATATTGACTAGTCTTTCTTCCCCACTTGAGTTCAGAAATTAAAGTTTGTTTAATATGGTCAGTCTTTTCATTGAGTTACTTTATTTACCGATTCCTGACAGTGACTGGATTTCAAAATCAATTCTGTGCAATTATTAGGCCAAATAAAAGTTTTTTTTTTCTCATTTCTTATTTTATTACTAGATTATCTCACTCAGTATGGCTGATGGATGTGGAAATGTAACCTATGCTTTCAACCATTAGAAAAGGCCTCATTGTTCATCTGACCTATGCCGTTCCTTCCTTGGTTATCTTTGATGGAACAGTGTAGCGGGCTTCATTTTATTTCGGATCCCTGCTGCACTTACACAGCCAGTGTTTAGACAATGAAACTTAGGAGCAGAAATAGGCCATTCAACCCATCGAGTCTGCTCTGCTCCTCTGATCTATTTTTCCTTCTTAACCTCATTGTCCTGCCTTCTCCCCATAATCTTTGACACCCTTTCTAATCAAGAACCTATCAATCTCTGCTTTAAAGATACCAAACGACTTGGCCTCCACAGTCCTCTGTGGCAATGAATTCCATAGATTCACCACTCTCTGGCCAAATAAATTCCTTTTCATCTCCTTTCTAAAGAAATGCCCTTTTATTCTAAGGCTGTACCCTCTGATCCTAAACTCTCCCACAACTGGAAACATCCTCTCCACATCCACTCTATCTTTCATTATTCGGTAGGTTTCAAAGACCTTTTTGATGGTGAAGTTACACTGCATGTGACACATGAAGTGGTGGTGATTGATGGGACAGTGTAGACGGAATTTTAATATCTACCTGACCTATGGAAGATCATTAATCTCAACCAAACTCTGATTTATTACCATAGATGCTACCCAACCTGCTAAGCATTTCCAACTATTTTGTTTCTTGTTCAGATTTCCAGCATCTGCAGAATTGTGCCTGTGTAACACATGATATGTCTCCATTTATTTATTTAAGTATTTATTTGTTTTTCCAGATCTGGCAGAGCCAGCATGTATTGCCCCAGAAAGTGCCGGTGAGTCACTCCTTGAACTGGTGGAGGTGTTCCCTCAATACCGCCAGGGAGAGGTTTCCACTGCTTAGACTGAACTATGTTGGCGGAATGGAGATCTATTGCCAAGTCAGAGTGGCGTGCGCTTTGGAGGAGAACATGCAGTAACAGGTTGTGACTGTTGCTGCTGCTGATCAACCACAGTGCCCGGTGGATGCCCAGTTTTGAGCTGCCAGATCTGTTCTCAGTCCACCCCATTCAGCCTGATGGTAATGATTGACAACACAGCAGAGGATGTTCTAGGTGTAAAGACAGGACTTTGTCTCCACAATGCTCTGCAATCTCCAACCAATATTCTCTGAGACAACTGCAGTTGCCACAGATAGATTAGCAAGGCCGAGGTAAGGTAGATTGTTCCAATGGTTTCTGACTGCTTGCCCCAGACCCCATCTAGCTGCTCTGTCCTTCAGGACTGAATCAACTCAATCAGTGTTGGTGCTGAATCCAGAGTACTTTGTGCCCTTGCTGCTGTCATGGCCTCTTCAAGTGTTGTCCACATATTAAAGCAGGTTAATCGGCTGACAGGCCATGTCCTGAGACTTTACAGGGTCTGGAGTTAATGTTGAGGATTCCAAGAGCTACTGTCTCTGTCAATATATCATCATGCCACTTTGTCTGGTCTGATTGTCCTGTTCTAGTGGATTGTGAAAGAATAGATTGACACGTTGCGTTTGAAGTGTTGATGATGACACCAACTGCTTGATTGATCTGCGAGACAGTTCCTCCGATTGAGACACTAGTCCCTCAATGTTAACGAGGGAATCTTTACCGTATCTGAATTTGGTGGCTTGGTCGATGCTGGGCGTGCGATTTTCATTCGAACAGTTATGGTGATGAATGCATTTCAGAGCCACCAACTTTAGAGGGTCTTAATGAACAACGTGTTGTTCCCCGAAGGGCATTAGTGAGCATGATGAGGTGTTGCAATGTAGTTTTGCAATCATTAGTAGTTTTTAATTTCAGATTAATTTAAACCTCACAGGGATCATGGTGGGATTTGAATTCTGGTGTCTGGAGTACCAATCCTTCTTTACCACTGCACCCAAAGAGAGTGTTTGATGCTGACACTGTCTGCCTGACATGGAAAGTGCTCTGTAGCCCATCACAGATGGTGAGCACAAACTAAAGATAGAATTTTGTTAAAAGTTGCGTCTTTATTTAGAGTTCTGTAGTTCAGGCCATGTGCAAATAAATCTTTAGTGTCTGAAGTTAGTGATTCTCGTCCTCTGAGGGATAAGGTAATGGCTTTCAAACTATCAAATCATTGCATTAACTCTTTTCAGTAACAACCCGCTAAATTACAATCACAAAACATCATAGCAGAAGTGCTGAGGAACAATGATTTCAGAGGCAGTTGTGTGAAACTGGGAATAATGAGGTTGTCCTCAGATCTGTTCTGAGCCGCTCTATCAGGGACCACTGTCTTTTCATTCCTCTCACAGCCTTCGTGCCGGGGACAGACACCTCAGTGCAACTCCTGCTGAACTTCTGTGCTGCATTGGAGTGGTTGATCCAGGGTACTCGAAGAAACTGCTTCTTCTCCGTCCCCCTAAGCCTCGCGTTAAATGTTCGGTCCTTTTAACACATTGAGGTCATTCTTGTATGTACCAGTGCCACTCTTGACAAACCACTGGACTAACACACCAGCCCAGAGATGGGTTTCTTTCTACTCGGTTGAGTCCTACGCCAAATACTCACCCCAACCACCCTCTTTTGCTACCTCAGGCGCCCATCATCTTTCACTGGGCCCAGTTCAGATTTGGGGTCATCGGATAGAGAACTCCAGGTTGTCTTCCGACAAGGTTGGAGTGCAGGACAAAGCGAAGGCTCTACTGCACAGGACTCAGTGGCTGACCAGAACTTGCTTACACTCTCATATATCCACGATTCCAGTTGCTCACCAACCAGCTGAGAGTTATGGAGAGCCTCCTTCTCAGCAAAGTCAGATGGAGGGAGATTCAATATCCCACTGAGGCGCTGGAAGCTCTGATCCATGTATTCATTATTTGGTGGCCCACCATGAAGCCACTGGTCTTGTCCTGCATCACAGTAAATAAAAAAAACAAAGGCTTGTTTAAATGACTAAAAATCAGCCACTGCAAGAAATAACTGACCATCGTCAAACTTTTCCCACCCATCCTCTCAAGAGTCCAGAATCGGGATGCACTCCAGAGAGGTGCTCTCTGTCAGAGGGAACTTTTTATTCAATGCTGTAAGACTGAAGCCTACATGCTCCCACCAGTGGACATAAAAGGCTGGTCATTCAGCATGTTTGTTTATGGGATCTTGTTGTGCACCATTCACATTTCCTATATTGCAGCATTACAATTACTTAATTGGCTGAAAAATACTCTGCCGTTTCCTGATGTCACAAAGGACTATAAAGTAAAATCTGTTTCTATGTTATGAGGACGCTTGGGGCTATAAAGAGCAACTATTCCATAATGGGCCTGGTGACAGGAGGCAGACGAGTGTTTCTCTGATTGGAGGTCTGTGACCAGTGGTGTTCGGAGGGATCAGTGTTGGGACCACTGTTGTTTGGCATCTTTATAGACAACTTGCTCAAGAATGCCCGTGGTCTGATAAGTTTATTGATGACATGGAGATTTGTGGAGTTGTAGATAAGGAGAATGGTTGCCTAAAACAGAGAGATATAGATCGGCTGAAAGTTGGACACAACAAAGGTGGATGGAATTTAATCCAGATACCATGTTATGATGTAATTTGGGTTGCCTAATATTAGCCAGACATATGCAGACTTTAGAATAATTGATGTATAGATGGATCATGGTTTGAAAATTCATAGCTCTCTGAAAATAGCGATACATTTGGATAGGGTAATAACAAAAGTGTTTACTTCACAAGTTATAGGAGTAGAATTAGACCATTCGGCCCATCGAGTCTGCTCCGTCATTCAATCATGGCTGATCTCTGCATCCTAATCGCATTTTCCTGCTTTCTTCCCATAACCATCGACACCAGTTCTAATCAAGAATTTGTCTATCTCTGCCTTAAAAATATCCACTGACTTGGCCTCCACAGCCCCCTGTGGCAATGAGTTCCACAGATTAACTACATTCAGCCTAAAGAAGTTTCTCCTCACCTCCTTTCTAAAAGAGCAGCACCCTTTAACTCCATGACTGGTCCTAGACTCTCCCATCAGTGGAAACATCCTTTCCGCATCCCCTCTATCCATGCCTTCCATTATTCTGTAAGTTTCAATAAGGTTCCCCCTCAGCCTTCTAAACTTTAAAGAGTACAGGCCCAGTGCTGTCAAATGCTCGTCATATGGTAACCCACTCATTCCTGGTAAATCTCCTCTGGACCTTCTCCAGAGCCAGCACATCCTTCCTCAGATATGGGGCCCAAATTTGCTCACAGTACTCCAAATGTGGCCTGGCCAGCGCCTTACAGAGCCTGAGCATTAAATCTCTGTTTTTGTATTTCAGTCCTCTCGATTTAAATGCTAGCATTGAATTTGCCTTCCTTACTTCTGATTCGACTTGCAAATGAACTTGCACCAGCACTCCCAAGTCCCTTTGCACCCTCCGATTTCTGGATTCTCTCCCCATTTAGAAAATAATCTACGCCTTTCTTCTTATTAACAAAATGCATGACTCTGCATTTTGCTATACTGAATTTCATCTGCCACTCTCCTAACCTGTCCAAGTCCTTCTGCAGAGTCCTTCCTTCCTCTACATACTTGCCCCTCCACTTACCTTAACACCATCTGCAAACTTGGCCACAAAGCCTTGAATCCCCTTATCCAAATCATTAATATACAACGTGAAGAGAAGTTGGCCCAGCATCGACCCTTGCAGAACTCCACTAGTCAATGGCAACCAACCTGAAATCGTGCCTTTTATTGTCTTCTGAAAATTGATGTAAACAACATCTACAGCCTCCCCTCTGTCTATCCTGCTATTAACTTCCTCAAAGAACTCCGGCAGATTTGTCAGGCAAGATCTTCCCTTCACAAAACCATGCTGACTTTGGCTTATTTTACGGTGAACTTCTAAGTACTACATAATCTCATCCTTGATAATTGATTCTAAATTCTTACCAACCACCGAAGTCAGGCAAACCAGCCTAAAGCGGGGTGATATTCCTAACTAGTGATTCTTGAAATATCACAACTAATGCCTCCACAATCTCTGAGGCCACCTCCTTCAGAATCCTGGGGTGCAATCCATCACTGGGTCCAGGTGACATCCACCCTCAGACCTTTCAGTTTTCCTAGCACCTTCTCCTTAGTAATCGCCTCTCCACGAACTTCCACCCCCTGACTCTTTAGGATTACAGGCACACTACTGGACTCATACAGCTTCAGCCCAACTTGCCCACACCGACCAACATATCCCATCTACACTAGTCCCACCTGCCTGTGTTTGGCCCCTATCCCTCCAAACCTGTCCTATCCACATACCTGTCTAATTGTTTCTTAAACATTGCAATAGTCCCTGTCTCAACTATCTCCTCTGGCAGCTCATTCCATACTCCCACCACCGTTACCCCTCAGATTCCTATTAAATCTTTCCACCTTCACCTTAAACCACTGTCCTCTGGTTCTGGATTCCCCTACTCTGTGCAACTTTTTCTGAGAGGCCGATTGCCACTGAAGGCCAGAGGAATCACCAGGAACTTGGTTTCCGCCAGCAGGACCCATTGGTGCAGCACTCGCACTGTCCAGCTCCCCGGCCGCAGAGGGTGGTGTAATGGGGGCTTGTACTGGGTGTACTCGGCCTCAAAATCCACTGTAATCCCATCTAAACAACAAGGAGGGCGAATGGAAAAGGATCAGTTCACTCAACTGCAATTGTTCTCAGAGACTACAAAAGTCAAAGTAAAACACTGGGTGATTTTACATGACATGGAGCAATCCATTGGGCTTCAGTTCTGACACCATCCATTTGCATTAGTATATTAAAACTACAACTCAAACTATGCTTGTCAGCGGCAGAATTGTATAAAATA
This sequence comes from Leucoraja erinaceus, assembly GCF_028641065.1. Taxonomy (NCBI): domain Eukaryota; kingdom Metazoa; phylum Chordata; class Chondrichthyes; order Rajiformes; family Rajidae; genus Leucoraja; species Leucoraja erinaceus. The sequence continues at coordinate 20,273,710 of NC_073399.1, read as the reverse complement.
ATTATGTTAAATCATATGGTGATATCAAAATAGATGTTTAAGAATTTGGTTAAAGATGAGGACAGGGTGTCATCCACATGGACTTTAACTAGATCTATGACAAAGTCTCACAAGGTAGGCTCGTCTGGAAGGCGAGATCACATGGGTTGCAGGGTGATCCTGCCAAGCGGGGGGGGGGGGGGGGGGGGGGGGGGGGGGGGAGGGAGAGGCAGTGGAGGGTTGTTTCTTCAGATTGGAGGCTTGTGAACAGCATGTGCCGTGGACAGTGAAGATGGTTGTCAAAGGTTACAACAGTGTCTGGATCAACTAGGGAAGTAAAGCGAGGAATGACAGATGGGCACGGAGGGGTTGGGCTTGCGGGGATTTTTTTTGTTCTTTCTTTGTCCCTCATCTGAACTTGTACCAATTGTACCTGAACCACCTCTTCCTTCAAGGCAGACCATGTTCTCTTACTGTTTTACCAGTCAACGTTTGGTTCCATTTAAGAAAAATAGAAACAGGCTGTCATACTTAGAGAGCTTGACTTCCACTATAATTTTAATCTATTATCTACCAGAAGTACATGTGCAAGAAAATAAATAACTTTTCTGAAAACTCCACCAAATGTCTGAGGATGTGTCATTCAGAAAGGCTTATTGAAGGAGAGTATATTACAGAACATTTTTGTAAAACGTCTTGTAAATGGTCACTGGAATACCAATAACAGGAAAGCTTATGTGACAACTGTGGGAATACAGGTGTGCAAAGGGCACAGTTTCAAGCAATAACTTATTGGCTTAAAATTACAGTCTGCCCATCAAAAGGCCCGAATGTTGACTTTACTAGTTTTTGGTAACCCACACAGCAGCGTTCTCCTCCCACACTCACCCATCTCCCTTTGTCTGCCTTTCCCATCTCCACCTGCTTCCACCTGCCTACTCTCTCTGTAACACTCACGTGGTCCCACCCTTTCATCCTCCAGCCTATGTCCCTCCCCTCCCTCATGCTGCCACAGAGGGGAAATCTCCCCTCTTCCCTCTCCGTCCTGATGCAGGATCTTGACCTGCATCAATGGCAACACCATGTCTGCTCATTCACTTGGAGAGTGCTGACTGATTACCTCAAGGCTCTGCAGTCGGCCAAGTTCTGGGTCAGTGTTTGCCAGATGCAGCATGGTTCGAGGCGACACCCAGCTCTCCAGAGTTTCTTTCTGCCCGGTGGTCACATTCTTAACTTGCTGCATCACTAAATAACCTTGGAATTGATCATCGTAGAAGTAAAGGTGAACAGAGAGAGGATAGCCCAAAGGTTCATACCTGAAGAAAGGAACACATGCTCTTTAGCCTTCCGTGAAACAAACAAGTACAATTAAATAATTAATTTAAAAATATTTCATGTTAACACAACACCTTTGAGTAGGAAATTGTGCACCAAATGCAGCAGCACCTTAACCAAAAACAGAAGCATCCATCTGCCTCTGCAGAAGCTGCTCAACCTGCTTAACCCCTCCAGCAGTTTGTTTTGGCTCCAGATTCCAACATCTACAGGCCGTTGTGTCTGTAGAATTTTATCAATCATTTATCTCTGCAAATAGTTGACAGTTGTATTTGGTTGGTGTCTCCATTCATAGATCACAACTATTCACAAGATGGGTGAGGGGGGCATATTGAAATATACTGTATAATGAAAGACCTGGACTGAGTGGATGCGGTGATGATTTTTCCAGTAATCGGAGAGTCCGGAACCACAGGGTACAACTTTACCTTTAGAATGGAGACGAGGAAGAATTTCTTCAGCCTGTGGGTGATGAATCTGTGGCATTCATTGCCACAGATAACTCTGGACCCCAAGTCATTGGGGAAATTTTAAATAGAGACGGATACTTTCTTGATTAGTAAGGGCGTCAAGAGTTACAGAGAGAAGGCAGGAGAATGGGGTTGGGAGGGAAAAGAAGATCTATCATGATTGAATGTAGGAGTTGACTAGATGGGCCGAATTGCCTAATTCTGTTCCTATCTCTTATCTGAAAACATGGCAAGCAACTGCCAGCACGGAAAAATCTCTAACTACTTTCTCAAAGCTTCCTTAAATAATTTCAACTACTGCACCAACTCATGGGAATCCATGCCTCAAAAACATTTAAACTGCAGCAGGACATAGTTGGGAAGGTGCTAACCACTTTCAATTGCTGTTGCCCATTGTAAAGAAAAGCTTGAACAGCAGATGGAGGCAGCAACCGATCCAACAACCCTCCCATCTGTCCTATGGTAGAGTCTGTCGATTCATCACCCACCTCGGGACCTGGGCAACTCATGGGTCTGGCATCGAAAATCACACCGATTGTTGACTTTCGTTATATCACACAGTTTCATGGAATTTCTGGGCTTGACTGGGAGTGAGAAGCATGGCCATTCCCCACTGTCTGAAGGTATAGAGGACGAGGATCATGCTCCTTGAATTGGCCCAGAGAAGCTAGCTGCATGTGGAGTGTTTTACAGTGCGGCTCAGGTATCGGATCATCCACTCCCATACCTGCAGGAGCTGTCTGTTCCTTGTAGCCACGCCTGCACTTTGCTCAGGGCCAGCTTGAAGAAAATCAGGTAGCTGGTAATTGCAGCATTGGTGAGGCTGCTCACCCCATCCATCTGATCAAAGATGTTCTCCCAGTAGGCTTTGAGAGCTGCTGTCCCAGGGGGGTAGTTTCCATACAGATGCGAGTCCAAGATGTCAATCACCTCCTGGTTAACTGTTGATTCAAACTTCCTGGCAAAAAATGTCGGTCTCGTCATTTGCTGTGAACAAAAATGCAGTAAGTTGAATAAGAAAGTAATAATGAACATGTTGGAGAGACAAGCAACTGTAGATGCTGGTTTATTAAAAAAAAGACATTAAGTGCTGGAATAACTTAGCGGGTCAGGCAGCATCTATGGGGAACATGGATGTTTCCTTCTTCAGACATCAGGACCCTTCTTCAGACTTCATTTTTCCATGTTCTCCAGAGATGCCGCCTGACCCGCTTAGTTGCTCCAGCACTTTGCTTTAAATCTATTCCTTCCCTGAAACCACTCGGTTTCACAGGATTTCCAAGATTGTCAGGATCCCTGCAATACCTCTGCTTATCGACATTCTTCCAGAATTCTTTGATTCTTCATCCTGTTCCACTGTAGCGTGTGGGCTAGAATATTTTCAAAATGCGTTTCACCAGCTTGGTTCCAATATTTACCCAGACCCTCTATTCAATGTTCCTTTCAAACACAACTGGGCAAAGACCTTTCTCAAACTCGCACCTTGAAGAGTAAAGAGGAAATGGACTGCAAAGTGGGTGTGAGGGGAGATATATATATAATCATGCAAGGTGGCACCTAGAGAGGAGATTGTGTTTGCAGCCCAGGCCACCCTTGACTCCCACACGGACATTGATTCCTACACATCCTCTGTTCTGGACTTTATAAACTCCACCATCAATAGTGTCACCTCCCTCAAACGGGTGACCATATTCCCGAATCAGAAGCCATGGATGAACAGCAAGGTCAGGCTGCTGCTGAAAGCACGGGACACCGCTTTCAGGTCAGGCGATGCTCGAGCCTACAGTTCATCCAGGGCTAACCTGAAGAGGGGCATCAAGAAGGCCAAGCACTGCCATAAGCTCAGGATTGAGGAGCACTTCAACAACAACTCCAACCCCCGACGCATGTGGCAAGGCATCCAAGCCATCACGGACTATAGACCCACCAACACCACCCCCACATCCAGTGACCCTCCTTCCTTGAGGAGCTTAACCACTTCTATGCCGACTGCGCAATACTAAAAATGGCCGAACTCCGAAGGATCCACCTCCCACAAATGGATCAAAACTCATATATAGTAAAAATCCTGATCTTTCACGGAAACACTTGGCGCAACTCCGACTCCTGATAGCGCCCTCCAGCTAACGGGCGACGCTTCGACAGGGACAATCTAGAGACAGCCATCAAGGCCGTGCTCCCTGTTGATCACCAACCCCTCACACTCATCGCTTACGACGTGTACGTGGCACTGAGTAGGACTAATGCATGTAAGGCAGCTGGCCCTGACGGCATCCCCGGGCGCGTCCTCAGGGCCTGTGCTGCGCAGCTGACAGACGTCTGGACTGACATCTTCAACCTGTCACTTGCCCCAGCAGTTGTTCCCACGTGCCTTAAAACCACCTCCATCGTGCTGGTGCCAAAACACTCCACTGCGGCAAGCCTCAACGACTTCCGCCCAGTTGCACTTACCCCCATCATCACCAAGTGCTTCGAGAGGCTGGTCCTGGCACACCTCAAAGGCTGCCTACCCCCCACATTGGATCCCTATCAGTTTGCCTACCGCAAGAATAGGAGCACGGAGGATGCCACCTCAACGGCACTTCACTCCGCCCTCTCCCACCTCGACAACAGAGACACTTACGTAAGAATGCTGTTCATCGATTACAGCTCAGCATTCAAGACTATTATACCCTCTAAACTGATCACCAAACTCGGTAACCTGGGCATCGACCCCTCCCTCTGCAACTGGATACTGGACTTTCTAACCAACAGACCCCAGTCTGTTAGGTTAGACAAGCACACCTCTTCAACCCTCACCCTGAACACCGGCGTTCCACAGGGCTGTGTGCTGAGCCCCCTCCTCTACTCCCTCTTCACCTATGACTGCACACCTGTACATGGTACTAACACCATCATCAAGTATGCAGATGATACAACGGTGATTGGCCTCATCAGCAATAACGATGAGTCGGCCTATAGGGAGGAGGTCCAGCTCCTAGCAGCATGGTGCGCTGACAACAACCTGGCCCTTAACTCCAAGAAGACCAAGGAGCTCATTGTAGACTTCAGGAAGTCTAGGGGCGGCACGCACACCCCCATCCACATCAACGGGACGGAGGTGGAACGTGTTTCCAGCTTCAGGTTCCTGGGGTCAACATCTCCAATGACCTCTCTTGGACCCACAATACCTCAACTCTGGTCAAGAAGGCTCACCAGCATCTCTTCCTCCTGAGGAGAATGAAGAAGGTCCATCTGTCTCCTCAGATTCTGGTGAACTTCTACCGCTGCACCATCGAGAGCATCCTTACCAACTGTATCACATTATGGTATGGCAACTGCTCTGTCTCCGACCGGAAAGCACTGTAGAGGGTGGTGAAAATTGCCCAACGCATCACCGGTTCCTCGCTCCCCTCCATTGAGTCTGTCCAAAGCAAGCGTTGTCTGCGGAGGGCGCTCAGCATCGCCAAGGACTGCTCTCACCCCAACCATGGACTGTTTACCCTCCTACCATCAGGGAGGCGCTACAGGTCTCTCCGTTGCCGAACCAGCAGGTCCAGGAACAGTTTCTTCCCTGCGGCTGTCACACTACTCAACAATGTACCTCGGTGACTGCCAATCACCCCCCCCCCCCAGACACTCCTCCCACAGGAAAAACACTATGACTGTATGCATGTAAATAGATTTATTTATTGAAATCATATTCTATGTCGCTCTTCCAGGGAGATGCTAACTGCATTTCGTTGTCTCTGTACTGTACACTGACAATGACAATTAAGGTTGAATCTGAATCTGAAAGTCACACCCAGTGAATGGTGTGAGTATTCTACCTGACCAAGGAGTCAAACTCTCCTTACCTGAAGCCTTATGAAGTCTTGCGGCTTGAAATCATTTGGTGAGCAGCCACACCAGTCCACAATGTGCTTGTACTGGCACTTGCAGCCCAGCTTTCGGTTCCAGTTGGTGACTCGTAGGTTGTTATCCACTAATGTATCGCACATGAAACTGTTTTCCAATACAGTGTGGAAGAAAGACTGCAAAGGAGAGAGGATGAAGAAAATTATTGAGAGCAGAAAAGACTTACTGTAAGCACAGTGGACTCCACGGTTGATGTGCTGAGCCCGAGGCAGTGCAGTGTGTGTCCCTTATGACCCAGGGCAATTCGCTCTGTGAGACCTATGCAATGTGAGAGCATGATTTTCTGGTTGTTTAAGGTGAGAGGAGAAAAGTTTAACGAGATGTACAGGGCATGTTTTTTTTTACTACAGGAAGTGGTAGGTGCTCAGAATATGATGCCATTTTGTGGCATTTAAGAGAAGTTTTAGTTAGGCACATGGATATGCAGGGAATGGAGGGATATGGATCACATGTAGGCAGAAGATTAGATTAAATTGGCGTCATGTTTGACACAAGTATGGGTGATCCTGTGCTGCACTGTTCTATGTTCTCTCCCCCAACACTAATCATTCTGAAGCTGGGACCTGGCTCGAAGCATTGTCTGTCCATTCCCTCCACAGATGCTGCCTAAACATGATTAGGGGCCGCTTTGAGAGGACATGGGATCTTCTGGATAAACCTGTTACAAAGGGACTAACTCAGAAGAAGTTCTCTTCTAAGAAGCCATCGAGTACTTGGTGAGAGAAATGGAAAACTCATCAAACTCAGCTTTTGATGGGCAAAGTAGAGGGTGGTTTACTCTGTATCTAGCCAATTTCAGAACTATTCTGCTACGTTACAGTGAGGAGGGGCTTTGCTTGTTATCAATGCTATAGTGTACCTGCCCTAGCGGAAATAGGCTTAATGTGAGAGGAGACAGACTTAAACAGGACTTCAGGAGCAACTTTTTCACTCTGAAGGTGATCCGTATCTGAGGATGTGCCAGTGGAAGCTATAGAAACTACAGAAGAGGATACAATTACAGCTATCAAAATACATCTGGAGAAACAAGGAACTGCAAATGCTGATTTACAAAAAAAGAGAAAAAGTACTGGAGCAACAGCAAATCAGGCAGCATCTCTGGAGAACATGGTTAGATGATGTTTCAGGTTAAAACCTTTTCAGCCACATTGAGGTTGGCACAAGTTGGGGCAGTTCATTGCTGTATAAATCTACGAGTCTATAACTCCACTCCATCATCTCTATCAGCATGAATCCGAGCGAGGTTAAGCTTTTGTTCTATGTACTCTGGGAATATTTGATATGATGGATGGATGAGGTTTTCTCTACAACCAAGCCTGTGCTGTTCATGGCCTGAAAGCCTTTGGCTGTGATATTGCATGTTTGAAAAGGAAAGAACATCATTCCCAAGCAGAAAATAGCCTTGATTAGGAAGGCAGTGAATAGAACACATTTGAAAGTCAGTCAGTTCTCACCTCAGCTGGAAGCAGTGTGTACCAGTAGAACTGTTTCAGTTGTGTGACCAACTCATCCTGCGAGTACACCACATAATCAATAAACTTGTGAGTCAGAGCAAACCAGTCGGAACCGCCGTCCACTATAATGCCCTCTGGAATTTGCCTGTCTCCAAGGCGCCACATGTGACTATCACATTCGTGGAAGAGTCTGTCCAAACCCTGCTTCTTGATAAACCTGTAAATAGTAGGGATTTCACCAATTAATGAAGAACTCACATTTATATCAAGCCTTTGGATGTCCCAAAGTGCTCTACAACAAAGAAAAGCCTTTTAGGTGTTGCCATTGTGACAAAACAGCAGCCAAATTGTACACAATTCCCCAAACAAGGTAAAATGACTTGGGTAACCAGTTCCAATGACATTGGCTGAGCAATGGACATGTCATGAGGAAACATTCTTTGACATTTCTTAGAACTGTGTTATGGCAACTTTTTAATGTCCACTGAAAAGGCTGACTTTATTTACTCTCACAGTTGACACGTCCAATACCAATTCTTCAGCAGGTACACAAAAATGCTGGAGAAACTCAGCGGGTGCAACAGCGTTTATGCAGCGAAGGAAATAGGCAACGTTTTGAGCCGAAACCCTTCTTCAGACCGGGGGGGGGGGGGGGGGGGGGGGGGGGGGGGGGGGGGGGGGGGGGGGGGGGGGGGGGGTGGGGGAGAGAAGAAACACCAATTCTTCAGTGTTGCACTGAAGAGTCAGCCGGAATTGCGTAGAAATTATTCAAATTTGCAATGTTGACAGAGGAAAAACATTTACTATTTGTTTTACACAATTGCACTTTCTGTAGTCAATACTATTTGAACAAATCGCTGTCAAGAGCTTTCATAAGTGGTTGTTCAGGAAGGGTGTGGAACTGGTCTGGATGATCAATGCTAACACCAGTCTGCGCTGCACATGTCATGGATACCTACTGTGTTTCCATGACAAAATGAGGATCAGAAGCACTACTTGATGGTATGCAGCAACTTAGCTTTTGTAACCCATCTTTCTCCAGCATTCTAACGCTCTCATTGAAGCTTTTCTCTATGAAGCCCCGAACATTTCTTCAAAACCTACCTCACCCAAACCTCAATCATAGAAACATAGAAAATAGGTGCAGGAGTAGGCCATTCGGCCCTTCGAGCCTGCACCGCCATTTAATATGATCATGGCTGATCATCCAACTCAGTATCCTGTAACTGCCTTCTCTCCATAACTCTTGATCCCTTTAGCCACAAGGGCCACATCTAACTCCCTCTTAAATATAGCCAATGAACTGGCCTCAACTACCTTCTGCGGGAGAGAATTCCAGAGATTCACCACTCTCTGTGTGAAAAAGGTTTTCCTCATCTCGGTCCTAAAAGATTTCCCCCTTATCCTTAAACTGTGACCCCTTGTTCTGGACTTCCCCAACATCGGGAACAATCTTCCTGCATCTAGCCTGTCCAACCACTTAAGAATTTTGTAAGTTTCTATAAGATCCCCCCTCAATCTTCTAAATTCTAGCGAGTACAAACCGAGTCTATCCAGTCTTTCTTCATATGAAAGTCCTGACATACCAGGAATCAGTCTGGTGAACCTTCTCTGTACTCCCTCTATGGCAAGAATGTCTTTCCTCAGATTAGGAGACCAAAACTGTACGCAATACTCCAGGTGTGGTCTCACCAAGACCCTGTACAATAGTAGTAGAACCTCCCTGCTCCTATACTCAAATCCTTCACACAATGCCCATTCCTCCTAAACCCCACTTCTTCTTTCAAAACACACACTCTGGAACCCCAATACTTCACAAAAGCCCTTCCCTTAGAACATAAATTTCCATCATAAAGAATTAGAAGATAGGACAGATCAATGAGTGTCCAAAGTGGTGGTGTAAAAGGGAAGAGCTTGAAATGTTTGGATCATTGGGAACATTTCTAGGGAAGATTCTGTACACAAGCAGGTTGGGTTGCAAATGAATTAGTAAGTATGCAGATGATACCAAGATAGGGGGTGTTGTGGATAATGAAGAGGATTTCCGAAGTCTACAGAGTGATTTAGGCCATTTGGAAAAATGGGCTGAAAGATGGCAGATGGAGTTTAATGCTGATAAATGTGAGGTGCTACACCTTGGCAGGACAAATCAAAATAGGACGTACATGGTAAAGGGTAGGGAATTGAAGAATACAGTTGAACAGAGGGATCTGGGTATAACCGTGCATAGTTCCTTGAAGGTGGAATCTCATATAGATAGGGTGGTAAAGAAAGCTTTTGGTATGCTAGCCTTTATAAATCAGAGCATTGAGTATAGAAGCTGGGATGTAATGTTAAAATTGTACAAGGCATTGGTGAGACCAAATCTGGAGTATGGTGTACAATTTTGGTCGCCCAATTATAGGAAGGATGTCAACAAAATAGAGAGAGTACAGAGGAGATTTACTAGAATGTTGCCTGGGTTTCAACAACTAAGTTACAGGGATAGGTTGAATAAGTTAGGTCTTTATTCTCTGGAGCGCAGAAGGTTAAGGGGGGACCTGATAGAGGTCTTTAAAATGATGAGAGGGATAGACAGAGTTGATGTGGACAAGCTTTTCCCTTTGAGAATAGGGAAGATTCAAACAAGAGGACATGACTTCAGAATTAAGGGACAGAAGTTTAGGGGTAATATGAGGGGGAACTTCTTTACGCAGAGAGTGGTGGCGGTGTGGAATGAGCTCCCAGTGGAAGTGGTGGAGGCAGGTTCATTGGTATCATTTAAAAATAAATTGGATAGGCATATGGATGAGAAGGGAATGGAGGGTTATGGTACGAGTGCAGGCAGGTGGGACTAAGGGGAAAAAAAAATTTGTTCGGCATGGACTTGTAGGGCCGAGATGGCCTGTTTCCGTGCTGTAATTGTTATATGGTTATATGAAACAGAATGGGTCTAATATTCTGAGTGAGATCCTGACAGCATTAAAGGAAAATCCAGGTATTATCAAACATGGGCATGATAAGGCACACAGGAGGATTAGAAACTAAGCTGCATCTATTTTAATGCAAGGAGCCTGATTTCTAAAGCTAATAAAACTTGGAGCATTGAACAGTACATGGAAACATGATATTGTGGCAATTACCACAGTGTGGTTGAAAGAAGGGCAGGACGGCATCTCAATATTCCAGGGAAGATAAGTTTTAGATAGGATAGTTGGGGGATGGAAAGAGAGGGGAGTGGGCATTGCATTATTGATCAAGGAGTCAATCACTGCAGTAATGAGGAAGATTACCTTAGAACATGCTTCAAATAAGTTCATATGAATAGAAATTAAGAGTGGACGAAGGTCCAATCACTCGCCTGGTATTGTACTCAAGAGAGTCTAGAGTGTTTAATAGTTATATTCAAATGGGAACAGATAATTGAAATTCTTACTTGCTGCAGCTTGACAGCCCCAATAAAAAATAAATATACAATAAATGTATAATCAGTAATACCAGGTAACCAGACTGTAACTGTGTAAATGTAAAGCGCATAATGCAACCAAAACTAAGTTCATGGTAGATCATTGCAGAGATAGGGATGTGAGGAGTAGCTCAAGAGCCTGATAATTGATGAAACAAAGCTGTCTTGATCCCGGTGTCTATGGTTCTTGGGTTTCTGTACCTTCTGTCCGATGGTAACAGCAAGATGAGAGCATGGCCAGGATTATGTGGGTCTTTGATCATATTAGCTACCGTTTTGAGGCATTTCTTCCCATAGATTCCTTCTATGGCGGCTGGTCAATACCAGTGATGGTCTGTGCAATCAATGTCCACTATTTTCTGCAGTCTTTTCAGTTTGAAACGTTGCCTATTTCCTTTGCTCCATAGATGCTGCTGCACCCGCTGAGTTTCTCCAGCACTTTTGTCTACATTGGGATACAGTGTGCAGTTCTGGTCACCACACTACAGGAAGGACACAAGTGCAATGGAGAGTGCAGAAAAGATGCACCAACATTTTTCCTGGATGAATGTTTCAGTTGTGAGATACAACTGGATAAACTGAGCATGTCTCTGTGGGAGTGGAGGAGGTAAGGGAGGGACATGAAAGAGGTATACAACATTATGAGGGGACATGGATGGGTGGATTATGAGAACCGTTTACATACACCAGTGGACAAAGAGGTTAAAGAGGATCTTTATTTGTCTTTACCTCGATGGTTTAGGCAAGGTTTGTTTGGCTAATGGATGAGAGAAAATAACTAATAGAGACTGCCAAAGGGTTTCCATCTCCAGCTGGATTGGAGCCCATGTAATGAAGCATTTCTCTAAGGAGGAGTATGAAGTAAGTTCCAGAGTAATTGCCAAGAGCAGTTTTTCCCTGAAAAATCCAGCCTACCAGAAACATATGGAGAAAAACAGCTACTCTTAAGAATAAATAGGCTGGAAAGGGAAACAGAGAAATGTATACAAGGAAGATACAATGAACCAGAGAAACTGTAGCCTTTCTTTAATATTAGACCATTTATATCATCATGGAAATCTCAGCATCAAAAATATGTCTTCTGTACATGTTTGTGGCAGAAATAAGTGTGTTAAATCTGTAGAGTTCATCTACCCTGCTCCCACACACACTCTAACTCCTCACCTGACCTCGCAGAAACATTTTGGTGTACAGTTTGACAAGTATCAAGCACCTTCAAGTGTGAATTCAGGCAGTACATTTTAGCAGACTATCGAGCTGACCGTTTCTCTCCCAACATTATATGCAGATGTCAGAATGGGTGGCCTGCTTCATGTCTTGCTTTCTAGTCCCAGTTACATAAATGTTATTGCATCAACTCCACTACTCTCCCAGCTGGGATTAATTGCTTCAGATATAAACATCAATCGCTGGCCACCCACGCATATATTTAAATCATGGTAAACTCATCACAACCAAACATAATATTCTCTTTGTACAGATGCATAAAGTGAGATCAGAAATAGGCTCGAGTATTATCCACTTTACAAAAGATTAGTCTGTTCCAAAGCATGTCCAAATTCATATGAAGATAAGTTGGGTAGACAAAGGTCTGCTGCCATCTACTGACTGCATTGCAGTAAGGATTCATGCCCTCGTGAGATGAAGAGAGAAAACTTTGATAGTTTAAAGTGGCTTGGTGTTATTAAAGATCCTCAGAGGCAAATGCAGTAAATCTGAATGGAAATTTTTATCTTGTTCCTAGTTGAAGGATTTCCTCTCACTGCATTTCATATTTTAACACAAACCTTTGAGGAATATTTACGATGCCAGGAAAGACTGGAAGAAAACAATTGGGAGAGCAAAGAGGCCATGAAATATCTTTGGCAGTTAAAATTAAAGAGAATCCCAAGTCATTCAATCGGCATATTAGGAGCAAGAGGTTCGCTAAGGAAAGAGTGTGTGCCCTTGGGGACCAAATAGTAATCTATGTATGGAGCCTGGGATGTGGACAAGGTCCTAAATGAATACTTGTCTACAGTATATTCATCAAGGAGAAGGTTGTAGAGGATAGTGAGTTCAGGGACAGGTGTGTTGATGCACTAGTACATGCAAGTATTAAAAAGGTGGAGGTGTTGGATGTTTCACAGGCAACTTTTTAGTGTGCGCGGGAAGTTGCCGGGGAGTCCATTTGATGGTCGTACAGAGTTGTCGCAGTGTGGTGCGAGTGTGAGTGTGTGAGTGAACGCGCGCGCGTTCTCCACTCTGACAGTCGCCGTTCCAGTCGACGGTTATTCATGCGAATGCCGGCGAGTTGACAGCCGCCAGCAGTCGCCTGAAAAATTGTCTGTGGCACAGGCCCATAAGGATGGAAAAATCCCTTGGGCAGCATGAGATCTACCCTACGGGTAGCAAGGACGAATATTGTTGGTATTGGTTTATTGTTGTCATCTCTGGTGAAAAGCTTTGCCCAGTATCCAATCAAATCATACTATTGAATTTGAAATTATTTTCCCATGCTAGACTACCAAAAGAAAGAGGCTCAGTTTAAAGTGAGAGGAAGGAGTTTTGAAAAGGATTTGAAGAGTAAGCATTTTTTAAAATACATAGAGAGTAGTTGATGTCTGGAACGCTGCTGGAGGTGGTGGTAAAATCAGACGTAAATACTAGGTTTAAGAGGCATTTATCGGACACGATTAGGCAAAGCACAGATGGATATGGTCCTAATGCGTGCATGTGGGCTTAATGCAGGTGGGCAAAAAGGACAGTGTGGACATGGTGGGGCAACAGGCCTGTTTCTGTGCTGTACAACAATTACATATCTTGCTCTATGGGCTGGTTTATTTGTTGGGTAAATTTGAAATTTATTTGAATGGCATAAGATAATATCCCCATTTATGTGTTACAGTACAGCACCAGAACAGACCCTTTAACCCGCTATCTCTGTGCCAACCATAATGCTAACTTAAACTGTGCATCTGCCTGCACAATGACAGAACAATGTGCTGGAAGGAAGGTCATTAATGAAGCAGCCCCACACATGATAGTTGGGCTCAGGGCACTCTCCTGAGGAACTCCTGTCTGAGTCTGCAACACATTGCAACATAATGGAGGAAAGCAGGCGGAATATTTTACGCCAATTGTTAATTTTGTTCTCCTCTGCTCATCTACACCAGGCTCCTGAGGCCACCCGTGAACAATCACAAATGTACAGCTAAACTCAAGCATGAGAATGGTGAGGTGTCAAGGTCATAAATCCACATTGCTCTATGTGCCATTCACTGTAACAACACAACTTGAAATTAAAAAAATTAAAATAACGCCCTCCGTAGGCATTTGAATAACCCACCATTCAAACCCACGTCATCCATTCTGCTTTTAACAATCACGTAGTAGCTGTTATCAACTGACTATCCAGATGGACAGAATCATGGATGCACGCAGCACAGAGAATCCATCGTCCATTCACCAGCGTTCAAAGAACATCAAAGCCAGGGCTCTGCTGTTAGATGAGTGGCGAGCTGTTGTATCCATTTCAGATATTACAATAATCGGCTTCACTGCTGGAATCTGAGAAATAATCCGGAGTGATTCGGTGTCCCAGACTGTGGGAAAAATCATTGCAACTTATCCACAAATATCTCCTTCAGTATGTCATCTCATTCATGTACTCAGCTTCAAAGAATGAATAGCTTCACCCATCATAAGCTTATCAGTGAAGTAAAATTGGAGTAGTATTCACTGGGGTACAACTATGCAGTTATCTATGTTTCCAACCTGCTACAGCTAGTGTAATCTGGAGTGGAGATCATTGTCTCCGTCTTGGTTGACTAATAGAAACCTTTGACTCTGCAATGCCATTGTTGCTGATCCAATTGGATTGTTTCCGAGGCTGACACAAGAGGGGGGTTAACACGCTCTGGGGATGCAAGAAGATTAGTCACAACTTGTAAGTATTAGTCTACATTTCAGCACCTACCTGGCATTATCCCTGCCGTGTGATTTCAGGAAGTTCTTCCCTCTGTACTTGGAGAGGAATCCCATCAGCTCATCATTTGTCCTACGATTTAAAAAATTAACAAGTAAAAAAAACTTAGCAAACTTCTCCTCTATATTTCACAGTTATGGAGCTGTCCCACTGTACGAGCCAATTCAAGAGCTCTCCTGAGTTTAAAAAAAATCAAACTCGTGGTAAACACGTAGAATGTACGTTGTGGGTACGTCGGAGCTTGGGACGTCTCTTGGCGGCTCGTAACGCTAACGGCGGGTACTCGGGAAACGCGGTAAGCTCGTGAAGACTCGTGAAGATTTTTCAACATGGTGAAAAATGTCCACGAGAGCCCCGAGTACCCTCGTGCAGCTATTACCCAATTCTTCGAGTTCAAATCTGGGAAACTCGGGAGAACTCTTGAATTAGCTCGTACAGTGGGACAGCCCCATTAGTACCTGTCAGATTCTTTGAAATCTATGCTGTTCTGACTGTTCAATTTCATTTCAGGCTGCAGAATTTCTTCTTTGAAAAACCTTAATGTTGGGGACTTGAACATTTTCCATGTTGGTTAGAATCTATCCTCTCTGGGGCAAGTACTAATGCAGTTTACATATAATGCAAACTCTCTCTCTCCTGCACCATCACACACTCCAAGGGCAGGTGTACAACAAATTAGATAGAGCAAATTCCCCTTTGCACGTTCAGGATACATTCTCAAGCAGGTACAAAGCAGTTGAGGTGCATAATTATGGGGTGAAGGACCCGTTTCAGTGCTGTACCTTTCGATAATAAAGCTCCCTTTACAGTGCTTCATCAAATATTCCCAGGGCAGGTGTAACGCAGGTGAGATACAAAGCTTTGCACCTTCTAACAAAGTTCACACATTGCCTTTCAGTGTAGTTGTGCTGTTTTTCAATTTCTTACACCAGCCATCCTGCATGGGGTTACCATTTTAGAGAGGAGTTGAGAAATAATGGAACTTGCGTTATTTGAGCCTGATCAATTTTGCAGAAGTAGCAAAAGTCTTAATGTCTGGTCACCGAGCTACTAGGAGTGCGACTGTATATTGCATGAAATAGGAACTGTTAATTACAGCAAATAGGGATAGGAAATGAGCAATAAATGCTGTTAGAAGTATCCGTTAGAAGGGTAGGGGAGGAAGGAAATAAAAAAGAATGTTTAGGAGAGATATGGTGGGAAGAGATTGAGTAGAGGAAGGGCATGTACAGCAATAATAGTGCAATGTTTTTGAATGGATCATTGGAAGATATTCTGCCGTTAAACATATGCAGTACAAAGATAAAACATTTGCATGTGAAACACCAGTAAAAATAACTTTGAATTAGAAACATTGAAAAATAGGTGCAAGAGTAGGCCATTCAGCCCTTCGAGCAGGCACTGCCATTCGATATGATGATGGCTAAAATCAGTACCCGTTCCTGCTTTTTCTCCCATATACCTTGATTCCTTTAGCCCCAAGAGCTAACTAACTCTCTTTTGAAAATATCCAGTGAATTGGCCTCCACTGCCTTCATTGGCAGAGAATTCCAGATTCACAGGTGAGTAAGTTTTTCCTCATCTCAGTCTTAAATGGTCTACCCCTTATTCTTAAACTATGACCCCTGGTTCTGGACTCCTCCAACATCGGGAACATTGTTCCTGCATCTAGCCTATGCAATCCTTTTAGAATGTTCTGTTTCTATAAGATCCCCTCTTACCCATCTAAATTCTAGTGAATACAAGCCCAGTCGACCCATTCTTTCATCATATGTCAGTCCTACCACCCTGGGAATTTACCTGGTGAACCTACTCTGCACTCCCTCAATAGCAATAATGTACGTCCTCAAATTAGGAGGCCAAAATTGCACACACTACTCCAAGTGCGGTCTCACCAGGCTGCAGAAGGACCTCCTTGCTCCTAAACTCAAATCCTCGTGCAATGAAGGCCAACATGCCATTAGCTTACTCCACTGCCTGCTGTACCTGCATGCTTACTTTCAGTGTACAAGCACACCCAGGTCTCGTTGCACCGCCCCTTTTCCTAATCTGACACCATTCAGATAATAATCTGCCTTCCTGTTCTTGCCACCAAAGTGGATAACCACACATTTATCCACAACATGCTGCATCTGCCATGCATCTACCCACTCGCCTAACCAATCCAAGTCTTCCTGCAGCCTCATATCATCCACATCGCGGCTAACACTGCCACTCAGCTTTGTGTCATCTGCAAACTTGGAGATGTCACATTTAATTCCCTCGTCTAAATTGTTAATATATATTGTAAATAACTGAGGTCCCAGCACCGAGCTTTGCGGCACCCCACTAGTCACTGCCTGCCATTCTGAAAAAGGACCCGTTAATTCCTACTCTTTGCTTCCTGTCTGCCAACCAGTTCTCTATCCATGTTAATATCCTACCCCCAATACCATGTATTCTAATTTTGCACACTGATCTCTTGTGTGGGACCTTGTCAAAGGCTTTTTGAAAGTCCAGATACACCACATCCACTGGCTCTGCCTTATCCATTTTACTTGTTACGTCCTCAAAAAATTCCAGAAGATTGGTCAAGCATGATTTTTCCATCGTAAATCCATGCAGACTTTGACCGATCCTGTCACTGCTTTCCAAATGTGCTGCTATAACATCTTTAACAATCGACTCAAGCATCTTCTCCACCACCAATGTAAGGCTAACTGGTCTATAATTTCCCATTTTCTCCCTCCCTACTTTCTTAAACAGTGGGGTTACATTGGCTTCCCTCCAGTCCACAGGAATCGATTCAGAGTCAAGAGAACATTGGAAAATGATCACCATGCATCCGCAATTTCTAGGGCCACCTCCTTGAGTACTCTGGGATGCAGACCATCAGGCCCTGGGGATTTATCTGCTTTCAGTCCCAATAGTTTACCCAACACCATTTCCTGACTGTGGATTACCTTCAGTTCCTCCCTCCCTCGGTCCCAAAGTATTTCTGGGAGAATGTTTATGTCTTCCTTGGTGAAGACAGAACCAAAGTACTCGTTTAACTGTTCTGCCATTTCCTTGTTTCCCATTTTAAATCCACCTGTCTCTGATTGAAAGGGACCTACAATTGTCTTCACTAATCTTTTCCTCTTTACATAACTAAAGAAGCTTTAAGTCAGATTTTATATACCCCGCAAGCTTTCTTTCATGCTCTTTCCCTCTTAATTAACCCCTTTGTCCTCCTCTGTTGTTCTAACGCACGGATAAAAATTTACATAATTTGACAATTAAGATAAATTTTATGTCTGTACAATTTGCTGTTCAAACGAATACCCTGTACTAGAAATTCAGAAATCCATTTTTCTTACTTTTTAAGAAAACAATGGGCAATGTACACAAAGTTAATATCGTGGTCTCCCAGCACCAAAAAGATTTGATTTCAGAACTCATATAACTAATGTTCCGTAGTATAAGATGATATCAAAGTGAAGATGTTCCATTCTACATTGATACAGGTCTTCCACAGGTTATGACAGGGTCTATTCCCGAGAACTGTTGGTTACTCAAATAGTTCACGTTGAAAATGTAGCCACCGGCAGTATATTTGAATAAAAACATAGACCACTCCAGGGCAATCTGAAGTTAAACCTGGGAATTTCAGATCATTCAGATATCTCTGCAAGGTGCAATGACTCAAGAGTGTTTTATTGTCATATGTCCCCAATAGAACAATGAATTTCTTACTTGCAGCAGCACAACAGAATATGTAACCATAGTACACGGTAAACAATATAATAAATGAGAGAAAACAATGGTCAGTGTGTATATATACACACATACTCACAAATACACATATATACAGATCATATATATTACGCACACATACGTACACACAAAAAACAAACAATAATTGCAATAATAATAATAATAATAATAATCTTTATTTATATAGCACTTTTCAACAAAACCAGTATTTGAACCAAAGTGCTTTACAGAGTTTGATTAAATTAATAGAACAGACCAAATGTCAATATATCCATACAAAACAAAAAAGAGAAAAAAAAAGAAAAAAAGACACAGAACAGTACACTATAGAAATCAACATGAAACGTCCCCCCACAGCAGAATTCACTGTGAGGGAAGGCACTAAAAATATCCAGTTCTCCCCCTCATAGTCCACTCGAGGTCGGGGTCTATATGTGGCCTCCTTAGCCAACTCGATGTTTTCAGGCTCTCTGCCGCGAAGCTGGATCATCGGCGTTGGGTGAACATTCTTCAGCGGCCAGGACTGAAGCGGCCGCTTCGTCCCTGAAGACTGCAATGTCCAAAGTTCTCAGGCCGCACTGGCCGGACCTCTGACACTGGCGAACTCGGACACCAGGCCCCGCGGTGTTGAAATCCTGGGCCGCCCGCCCGCGGCTGGACGCTCTGCAGCTCAGCGATGTTGCAGTCGGCGTTCCCAGTGCCCCGGAGCTTACCCGAAGGCGATCCAGTAAGCCATCGCCCGCTCCGTGCTGGTGTTGGTGTCCCAGCATCTGCACCGCCGGCGAAGCTGTAATCCCGGCAGGAAATCGTCGGCGGTGCAGATGCATAAATCCGGCCCGCAGGTGCATAATAACACTAGGGCCACAAAACAAGTTCCAACATTGCAGAAGATACCTACAATAGCCCTGCAGGAACCAGCAAGTCCATCCCTCTGGACATATGTACAAACTGTCTACATGTCAGATGGTCATAATCTGGGGAAGACCTGTATTATTCAGGTCACAACTAAAGAGAGATTCAAGGAAATCTACAAAAATCATGGGGAAATCCATTTGCTGTTTGGAATCATATCAAGCACAATGGAAGATGGGGTGGTTGGTCTTCACCACAGGACATCTTTGTGGGTGCTCCTCAGGGTGGTGTCCTAGGCCCAACCATCTTCAACTTTTATATCTATGACCTTCTTTCAGTCGTAAGGTCAGAAATAGGGTTGTTTGTGGATGTTTGCACAATGTGCAGTACCATTTGCAGCTCTTCAGATAATGAAGCACAAAAAAAAAGCAGCAAGACCTGAACTTGGGGCATGCGAGCATGGGGTGTTAAGTAGCAGGTAACATTGATACCACATACTGTGCTAGGCAATGACGACATCCAACAGAAGAAAACGCAGCTCTCCCCCACTGACATTTAATGGAATTATTATCACCAAATCCTCCACTATCAATATCCTGTGGACTACCATTAACCAGAAACTGACTTGGAGTAGGAGTAGCCATGTACACAATGTGCCCTCAGTAGCAAGTCAGAAGCTGGGAACAACACCTCTCCTAACTCCTCAAACCTGTTTAACATTCACAAAGTTTAAGTCAGTAGAGCAGGGGTCGGCAACCAGATCTGGCCCATAACCTAAAATCATCCGGCCCGCAGGTGCATTATTTCCCCCATCATCTAGACTTCTTTGGACTGTTTAATATTGTTGGCCAGCGACATAAAGACTTGTTTAATGCTCATAGCAATCCTGTTTCCTGATACAAAAAAAATCAGAACGGATATAATTCCACGAACTGGGCAAAGGGTTGGTTGATTTGGTGGGCGCGGTTCCACTGATGTAAAAGTGCTGTTGCAGTTGCAGCGGCTGCGGTGCCTGGTGCTCAGCGGGTTCCGGAAGGGGGAAAGAGAGGGTAACAAAGGGTCTACATGACGTTTATTAGAGAGGGATGAGGGTAGTTTCAATACCAGTGTCTCAAACTAACTGCTATGTTCAGTAGACATAATATAGGTTAAATATATAAATATGTCAAAGTTTAGTTAGTATGTATTATTATATCCTCCATTTATTAACTATTGCGACAGATGTGGCCCGCCATCCGCTCAGAGACATGGGTCCTGGCCCCTATGAGAACAATGTTGTCCATCCCTGCAGTAGCGCCATGGAATACTCTCCATTTGTCTGGATGGGTGCAGTTTCAACACTCAGGATGCTGGACACCATACAGACATAACGGCCCATGTGATAAGCACCCCACCCATAACCATTCACGTACTCCACCACCGACGCGACAGTATACCATGCAGCACCTCACCAAGGCTCCTTAGACAGCATCTTCCAAACCTACGACCTCTACCAGCTACAGGGCAAAAAAAAAAAGCATGGAAACATCACCGCCTGACAGTTGAACCCTAAGCAGCACAAATTCCCGATTTGAAAATATACCATCGATCCTTCACCAAGTCCTGGAACTCCCTAACAATACCCAATCTCAGGAGCGGCAGCAGTTCAGGAGGAAAGGTCACCACCACCTTCTCAGGGGCAATAAGGAATGGGCAATTAAATGTTGGCTCAGCTTATGAAACCCACATCCCTTGAATGAATATAAGACATGTTCCAAGAGTTTCAAAAGACTAGAGTTGGAATATTTATTTTGCGTTTCAACAAAATTGGAGCACTGAGATACTAATTTGACATCAGGTGAAACAAGGAGGCGCCTCAGAGGCTGTTGCAGGATTCACCTTCTGCTCTCTGAAATCACAAATGACATGGTCCACAAACGTTCAGGGCGCCTCTGAGCCTAGACCTTGCAGCACCGCGACATTTATCAAAACTCTTTGCTGCTGCAGTCTGGATCCACTTTTCCTGGGATATAACGAGGGAATTAGGACCATCAACCTCATTTCTGATTAGTAAATAAATTAAAAGCATTAGCTGGGTTCGAAAGAAAATAGCAATGAGAGCAGAGATAGCTGTGTGGCAGAAGGCTTCCTGCTGGTATCCTGGCAGATCTTTAACCGACCTGTACAATATGTCAGTGCTGCAATGACAGTGTCTGAACTAGGGCCAGGGTCCGAGTGGATCCTAATACGATCGTAATAATAGTTCTAAAACAAATGAAAGATAGTAAGCTAATGGTTGTAAATATTTTTTTTTACTCATTACAGATGAAGGGCAAATGGCAAGATGCCAATTAAATAAACCAGTTCAAAGAAATAAGAAATGTGTGATAAAATACTGGAACAGCAAGTCATATTACTGTTGTGGGTGATGCAATTATGTATTCCTTGCAAATCCAACTTGGACATGGCAATAGGTTCTGTGACATGGCTACAAGATGTCAGTACTGGGAGCAAATTATACCAAGTTTTAAAGTCTGCAGAGAACGTAGGAAAAATAGTGCCGGGTAAAGGCCTTTCGGCACCTTCCGTCCCCATCCATCAGTCGTATTTTTTCATGAAAAACAAAGTGCTGGAGTAACTCAACAGATCAGACAGCATCTCTGGAGAACATGGATAGGTAACATTTCGGGCCAGGACCCTACTTCAGGCTGAATTCTTCAATCCTTACCTCAAATTTTCTATCTTTTTATGCCTGGCCTTAGTCCAACCATCCCAAGCAAAAACTCATTTATCCACCTCACTTGCCAGGCTTTGTCCAGCCCCTCCTCTCTCCCTCCCCCTCCCCCTCAGTGGCGTAGCGTGGGGGGGGCCAGTGGGGCGGTTGCCCCGGGCACTAAATTTTTAGGGGCGCAAAAAAATTGTTGCTCCGAGGCCAGGTCGCCGCTGTCGCCGCCCCAGCTCCGTGGCCAGGTCGCCGCTGTCGCTGCTGCTGCCGCCGTCCCAGCCGCTGCCCCCACCCTACGCCCCCGCCCTGCTAATGAGGAGGCGCAAAACTTTAAACTGCCCCGGGCGCTCGAAACCCACCCTACGCCACTGCTCCCCCTCCACCACAATCAGTCTGAAGAAGGGTCCTGAGCCGAAATGTTACCTATCCATGTTCTTCCGAGATGCTGCCTGACCCAGAGTTACTTCAGCATTTGTAGTTCCTTGTTTCTTCATATTTTTCCATCTTGTTCAGTTGCACGTTGATACATGCAGGGGCTGTCTTCCAAGTCCACAACAAACATTTTCACTGTACGTCTCTAGTCTGGCAGACTAACTCCCAATTTGCGCATTTATTCTTCATTTGGTAATTTGGGTTCTCTGGCAGCGTCTGGTCCAAACCTCCTGTTAGGGCAGGAAGCCACCAGGCTGCCTTAATGTCCAGACTGACCCAAGTGCTCAGGCCTCTGTCACATCTCTTTGATGGTGGGCACAACTGTGGGCAGACTACTCCTACAATCACGAAGAAACTCCTGAATATCGTCAGGCGTCTGTAGTGACTGAACAGGGGTGTCTTATGTTCTCTGCCTGTTACTCTGCATTAGCTGGCTAGAGTGTTCTGGATGTTCACAGGCACAGGTTTTGTCTTCAACCAGTGAAGACAAAACCATCCATTGATGGTTTCAGCCAAGCTGTAATGATTCAAGAGGTGTTGTCTAGGAATGAGTCAACTTTTTTCCTGTGGTTGGAACATTTCCATACCAGGCAAGCATATTTGGCAATGGAATGACATAAAGCAAGAACATAAAGTTCTGATCAGAGCTGAGTACACCCTGTTTTGAGTTTACTAGCTTCTGAATATTGTTATTTTGTGCATAGTATTTCAAACCTAAACTAGATCAAGTGCAGACCCGTTGGGTCTGCTTCCCCAACGCAATATTCCATCACTCTCCTGTTCCCTCCAATGCAACCTGTTCCCCCAACACAATATTTCACCACTTCCTCTCTCTTCTCGCCCCCCCCCTCTCTCCTCCCCCCCCCCCCTCCCCCCCCTCCGATCCTTGGCACAGTGAAATAATGCAGGGGTCGGGGCCCGGGAGTGGGTAAATCACCCCGGTGTGGGGGTGGGGGTCGGAGCCCGGTGCCGGTGCAGCGTGGTCAGTGACTCTGGGTGGGAGGAGGGACCAGACTGTCCCCAACTCTGCTGCAGCTGACGGGGACGTTAGCGTAATAAATGTTAATCAATGTAATCGCCAAGTCTTTTTTCAATAAATGTTAATCAATCCAAGTTTTTTTTCTAGCTATAAAAATTTCAAAAGAGAGCTGGGATAAACACTTACTATATGTGCCAAAAGCAGAATGGATCATTTTTGGACTATCGGAAGGTAACCCCGAATTAAACGTGTTTCAAAAGAACTTACTTAATTACGGGCTAATAATGGGAAAACAGCTTATACTCAAATTTTGGAAAAATGCTCCAATACCAACAATAAAAATGTGGATTTCAAACATGTTCGAAACACTACACTTGGAAGAGATGAGACTCCTCTTAGCAGGCAAAGCAGACCACTTCCAAAAGACGTGGTCTGCATTTATGGAACTATTACAAGCATAAGGTGCAATAGTAATTTAAAATATAAATGGTACCAGGATCTGGTAACGGGGGGTATAAAATAATGTTGGTTTTTTTTAAAACACGGTTGGTATATCCTTTTTTGCGAGTTTTGTGTTACAATAGAGCGATTGTTTGTCCTTTTTTTTTCTAGGGTCTTATTTCTTTTCTTTACTTCCTTCTCTAACTTCTTCCCTAAGGGGCTTTCTTTTCCCAACACTTTCTTGCACCTTCACGATTCTTGCTCACTTTCCTTACTTCTTGTATTTCTATCTTTTTTAAAGCTCGAAAAACGAAGTGGTACAACAAATGTAATAAGATATATCTGATGTGTATTATTGTAATTTACTGTACTTCTAATAAAAAAAAAATAAATAAATAAAAAGAAAATTGAATGTAATTTAAGGAACAGAAATGAATGATTAATAAGAAAACAATTGCATACTAGATTGACAGCCAAATATATGAAAACAGGTAAGTTTCTATAGATACTTAGGTCCTAAAGAAATTGAGTTTGAAAGTGACCATTAAGATGAATTATCAATCTTGCGACCGCCAAACATGGAGATCCTGACCTTGCAGCACACAGGCACAGTGAGTAGTGTCTGGAAGTGCCAGGGAGGTCTCCATTATTCCCAGTAACATGGTCACCAGGGTGTCCTCCAACTACAAATAAAGCATCGAGGCCTACATTCGCTCCACTCTCACAACATCCTCCTGGCCAACATACAGTTCATAGAAAATAATACCAAGTTCAAGATTGCTATCCCACAGGGAGCTGGAATGCTGAAAACTCTAGGGTCATAGAAACATGGCTCATCCTCAGCTCTCCAGACTCTGCCCTTCAGCCCAAAGGTTTCTCAGTCCTTTGCATGAAGGCGTCATCAGGAAAAGGGAGAGGTGGTGTGCCTAACCTATGGTAACCTCTTCACTGTGCTCATTCGCGTCAGTCTTGTCCAACTCTTGCTCCTCACACCTGCAACATCAAACAGTGAAGTGCCTTCCCTTCTTCCTCTCAAGGGAATTCACCTCTGTCATCATGATTGCAATCCACATCCCACCCTAGGCAGATGCTCTGTGAACTCTTGAACTATATGCCTTGGACAAAAAGCACCCGATAGAGTCCCCATTGCCTTCTCCATCACCTCTGGCGTCTTGGACAAGGCTAGCTTGAAGAAGACACAAGAGACTGCAGAAGCTGTAATCTTGAGCAAAAAAGGTTCTGGATAAAATGAGTGGATTAAGCAGCATCCATAGAGGAAATGGATAGACTCCATTCCCTCCACAGATGCTGCCAGACCTGCTGAAATCATCCAGCAATCTGCTTTTATAGTGAAGACATTTCCAAAACACCATAACCATGTCTGCAGCAACACCAGATCAAACACTTTTCACCACCGATGCTCCATCATCAGAGAAGCCTATAGTCACATTCCTCAATCATTTGGAATATTAGAGCAATTTATTGTTAGGTGTTTTCCCGGGCACATGTTAACAACACAAAGAACAGGGCAAAACAGTTCTATGTAACTATACCGTATCTGTCTGCTTGTTACTCACTTGTACAGTTATGCAAGGCAGCTTTTGTTGCCTCCAACAGCTATCGTTGTCTTCGTTTTTTCAATCTGCTCTCATGCGTCTCAGTCCTCTCTCCCTCCCACTCTCCTTCCCTCCTTCCATCCCTCTCCCTCCCTTTTCCTCCTACCTTCTCTTATTCCCTCTCTCCCTGTTCCCCCTTTCTCTCTCCTACTCTCCCTCCCCTCCCTCTCTCCACCCCTCCCTCTCTCTCTCT
The DNA here is from genome assembly GCF_028641065.1 of Leucoraja erinaceus. Taxonomy (NCBI): domain Eukaryota; kingdom Metazoa; phylum Chordata; class Chondrichthyes; order Rajiformes; family Rajidae; genus Leucoraja; species Leucoraja erinaceus. The sequence goes on along the minus strand of NC_073399.1, from coordinate 20,248,211 downwards.
CCAACCCTCCCTCCCTCTCTCTCGGCCCCTTGAGCCCACCCACTGTTCTGTAAGATCAAGTCCAATCCCAACGTAACTGCAATCCCACCGCCCACTGGTAACTTTTTACCACTAGGCTTATCCAGAATTCTACCACAGCCTGAAAAATAATCAAAGGCTCAACTTCCACTGAGAAAAAGAATTCCAAAGACTCATTGTTATACGAGAATTTTCCCGAACAGTCTGTGACCCATAGCGCTGTGGCCATAGCGCTATGTTTAAAGCCCATAGCGCTGCAGTCGACTGCTCTTTGTTTAAATTCCCACACGTTAAACTGACAGTGCTCCGTTTAAACCTTTGAGTGCCAAACCGGCAGCGCTGTGTGTATTACCTTTACACCCATTCGCGGGCCGGATGCAGAAATTTCCCGAAATTATTCATTTCCTTAAAATTACCCGAAGACAACCAGAATTTCCCGAATTTCGGGTAATTTCCTTCAAAGTGGATACACTGCTTCAAGAGTTCCAAACGGAGACTCATACATGTTGCTTCCCGTTTATTCAAACTGACCTGGTGGGGTAGTCGGTGGCACTCAAGTTAATGAAATAGTCCCAGTGCCAGTCAGTCATTTCCAGTAGATCCTTCATGCAGTTCAGGTACATCTTCAGTAGGCTTGCCCCTCCCCATATTGTGACCATCCGCCATGGAGTTACACGGACGTTTGGGTATTGCTGTGCCAGTTGCATAACCTCTCTGTGCAAATAGTTAGAACGCTGCAGGAACAGAAAGGCACAAGCATTAGTGACTGAAATAACTATTCATCATCTTGCACCTCTTTTCACCAGAATACTCTCCATTAATCCATGGTTACCTTATTACTGGTAGTACATGGTTAACCTGGAGTGAGTTCAGAAAACATTCACAAGTATGTTACTGGGATCAGAGGGCCTGAATAGAGAATAGGAGAGAATGGATAGGTTGGGATTTTTTCCCCTGAAGGAGCTGAGGAATTACCTTATAGGGGGTATATATAAACACACGCGGGGCATAGATAGATAGATAGATCCAAGTGAAGCCTAAGAGAGGCACAGGTTTAAGCTGAGAGGAGGACTGTTTTAAGGGGATCTGAGGGGCAAGATTTTCCATGCAAAGGGTGGTGGCTATATGGAACGTGTTGCCAGAGGAATCTGCAGGGAGGGTACAATTACAAGTTTTAAGAAACATAATTATAAGTACATGGTGAGGAAAGGTTTGGAAGGGTATGGGACAAACATAGGTAAATAGGATTGGCATAGATGGACAACGGTCAGCATAAACAAGTTGGGCCAAAGGCTGTTTCCATGCTGTATGATTTAATTATGATTGAAAGAACAAAACAGGAAAGATCACAGGTAGAATCTTGCACTCATTAAACCATTGATGGGGAAGAATGAGACAAGGGTCAGCAGGTGACAGGTACACCAAAGAGGCTGAAGGATGACAGGTAGATAGTTAGGTGGGGGAGGGGTGGAGTTGGAACATGAGAGGTGGGTGACAGGTGGAAGCAAACATAGGGTAAAAGAAATGGGCAGATGGAGTTTCCTGCAGTCAAGGACGGTGCCATCGTAGACTGGCTGACTGACCCCTACTTCGCAGAGGCAAGACTGCAATTCTTGGACAGCTCCTCATACCCACTCCTGGGCTACATCCTCACGAATGAACACCAGGCTACCACCTCCCATCACTGTCGCAGATGTCAGGAGATCTCTCCTCCATCGCCTCCAAACTGATGGTGCTCTGACCCACACTTCCTGCTTCCATCACTTACCCATGATATACAAGGTCCACAAACAGGACTGTCCTGGTAGGGTCTACATTTGCCCCACTGGACTTAGCTGGGGAGCTACAGGACTTTATTTGGCCAGTCAATCCAATGTAAGAATCATGACTCAGATAACAAGAGTGGTATTGTACTGTGTACTGACAAACTGATTTCTACAACTCAGAGGCCAAACGTTAACTGGCAGACACCCCTCCCTCTGGACCATGGTCCCACCACTGTTCAACCGGTTTCCCTTCAACAATAGAATCATTCACTTGGCTTAACGCATCCTCACAATGAACAACTCTGCCTTCAACTCCATTCACATTCTCAACAACAAAAGGCATAGCTAAGGGGAGATGTTTGGGCCCAAGCCATGTGCAGTGGGCCAATTCTCTCAATTTGTTCTGGCACATCCATGTGTAGGAATGAACTGCAGAGGCTGATTTATAACAAAGATAGACACAAAATGCTGGAGTAACTCAACGGGTCATGCAGCACCTCTGGAGGAAAGAAATAGGTGATGTTTCGGGTCAAGACCCTTCTTCAGACCTATTCTTCTTCTGAAGGGTCTCGCCCCGAAACGTCGTCTATTCCTTTTCTCCAGAGATGCTGCCCTGACCCGCTGAGTTAAAGCCCTGTCCCACGATTCGAGTTCACCCAAGAGCTCGCCCGAGTTTTAAAAAAAAAATCAAACTCGTTGTAAAGTACGTAGAATGTACGTAGCGGGTACGTCCGAGCTCGTGGATGTCTCGTAGCGCCTCGTAATGCTAACGGCAAGTACTCGGGATACGCGGAAACTCGTGAAGTTTTTTCAACACTGAAAAATTTCCAAGAGTAAAAAAATACTCGTGATGAAGTACGACGAGTTTGATGGGGGGTTATTTTTAAACTCGGGAGAGCTCTTGGGTAAACTTGCATCGTGGGACAGGGGCTTTACTCCAGCATTTTGTGTCTATCTTCTGACACATCTATGACTGTGCTGTGCTGATTCCTGCACTGATACAGAACTCAAATGTTATTGATTATATTTCTGCCTATTTCTATCATGTTCTCACATTCACATGGTTCATTTCTGACTCTTCCCTTCTCTTTTTAGATTTTCCTGTCTCCAACTCGGGACAGGCTCGAGCCCGCCATCCATTACAAGCCAAAGGACTCCCAAAGCTATCTCTGCTACACTTCATTTTACTCTGGCTCCAATAAGAGCTCAATTTATTCTTCCCATCCCTCCATCTCCATCATATCTCCTCTTATAATGGGGCTTTGCAATAAGTGCCCCAGAGGAGTCTTCCCTCACACAGAACCACAGTTCCCGGTCTACCATAATTGACTGAACCCATGACTGTATCTCATCTACTTTTAGCATCCCTTTTTTTACGTCCACACTCCTCCCGAGTAGAGCAAAGACAGCGTTTGCTAAAACCTCACTTCCCACCTCACCAGCCTCCACATACAGCAGATCAATCCATCCCAATTGCCACCATCTGCAAGAAGATTGACACTAAGATGGGTGGTATTGTAGACAGTAAAGATGGTCATCACAAACGACGCAGGATTTTGATCAGCTGGGAAAGTGGGCTGAGGAATGACAAATGGCAGTTTAATTCAGATAAGTGTGAAATATTGCATCTTAGGAAGGCAAGCCAGCAAACTGGTTAGTGTTGTGGAGCAGAGGGATCTAAGAGTACAAGTACATAGATTCCCAAAACTGCTTCACAGATAAATAGGTTGGCGAAGAAAGCTTCTGGCATATTGGCCATCATTAGTCACGGAATTGAGAATAGGACTTGGGATGTTATGTAACTGGACCTACGTGGGTATTCTGAGAGGACAGAATGTACCTGAAAATATATGAGAAATAAGACGTCTTAAACAGATGAAGCACAGGGCAGCTCACCCCATAGGCAGAATGCTGAAAATGTTTTCCAGGAAGAAGCAGGCTGTTGGCAAGGATGGTTGGGAGTGATGTTTTACCCAGTTATGTCTCTGTTCCCAAGGGCCAGCTTTTCTGAAGGCCCGTTGCTTTTAGTGCATAGGGCCACTCTTAAACAGATGTTGTTTGAATTGTTACAAGCCCAAGGTCCTACAGGATTTTTGGGACAGAGGTACATCTCGGTTCTTGCTACCAGGGATCCAGGTCATGGCAGCAGCATGTAGTAGCAATGTTACAAAATTTTGAGATTTAAAAAATCAAGTCTGCAATTTATCCCATCAGATAAAGCATAACAATAAGTTTAATTTGACACCAAATTCACTTTCATATCTCAAGTATTAAAAAAGTTATGACCATTTTCATACTCGGAAATTAGCATCTTGTTCCCTATTGATTTTCAATGGGCATTACAAAAAAGCTGTGATCTTAGATAGTCAAAAGCACATTTCTTAAGGAAAGATTAACATTTTTAAATAGCCTAAGTGTCCAAAGATTATTCACAAATAATTCACAATATAACATGATTTTTATATCTAATTTACATTAATTTATAGGCCAAATGGAAGGAATTTAGTGTTCAATTGCTGTAAATAAATCGGTTTTCTAGTGGGTTCATGTGGAACGCGCAGGTTTAGAATGTTGACAGCGCGCTGGATTAGTGCCCTCAAATGCCGAGAAAAATACTGGGGGATATAAAAAGCCCAAAATGAGCTACTCGCTATAGAAAATTATAATTATAGGGTTATATACATGCCCCATTTAATGTAAAAATAAGGTACATACCTTTAATTGTTTGCTTTATAAAACCCTGGGGCTGCCAGAGCTTGCGGAATGAACGAGAGCTTTTAAATTTATTATATCTACTCTTCGAGGCCTATAAAACTAATAATAGCTTTTGGGACCGGGTCTTGCAGCGATTCTCCGTTAATGATTTACTAGGCTGAACATCTGCGATTGGAACAGCCTAGTAAAAATCGGGTTTTAAACCCGCCTCCTCCAAACAGCTCCAAAATCACACACAAGGGGAGGGGCAGATGCTCAGCCACGATTCAGGTAGGTTTTGTAACATACCTACATGTAGGTCAATGTGGTCTGCTGCATGGTGCAAGTGTCTTACTAGTACAATGGCCTTACCACTAGGTTATTAACACAATGGCTGTTATCACTGTAAAATGCTGCATTCCATTACAAAGGAAGTCTTTACAGACCTGGTAAAGCTCAACATGATTATGTACAGTCAACATCGTTTAATGCAAGAAACTGCATCTTTACCTCTAATACTGACCTTCCCAATGACCCATCTCTAATTGATCCACTCCCTATTTAGGCTTCGTATCACATTTGGCAGTAGGTCTGTGCTAATATTCACAATGCCCACAACCTCTCATTTGATTATATTTCTGCCTTTTCTCTAGTTGTCTTCATATCTGCTATGATTATGTCATTTTCAATATCTATGGTTCTTCATTGTCTTCTTGTTTCTTCAGCCATGGGTTTCCTTTCCCCAGTTAACTGCATCCTCGACCATTTCAAATACCTTTCTTCTCCCAACCAGAAACAAGCTAGGATTCCATTTAACCTAAATTACCACATTCAAAGAATTATCGTCCGCAATCTGACTTCTAATTGGACGCCAAAACCAAATTAATTTCCCTCTCTGCTCCACTTTCCATGTTCCAAAGGGACTGATCCCTTCGGAAGCCTCATTATCTCTACCCTTTCTCTGGCACATTCCCTTCAAGAACAAGAAATGCCACATGTACCCGTTATCCCCTTCCTCCCTGTACAGAGCCCAAAACGCATCTGTTGGTGCTGCAGGTTTAGTTTAGAGATAGAAACAGCGTGGAAACAGGCCCTTCAGCCCACCGAGTCCGCGCCGACCAGCGATCCCCGTACATTAACACTACCCCACACGATAGGGACAATTTACATTTATAACTAGCCAATTAACCTACAACCTTGCAACCTTGTCGTGGTCGGGGAGCTAGTGTGTCTCAGTGAACCCTAGAGCTATGCCATCGGGAGATTCGTCTCCTATTAGGGTCTCCCATGCTGGACAGGTCGAAGGGTAGAGGCGAGACGAAGAGCAATCCACTGGTCCTATAACATACAAACTCCGAACAGACAGCCCTCCTGGTCAGGATCGAACCCGGGTCTCTGGCGCAGTAAGACAGCAATTCTACCGCTGCGCCCAGGTTTCTTGCACTTCTTCAAATTTAACTTACTTCAATTGCCACTCACAATGTAGTCTCCTCTATATTGGTGGAAATCAATATTGGCGGAATGGAAAATACTCCCATTCAGTCTGTAAGTATCAACACGCTCCTAGTTTCCTCACATTATTTTTCAAACTTACTCCCACTCTGAACGCTGCCCTTCACTTTCCTACATGGTTGTAGCAAAGTTCAACATGTTTGAGGAACAGGATGCATTCTGTTGACTAGACACATTATATCATTTCACCACAGAACTTCCAGCAAGGATTTTATATGTGGTATCTGGCAGCTTTAATTTTCCCTTCCTCTAAAATTCAGTATCACACCATGCACTATGGGAAAGCCATAAACAAGGCCTGAACACCTTGACTGCAGTTTGAACACATCTTCTAGTAGCAGCTTAAAGAAAATGGAACGGACCCCAGTATAATATCCAGGAGAAAACAGAGTACAGTAGAGCAACACGTATCTTCAGTTTCATTGGATCAATTGTCTCTTTCTCCATCCTAATGGTTAGAAAATGTTCTGGTGGCTATTACAATTACAGATGCTGATCAGAACATGGTCCACTTTGATGAATTCTAAACCCTTTGCTGGGAGGAGGGAACCTACCTGGGAATTCTTGACCCACCAAAATGATACACAATTAGGAAGGAACAGCCTTGGATGTCCTCAGCGTTGATACAATTAGTCCTCACAATGGAATTTGAAGGATTTTGAATCGATGAAAGTGCAGGAAAGACAATACATAGGGTTACAAAGCCCTTTGGCTCAACTCACAGATCATCATACTCATTACCTGTACAAGATCTGCCCGAAACTTCCTAAGTTCCAGAAGAACCACACCAGCCTCTCCAGTCTATCCATATACCCATCCATGTAACTAAAGTCTCTCTTTGGAATCAATCTGGTAAAGCACATCTACACATACTCTCTAAAGTCACATCCATAACTGCAACAGTCACCCATGGTGTTCCTCAGGGATCGGTGATGGGGCCACTGCTTTTTATCATCTATATTCAACCTCTTGGCAATATTCTCTGTCATTTTGGAATCAATTTTCACTGCTACGCCGATGATACACAACTTTACTTCTCCACAAAACTAAACACCTCTCTTCCCCCAACTGCCCTCACCACCTGTCTTCAAGCTATCAGCAACTGGATGTCACTCAACCTTCTAAAACTCAATGGAAATAAAACAGAAATCATGCTAATTGGCTCAAAGTCCACACTCCCCAAAACCCACCCGTTCACCATTTCAGTTGATGGCTCACCCATACCCACCTCCTCCCATGTCAAAAGTCTCGGCGTCATTCTGGACAGTACACTTTCCTTTGGCCCCCACATCAGCAATATCACACGCTCTGCATTCTTTCATCTCCGCAACATCTCCAGACTCCGCCCCTCCCTCTCCAAAGCCAATACAAAAGTCCTCATCCACGCTCTGGTCACATCCCGCATCGATTACTGCAAAGCCCTCCTCACTTGCACCTCCAATAAACTTCTTCATCGCCTCCAATGCATTCAGAACTCTGCAGCCCGGATCATCACCCGCACCAGATTCAGATTCAATTTCAGATCATCGGACCACATCACACCCATCCTCACTCAGCTCCACTGGCTCCCTGTGCACCACCGGATTAACTACAAGATTTTACTGCTGACCTTCAAAGCCCTACACCACCTTGCTCCCCAATACCTCTCCGACTGCTGCTACCATACACTCCTTCCCAGTCACTTTGTTCCTCCTCAGCTGCAATTTTAACTGTCCCCACATTTAGACTCAGCACCATGGGTGCCGGAGCCTTCAGCTGCTCTGCCCCACGTCTCTGGAACACTCTTCCACCTCCCATCCGTCACCTGGACACTATCGATCAATTCAAATCACAACTCAAAACACACCTGTTTAGATTAGCATACCCGACATAACTTCCACCATGTTCACCCTGATTTTAATGACTTTGTGTATTTTTTTTTGTTTTTAATCAACTTGATTTTAATATTGATAAATGTATTGTGATTTTATGTCCTGTGAGGTGTCCTTGGGTGTCCAGAAAGGCGCCAGCAAATAAAATGCATTATTATTATATTACAGGTGCACAACCTTTTATCCGGTGTTCCGGAAACCGAAAAGCTCCGAAAACCGGCCATTTTTTCCGGATGTCGTCTGCGCACCAAAGCTCGCGTTTGGCGCCAAACTTGACCCAAAACGACCCACGGTCAACCCAGGTCTGTACTACTGTAGCGGCTGCCTCCTCCCTGGAGACCGGGAGACGCTTAAGCATCTGTAAATCATTGCTTAAATGTTAGTCAGTTAGTTTGGAGGGCTTTTATGTGAAGGGGGGTGAAGGGGTAAACTTTAATTCTTAGTCCCCTACCTGGTCGGAGAGGCGGGGAGCGGTCAATGCCTTACCGGGTCGCTGTGCAGTAAGCTCCGCAGCGCTGTGGCCGGTCTGGCCGCGGGCGGCGCCAGTTGTAGCTCCGACCCCGGCAACTCTACCCCTGGCTGCGAGGCGCTCCAAATCCAGCGCGGCCCGCGGCCGGACGCCCCAGCTCCGCGAATGTCGGGAGTCGGCGACGTCGCAGCGCTGGGATGCGGGCAATGCCAAGCTCCGGAACGCTGTAGCCGCCGACACACAACATCGCGGAGCGTCGCTGGATTTGGAGCCGCGCAGCCAGGGGTAGAGTTGCCGGGGTCGGAGCTCCAACCGGCGCCGCCCGCGGCCGGACGGAGCCCCCAGCTCCGCGGCTCCAAATCCAGCGACGCTCCGCGAATGTTGGAAGAAGGCGGCCACAGCGTTCCGGAGCTTGCCGCACGGCGACCCGGTAAGGCATTGCCCGCTCCCCGCTGGTATCCCAGCGCTGCGACGCTGCCGACTCCCGACATTCTCGGAGCTGGGACGTCCGACCGCGGGCCGCGCTGGATTTGGAGCGCCTCGCAGCCAGGGGTAGAGTTGCCGGGGTCGGAGCTACAACTGGCGCCGCCCGCGGCCGGATGGAGCCCCCAGCTCCGCGAGGTTGGGAGTCGCCGACCAGGTAGGTAGGGGACTAAGAATTAAAGTTTCCCCCTTCACCCCTACACCACCACCACCACATAAAATCCCTCCAAACTAACTGACTAACATTTATGCAATGATTCTCCCGGTCTCCGGGGAGGAGGCAGCTGCTCCAGACTTTTCAAGCTGCCCGCGCTACCTACCTAATCTACGCTAAAAATCTTCCATTCTGAAATCCGAAAATGTCCGAAATCCGACAAGTGTCTGGTCCCAAGGCTTTCGGATAAAAGGTTGTGCACCTGTATTATTAAAGCAGGATGATCAGTCCTATATGGCAAAAGCTCAACTCTATCATATTTACATAGATACGCAACCGATTAACTAAACGTACGCAGTTTTTGAGTACATGTATGTCAAAAAAAAAATTCTGCATGGCTATCGCACCAGCAGGTGTCCCCAGCAAGTGATCAAAAGTGCAGCACTGGATGATTTTACCTCCTAAATCCAGGAAAGATAGAGCTGGTTATATGTTTGGTATTGCACTGACCGAACCCAGATAGCTGGTGCTGATAGCCAGCATCTGTACTACTTTAAATTTTTGATATCCTAGTTGAGTTTCTGAGGCATATCACACTGGGGCATTAATTTCATTTCAGTTATATCAGAACAATATCCTTTCTTTGTCAAGTCAAGTCAGTTTTATTCGTCACGTGCACATTAAGTGTTATGAAATGAATTTGCCAGCAGCGGTACAATAAAAAAAAGAACACGCAATGCACAATAAAAATGTAACACAAACATCCACCACAGCATTCATCACTGTGGTGGAAGGCACAAAATTTGGTCAGTCTACCTCCATTTTCCCCTGTGGTCGGGACCTCAACCGCATTGATACAAAAGTATAAAATGCTGGAAAGTCTCAGCAGGTCAGGCAACATGTAAAATATATATATTTCAGGTCAGGATCCCTTTGTCACATGTTCTGACGACAGTTTACGGACTTGAAACATTGATTGTTTCTCTTTTCACTGAGACTGCTGACTTAATGGGTTTTCCCAACATTTTCTGTTTTTGTTTAAGTTTACCAGTATCTGCAGTTGTTTTAAATTATCATCTACCGTTTCATATTATTTCCGAACTCAACCACTGTTTAGAAAAATGGAAACAAGTTTAGGCCTTCATCTCCTTCCACTGCTCCATCACTCTACAAGATCTTTGCTGATCATTAGTCATAGTTCTCCACACTACATTTAACCAAACACCTTTTTTTTTAAATCATCACAGAAGAAAAAACAAAAATCAGTCGCCACAGGAACATTTCTAAAGCTTCGAAGAGTCAGGAAGTAAGACTACAAAGGAATTAACATGGTTGATGACACCAACCACCCATTCCCCAAGATCTCAGTCCTTAAAGACCCAGCTTTTATTTAAAAGTACCCGATACCTTGCTCTGGACTGCTTTTATTGATCATTTGAAACGCCTAAATAAGATGCAGGATTCACAAACATAGCATCAGCAACTGCCTTCTTAATTTTGCTCTTCTAGCCTGCTGGTGAATCGGTGCTGTACTTCCCTCTGAGGCAAGTACTTTCTGGGGTTTAGTTCCCCATAGTTCCCATAATTTCACTCGTTATGATATTTTCTTGCAATTGAAACCACTTCACTACTCTTTACACCTGCGTGTACAGTCCAACATATGCAACATGCAGGTGAGGCTCCCTGTCAGAATTATGGAGTGCATACCTTGTCAACATGGATGTAGTAGAAGTGGCGCTGGTGATAGATGGCTTTGATCATCCGCTTAAGCTGCCTGATGGCTCTGCCATGAACGACAAGGACGTATGCAATTCTAATCGGATTTTGGATGGATGTTAGATCCACACTGCCATCTTCCCAATGGATGATGCTGTTCGGTTTCCCTACAAAGAAACATTATTAATTAGTACAATCGCTTGAACCATGTAAGGCTAATGCATTTTCCACAGGATCTTTCCCGTTTATTTTCCCAATTCTCTCTTCTCTTCCCACCTCTAAAACAACCAGCCTCCAGCATACAATTCCTTTGAGCACCTTGATCAAACAATGGTGAGATGCATGACTGAAAACAAGAGCATCAAGTCCATAGTTTCCTGAAAGTGACAGGATGGGGGTGATGTTGAGCATAAAAATTTGGAAATCATATTGCATTGCTATACAACTTTGGTTAGGCTATGTTCAGAATATTGTGTGCAGTTCAAGTTGTTTCAATACAGGAAGGATTTGGAGAGGGTGGTCTGATCCCTATCACTGGCTGACAGGCCAATCTCCACCATCATTGGTAACAGTCATCCAATTAGCTGATACTGGTTTGGCCAGTATGAGAGAGAGAGAGAGAGAGAGCGAGAGAGAGAGAGAGAGAGAGAGAGAGAGAGAGAGAGAGAGAGAGAGAGAGAGAGAGAGAAAAACCCCCCCCCCCCCCCCCCCCCTTCCCAATCTCAGCCTCACGAACCTTAGCGTACCCCTAGTTCCTAAAGCCCATTTCCATCACTGCCCACAATCCTGGTGCTTGGACACAAGGCAGGGAGTGTGTAGGGCCGATCGGGGGGGAGGGGTTGCTCCTGGGCCTGGCCAAAACGCCCATTCGCGTGGTCCCCCCCTCCCCCACCCCCATTCAACAATCCGGACTTTGATCAGAGAAAGGGCAGCGGAGTAGGCACTCTGTCTATTTAGGGAAAAAGAAAAAAGAGCCAAAGGTTAGCGCAAGTCCCGAAGAGACAGATGCAGGAGAGAATACCAGAGAATTTAAACTAATATTTTCTCTCTCTATAAGAAGGATAACAAATGTGTCTCAGAAACAGTGCAACACAGGGCCAGAGTGAAAAACTAACTGTAGGAAATTAGCATGAGTAAAACATAGCAACAGAAAAACTAAATAGATTGAAAGCCAATAAAATCCCCAAGACCCAATGACTGTTTGCCAAGATTCTGAAAGAATTGACAACAGAAGCACTGGTTGCCATACTCCAAAATTCTAAATTGATTCTAATAGAATGGAAGGGAACAAACATTAACCTACGTAGGCTCTGGGCCGAGCATCAAAAATGTGTCTAGAAATCAACTTTCGTGACCCATGTCACAGAACTACATGATATTTTGCACAGATTTAGATAAAATATAATTGAGAAGGACGTCATAACTCTTCAGTGCCAAAAGTTGCACATTAATTAATTAAACTAATTAGAAAATGAGATCGAACAAGTAAGCGCCATCTAGTGTCCAATGCCCATATTACACCATGGGGAGCCTGTTTCCATGTTGCAGCCTCTTTAAACCATATATTATTATATTATATATATATATGTGTGTGTGTGTGTGTGTGTGTGTGTGTGTGTGTGTGTGTGTGTGTGTGTGTGTGTGTGTGTGTGTGTGTGTGTGTGTGTGTGTGTGTGTGTGTGTGTGTGTGTATCTTGTGAATACGACTGTAATCATATATGATTTTACTTCGGAGTCACGTGTGACTACGTGAAGAAGGGCCGTCCGTCTGCGTGCGCGTCATTACGTCTGAACGCAACGCGCGCGACAAACTGGCAGGCACTGTGGCCTCCCAGCCGTCGGGATGAGCAGGTAAGGAAAGTTGAACTACCTGCCTGCGTTCTCTCGGGCTTGAAGTTTTTTTCAGAGCCCAGATGTCGAGGAGACGGCCCGCGGGGATGTCGGCTACCGAAGACCGCAGCTTTCCAAATAGCGGGCGACGGTCTTGTTCCCGACATTAGCGCCGACAGCAGAATCGGCAGGAGACTTTGCGCGGGAGCAGGAGCTCCATGGTTGTCCTGCGGGGCGTAATGCCACCCGCAAGTCTATCAAACCCGTTGACTCTGATGAGTCTGGGAAAGAGGGATACCCTCCCTCAACGGAGAGCGTCTGAAGACGACTTCTCCCACATGGAGCAACGCTTCCCGACATTAGCGCCGACAGCAAAATCGGCAGGAGAAGTTGCTCCAACAATGATCTGCTCCAAGGGAGGGAGCAGTATCAGCACGGCCTACAGCAATGCCGGTGCCGGGAGCCTCGCACATGGGGCAGCCCAATGTCTTCCCCATTGGAGGGGGAACTACATGTGGAAGAAACCACTCTGAATCAGAGTACAAAGAAGAGGGGGGGGGGGAAACCTTCCCAGGGACAAGCAGAAGAAAGGAAGTAAGTTTTACTTATATTGCACTGTTTAAGTCAACACCAAAATGCTTTACATAAAAGGAATAATAAGCTTCCATACAAACAAACAGAAAATAAGTGCTTCTGCAATAATCCAGGTTCCACTGGGTGCTTCCCTGGATGAAATCTAGCTCTTGACAGCCCGGGTATTATGGAGAACCAGCAGGCAGCAGCACCTGTTTTCAGGGCTGCACAAATGCCTCCTGCTCTGAGGAGAGGAACATTCATGGTCCATTTCAGTCTGACCAAAGCTAGAATCTCAATTAGGTCCAATGGAAGGGCCATGTCAGCACAGATATCCTCAGGGGCCTGCGGCAGCACCTGTTTTCAGGGCTGCCTACGAACCTGACTCTCAGTGGAGGGGAGTGTGAATGATCAGTAGGTAACTGATCTCGAATTTAAAGTATGAACATACTGAAGCATGCATATGGCTTCAAGAGCCAGCAGTTGGCAGAATATCCGCATAGGCGACAACACACCCCACACCTCCATAGGGGGTAAGCGGTTCACTGAATCTGGTGGTAGCTTGAAAGCTGGGCACGGAAATATGATCAGAGTCGTCTTTCAAGGCAGACTCAAAATAATGGCCAGATCAAATTCAGATTGATAACACCACTGTGGTGGCACATATCCATTAACAAGGGTGGTGTAAAATCTGTATCTTACGACAGATAGAAACATAGAAACATAGAAATTAGGTGCAGGAGTAGGCCATTCGGCCCTTCGAGCCTTGTCGAACCTCATTTGGCACTGGTGTATCAAGAGGAATATTTGGGAAATCTACGAGGTAGATATAACACGGTGACAGATGCTGGATCACGAATGTTTAATAACAACACAATAACGAAATAAATACACAATTTGGCATACCAGATATTGATCTATTTGCATCTAGACTAAACCATCAGTTACCCAGATATGTGTCCTGCAAGCAGGATCCAGGAGCAAAGGCAGTGGATGCTTTCTCCCTCAATTGGGGAGGATTGTTTATGCATGCTTTCCGCAAATTTGTCTCACAAACCGATGCTTGACCAAAATCAAGCAAGACTAAGCCACAGGCATTTGGTAGTGCCAGATTGGCCTACTCAAGCCTGGTTCCCAAAATTTTTAGGAACTATAGTCCAGCCAGTTATGGCTGTACCCAAGAGCAGGGACCTCCTAGTGAACCCAGTTACAGTGAGTAATCATCCACTAGACGAACGTATTAACTTATTGGTCTGCAGATTCTGAGGAGGCCATTTCAAGGCATACGACTGTCCGAACAAATACAACACAGTTCGGATAACAGATGTCTTGGAGATTCCTATCAACTCTGTACTATAACTATAAACAAAGTTATAGTGCAATCTATAGTGCCAGAGGCGCACTCTTCTCCTATCTGATGCTGGAAGCAGGGCACGGGTCGATAGGAACGCACCCCTTTACAACAAAATTCATGAAGGGAATTTACAATTTAATACCTCTAAGACTAAGGTACACGGACACATGGGATGTGAGCGTGGTACTAACCCTACTTTGACAGTGGGGACTGCCTATAACTAACCCTGAAGGTGATATGCTGACAAAGAGTCCAGACACTGCAGAAGCTACGGTTGGACCACATCACCACCAATAAGAACAACATAACATTCGTAATCAGGAACCTGATAAAACATAGCAGGCCAGGAATGCCAGGGATGGAGATCCAGTTCTTGGCATATCCAGAGGACCTACGGTTGTGTGTGTGGTAACATACTAACACCACTATCTGAGAGTTACGGAGAACCACAGAGGCTCAGAACAGACCAGAAGGTGTTAACACAAACCATCTCGAGATGGTCAAAGGAGGTAATGGCGGTAACAGAGTGAACATTCATATGGTTAAATCTCACTCCACCAGGGCTGCATCTACGTCGGCAGCAAGAGCAATGGACGTGCCTCTTGACGACATCCTAGTGGCTGCAGGATGGACGAATGAAATAACGGTCCACCGGTTTGATAACAAACCTATTACCAGACTGGGGCTGTTTGCACGTACCATTTTAAGTTCTGTCTCTTAGTTTACCCCCAAGGTTGGGAGGGGGAACAAGTTTTTTAAAACTTTTCTTTCATTTAAAGCATCAGTGTCTTTACTTAACTACGTAATGTCTGAATGCTTTAATGATTACACGCATCCATGGTCAATCCATTCAGTGTGTGACGCCTGGATTCATAACCGGCGTAAAATCACAGAGGTTTGAAATCTTCACGTAGTCACTCACGTGACTCCGAAGTAAAATAGTAAGATTAAACGAGAACTTACCAGTTTGAAGTTTGATCTTGATTTTATGAGGAGTTACGATGAGCGATTACATGCCCACCGCTCCCACCCTCATACTATCAAGGTCACATGGAAGTTCTAGTTTCTTCAATCTTACTATTCTCAGGTCTTCTTTTTATCTGTGATTTAACACCGCTGCTTTGAAGATTGACGCGCACGCAGACGGACTGCCCTTCTTCTTCACGTAATCGCTCATCGTAACTCCTCATAAAATCAAGATCAAACTTCAAACTGGTAAGTTCTCGTTTAATTTTACTATTATGTATAATTATATAAAAATAATATAATGAATATAATTTTGAAGTTATTTTTTTAATGAGACTGCCACAGAGGTCCGGTGCCTGAACCAGCCTAATTAATGGGTGAGTGCAGTTCCTGTGGGTTCCCCCGCTTATTGAACCCCACTGACTGCCAGTGTGCAGAGTGGTGGGTCACGGCCATAGTGGGACTGGGGCAGTGCCAGGCTGGGGGAAGGCTAAGGCACCTTCCACTGACAGGAAAATGCCTAACCCTAATTCGCCCCCCTTCCAGAGCTGCCCATGGCTAGAGCTGGAGCTGCTTTGGGACCGGCTGTGGGCTCCGTACGTGTGGCCTCGCTTGCTGCAACACTGGCCGGCCGACAGCCCGACGGACCCCTCGCAGCACCCACTGGAGACCCGGCCCGACCAACCGCTCTCACCACCCACCGGCGGACCGACCGATCCTCCACAGCATCCATCGGCCTACCGACAAGCCCAACCGACAGACTGACCGATTGACCGACTGACTGACCCTAATCCTAACCCTAGCTCTACATTTGTTATTTATCATTTTTATTTAGCAGTTCACATGATAACTTTATAAAGATAAATCAATTGAAAAACGAAATGATCGGCAAGGAGAGCATTACCTTTATTCCTTGGAAACCTTGTTACCAAAGAAACCTTGTTACCAAAAAAAAATGGTGGAGAAGCTCAGTGGGGCATCTGTGGCGGAAAAGGAATTGACGATGTTTTAGGCCTACACCCTGCAACAGGACTGACTGTATTTGTGTGTAGCGTCTCTTATGTCTCCAGCTCCATCAACAAAATTACATGATATATGCAACTGGGGTTAAACACTGCTATGAACAGGAACGGTTAATGGACAGAAAGCAGAAACATAATGAATGAGTCATTTTCACATTGGATCACCTCCTGCCAGCATGTCCAGGTGCCACAGACCCCTCGCGAGCGGTCTCCACTCCAAATAATCCACAAGTACTGGCTGCCTGTATTGCAACATTGTCCATGGGACCCGACTGTCTGTACCATGAAACCTGGCTACAGATATTATATTTGTTGAGCTAAATGTCAAAGTTTCAGTTTCCAATCCAACTGCACTAGTTTCAGTGGTGTCATGCATGGAATCTAAGCCAGCACAGACAAAATTGGCCAAGCTGGCACCCTCCCATGCCATAAAGAAATATGAAACCTGTTGATCTGTGAACTTTTCAAATGAAGATCTTCATTTCTGTGTGACTTTCAGATGTGACTGATATGCTATTTTAATACTATTAAAACCAATAAGAACTCTTTACATTCTTCTAAAGAATGCTGATCCAATATATTTGTATCCGTTCATGATAGGACAGGCCTTTCACCTCATGTAATAGCCTTGTGAATCTCATCTGGACTGCCTGTGAAACATCCATTTTGATTTTCTGCATCGAGAACAGTTGAAAAAATTGATAAATTTGCTGTTTCTTTCACATTGTGTTTGAGTTGTTTTCTCACATTAATTACAGTACATTAGAGCAAATTTCTATTCTGTATCTCAAGCTTTTGATCTTGATTCAAGTTTGCCCTCTGTCCATGTAAATTCATGTTATCAGCAAGCGTGGATATTTTACAATGTGTCTCCTCCATCAAGTCATTAATAAACGAGTAATTGCTGCAGGCGTGGATAACTTTGCAACTTTGCATCCTAAAAGATTTAATTCATTTAGCTGCTGCCTTCTGTGTGATAACCAGCTTCAGCTCCTACTCAACCCACTTCCTCCATTTCTGTGAGCTCTTGTCTTCGTTACAACCTTTTACGTGGCACCTGATTAATGCCATCTGGAAATCTGACTAAACTACGTATAGGAAAGAATTGCAGATGCTGGTTTAAATCGAAAGTAGACATAAAATGCCAGAGTAACTCGGCGGAACAGGCAGCATCTATGGAGAGAAGGAATGGGTGATGTTTTGGGTCGAGTCTGAAAAAGGGTTTAGACCCAAAACGTCACCCATTCCTTCTCTCCAGAGATGCTGCCTGTTCCGCTGAGTTACTCCAGCATCTAAACTGCATGTATAGTCCTTTCGATTTGCCTCTCTTAATGAATCTTTGAACAATTCCAGCCAATTTGTCATACGAGTTTCCTTTCATAAAACACCTGCTGACTTGGTCTGAGAACATTATGCCTCTTTAAAGAACCAGCTATTTCTAGACAACTCACATCTTGCTCACGGTCGGTATTCAGATAATTGGCCTATATATTCTTGCTTTTTCTTTCCTTTCTTTGAATGTGGACATCGCATTTGCAGGTTACCAATTCATTGGCACCCTCTTAGAACAGCTCTGGAAATTGTCAACTAATGCCTCTATGTTTTGCAGCAACTTCCTTTAAAAGCCTTGGGTGCGGGAAATCATATTCAGGTGACTTGTCTATCATTATACCCATTAATTTTTCTTATGAAAGGAATTGTTACAAGCTAATTTCTTTGATTGGAAACTAGCCCACCTGCTGGTCTTGGAATAAATTAACCCCTCATTATAGGGGGTTGGGGAATGGAGTCAGTTATTGCCAATTGTCCGCTATAATCAAAAAAGGCATTATCATTGTATAACTGCGGTGGGAGATTGCAACCTTCACGTGGTCTGCCTTGTTTCGACGAATACAATCAACCTGATGTGCGCAATCAAATAAGATCCAATAGAACAAGTTGTCCTACAACTTTAGGATGTGCACATCATATGCAAGAAGAATATTGTATAACTAGTAGAAACTAACAACTGCAGTTGTTGATTAATACACAAAATTGATCAAGTGCTGGAGTAACTCAGCAGGTCTTGCAGCATCTTTAGAGAACATGGATAGTTGACGTTTCCAGTCGAGACCCTTATTTAGACTCTCGGTCTGGAACTGGGCCTGGAAATCAGCCGAGTTGACGGTCCCAGCCTGCTGACGGAGTGGAGTCAATGGTCGCGGCCCACAGGCCGCCTGAGCACAGACAAGGGTTGGCAGTGGCAGTGGCAAGCATGGTGAGGAAGTGGCCAAGGAAGCTGTGTGGGCCGGTGGTGGCGGCAGTAGGTTCGGCCTGGAAGCAGCTGGGGAGGTGGTGCAAGCCGAGTGTGGCGTCGGCAGCCTGACCTGGAAGTGGCCAGGGAAATAGTGCAAGCTGGGGGTGACGTGTGCAGTTGGGCTTAGAAACAGCTGAGGTTTTGATGCAGGCCGGGTTGGCATCAATAGGTCCGTCACCACAACCAAAATCCATTATAAAGCGGTCCGCTGAAACAAGGGCTTATTGTATTTGCAATGTCTACCTCTGAAGACTCAAGTACTCCTCCCGATGCTTATGTTGTTAGAGTATTTGTCTCCACCAGCTCTCCAGGCAACACACTCCAGGTTCCAAACACCCTGGTATATATTCTTTCCTCAGATTCCCTATAACCTTTAACATAAACTAATGCTTCTGGTTTTAAATATTTTTGTTATGGTGATGTTTCTTACTGTACAGCCTGTCATAATTTTGTAACCTGTCAGGCTCAACGTCATCCATTACAAGGAAAATAAACCAGTCTATCTAGTCTAGTCTACATTAGCCTTCATCAGTCAGGGTATTAAGTATAAAAAGGACACCAAGTGCTGGAGTAACTTAGCAGGTCAGGCAGCATCTCTGGAACATGGATAGGTGACGTTTCAGGTTGAGATCCTTATTTAGAAGTGGGGATGTTATGTTACAGTTGTACAAGATGTTGTTCAGGCCACATTTGCAGTACAGTGTTCAGTTTTGGTCACTCAGCTGTAGAAAGGATATCATCGCTAGGCGGCGCGACTCTCGTCAACAGCGGCCTCTGCAGCCTGTCTGCGTTTTTATTATTTTTTGTCTATGTTTCTATGTAGTTTTTGTTATTTTTTGTTGGGGTGTGTGTGTGGGGGGGGTGGGGGGGGGGGGGAGGGGGAAACTTTTACATCTCTCCCTGCACGGGAGACCCGACCTTTTCTTTGTCGGGTCTCCGTTGTCGTTGGGGCTGCAACGAGGAGCGGCCTCCAACAGGAGAAGACCGGGGACTCTGGTGCCGACGACTCACCTCACCGTCGCGGAGCTGGCCGAGTCCAGAGCGGGTGGAGCGGTGGTGGAGCGCTGCTGCTGCTGCGGCCCGACCTCCGGAGATTCGGAGGCTGCAGCTGCGGGTCTGGCGGACGGCGGCACCGGGAGCCCGCGGGTCCCTGGAGGGAGACCGCTTTTCAGGGCTCTCGCAACGGCGACTTCTCCCGCCCGAGTTGCGGGGTCGAAGAGCTCCTGGAGCTCCTGACATCACTGCCCCGCGCGGCTTGGAATGGCCGCGGGACTCTGCGAGCGCACGCCGGGGGCTCTAACATCAAGACCCGGTGTGCGACCTTGCATCACCCGGCGTGGCTTTAATGGCCGCGGGACAATCGCCATCGCCAGCTGGGGGCTTTGACTTTGACTCTGACATCGGGGGGGGAGAGTGCAGTGGAGAGATAAGTTTTTTTGGTCTTCCATCACAGCGATGTGATGGATGTTTATGTAAATTATGTTGTGTCTTGGGTCTATTTGTTTGTAATGTATGGCTGCAGAAACGGCATTTCGTTTGGACCTCAAGGGGTCCAAATGACAAATAAATTGAATCTTGAATCTTGAATCAAGCTAGGATAGAGTCCAGAGAGGATGTTGCCAGGACTAGAGGATCTGAGCCATCTGGAAAAGTTGGACAGGCTAGAACATTATTCCTTGGCGGGCAGGAAGCTGAGGGGTGATGTTATCGAGCTGTATAAATTCATGAAGGGAATGGTTAGGGTGAAGCATAGAGTCCTTTAGCCAGGGTAGGGAAATCAAAAACCAGAGTACATATGTTTAAGTGGGAAGAGCAAGATTTAATAGAAATCTGAGGGACAACCTTTTCCACTTAGGGTGGTCTATTACAAGTACATAGGATGATAAAGACAGCATTTGGCACACTGGCCTTCATCTATCAGAGAACTGAGTATAGAAATTGGGATGTTATGTTACAGTTGTACAAGCCATTGAAGGCCACATCTGGAGTATTGTGCTCAGTTATATACAAAAGATGCCATTAAGTTGGAAAAAGTGCAGAAATGTACAAGGATGTTGCCAGAACTCAATACCCTGAGCTATTGGGAGAAGCTGCTCAAGCAATGACCTTATTCATTGGAGGGCAAGATACTGAGGGGTGACGTTATAGAGGAGTATAAAATCATGAGGACCGAGATTGGGTGAATGACAGTATTTTTTTCTTAGGGTAGGGAATGAAGAACTAGAGGACAGAGGTTTAAGGCGAGACGGAGAAGATTTAATAAGGACAGAGTGTCAACTTTTTTACACAGAGGGTGATGAACACGTGGAACGAGCTGGCAGAAGAAGT
Source organism: Leucoraja erinaceus (assembly GCF_028641065.1). Lineage (NCBI taxonomy): Eukaryota > Metazoa > Chordata > Chondrichthyes > Rajiformes > Rajidae > Leucoraja > Leucoraja erinaceus. The sequence continues at coordinate 20,227,159 of NC_073399.1, read as the reverse complement.
AGTTAAGGCAGGCACAAAACAACATTTAAATGTCATTTGGACAGGTACATGAATAGAAAAGGTTTAGAAGGGTATGGGCCCCAATCTAGTCAACATGGACACGTTGGGCCAAGGGGCCTATTTCCATGCTTTATGTCTTTATTTCGACACTTCGGATATGATCCATGCCCTGGAAGCGCTGGATGTGAATAGACAATTTCTGAATGTCCCAACGCTGAAACCCTTCGTAAGGAAAAAAGGCTTGCAATAAACTCAGAAGTTGAAAGAAACATTACTATTGCACTATACCTGAGAGGCGACAGGAACGAGGTACAGAGTGTGGCATCAGTTTCTCAGCCTGGTGTAAGCAGACCACATTGGCGATCTCTTGTTGGCACGACTGAGTGGTCGCCCTGGACAATGCAGACAAGGCATCCTTCCCTACAACATCACAGTTTGGAGAGAAGTCATTGCTGGTGGGCTGAGAGGCTCCTTCTACGCTGCCAACATCATTGTTCTTTGAGTCTCCTTTTACATCACTGACGTTTCTGCTGCTGGAGAGATTGCTCTGAATAACGTTGCTGAAGTGGATTCTTGGACCAACCCTGTGCCGCACTGCAGGTTTCCGCCTCAGTAAACTAGTCCTCAGTACACTGGCTGTGCTGCTCGGACGCTCCACAGCCTGTCTGCCTGCACTGTGCCGTCGGCTGGGCCCCAGGTGTCGGCTGTCAGAACTGTCCACCTCATTGCTGTCAGGTAGTTTGGTCCTCTTATCCCTCCCTGTCTGCGGAAATAAACAGCATCACCCAAGTTACAAGCCTGGTCAAAAATCAAGAATTTACACACACATCGTATTTTCACCACATTTTCCCAGTCCATGATGGAATTTAGAATAGTTTTTGTTCTTTCAAATAAACTAAAATTCACCATTCACAAACCGCTCAACAATGAACAGATAAAATGGTCTGTTATAAAACGTTCATAAAACCTTTCATACATACATCTTTTGTAAAATTACCATTGCGTTATTATAAATTTACCTGTTCACTACAATGAAATTACTGTGTTTGTTTTCCCTTGCACCCAGTTACTCCTCCCATACTCCTGAACTGGAGAACTTGCAGGATATTAGATGTAAACTAATCCACTTCAGTTTAGTTTAGAGATACAGTGTGGAAACAAGCCCTTCAGCCCACCGAGACCAGCCCAATCATCGATCGCCCGTACACAAGTTCTATGTTATTTCACTCAGATCCTGCACACTAGGGGCTATTTACAGAAGCTAATTAACCTACAAACCTGCACATCATTGGAATATGGGAAGAAACCAGAGCACCCGGCGGAAACATATGTGTTCACAGGGAGAACATACAAACTCCACATAGACAGCACCCGTAGTGAGGATCATACCTGGGTCTCTGGCGCTGTGATGCAACAGCTCTACCGCTGAGCCACTGCGCCGCCCCACTTCATGATATCTGTTCAATGACTGTCATCATCAATTTTAGTGGGGTTTTCAATACAATCAAATTTAAATTTGCCAGCCTGCACTGGATCCCATGGCGTTTAACCTCTGGACCAGCTTATGAGTAGTTCTGCCATGATATGTTTCCACACCATGAATTGTATACAATGCAATTGATGAATCACAAAATTATTTGTATTCCACAATCCTAATGGTTATAATGCAATTTCAATTGGGAACTATATACTACTTACAAATCACTTAGGAAATAGCCAAGCAGAAAAAAGCTGTCTTGCAAAAAAGGGTAGCGAAAAAAAAAAATTCTATGTAACCTCCCTGTGGTAATCAGAAACCATTGTCTCTTAAGAACACAGCCTGCCAGTTTCACCGAGGTGACCACTGAAACGGACAAGCAATCACTTTTATTGACACTGCAATGATACTCTATTAAAGAATGTATCATACAGGCTTTAGTATTTTTAGCTTGCAGTAACAAAAATAAATTTAAAGCTATTAAAAAAACTTAGTTTTAGAAAGCCTGCGGCAAGAAAGAGTTGTTATTGCAAGTCTAAAATATTCTCGCTCTTAACCCCCTTTTCCCGATTGACCATTTAAAAAAAATGCAATTTCTATAACACAAGGCTTCTAGGAATGCAACCATTGTATATAGCAGAACCATTGTACCATGTTAAACTCCACGTAGACAATATCAACTGCACTTCTCTCACCAATATACTTGGTTAACTCCTCGAAAAACGTCAATCAAATTTGTGAAGCAGAACTTCCCATGACCAAAGGCAACCTGACTATCCCTCTGTAATGTTGGAAATTGAGGGTGGGACCGGTCAGATCTATATAAAATTAAAAGGGACATAGTTAGGGTAGTCGAATCAGAACCTTTATTTCATGATAGAAATGTCAAAGAACAGAGGCCATAACTTTAAGGTCGGGGGGGGGGTAGTTCATCGGAAGTGTGTGGAGCAATTTTTTAACCTCAGAGTAATGGGTGCCTGGAACATGCTGCCAGGGATGGTGGTGAAAGCAGATGCAATTGGTGCTTTTAATAGGCTTTCAGATGGGCACATAATTACGAAAGGAATGGAGGGATATAGATCACGTGACACCATGCTCGGCAGTTTTGTAACTGACATTGTCAACGAAGCAAAGAATAGCAGAGAATGGAGAGCAGGGCGAGATCAAAAATAAAAGGTTTGCAATGTTCTAATCGCTCCGTTATAGCAGCTTTCCCTCTGCAGGCCTCAATTCAGGTTGATATTCATGAAATCAACAGTTCATTAAGATTTCAATTATTAGAAATATTTGTTCACATTATTTGAAAATGTAGTAACTCAAGACTAACACCATACAAAAGCACGCCACTCAATTAATTACTCTTGGCATACAAATAAAACTGCAAGGCCGTTCTGCATTACATGGAAGGTAAATTGTAGACTTTTCTGCAGTAATAGAGATCATCAAGTACTGCCTGGATGAATCTAAAGAAGATCTGCTGCAAAGATATTGCTGAGAAATGTAACTTGTGCAATTCACGAGTAAGAATTCATTTAAAACAGCACAAGAGTATCGAGAATAGACACTCAGCGGGACAGGCAGCATCTCGATGGAAGGAATGGGTGACATTTCATGTTGAGACCCTTCATCAGACAAGAGTTTCGAGCCTGCGCCTAAAAAATGCAGGATGTAGTGCGGTGCGTTTAAATTTGAGCTAATGATTCTGCCACGACTGGTAGAATTTTTATTGGATTGGAAACATTTGAAACAGGGTGTGGTCAGTTACAAAATGCTTGATTCACAAGTTACCCAGATATAAGCTACTTTTAGATGTGTAACTGTCAAAATACTAGAGCAAATAAAACCACAATTAACATCCAAAAATCTAGATATCAGAATCTCTGCGGTGATTAATTTAAAGAAAAGTAAATTCGCTTGCACTGACAAATCAGCTCACAAAGGCAGGAATAACTAAATAAATTTACGTCTTGAGATTTGAGCACTGGCAGTTGCTCAGAAATTGAGAACTTGCCAACTTTAAACAACTTCTCCATTGTCAAGCAAATAGTAATTCAATCCAGCAATGGCAAGGAGACAATATTAGGCATTCAAGATGGAGATGAGGAGAAATTTCTTCTCTCAGATAGTGAACCTTTGAATACTCTACCCCACATAGCTGTTGAGTCCAAATTTCTGACTACCATCAAGTTGATGTTTATGGTTTATAAAGCTAATGGGATGCTGGCAGGACAGTGGAGCTGAGGTAGTGCTCACATCAGCGATGAACTTACTGAACAGTGCAGCCGATTCAACAGACCATGCGGGCTACTCCTGCTTCTAGGTCTGCCAGGCTCAATGTCAAAAGCCAAAACCACAGATAATGCCAAAAAAGAAAACAAAGACTCAAAACGAACCTGGCAAATGGTAGTTACAAGTCAAGTAGTAAACAGAATGCTAAATATCACCAATACAGCGAACTCCAAGAAATAATTAGAACAGTATTGAGGAATACGTTTAGTCCAGACCTTGAAGTAAAAAAGGCCCCACACTATTTGATTAGTAATCTGGAATATTTTACATGAACCCAAAGGGGAAGACAGGGCCATTATTTAACATCTCTTCTATAACATGGGACAATACTGGCACACCCATCATACTGCACTGATCTCCCAGCCTAGACCGTCTTCACACCACTGGATCACAGTTTAACCCATTATCAACAGACCACAACAACACCATTTTGTTGCAGAAACCCTGAACAAGAGTATGTCAAGTCTGATTTGACAATAACGCAAACACTTCATACTGGAAAAATATTGTTTCCAACTTATTTTACAGACTGTATCAATACGAACAATCCATTACAAACTCAAAGCACACGGCATTGGGGGTTCAGTGTTGATGTGGATAGAGAAACTGGCTGGCAAACAGGAAGCAAAGAGTAGGAGTAAACGGGTCCTTTTCACAATGGCAGGCAGTGACTAGTGGGGTACCGCAAGGCTCAGTGCTGGGACCCCAGCTATTTACAATATATATTAATGATCTGGATGAGGGAATTGAAGGCAATATCTCCAAGTTTGCGGATGACACTAAGCTGGGGGGCAGTGTTAGCTGTGAGGAGGATGCTAGGAGACTGCAAGGTGACTTGGATAGGCTGGGTGAGTGGGCAAATGTTTGGCAGATGCAGTACAATGTGGATAAATGTGAGGTTATCCATTTTGGTGGCAAAAACGGGAAAGCAGACTATTATCTAAATGGTGGCCGATTGGGAAAGGGGGAGATGCAGCGAGACCTGGGTGTCATGGTACACCAGTCATTGAAGGTAGGCATGCAGGTGCAGCAGGCAGTAAAGAAAGCGAATGGTATGTTAGCTTTCGTTGCAAAAGGATTTGAGTATAGGAGCAGTGAGGTTCTACTGCAGTTGTACAGGGTCTTGGTGAGACCACACCTGGAGTATTGCGTATAGTTTTGGTCTCCAAATCTGAGGAAGGACATTATTGCCATAGAGGGAGTGCAGAGACGGTTTACCAGACTGATTCCTGGGATGTCAGGACTGTCTTATGAAGAAAGACTGGATAGACTTGGTTTATACTCTCTAGAATTTAGGAGATTGAGAGGGGATCTTATAGAAACTTACAAAATTCTTAAGGGGTTGGACAGGCTAGATGCAGGAAGATTGTTCCCGATGTTAGGGAAGTCCAGGACAAGGGGCCACAGCTTAAGGATAAGGGGGAAATCCTTTAAAACAGAGATGAGAAGAACTTTTTTCACACAGAGAGTGGTGAATCTCTGGAACTCTTTGCCACAGAGGGTAGTTGAGGCCAGTTCATTGGCTATATTTAAGAGGGAGTTAGATGTGGCCCTTGTGGCTATGGGGATCAGGGGGTATGGAGAGAAGGCAGGTACGGGATACTGAGTTGGATGATCAGCCATGATCATATTGAATGGCGGTGCAGGCTCGAAGGGCCGAATGGCCTACTCCTGCATCTAATTTCTATGTTTCTATGTTTCTATTCCAAAAAGCAACTGTCAGAAAGAACTGCAGATGCTGGTTTAAATCGAAGGCAGACACAAAATGCTAGAGTAACTTAGCGGGCGAGGCAGCATCTCTGGAGACAAGGAATTGGTGACCTTTTGTGTCGAGACCCTTCTTTGATGTGGCAATGGTGACTGGTCATCAGTCTCCTGAAACTCGGGTAGCTCAGGCCATGTTTGAGCTTTTGTTTCTTTATCTAGTTTGTCCTGTTCAATCACGGAGCACGAAGTTTGGAAGGGTGATTTTAGTAGTTACTCATTGATGGAAAATCCTAAAACTGGAATTCACAATATGTTGATATTATCAGCTGGAGAAGGATAAGATCAGTTATCAACTTCATAGCTGGAATACCAGGAATCTTGAATTTAAAAATACCCCCTCCACAAAACCAAAACTGAAGAAAGGTCAGGAAATTACAAGGATAGAACACAATTGGGAGGACAAATAAAGCCAGGATACACACAATAAACGGTAGGACCCTATGAAGTACTGAGGAACGGAAGGATCTTGTATGTGTACTGAGATTTCTGAAGAGAACACAGGTAAATAAGGTGATATGGCTTAAGGACAATTGGCTTCATCTGTCAATGCTTCGGATATAATATGGAAGTTATGAAAAAACTGTATAAATAATTAGTTGGAGCTCTGGTTCCCACTGTTTGGGAAGAATGTGACTGCACTGAGGAGGATGTTCACAAGTCGTTGAACATTTTAGCAATGAGGGAAGACTGGAGGGTTTAGAGGGGAGGGACCTGACCGAGCCACACAAAATGAGGGGGAATAGATCAGTGTTCCCTGTTATTCATTATTTACATGAATAACTTTGATGTGAATGTTGGTGGCATGGTAAATTTACAATTGGTGATACAGTGGATGGTGAAGGAGGTTATCTACAATTAAAATGGAATCTTGATCAAAGGGACTAATGGGTCGATGCATGACAGATGAAATTTAAATGTGAAATACAATTTGTTTCATTCTTGTAAGATAAACCAGGGCAGGATTTGGTAGGTCCCTGGAGACAGTTGTAGGACAGAGCAATTCAGCAATACAGGTACATATTTTCTTGAAAATATCGACACAAATATAGACAGGCTGATGAAGATGGCGCACAGCACGCTTGCCTTTAAATATCAGTCACGGCATTGAGTTCAGAAGTTTGGACATCATGTTTCAGCCTAACAAAACATTAGTACGGTCACATTTGGAGTACTGTGTACAATTTTGGTTATCTTGCAGTAAAAGGATGTAATTAAATTGTGAAGAGTGCAAAAAAGATGTAGTAATATGTTACTGGGTTTAAGTTTGAATTACAAGTGGAAGCCACATAGTCTTTCATCCTGCAGTGCAGGACTCAGAGGGTTGGCCTTAGAGGATATAAAATCATGGGGGATATAGACAAGGTGAACATCACAGTCTTTTTTTCCAGTATAGGGAAGTCTAAAAGGAATTTGGGGATCAAATTTAATCACACACTGGGTGGTATGTATGTGGAACGAGTTGAGGAAGTGGTAGAGGTGGGTATAATCACAATATTTAAAAGATACCTCAGCGGGTATGTGTATAGGAAAGGGTGGGAGACATATGGGCCAGATGCAGGAAAGTGGGACTATCTCGGTTAGACAACTTGGTTGGCATGGACAAGTTGGACCGAAGGGTCTGTTTCTGTGCTGTATAGCTCCGTAATTCGAGATAGGATAAATGGTGAGAAACTCTTCCTCTTAGCAGAAGTTACTATCGGTTATCTACCTTTAGGTTTAAGGTAGTGGTAGGAGATTACAAGAGGATCTGATTTTTTAAAATTTCATCAGACGATGGTTGAAATCCAAAATGTGCTGTCTCGGGTAGAAAGTAGATAAAGTGGAGTTGTGCCGACACAATTCTGTAGTCTGGTCCTGAGCACAGAACAAGCAGATAAGGATGTTCTGGGATCTGGATTCTTGTGACAGGAATATAGATACATAGACAATAGGTGCAGGAGTAGGCCATTCAGCCCTTCTTGCCAGCATCGCCATTCAATGTGATCATGGCTGATCATCCACAAACAGTTCCTGCCCTCTCCCTATATCCCTCGATTCTGCTAGCCCTAAGAGCTCTATCTCGCTCTCTCTTGAAAACATCCACTGAATCGGCCTCCACTGCCTTCTGAGGCAGAGAATTCCACAAATTCACAACTCTCTGGGTGAAGAAGTCTTTCCTCATCTCAGTTCTAAATGGCCTCTCCCATATTCTTAAACTGTGGCCGCTGGTTCTGGACGCCCCCAACATCGGGAACATTTATCCTGCATCTAGCGTGTCCAATCCCTTAATAATTTTATATTATTATAGTTTTTATGTCTCAACAATCTGATGAATGCTGAATGCATAATGGTGGGACATCACCAGCAGGGATTTGAAGGAGATTTCAAGACATATTAGTGTGGATAAGGACTGGACTTGCAGCTGTATAATCAGCTATAAATAATGAAGCAATGTCTGAAAAGTATATGGAGAAAAGTCTAAAAAGGTCCTTATGAGATAACCGGCAGCTGTCATCCAGAGACCAACCACTGAAGACAACGTACCCAAGACAAGGATCAGGAGCAAAACTTGCCACGTCAGGTTCCAAAACTAAGCCAGGTTCATTAGTGCAGGATATTGCCAAATACAGATTGTTGTGTCAGTGACGGAAGTTGTGCAGTAAGCTAAAGTTGTGTAAATAAATGAATTGTGAAACTAAAGATTAAGTAATAAGCTATGTCATGAATCTTTGTTGTTTGGATTTAACGTGAATAAAGTATAGTTATTAATTGAGGCAAAGTCACTGTCTGGGGCTTTACCTAGTGCTGCATTTAATTGACAACACATCCCACATTCCTATCAAATGCTGGAGTAACTCAGCGGGACAGGCAGCATCTCTGGAGAGAAGGAATTCGTATCATTCCTATCAACTCCCCTCAGGTTCCACCACTCCCCTACACACCACGAGCAATTTGCAACAGTCAATTAATCTAGTAATTAATGTATATATCACCAGCCTCTCATGTTCCCTTCCCATCATCAGGTCCTGCGCCACCCGAGATTTTCTTTTTATGATAAAACAATTTTCTTAGAGAATAAAAGCATGAAATTCTCACACATAAAATAGGTCTTGATCTTGGTAATATTCAGAAGGCTGGCATGGAATGATCAGTATTCCACCTCCACATTAAGAATGTTCAGTTAATTATAATTGTAAACAATGCACGGTTTAACTAAGCATGTTGTGTAATCACCCAAAATTAACATAAGAGCAGTTCTGCTCTTCAGAATCCAACAACAGCTCCAGTTTATAAGTAAAATAAAAACAGAACATAATTACAGTTGTCAATTGGAATGGTATTTGATTGAATCCCTAAACTAAACAGAGATGACGCAAGACAGAAAACAATAAAAAGCCATTTGTATTCATATAATAAAAACAATAAATAAGTACACTCCCATCATGGAAGACTGGAGGCTAAAAGAAATGTCCAATCTACTATTCTTACACTCTTAAACTTGGGTATGATTGTGCTTGTGTATAACAAGATTTTACTGAATTGTACACCAAAAAAAATCCAATCAAAGCAATTCCAGAGAGCAGGAACATACGCAGTAAAAATTCCAAATTGGAAAAGTACAAACAGTCCTCAGCAAAACCCAAGTAGATGGGTACACAAAATGCTGGAGAAATGCGGGTGCAGCAGCATCTATGGAGCGAAGGAGATAGGCAACGTTTCGGGCCGAAACCCTTCTTCAGACGCCTGGACTATTTCCAAATACACCTGGACTATTGTGTCGGAACTATTTCCGACACTTCCCTACCATTCCTTGACCTCACTATCTCCATCGCAGGTGATAGACTTCTGACCGACATCCACTATAAACCTACTGACTCCCATGGCTATCTGGACTACACATCTTCCCACCCTGCTTCCTGGAAGGACTCCATCCCCTACTCCCAATTCCTCCTTCTACGCCGCATCTGCTCCCAGGATGAGGCAATCCACACCAGGGCATCTGAAATGTCCTCATTCTTCAGGGAACGGGGGTTCCCCTCCACCACCATAGATGAGGCTCGCATCAGGGTCTCTTCCATACCCCGCAACACTGCTCTCTCTCCCCATCCCCGCACTCGCAACAAGTGCAGAGTTCCCCTAGTCCTCACCTTTCATCCCACCAGCCGTCACATACAACAAGTAATCCTCTGTCAGTTTCGCCACCTCCAACGTGACCCCACCACTCTCCACATCTTCCCATCTCCCCCCATGTCTGCCTTCCGCAAAGACCGCTCCCTCCGTAACTCCCTTGTCAATTCTTCCCTTCCCTCCTGTACCACCCCCACCCCGGGCACTTTCCGTTGCAACCACAAGAGATGCAACGCCTGTCCCTTTACCTCCCCCCTCAACTCCATTCAAGCAGTCGTTCCAGGTGCACCAGAGGTTCACCTGTATCTCCTCCAACCTCTTCTATTGCATCCGCTGCTCTAGATGTCAGCTGATCTACATCGGCGAGACTAAGCGGAGGCTGGGCGATCGTTTCGCCGAACACCTCCGCTCGGTCTGCAAGAACCTATCTGACCTCCCGGTGGCTCAGCACTTCAACTCCCCCTCCCATTCCCCGTCCGACCTCATTGTCCTGGGTCTCCTCCTTGGCCAGAGTGAGCAACACAGGAAATTGGAGGAACAGCACCTCGTATTCCGCTTGGGGAGTCTGCATCCTGCGGGCATAAACATTGAATTCTCCCAATTTTGTTAGCCCTTGCTGTCACCTCCCCTTCTCAGCCCTCGGGCTGTCTCCTCTCATCCCTCGGGCTCCTCCTCCTCCTCTTTCCTTTCTTCTCCCCGCCACCCCCCATCAGTCTGAATTCTTAAACACCAAGTAGATGGGTGCCTGTTACAATACAATGTGGAGAAGTGACATGTAACAGAGTCTGGGAAGTATAATAACACAACCTTGCTTAATCACAGCCTGCACTGTGATTTAATCCATCAATTTGGGATACAGTTTGAATGTCATTGTGTAGCAGACACAGAATCGTAACAATATTCTGAGGATAGCCAAAACAGGAAAGAAGAATATTCAGTAATCTTTCTTAGTTGATGGAAGTTGAAAGCTTTTGCTTGTGTAAGAACCTATTGAATAGTTGGAGCTGTTTCAAACATTTTGGTTCGCTCTGTTAGGTTCGCTATACCACTAGACGGATGAAACTCACATAGCTATTCTGGGAGGAGTTATTTGGTGGTTGTTGATGATCCTTGCAATGACTGTGACATGCAACACCAGGCCTTCTCTGTATCTAATCTAATTTAATTGGACTGTGTGTCAACAGAAGATAATGCTCCCAAATAACTCACCCACCCAAAAAATCAACCTTCGTCCACAGAGCCTGCAGAGGACTCCAGTCATCTTAGAACTATAGAACAGGAGTAGAAGCGAGTCATCCTCAACCCTGAGAAACTATCCAAGATATGCAATACAGAGCCAGAAGAATAGGGAGACAGAACAAAAATCAATAGAAAGTCAGATCATTGCCAGACACTGACAGGCAAGACAGTCAAAACCCCAAAAAAGGAAATAGCATATTGGATTTCATAAATACAGTCAGAAGAAATGAATGTAAAATTCAAAAAGGCCCATTCACTAAAAGATAATTGATAAAATATTGTAGCCAGAAAGTGGTTAGTGAATATAACTTATGAGCAAATGGTGTGATCAAGGCAGAAGGGAAAAATATATTTTAAAGGGAAGATAAATTAACACCAGAGTTTGATAGTGACCTGGAAAATTATATTTTCTCGCATTGCTAACCAGTGCCAAAGTCATCATAAGATGAGAAATTAGCAGGGATTTGTAATGCAGATGATGCAAACAACGCTCTACCACTAGAATTGAAACTAGGGATAACATATTTTAGAAGTGAATATATAACTGAATCGAGATACATAATTTACCAAGCTCTGTTTAAGGAAATTACATGATTGAATTTAATAGCAACTCTTTTATATTTATATAATTATTAACTAGTTACCCAATCTAGGCAAAAAAACATAATGATTCAAGTTCTAGGTCCAAAGAAACCTGAAACTTAAATTGAGACACAGCTAAATGACAAAATATTCTCAAAATATGCTCAACCTGTCTCAGGAGTACAAAGTCAGTCTGTAATAGTGCAAACTAGTCTAAATCTATCAGGTTAATTAATTAATTATATTTCATTCCATCCTGTTTGCTGCAGAGAAATACACAAAGGCTATTGAATTCTTGATTTGAAGGAAAAAGAACAAAGAGGTTTTCGATGAATCCAACTATACTTTAAAACATTTCCTACTCTAAATAATAAAAAAAAAGTTGCATTTTCTGGGGATGTAACAAGTAACGGAAGTCAGTGGATGTGGTGTATCTGGACTTTCAAAAAGCCTTTGACAAGGTCCCACACAAGAGATTAGTGTGCAAAATTAGAGCACATAGAGTATTGGGGGTAGGGTATTGACATGGATAGAGAACGGGTTGGCAGACAAGAAGCAAATAGTAGGAATTAACGGGTCATTTTCAGAATGGCAGGTCCTGATTAGTGGGTGCCGCAAGGTTCAGTGCTGGGACCCCAGTTATTTACAATGTATATTAACGATTTAGACAAAGGAATTAAATGTAACATCTATAGGTTTGCAGATGCCACAAAGCTGGGTGGCAGTGTGAGCTGCGAGAGGGATGCTATGAGGCTGCAGGGTGACTTGGGTAGATTGGGTGAGTGGGCACATGCAGTATAATGTGGATACATGTGAGGTTATCCACTTTGGTGACAAGAACAAGGTGGCAGATTATTATCTGAATGGTGTCAGATTAGGAAAAGGGGAGGTGCAACGAGACCTGGGTGTGCTTGCACATCAGTCACTGAGAGTAGGCATGCAGGTACAGCAGGTAGTTGCGTATAGGAGCAAGGAGGTCCTACTGCAGTTGTACAGGGCCCTGGTGAGACCACACCTGGACTATTGTAAAGGGCCTGTCCCACCTGGGCGGCCTAATCTGCGAGTTTAGAAGAGTTTGCCCTGGACTCAAACTTGCAGCATGGTTGACACAAGGTCCTAGGGAGTCCTACGAGGTCGCTGGAATTCTCCTGCATGCTCGAGGGAAGTTCCCGCCTACTCACGCCTCAGCTAGGTCGCGGAAAATATTTCAGGATATTGAAAAATTTTCCGCGAGTAAAATTTGGTAATGCAGTGGAGTGGGGTCGCTATTTACTTACAGGCAGTCGTGGGCAGCCGTAGGCAATCTCCTTCGCTGTATAATAAAGTTTAGCAGGCATTTTGATTGGCTCATTGGAGTTTTCAGGACCAAGGAAGACCTACCGGTAGGTAAAATGCCCTCTAAACTTTATTATATTTCTTAAAAGTGTCTTCACTCCGTCTCCCCCCCCCCCCCCCCCCCTAAAGGACCTACCGTTTACTGTGGCAGCCGTTCACCTTCATCTTCATCGCGCAGACAACGCTCCTCCTCTTTCCCTGGCCCCCACCTTCGCTGATGTGTGAGTGTGCGCGTGCGCGTGCGTAACATAGGTTCACCAGGTTAATTCTCGGGATTGCGGGACTGACATATGATGAAAGAATGGATCGACTGGCTTATATTCACTGGAATTTAGAGGGGATCTGATAGAAACATATAGTTATTTAGGGATTGGACAGGCTAGATGCAGGAAAAATGTTCCCAATGTTGGGAGAGCCCAGAATCAGGGGTCACAGTTTAAGAATAAGGGGTAGGCCATTTAGGACTGAGACGAGGAAAAATGTTTTCACCCAGAGCGATGTGAATTTGTGGAATTCTCTGCCACAGAAAGCAGTGGAGGCCAATTCACTGGATAATTTCTAGAGAGAATTAGATATAACTCTTAGGGCTAACGGAATCATGGGATATGGGGAGAAAGCAGGAACGAAGTACTGATTTTGGATGACCAGCCATGATCATATTGAATGGTGGTGCTAGCTCGAAGGGCCGGATGGCCTAATTCTGCACTTATTTTCTATGTTTCAAAAAGCAGCATTATCTAACAAGTCTGTAATTGTGAATTGTATAAATTATCATTTAAAAAATGTTGATATAAATGTGCAGCAAATAACCACAATATGAAATAAGACTTTAAGATATATTAAAGAACATGGAACAATACAGCAGTGGGGCCTGTTTCCGCGCTGTATCTCTAAACTAAATTAAACTAAAAAGAACAGGCCCTTCGGCCCACAATGTCTGTGCCGAACACTTATCAACCTGCAAATAACCCGTTTCCTTCCATTCCCTACATAACCTACGCCTACCAAAAATGCCACTCATGTATCCACTTCATCCACCACCCCTGGAAGCGCTTTCCAGGCACTCACCACCCATTGTGTAGAAAAAACCTGCCTCATACATCTCATTTACATTTTGCCTCTCTCACCTTAAAGCTATTCCCTCTAGTATTTTATTTTTCCATCCTAGGAAAGGATTCTGATCATCTGTCCTGACTATCCCTGATATACTTCTGCCATGTCTCCCAGCAACCTATGGCATTCCAGAGAAACAATCTACGGTAAGTCTGTCAAGCCTCTCTCTCCCTGTAGCTAATGCCCACTAATCCTGGCATCATTCTTGTAAAATTTATTTTCTACATGAAAACTTAGCTGCTTGTTATATTTAGAGATTATCTATGTAAAAGTTACCTAATTTTCTGTACAGATGTTGTGAAATTTGCTTAGACTGCTCTTTCTTTCTAATCGCTATCGCATCCCATATTCAGCAAAGGTATTTCCCTCTACCTCCTTTCACTCACTCTCGCTTGGCATCCAGATGGAATTCAAATAAATCAACAGAGCAGTCATCTCTTTTTTTAAATACTGCTAATAGACATTTTTTCTCTTCTCTTGACTGCCTTGTTCACATATTTGTCAGTACAGGTGCACAACCTTTTATCCGAAAGCCTTGGGACCAGACACTTGTCGGATTTCGGACATTTTCGGATTTCCGAATGGAAGATTTTTAGCGTAGATTTGGAAGGTAGCGCGGGCGGCTTGAAAAGTCTGGAGCGGCTGCCTCCTCCCCGGAGACCGGGGTATCATTGCATAAATGTTAGTCAGTTAGTTTGGAGGGATTTTATGTGGTGGTGGTGGTGGTGGTGGTGGGTGGGGGTAAAGGGGGAAACTTTGATTCTTAGTCCCCTACCTGGTCAGCGACTCCCAACATCGCGGAGCTGGGGGCTCCGTCCGGCCGCGGGCGGCGCTGCTTGTAGCTCCGACCCCGGCAACTCTACCCCTGGCTGCGAGGCGCTCCAAATCCAGCGCCGCCCGCGACCGGACGCCCGCAGCCCCAGCTCCGCGAATGTTGGGAGTCGGCGGCACAGCGCTCCGGAGCTTACCGCACGGCGACCCGGTAAGGCATTGCCCGCTCCCCGCTGGTATCCCAGCACTGCGACGCCGCCGACTCCTAACATTCGCAGAGCTGGGGCTGCGGGCGTCCGGCCGCGGGCGGCGGTGGATTTGGAGCGCCTCGCAGCCAGGGGTAGAGTTGCCGGGGTCGGAGCTACAACCGGCGCCGCCCGCGGCCGGACGCCCGCAGCCCCAGCGCTGCGGAGCTTACTGCACGGTGACCCGGTAAGGCATTGACCGCTCCCCGCCTCTCCGACCAGGTAGGGGACTAAGAATTAAAGTTTACCCCTTCACCCCCCCTTCACATAAAAGCCCTCCAAACTAACTGACTAACATTTAAGCAATGATTTACAGATGTTTAAGTGTCTCCCCGGTCTCCGGGGAGGAGGCAGCCGCTACAGTAGTACAGACCTGGGTTGACCGTGGGTCGTTTCGGGTCAAGTTTGGCGCCAAACGCGAGCTTTGGTGTGCAGACGACATCCTGGAAAAAATGGCCGGTTTTCGGAGGTTTTCGGTTTCCGGAACACCGGATAAAAGGTTGTGCACCTGTAATATGTTTAGAAATTGGCTCCGGTGCATCTATGCCACTGGTCTGTAGTTATATTGATAGTTTTCAATGACACAAGAGACAGGTTGAAGAAGCTACCATTTAGTCACTTCTCATCTCACTCCCCTCCAGCAAAGGATTATTTTGATCTTTGAACGGGATGGATGGTCACTATTCAGAAAAAGCACAATGATTTGGACTAGAATCCAACAATCACAAGCCTCTTTTTTTGTATAGGTGTATTCCCCTTGATGGTATTGACCAGTTCTACCAGGGCTTGATAATGTTGTCAACCAAATATCACGGCATTTCCAAACTTCAGTTCTTTGATCTAGGTTTGGATGTTAGTGTACCAGATGGAATACAACAACAATCTTGAAGCTACACGTTTATCATTACTGCATAAAATTCCCAATTTGGTTACATTTATGTTACACAGCTGTGTGGTGAAATGATTGAAGAGGCCAATTTTATAAAGACTGCAGCTTCCACAGTGCAAAATTGGAAAATAAATTTGGTCAGGGATTAATTTAATTCCAAAATGTAGTTAATTCTAAATGCAAACTTATTTAACTTATTTTGCACAGGGAAAAAAAGGCTACAAGTTAATTGCCCATTAAAAGCTATGGTTTACAGTTAATTGGGTGTTCTGCTTACTGATTCCACGAATAGGTAGTAATTATTGTTAGCAAAGGCAGAGTACTTGCGGAATTTGGTTGGATTTACAGCATTGAATTAATGTATCACAGAGTGCAAAAGTTGTTGATGCAGAGTGTGAAAGAGCTGCAGCTAAGTGTCACCAATATTTATGATATTCAAATTTGCTCAAAACGGGATTTTTTTAAATGCTTGAACTGATGCTTAATGTAAGAAAGGATGCATTATTTAATGTTTACAGAAGTTTGACTGGTACAGACTATTTATCACTTCATACATTGATGACATGCATTTGACAACAAACTATATATGAAATAAATACAAATCAGAGTGTCAGAGACTGCACATGCTGGAAACTAGCAAAAAACAAGGACAACTGCTAGAAGAACTCAGTGGGTCAGGCAGCCTCTGTGGAGGGAAATTAATAATCAAAACTAACATCATCTATCATTTCCCTCCTTACATGATGCTTGACCCGCTGAAGCATCCAGCAATCCTATTTTGTTTTATAAATCAGGGAAGGAAATGCATTGCAGCTAAAGAGTGGTAATCTCTGGGGATCAATGCATTGCTTAGCAACATATATTTACAATATCAGGTTGTATCGTGAGGAAGTCCAACTCAGGGTTATCGAGCTTGGAGCTGTTACTGACATTCTGATGTATGAGGGAAGGAGAACATTCCCCGACTGACTAAAAGAAAAAACACACATCATTAATTAGGTGGTAGCTCATGATTTGGATAGTGTTCAGCAAGATTATACAGTCGGGGTCCAACATGTTTGAGAATCATGCAGCCTGTGAAGATGAGCGAACTAACACATGGTGGTACAGAGCTACTTAAGTTGATAGGGCAGGGTTGGTAGTAAAAGGAAAGTAATGATGGTACAGGATAATGTACTCAGGGACAAATACTGCTCTCTACACAAAAGCATGAATCTCAAAAGCAGATCTTAAACACATCACCTCAGGAACAGATAGGAACTTGAATTAGAATCAGAAGATCCAGTTGCCATGGATCATGCAGAAACGATCAATATAAGTGGAACCAAGAGAGAGATTCAGCCAGGAATATGAAGAGTTAGGATCAAACAGATCAGAGTACTGAATGGATGATGCTAGCAAATCCAATCCAGGGGACAGGGAATGGAGAAAGAGAGCTGTTCTGCAGCAATAGCCTGCATTCGAAACACACTGGAACAACTGTCCAAGATTGAGTTCGCATTACACAGGAGAGTAGTAATAATTGATTTTGACTCAGAAATTCTGAAAGTCTAATAAGCTTGGATAGAGATAGAGAATAACAGAAAGAATGAAAAAACACCATTGGTAAACTCCCAATGGCCATATAATACACAGAATATCAGTCAAGATAGGAATGTGTAGGAAGGAATACATAAAACCAAAGAAAATCACAAAAAGCTGGAGTAACGCAGTGGGACAAGCAGTATCTCTGGAAAGAATGGGCGACATTTCGGGTCGAGACCCTCTTCAGACTCAGTCTGAAGAAGGAGCTCGACCTAAAACGTCGCCCATTCCTTCTCTCCAGAGATGATGCCTGTCCCGCTGAGTCGAGATAGGGACATGTAATAAAGGTATTGTAATAACCATGGGGAACGATTCAACTTCACAGATGGGCTAATCAAATTCGTCAAAGATAATCCTGAGAGTTCGCAGAGATTCCAGGGAACACATTTTGTCCAATGAAGAAGCAGGCCATGTTAATGTGTAATCAACAAGATTAATCAGGGAACATTCCTTTGTTCCAAATTTGAGATGATTGCTAATCAATTACGTAGGTATGAATGAAAGCTGCTAGTGAACTCGTAAAAATGATAGTTCACGACAGTTGATTAGCAGTGGGAATATTAACAAGACAATTTCCTAAGTAAAGAGACCAACCATTTTGACACAAGATCAATGTAGTAAACGACTCCGATAAGCCACAGGGACGTTAGGCTAGACTATTAGATTTCCTAGATTATGGGGTGTTAATCCACCGATTCCCAAACACAGTTTTATTTAACATGTTACACAATAGAATCAGAGTTACATGCTACAGAAACTGGCCCTTTGGCCCAATGCATCCATGTCAGCCACGATGCCTTCTTGAGCTTGTCTTAGTTGCCTACATTTGACCCTCACCCCTCTAAATCTTTCCTTCCAGAACACCAAATGTCTTTTGAAATTTGTAATTGTAACCAGCCTATGTTAATCTTCCTCTGTAATCAGACATTGATTAATCAGTGACGTCCCCATAAACCATCCTTTGTTCCTTTATGATAAATTATGAGATCCGGATTGGTCATAAAGCCAATTACGTAGGTATGAATGGAAAGCTGGATAAAGTGAACTGAGAAGTAAAATTAATCGGTACAACAGTTGATTAGCAGTGGGAGATATTACATTATTATTTTCAATAAAATGCCTTCTATTGCAGTAAAGAGACCAGCTGCAGCTTATCAAAATTTAGACACAAGATCAAAAATGTAGTAAAACTCCGATAAGCCAGCATCTTTGGGACGTTAGTGGTGCTAGACTAGATTTCCTAGATTATGGGGTGTTAATCCACCGATTCCCAAACACAGTTTTATTTAACATGTTACACAATAGAATCAGAGTTACATGCTACAGAAACTGGCCCTTTGGCCCAATGCATCCATGTCAGCCACGATGCCTTCTTGAGCTTGTCTTAGTTGCCTACATTTGACCCTCACCCCTCTAAATCTTTCCTGTCCAGAAACCTGTCCAAATGTCTTTTGAACTTTGTAATTGTGCCCACCTCGACCACTTCCTCTGGTAGCTCATTGCATGTAAATCCCAACCCCACCCCCCCCCCACCCACCAACCAGAATTCTTACAAATCTCCACTTCCTGTGACCAACATCCTATACACTGTCTATATGACTCCAACATAGGGCGGTGCCAAGGCCCACTGTTTCTGCCTGCTCTGCCTGGTCAAACCACTCAATACTGGTGAGGTTTCACAAATTCTATCTCCCAAGTACACAAATAGTAAGGCCCACTATACTCATACTCAGTGCCCTGTCTGATGAAAACTAGGGTGCTATATGTGTTTTTTCACCATCTTTTCTATATCACAACTTTCAGGGAATTGTGCTTTTGCATATCTTTTAGATTATTTTCATTCCATGTGGTTTGTGTTTGATGACTAAGCCAATTATGCGCCTATTATTCATCTTGGAAATTCACATCCCTCTTCACAACATGCACTTCCCTCTTGGCATCGTTGCTTCACAAAAAAAAACTATCAAGTTAGTTGGACACATTTCAGCATTTGCACATCTCCGCTGTCTCCACAGATCAGGACATGTGAGAATATGCATTTGATGATCAATAACATGAATTTCCACATGGATTGATAATAAGATTAATGTTGGTGTCAATACAAGGTGAAGTGTCTTTTTTGTAGTAACTATTTTGTTAATACTGACACCATCCTCAGCAACATGAATAAATACATCAAATAAATAGAAAGAACATGCAATTGACAAACGAATGTCAGGTATGGATATGTGCAAACTGATTTATTTTCCTATGATTAATAAAAATGCCTTGGAAAATAAGATTCCAGACACAAGACAAGACACAAAAAGTAGCAAGGATTCATAATAGGTTGCATATGCTGTAATCTGGAGCAACAAGCAAACTGCTGGAAGAACACAGCAGGTAAAGCAGCATTTTGAGGGAAATGGACTGGACTAGAGGAGAGATAGCCAGAAGAAACAGGCAGCAGGTGATAGGTGGATCCAGGTAAGGAAGCCTTGATCTCCACTTCCTGATAGCTCCCCAAACCTGTACTACCCATTTCTATCTATGACCCAAGTACACAAATAGGACTGCCCCAGTAGGCCCACTGTTTCTGCCTGCTCCAGCACCACTCAACTCATCTTCTCATATCTTAACTTTGCTTAATACCCTCCCCTCATCCAGTCCCTTCCCACTATCATCTGGGACATCTCACATACTCTCCACCATTTAAATAACTTCCAATTCCTTAGCTCCCACCACCTTACCTGTATCATGGACGTCCATTTATACCTCCATCCCACTAATAAAAAAGCCTCCCGTATGCCACCCGTTTCCTCATAGAACAGAGACCCACCCAGTTCAAATTGCATTCTCTTCTGCATGGAGAAATTTGTTCTTACCCTCATCAACTTTTGACTTCACATTTTCTTCATCAAAGTTATAGTTGGGATGTAATGTTAAAATTGTACAAGGCATCGGTGAGGCCAATTCTGGAGTATGGTGTTGTTTTGGTCGCCTAATTATAGGAAGGATGTCAACAAAATAGAGAGTACAGAAGTGAACATTACTAGAATGTTGCCTGGGTTTCAGCAACTAAGTTACAGAGAAAGGTTGAACAAGTTAGGGCTTTATTCTTTGGAGCGCAGAAGGTTAAGGGGGGACTTGATAGAGGTTTTTAAAATGATGAGAGGGATAGACAGAGTTGACGTGGAAAAGCTTTTCCCACTGAGAGTAGGGAAGATTCAAACAAGGGGGCATGACTTGAGAATTAAGGGACTGAAGTTTAGGGGTAACATGAGGGGGAACTTCTTTACTCAGAGAGTGGTGGCTGTGTGGAATGAGCTTCCAGTGAAGGTGGTGGAGGCAGGTTCGTTTTTATCATTTAAAAATAAATTGGATAGTTATATGGACGAGAAGGGAATGGAAGGTTATGGTCTGAGCGCAGGTATATGGGACTAGGGGAGAATATGTGTTCGGCACGGACTAGAAGGGTCGAGATGGCCTGTTTCCGTGCTGTAATTGTTATATGGTTATATGGTTATAGCCTGACTACACACACACCCGGGCCCCAGCTATACTTGTCCTTTTGTTGGCTATGTTGAACACACTGTTCCAAACGTGTCTAGGCACCATTCCCCAACAGCTACCTTGAAGACACTACCTCCCATAGTCTCTTCCAAGGCCACCATTCCTTTCTCATGGTTTATCAACCCCCATAGACGGAGCCGGGACCTAACCTTCCCTGGGCCAAACCTTGCTCCTACACATCATTCTCAGACATTTCCGCCAGCCTCAACACAATCCTGTGACCAGTCACATCGTTTCCCCCCCCCTCCCCTTCTGTTTTTTGCAAAACACATTTTCTTGTGACTCTTTGGTTTGCACATTCATGCCCACGGCCGCCAACGCCTCCCTAGGCACTTTCCTTTCCAAGCACAAGAGGTGCAACCCTATCCACACACCTCCTCCTTCACAGACAGATATTTACATGCATCTCCTCCAACCTCAACTATTATATCTGGTGCGGTGGGATCAAACGCCGACCAGACAACCACTTCGCCAAACACTCACACTCCGTCCGACAGGGCTAGCTGGAGCTTCAGGTTGCAAATCCCTTTAAATCCCCACCAATTCCCATACAGACCCGTCTGTCCTCAGCAAGAATGAGGCCACATGCAAACTGGAAGAATAGCATCTCATATTCCACTCGAGTAGCCTACAACCCAAGGGAATTAACATCGAATTCTCCCCCTCTCACCATCCGATCTATCTAGGTCCTCTCAAGCATGCCTTTCTTTCCACTCACCCTGCTCCTGTCACCAATTCCTCTGCTCTCGACCACCACCACCTTCTGCCCATCACCCACCCCTAACCCCTCCACATCCCTTGACCTACTGAGTTTGTTCAGAAGCATGTGTTTTTGTTGTTGTTGTTGAGAAGGTAACAATACAGACTAACAAGACCATAAAATGGGCCACACAAAACACTGATACTTTAACCCTTAAATGAAGAAACAAAGTTCTGTTCAACTCTCATTACAAATCAGGTGGACTGCAGTCCTAGTATTGTGAACAATTCTGCTCTCCATATGGCAAGAAGGACAGTGGCCAAATGTAGACACAAGAGACTGATCTGGAGTGTTTCCAGCAGTTCATTTCCATTTCAGATTTCCATCATCTGGAAACCAGAGCAAAAAACAAAGTGAGAGGGGCTCAGAGAGTCAAGAAGCATCTGTGGGAGGAAACTAACATACAATGTTTTGGGTTGTGATCCTTCTTCAGACTGATAGGGCAGGGGGTAGAAAACTGGAAGAGAGAGAAAGGGGTGGAACAAAGCGTGGGAAGTAATAGGTAGAGACAGGTAAGGAGGGTTGATTGGCAGATGGATGGAGATGGTGACAAAGGCTAAAGGTGATATGGAGACAGAAGGGAGTGAGGTAATGAGAAGAAAAGGACCGCAATGTAATCCAGGGGAAGAATATACATGGAAGGAACAAGGGGGAAGGGAAAAGAGGGTGATAAAGGAATTGAAGGATGGAAGAAGGGAAAAGAACAGGATGACAGGTGGTGGGAGAAAGATGTGTGCATTTGAGTGGGCAGGGGTAGAAATGAGAACGGGTGCCAGGGGGTTTACTTGAATGAGGACAAGTGAATCTTTATGCCATTGGTTGTAGGCTGCAATAATCAATAATACAATAATCCGTGGCAAAATAATTCCTATTCTAACTTGGTCTTCAGTTATCCACCTTTAAAAGCATAAAAATTAGCTAATAGATTATATTTTTTAAAGATGTACAATAAGAACTTTAATTTGGTACATCATAAATAACATCTGTCTATTGATAGCATACGAAAATCAGCTTTCATCCAATCAGCACAACAAGCAACAAAGCATCTCAATTTAAAAACATACAAGATTGATTTTAAATCCCCAAGGACACTTAGTACAGTGCAGACCCCCAATAATCAGGCATTACCACAGATGG
This sequence comes from Leucoraja erinaceus, assembly GCF_028641065.1. Lineage (NCBI taxonomy): Eukaryota > Metazoa > Chordata > Chondrichthyes > Rajiformes > Rajidae > Leucoraja > Leucoraja erinaceus. The sequence goes on along the minus strand of NC_073399.1, from coordinate 20,204,312 downwards.
CACGATACACATTGCCAGTTTGCTGCAGCAGATATGTTCAGAAGCAACAGTGATTAATTAAGGTTACACAAAAAGGCTGGAGAAACTCAGCGGGTGCAGCAGCATCTATGGAGCGAAGGAAATAGGCAACGTTTCGGGCCGAAACCCTTCTTCAATATCCTGCAGTTCTCCTGCTTTTTTAAAAATGTTCTGACTCCCATATCATCTCTAGCCTTTGTCACTTGACCCATCTGCCAATTAGCTACCCTCCTCCCCCCACTCACCTGTATGCACCTTTCACTTGCCAGGCTTTGTCCTGCCCCCACCTCTTTTCCAAGCAAATCAAAGCAAATGGGGATCAGTTGGGAGGTAGAAATTGATCATGGAATAGTGGCAACTTCATAAATTCATAAGTCATGGGAGCAGAGTTAGGCATTTTGGCCCATTGTGTCTACTATGCCATTCCATAATGACTGATCTACCTTTCCCTCTAAGCACAATTCTCCTGCCTTCTCCCCGTAACCTTTGACATCCTTACAACACAAATGACGACTACTTGGCTCATCTTGTTCATGCCCATCAATAAAGACGATCTCATCCATCTCCATTTCCCAGCCTTTGGTTTGTGGTCTTGACGTTACTATGCATCAAAAGCCCATCCAGGTAGCTCTCTTTCTCATGATTAAGGGCTCCTCTTCTATATCCTTTTAGATAGCAGGTTCCTAGTACTCTCTGGCAAGATATTCCTTCAATTCCCTTTAACCCGCTTTAGTTATTAGCCATTTTGTCAAGAAAAGTAGATCCTTCCAATTCACTCCATCAAGGCTCTCAAATTTAATACATTGCAATTCAAGCATCCTTCTCTATTCGAAAATTTTCAACATGTTGAAAATTCAGCGGCGACCAGAAAAATATATGACTCTTTGGGCGACTACTCGCGACCATACAGGCGAACGTGTCACGGCGTGACGTCTGTATGGTCGTGAGCAGTCGCCCAAAGAGTTGTATCTTTTCCTGGCCGCCGCTGGATTTTCAACATGATGAAAATTTTCGACAACCTGCTGCAACTATGACGGGTGCCAGCAAGTCTCCGAAACAAATCGCGTGAGTGGGACAAGCCCTTAACTATTCTTTCCTCAATTAAGATTCTTTATTTCTAGCTACATCCTGGTAATTCCCCTTCCTATACCAATCAAACTGCCTTTAATGTCATCCACTGCCACACATATCACGACAGGGTAACCTACGTCCCAATGGTATGAATTCTATAATTGTAAGTAACATCACCTCTATTCACCATTCCCCACCTCTCACACCCAATCACCCAGTTCCGTTCTCCACCAGATCTTCTCCCACCCCCGCCCTATCCGAGTTCACCATTTTGCTTCCCCCATTCTCTTCTACCTACCTCTTGTTCTACATTTCAAACTGTACCTTATTAGATTCCACCATTTGCACCCTTTTGGCTTCTCCACTTCCTTGATTCATCTGCCAAGCACCCCTCACCTGGGTCCACCTATCACTTGCTAGCTCATTTCCTGCCCCTCATCTCCTCCTCTCAGCTCCCAAGTCTCTACTCCATCAGTCCGAAAAAATATCCCAAACAGAAATGTTGATTGTCTATTTCCCTCTACAGAGGCAGCCTGGCCCGGTGAGTACCTTTGGCAATCCAATTTCCGCTCAAGATTCTAACATCCGCAGTCGCTCGTCTCCCCATCACAGTAAATCGCTTCTCTTGCACCTCTTGCATATCGTTCTTGTGATGTGGTGACCACAACTGCAAGTGGCTCCTTAATCACAGTCTAAGCGTTTCAATCAGCTCCTGCAGAACGCGAGTCATTGAAAATACAGTATCCATGGTGACATCTTAGCCATCTGCCTCGACTACTGTAAGTCTTCTATGACGATGTAATTCAAGATCCCTCTATTCATCTACACTTCTCAGGATCCTAACATATGCTTGGAATTTCACTGAAGTTGTTTTCTGCCTGTAATCAGCACCCACCTTCCTGCTGAACCCTTAAGCAGGCCCTTGGCACACACTACAGCAGATTTAACAGCCCTATTTCCCAGCTCAGTAATAATGAGCACAGCATGGAAGCATAATGGTCTCAACAATGATAATCGTCAGTTCAGAGCTGCAATTACAGAGGCAAAAATCAGCAGGAATCCAAAGGCCCCGGCGAACAATCCACAGTAAAAGGGGAATTTAAACTCAGTCAATTCAATGTTCTGGAATTAATTTGCAATGACTGGAAAGAGCTGCCAGAGGAAGTGGTACAGGCGGGTACAATTATAACTTTTAAAAGATATTTGGACAAGTAGATACAAAGTCATACAGCACAGAAAGAGGCCATGCAACTCAACTCGCCCTGCTGACAAAGATGTCTATCTGTGCTAGTTCCATTTACCTGTGCCTGGCCCATATCCCACTAACCTCTCCTATCCACATTTCTGTCCAAATGTCTTTTAAATGTTATAATTGTACTCGCACCGCTTCCTCTGGCAGGTCATTCAGCTCAATTCATATACCCCCCCACCTTCTATGTGAAAATTTGCTCCTCAGATCCCCTTTAAATCTTTCTTCCCTTACCTTAAACCTTTTATTTTTAGATGCCCCCACCCTTGGAATAGACTGACCAACTATCTTGTCTGTACCCCATATGATTTTAAATGCCTCTATAGACACAAGATACAAGATACATTTAATTGTCGCATGTGCCAGTTGGCACAGTGAAATGTGATCACCATACAGCCTGACAATAAAATAAAGAACACAACACGCGATAGAGTTCAACATAAAACATCCCCACACAGCAGAATCAAAAGTTTCCCACTGTGAGGGAAGGCACCCAAGTCAGTCATCTTCCTCTGATGTTCACCTGTGGTCGGCGCCTCCGTAGCTCTCCGCAGTCGCCACTACGGGCATCCCGCCACTCAGGCCCGCTCACCGGGATGTTGGAACTCCGACGTCGGAACGGGAGGCCGGCAGCCCTCGGCAAAGGGCCTCAGGGTCTCCGCAATGTCGGTCAGTGCCGCCCGTGCGTGGAGCTTCGCGAACCACAGCCCCGCGATGTTGGAGCAGTGGGCACAATGCTCCGGAGCTTCAAACACCGATCCAAGTAGGACTCCACGGTGAATCCAGTTCCGCGCCGCCACTGCCTAAGCTCTGGTCCAGTCCCCGGTCTCCAGTAGGAAAGGCCGCTCCGATCCAGGTGGTAGGCCGCGAGGTGGGGGGGCGAGGACGCGACTTGGAGAAATAGTCGCATCCTGGCCAGGAAGCAACTGGGAAGGGGTTTCCCGGTTTCCACCAATACTCCAAAGACGTACAGGTTTGTAGGTTAACCCCTTACCCCTCCCCCACATAGAAAAACTAAAGAATCCCCAAAACAAAACTGTTAGACAAACTAAAATAAAAAAGATAGGAAAAAATGGACAGGCTGTAGGCAGAGGCACCTTCAATGCAGCGCCCCTAGTATAAGATCACCACTCAATCTCCTATGCTCCATTTTGCTCATTCTTTTCCATGCTGCTTTTATTATTTAGCACACACATAAACTCAAGAACATACCCTTCCACGCTTCCAAATAAATTAGGATTGGTCCTGCTTTGATGGTAATGAGGGTCATGAAATTACAGATTGTGGGAGTATAGAAGTCTTCACCACCTCATGGATGCCCAGTTTTGGATTGCCAAGTCCGTTCTGATCCTGTCCCATTCAGCATAATGGCAGCACTGTACAACAGGTTTCATGTGAAGACAGGACTTTCTTGCCAAAAGATCAAAGAAGTATGACCGTTTTGCAGCTCTTCTTATTGAAGACTCAAATATTGTGTGGATACAGATACACATCCAATCCATGTTGGAAATGAAATAGGGAACCTTGCTTTACCATACCAGCAATCACAGGGGAAGGTAGGGCTGGTAGGAGAAGTGATGGGCTGGGAGGCAGAGCCATGCAACAGAAACAGATTTGATTGGGTCCCATATAGAATAGCTAGATTTTGCAATTCCAAGCCAAAGTCTGCCAATTTCCAAGGTAGCTCTTAATCGCTGACTCTGCAGAAGCTTTGAATCTGAAGATTAAACTCGGTGCCAAGCTATTCACGAACTCAAAGGGTCCACTTGATGAGTAGGGTGACAAGCAGCTACCAAAGGAGTCAATGGCTTGCTGCCCAGAATCGTGAACTCGTGGTTTCTCCACAACAAATTCAAGACAAACTTAAAGAGGAAAGGCTGCAGGGAAAGTTGGAGTGCCTTAAGACTCCCTCTAACATCTCACATTGATGCTCTGAAATAGTTTCAGAGCCAAAATTCAAATGTTTTGAGGATAGCAAGGAGTTTCCCTGAATTTGTTATGATGCAAATGTTGTTGCTCTGCCAAAACCTGGAACAGCAACTCCAGATGTGCCAGATGATTACCACAGAGAAGTTCAACTTTACACTAATGCAGAAACTCAACCTTCATATGTACACAATTCCCTCCATCACTTCCAGTCCACCCTACTCTCCTCCTAATAGCATATCCTCACTACCCTCCTCTCCAATCCCTTTACCTCCACTCCAGCCTTTCCTGCTTAATTTATTTTTCACCTCTCTCCCTCTACGCTTCTTCATTCTCTCTCCATGTACAACTATTCTCTTCACCATCTCCCCTTCCATTCTCTCCGGTACTTGCTCTCCACTAAGCAACTCACCAGTCCCATTTGCACAATCTTCTTCTTAAAGCTATAGAATCATACAGCACAGAAATTGGTCATTCTGCCAGACTCATCCATGCCTAACAAGATGCCCCATCTAAACTAGTCCTATTTGCCCTCGTTTGAACCATATCTCTCTAAACCCCTACCTGTCCAAATGTCTTTTAAATACTGTTATAGTACCTGTCTCAACTACGTCCTCGGGCAGCACGTTCCATATACATTGTCTTTCATTTTCCTGATAAATCTTGCCCCCTCCCATGGTGAATGGAATCTGCATCCACCAAACCCATGGGCAGTGGGTTTGAGACGCACACTCCAGACACACACTGCATAAAAACATTTATTTACCTGTCACTTAATTCTCTTCCCTCCATTTTATTTTTGTAATCCCTTCACCAAAAGGGAAAGCCCAGTACCAACTTTGTCCACATCCTCATCCTTTGATCAAATCTCCCCTCATTCTTCATTTCTCTAGAGCAAACAGTCCCAGCTCTTTCCTTCTGGAATGCATTCACATTATTTCTATAATGGGACAACCAAAATTGAGGCTATACTAGTGTTTCATAAGGGTTTAGCATGAATTCCAAAGTTTTATACGTATCAATAAAGCCCAGAAATGTGTATGCCGTAACTGCTTTATAATAATAATAATAATAATGGATGGGAATTATATAGCGCCTTTCTAGATATTCAAGGCGCTTTACATCGCATTATTCATTCACTCCTCAGTCACACTCGGCGGTGGTGAGCTACTTCTGTAGCCACAGCTGCCCTGGGGCAGACTGACGGAAGCGTGGCTGCTAATCTGCGCCTACGGCCCCTCCGACCACCACCAGTCATTCACACACATTCACACACAAGCAAAGGTGGGTGAAATGTCTTGCCCAAGGACACAACGACAGTATGAAGGCTCAATCAGCCTTGCCGCTTTCCACGGGGAGCCTCCCTGCTTTTCTACAGCTGCAGACCCCACTACCCCCCCATCAATACCATATCTGGCACTTCCACTCGCTCCTCTGATCTCTCCCTTCCCCCTCGCTTTCTTTCATCTCCAATGCTCCCCTTTCTTTTGGACATCCCCTTCTGGCTGTTTACCCTCTCTCAACCTTTTCATTTCCAAATGCAATTGTGACACAATCACCTCTACTTCTCCACTCCCCTCACCTAATCCAAGCACACCCTTTCCAAAAGTACAGCTCTCCACTCACTTTGCACCAATCCTAACCTCGTCATCAAACCCTCAGACAGTCTTGCAGATGCTAGAGGCATCTTTTGCACACCTCATCTTACCTACCCCAGGATTATGACCCCACCCATGAACACCAGGCCACGTGTCCCGGATATGATAGATCTAATCACATTAATTCCAATTTCCTGGCCCCCATCATCTTATAGTCACCACGATGTCCAAACTCTACACACTTTCGTTCAATTCAAGAGTCTTCTGCTTTTTTCTGGAACAAAGTCCCAACCAGTTCCCCTCCACTCTTATTCTTCTGGCAGAACTTGTTCTTACTCTCAACAACTTCTCTTGATTCCTTTCACTTTCTTCAAATCAAATGAATAATTATGGACACTCAGATAGGCCCTTACTACCCCTGTCTTTTTGTTGGCTGTGTGGAATGGTCTTTCTTCCAAACCTACTCTGGCAATTCTCAACTTATTTTCCACTATATCAACAACAGCATTGCCATTGCTTCCTGCACTCACATGGAATTCGTCAACGTCATCACCTTTGCTCCCAACTTCCACTCGGCTCTTAAATTCACTTGGACCATTTCAGACACTGGGAATATAGAAATTTAGTATATTGAGCCATCTTTTCTGGATCTCTTAATCTCCATTCAGGGAACAAACTATCCATTGGTAACAACCATAAATCCACTGACTCCCCCAGCTACCCACCCAACCCTCCTCCCACTTTGTCTGCTGTAAGAATGCCATCTCTTTCTCTCAGTTTCTCCATCTTGACCACAGCTGTTCTAAAACTCAGGTTTTTCATTCCAGGACCTCTGAAATGTTCTCCTTTTTATCAGCAATAGTGGCTTCCTTGCCACTCGTATTTCCTCCATGCTGCGACTGGTGGAGGGATCATATTGAAGGTAGCGGAAATGTGGAGAATATGTTGGATGCGGGGCTGATGGAGTATAAGGCAAGGACTAGGGAATCTCTATCCTTGTTCTGTCTGGGGGTATGGGGAGCAAGAGTAGAACTGTGGGACTCAAGAGTCATGGGTGGGGGATCCATCTATTAAAGCAGGGGGGGGGAAATCATGTTTACTGAAGAAAGGGCATTTAAGATGTCTTATTTTCTATAGCCAACCTATATTTAATAAAGTCGTAATTACTATGTTCCAAATTTCCCTACTGAAATTTAGTATATTGACCCACCTCAATCTCCAGAACCAGATGTAACAACGGCTCCAGAATCATATCTCTCAGACAATTACATTTTCTCCCCAATCATTCCCTCTTCTCGCAGTACAACAGCTTTAAAACAAGTGCCACCAGATTCGGGAAGAACAACTTCTCTGTTCTTATCAGGCTACTGAACATCCTTTCAATAGCTAGGGTGTAGTCCAATCTTCCAATCCACTTAATTGCAGACCACATACTGTTTTTATAATCTGTAGCTGCAATTAATTTTTTGCACATTGGTATTTTTTCTTTTTGCACTATCTGTTGTACTTGTGTATGGTTTGCTTGTGTATAATACTCGAGTATAATATGATCTAACTTGATTTAACTGTATGAATGGAAAACAAAGCTTCACTATGTCTCAGTACACGTGACAATAATAAATCAATACCAATTATCCTTGACATATTTTAGAAATTCTTCATCCTCTCTGCTTTAAACACTATAATTATCCCAAAGTAATTAGAGTCTCCCATTATAACTACCCTTTAATTTTCGCACTTCTCTGCAATCACCTGCATATTTGCCTATCTGTATCTGTCTTGTTGGCAACTGATAGAATTATACCCAAGTGTAATGTTCCCCTCTATTGATACTGAGTTCTAAGCAAACATATTCCATCTTTGATTCTTCTACAACATCCTCTCTCCATCTTTGTCATATCCTATTTAATCAACATCACCACTGCACTTCCTTCCTGAACACTTCACAGCTAGGAACATTTCATGTCTCTTCCTGACTGTTTTTTTTCAGCCACATTCTAAGGTTATTGCAACATCATATTCCCACATGGCACCCTGCACCTGTAGTTCAATAACCTTATTTACTTCATCTAAGCAGATATATGTGCAGTAAACCAAATTCTGTTTTATCCTGTTCCAGTCTGTTTTCCCACACTTCCCTCCCTCTCTCCCTCTCTCATCAGTCTATTTCCCCCTCTATTTTGTTCTTGGTGCCAACTCTCTCCCTCCTTCCCTTCCAGTCAGCCACCTTTCCATGGAAATCCCACCCTGCCCGTATTCCAAGTGTCCTTCCCTGCCGCCAGTCTGCCCTCTTGTCCCATCTCTAGCCCAGTCCCCGACTCTACGCAACCTACAATCCCCATCCCTCCTTCCTGAATCACAAGTCCTCATCCCTCCCCTCCCCTCCTGCCTCTGTTACGTCAGTTCTAACTCTCTCTTCCCATCAACCATCAACAACCTCTCATCAGCTTTAGGATCCCCTACTAATGCTCTCCCACTCAACTCCCAGGCCCACCCAACTCCAACACCCCTCTGCTCCCTGACCCCTCTTACCCTCTCCCTCAATGCCAGACACAATTCCTAACCCACACCAGACTCACATGCTTTCCCGATGCTCCCATTGTCTGCCTCTGTGGCTACCACAATGCTTCCAAGCACACCAAGCCATCTCAGATTACTTTGGCACCTCACTGCACCCGAGACTCTTAACCACCCATTCTCCCTTCTCCCCCTCCCAACATGCTCACAATCATCCTCTCCAGTTCCCCCAACCTTTCCCCCCTCTGGCACTCCTTGACCCTCACCCCTATTACCTCCAACTCTTCCTCTTGACACTTTCATGATGTCAAGCCCTCTCCCATCTTGCTTGCAACTGTCTTCCACTTCCATCAGCCCGTACTCCCTCCATAATTCGCAGCCAGATCTCCCCCTACTATTCAACCCAGACTTCTTTGGCATCACAGTCAGTCTTCCCACAATCCCCAGACTGTAATTCTCTCCTCACCCAGCCATGACCCCCATCCAGTCTTCGCCAACCCCCCTCCACCCTGCCTCCTTCGCTCAGGCCGACCCTCCTCCCTCGCATGCATTGCGCGTCCCCACACCCCCTTCCATTACCCTCATTCACCTCCACTGCTATACACCTTGTTACCCTTCCCTATCACCCACTTTGACAGAACCTCACCCTCCCCACACCTCACCTTCTGACCACAACATTCCTCACTTCCCTACCCCCCTTCCCCAGTAAACCTCAGCCCTCTGTATCACGTTTCCAGTTCTTTCTCTATAATCCAATGCCCCATGCCACACCCCTATAACCAATCAACATCTAGGCCTCTTAGACCCTGTCCCCTGAATAGCCCTAACAAAATCTCAAAACCCATGAAGCCTAGTCTGATCCCTGACCACTCCTCTCCCTTTTCTGACCACCCCTCTTCCTTCCCTTTCCCCCCCCCCCCCCCCCCCCCCCTTCCCTCACCCCACTGAACCGCCCCCCCCCCCCCCCCTTTCCTTCTCCTGCCTTGTCCTGGACCCTCTCCCCATCACCTATTTTCCCACCTTCTCCTCCCCTGCCCAACAGTCAACCCTCTCCCCTGCAAAAACCCTAAACCAGCTCCCCTGCCCAACACTTGATCCCCTCCCCATTTATTCTGACCTTTTAAGAGAGAGCTAGATAGGGCTCTTGAAGATAGCGGAGTCAGGGGATATGGGGAAAAGGCAGGAACGGGGTACTGAAAAGGAATGATCAGCCATGATCACATTGAATGGTGCCGGCTCGAAGGGCCGAATGGGTTACTCCTGTCTATTGTCTACACCCCTCCCCTGCTCCTCTACTCCCTCTCCCCTTGCTCACTGCTGACCCACTCGCCTCCTCCTCTCTCCCTCCATCCGCTTCCTTACTGCTGATCCCTACCCTCCCACATCCCCTCATGTCTTACACCTGACCCTAACCCCTCTTCCCCTTCCTTCCCGACCCCTTCACTCCTGACCCGACCTCTCCCCCCCCCCCCTGACCACGACCTCACTCCTGACCCCCCCCCCCCCCCCCCCTCTCCCCCCCCCCCCCCCGACCCCCTCCCATGCCTCACTCCCGGCCTCCCCCTCTTGATGCTGTCTCCCCTCCCTCATCCCTCCTGTGCTCTCTCGCTGCCAGCTCCTGATTCTCTCCACCGCCGCCCCCTCCTCCCGGGTTCTTCTCCCATTGCCTCCCCCTAGCCTCTCCTTCTCCGCTATCTCCCTCATCGTCCCCTACCCCGGGTCCGGGGCGCAGCCTCACCTTGTCCTCCGCCTCCAGGCCGCTGAAGCTCCACACGGCCAGCGCCTGCACGGCCAGGATAGCCAAGGCGGCCGCTGCCGCCGCCCGGTACCGCCGCGCCAGCTTCCTAGCCCGGAGCTTGGCCACCATCTTCCCGGCCGAGTCAGCGCGGGGCCGCGCACTTGCGCGGGCTGGAGACCGGCCGCGGGATCGCGCCACGTGCGCGCGCGTGTCCACGTCCGCCGCGCGCCCCCGGACTGTCCGGGCGCTGGGCGCGAGGATGCGCCGACTCGCGGCTTCATTCACTGAATCACGGCGACAGGGGGAGGGGGGGAGGGGAGAGGCCAGTCGGCCTGCAGCTCCCGCCTCTGGTGCGGGCTCCGTGGCACGACCACCCCTCCCCTCCCCGCCAAGCTACTGTTTAAATGTTCCGGATCCCTTGGTCTTGGTCAAAATCTCTCATCCCCATTCCTTCCGCCGATTGTTATCAATCTCTGTCCCCGTTCAGGGAGATCCTACCTGACCACGCCATCATTCGAGGCTCCTCTATTCTCTTGATTTATCCTCCGTTTGAGAGACGGTTCAATGTTACGTTATTGTCACATGTACCGAGATACAGTGAAATTATTTGTTGTTCAGTAAAAGTATTGCTATACTATCTTTGTACAGTGCCCTCCATAATGTTTGGGACAAAGACCCATCATTTATTTATTTGTCTCTGTACTCCACAATTTGAGATTTGTAATAGAAAAATCACATGGGTAAAGTACACATTATCAGATATTAATAAAGGCCATTTTTATACGTTTTGGTTTCACCATCTAGAAATTACATCAGCGTTTATACAGTCCCCCATTTCAGGGCACCATAATATTTGGGACACATGGCTCCACAGGTGTTTGTAATTGCTCAGGTGTGTTGAATTGCCTCCTTAATGCAGGTACAAGAGAGCTCTCAGCATCGAGTCTTTCCTCCAGTCTTTCCATTATCTTTGGAAATTGTTATTGCTGTTTATCAACATGAGGACCAAAGTTGTGCCAATGAAAGTCAACAAGGCCATTATGAGACTGAGAAACACGAATAAAACTGTTAGAAACATCAGCCAAACCTTAGGCTTACCAACATCAACTGTTTGGAACATCATTAAGAAAGAGAGCACTGGTGAGCTTACTAATCGCAAAGGGACTGACAGGCCAAGGAAGACCTCCACAGCTGATGACAGAATAATTCTCTCTATAATAAAGAAAAATCCACAAACACCTGTCTGACTGATCAGAAACATTCTTCAGGAGTCAGGTGCAGATTTGTCAATGACCACTGTCCGCAGAAGACTTCATGAACAGAAATACAGAGGCTGCACTGCAAGATGCAAACCTCTGGTTAGCCGCAAAAATAGGATGGCCAGTGTACAGTTTGCCAAGAAGCTTAAAAGAGCAATCACAGTTCTGGAAAAAGGTCTTGTGGACAAATGTGGCAAATATTAACATATCAGAGTATGGAGGAGAGAAGGAACTGCCCATGATCCAAAGCATACCACCTCATCTGTGAAACACAGTGGTGGGAGTGTTATGGCCTGGGCTGCTGAAGGTACTGGGTCACTTATCGTCTTTGATGATACAACTGCTGATGGTAGAAGCATAATGAATTCTGAAGTGTATAGACATATCCTATCTGCTCTTCAAACAAATGCCTCAAAACTCAATGTCCAGCGGTTCATTCTACAGCAAGATAATGATCCCAAACATACTGTTAAAGCAAGTTTTTCAAAGCTAAAAAAGGTCAATTCTTGAGTGGGCGTCAATCACCCGATCTGAACCCAATTGAGCATGTCTTGTATATGCTGAAGAGAAAACTGAAGGGGACTAGCCCCCAAAACAAGCATAAGCTAAAGATGGCTGCAATACAGGCCTGCCAGAGCATCACCAGAGAAAACGCACAGCAACTGGTGATGTCCATGAATCACAGACTTCAAGTAGTCATCGCATGCAAAGGATATGCGACAAAATATTAAACATGACTACTTTCATTTACATGACATTGCTGTGTCCCAAACATGATGGTGCCCTGAAATGGGAGGACTATGCATAAACACTGCTGTAATTTCTGCATGGTGAAACCAAAATGTATAAAAATTGCCTTTATTAAAATCTGACAATGGGTAATTTAACCACATGTGATTTTTTCTATTACAAATCTTAAATTGTGGAGTACAGAGGCAAATAAATAAATGATGGGTCTTTGTCCCAAACATTATGGAGGGCACTGGGGGTAGGAAGGAACTGCAGATGCTGGTTTACACCGAAGATAGATACAAAATGCTGGAGTAACTAACAGAGGCAGGCAGCATCTCTGGAGAAAAGGAATAGGTGATGTTTCGAGTTGTCTGAAGAAGGGTCTGTACCTGAAATGTCACCATAACCTTTTCTCCACAGTGCTGCCCAACCCGCTGAGTTACTGTAACATTTTATGTCTATCTTAAGAATATCTTAGATTCAGTACAAGTATAGTGGAATAGTTAAATGAGAGAGTATACAAGTGTTTGGCACCATTTTCAAATCCATGTTTGTTTTAGGTGTGGAGTTTTTAGTCTGGCCATAAAGGCCGATTGGCCTGGTGGCTTTGCAGGGTCGGCCTAGCCAAGCATAGCTGTTGGTGTCCTCCACTGCTGTTCCATGGCTTTGTGCAGCTGCAGCTCATGTCTGGTGCACCCGCTCAGTCTCTTGGAGCGGTGCCCGATCCAGCCAAACCCCAGGCTGCTGCAGGGCCCCCAGGGGCCACACCATCGCGGTGCACTGCACTGCCTCCTGCAGCCAGTCCGCTTACCAGCCCTTCTTTTTCTACCTCAGTTGGCCTCGCAGGCTTCCCCGTCCGAGCACCATCACTGCCAATGAGAGGCTGTGGTATTGCCCTCAAGGCTGGAGTATCAGCACTTCTTTGGCCATGAGGCCCACGGATGAGCTCTTTCATTATCTCCATCTGGGTTGTTATGGACAATGTGTCCATGGCTTTCGACATGCAAATCCATGCCATTTCCCTCTTCCTTTTCAATCTTTGGACTATCAATACTCCCTTTTTCTGATGCAGCTCTTCAAGACAGCTCAAGCAAGAACATAATTCTTGTTCCGGAAAGTCTGCAGTTTGTGAGCTACTTCTGTTATAAGATTTCAGCAGTCCCGAAGAGAATGTATAACAACATTTTAATGCTGTTCCTGTTTAAGATAAGTGTGCGGTGTTGCAGTTTGGGAAGGCAAATCATAGCAGGACCTCCATAGTAAGAGAGAGAGTCAAGAGTGTTTTATTGTCATATGTCCCAGATAGAACAATGAAATTCTTACTTGCAGCAGCACAACAGAATATGTAAACATATCCGTTTTGGTGGCAAAAACGGGAAAGCAGATTATTATCTAAACGGTGGCCGATTGGGAAAGGGAGAGATGCAGCGAGACCTGGGTGTCATGGTACACCAGTCATTGAAGGTAGGCATGCAGGTGCAGCAGGCAGTAAAGAAAGCGAATGGCATGTTGGCTTTCATAGCAAGAGGATTTGAGTATAGGAGCAGTGAGGTTCTACTGCAGTTGTACAGGGTCTTGGTGAGACCACACCTGGAGTATTGCGTACAGTTTTGGTCTCCAAATCTGAGGAAGGACATTATTGCCATAGAGGGAGTGCAGAGACGGTTCACCAGACTGATTCCTGGGATGTCAGGACTGTCTTATGAAGAAAGACTGGATAGACTTGGTTTATACTCTCTAGAATTTAGGAGATTGAGAGGGGATCTTATAGAAACTTACAAAATTCTTAAGGGGTTGGACAGGCTAGATGCAGGAAGATTGCTCCCGATGTTGGGGAAGTCCAGGACAAGGGGTCACACTTAAGGATAAGGGGGAAATCCTTTAAAACCGAGATGAGAAGAACTTTTTTCACACAGAGAGTGGTGAATCTCTGGAACTCTCTGCCGCAGAGGGTAGTCGAGGCCAGCTCATTGGCTATATATATTTAAGAGGGAGTTAGATGTGGCCCGTGTGGCTAAGGGGATCAGAGGGTATGGAGAGAAGGCAGGTACGGGATACTGAGTTGGATGATCAGCCATGATCATATTGAATGGCGGTGCAGGCTCGAAGGGCCAAATGGCCTACTCCTGCACCTAATTTCTATGTTTCTATGTTTCTAGAGGGATATGTGCCAAACATGGGCAAATGGGACTAGTTTAGATGGAGCATTTTGGTCAGCTTGGATGTGTTGGGCTGATAGCTCTTTTCATGCTGCATGATTATGAATTCAAGGTCCTAAACTCTACCACATTTTCAACTGTGTAATCTCTTTACAAAACCTTTGCTTCTTCCCCATCTATTTAATCCATTGTACTATTAATTAATAGTGGATGTGTTGTATGAGTCTGATTTATTTGTACCAAATGTGTTTTGCTGCCTCTTACCTTCAGTTAAAGCCTTTGAGCTGTTATTGGTCAGCCTGCTCTTGCATATCTTTCCAATAATGGGAGCAGGCAGTTGTTATTGGCAAATACTAAATCAGACCTCCTCTTAGATTCCTCGTCTGTTTGCCTCCGTTTCTTAAATCATTTCACAGCAAAAATGAAAAAAATGGTGACAAGACAAATCATGGCTTGAATGCTGAGGTTGTGCTAAAAGTATCTGTGAGGTGATTGTGTGGTGACTGAAATATATGAGATAGGAATGCATAGATTTGCATGTCAAATGCGACACGTGATTGTTAAGGATGGCCTTGCATTCAAGGATTCTGTTCAATCAAGTTCCAGTTCAAGTTACATTTATTATCACATGCACCAATTGGTCCAGTGAGATTGAATTACCATACAGCCATACGAATAATCATGTGGCATTCAGCATATTCCGGGAGAATTCATACCAATGGGTCAGAATTTGCCGTCAAAGGCATGTTAACCTTGCTCATTGCTGACTTGTGCAAAAATTGGAACTTACTTCAGGTAACATGGACACTGACAACGTGCGCTGAGGAGGATGGGTTCAGAGTAAAAGATGACATTAATAAACTTAGAGAAGAACATTTAAATATTTTAAGATTTATTAATCATAAGTACATTCAATATTCCAGTTTATTATTTATTTTCCAAGGAAAAAGTGCTATTCAGTTAACAGTTAACAGCAGCTGTAAGTGTACACACAGATATCTTGTTGCCAATTCCTGATAACCCACTCAATTATTATACAAAGTTCTTGGTAAAGAGAGTGCGCAATCAAAAATGGGTGAAAGTGGAACAATGCAGGAGGAGAACATGCCCAAAAGTTTAATATTGTAAATATATCAGTAAATAATTTAGTAAATATATCTGACAATGGGCAATTTAACCACTTGTGATTTCTTTTCTATTACAAATCTCAAATTGTGGAGTACAGAGGCAAATAAATAAATGATGGGTCTTTGGCCACAGACCAAAATATAGATGATAACAATATTAACTCTAACATGGCAGGACAAATTGAGTGTCTAGACTGTAGTATGTTGGATTATATAAATGATGGGAATGTGCTGTGTGAAAAGTGCCTACATTAAAGGTTTCTGTCATGTGTCTCTACCCCAGAGGCATTAAGCTGGGCTGTGAGTTGGTGAAACTCCAAAACAAAGGGAGATGAGGAATAGCTGAACAGATTTTCTGCTGCTGTTAGTCACACCATTGTGGAGAAATGCTGGATCAGAAAAAGGAATGCTGAACAGAGACAGAGAATTCCTCATGAAATCAAGGATCTACCGACTGATCCGGTCCAACATACTTGCTACCTGTGGGTAACTAATTCAATTAATTGTTGTTAGAAAACCTGAATAATTGGATCATAATATTTTTTTATCGATTGCACTTGTCGCATGCATACTGCTATTTCAGAGGGCTCTGTGCTGGTGAGAACAGAGCCTCTGGCAGAGTTCTAGCATTGCAGAGAACACTCTTGACTCCTGACTCCCCTTTGATTTGACAGGCAATTTCACAGGTGGATTTCAACGCAATGGGAATATTAAATTATATTGTTGGAGTCAATAGGGCAACAGTTCGACTGTCGTATTGAAGAACTGTGTGAAGAATCAAGAATGTTTATCATCTGCATTGGGAACAGATAAATGAGATTCTCACTTGCTGCAGGTTTCCAGGTACATTAACGTAACAACATAACACATAAATATACAATAATACAATATATGTTCTGTTATACTAGGTAACAAAACATTATGGTGCTGGATTTAATGTGCAATAAGTGGTTGATGGTGGATGGCTAAAGGGCCTGTTTCCACGATGTATCTCTGTGATATAATTACTTATGACTCCAACCATTCGAGAGGTTTCCCCTTGATATCGATTTAATTTAGATTAATAAGGAAACTTTGATGCCTCCCTCAGTTGAATGCTGCCTTGGGCAGTCACTTTCATTTCACCTCTGGAATTTAGCTATTTATTCCATGTTTGTATCAAAGCTGTAATGAGATCTGGAATCAGTGGTCCTGGTGAAACTCAAACTGGGCATCAGTGTGCAGGCTAGTCAAGTCAAGTCAAGTCAAGTTTATTCATCACATACACATACGAGATGTGCAGTGAAATGAAAAGTGGCAATGCTCGTGGACTTTGTGCAAAAAAACAAACAACCAAACAAACTACAAACAGAATGGAACAGAATCACATATTCTTTTACATATTAAATATTGTTGGCAGAAGGAAAAAGGGAAAAAAAAAGGAAGAAAAAAAAAACAGCAATTAAAAAAAGTGGTAAATACCACTTGATTGCACTGTTGACAATAGCTTACACACTTTACTGATGATTATGAGCATTTGGATTCAATAGTAATTAGACAGTTGGATTTGTCCTGTTTTTATTTGTGAACATAACACACCTGGGCATTTTTTCCACTGAATAGATTCCAGCATTGTATTTGTAATGGCACAGCTTGGTTAGAGGCGCAGCTAGTTCCAGGATCTGATCCCATAACCTTTGCTGTATTGTCTATTGTCTATTGTCTATTGTCTATTGTCCACTGCTGTCAGCTATTTCATGATATCCTGAATGATCAATCAATGCTCAAGAAAGTGATGAAAGCAGACATCAATAATAATTGCTTAGATCAGATAAGGTTAATTTGTTGTTGCACACACCATGGTGCAATGTAATTCGTAGTTCGCATGCAGCTCACAGAATAACAGTACAATGCACAAACAACAAATGTAAAAATAAATACAATGACGAGTAAAACAGCAGCAAAATGCAAGGTTGTTGTGGGAAATCTGAGCATTGCAAACAAATATAGTTTAATAAAAGAATAACCAAATGAGGTGGAGTTAATAAAAAATATAATGTGGCAGCACCATTGTGAATGAGATGAATGGTTCAGGAGTTGGATGGCAGTGGAAAAGAAGCTGTTCTCAAGACCCCTAAAGCTATTGTATTTTCTCCCTAGAAGAGCAAAGAGAATTGCCAAGGCGGCAGAAATCATTGACGGTTCTCCAGCCCCCCTGATACAATGCACCATGAAAATGCACAGAATAGAAAGAAGTTCGAGCCGGCGATAGACGAGGCTGTGTTCACCACTCTTCAGGTTCAGCTGGTCTTTTGCAAAGCAGTTGCTATGCCAGGCTGAGATGCATCAGAATATTTTCTGTAGTGCATCTGTAGTAGTTTAAGGGGATCCTTGTGGACATGCCGAATCCTTTCAAGTACATCAGAAAGTAAATATGTGGTCATCTTGATGACCACATCAATATGAAAGGACCAGTTAGGGGTGCTGTTGATTTGGAAGCTGAAGAACCTGAAGTTGTCAACCCTCTCTACAGCAGCTCCATTAATGAGGACAGGGATGTGCTCACCCCCTCACTTCCTTAGGTCAACAACCAACTCTTTTTGACTCGCTGATGTTAAGGGCTAGGTTATTTTCCTAATAGCACAACACAAGGTTCTCAATCTATTTCCTGTATATCATAAGTTTAAGGTGAGAGGATAAAGATGTAATGGGAACCTGAAGGAAACTTTTTCACACAGAGGGTGGCAGGTATATGGAATGAACTGCCAGTGGAGGTGGTTGAAGCAGGTACTTTAACAACATGGGAAAGACATTTGGACAGATACATGGATAGTAAAGATTTCAACGGATATGGGTCAAATGTGGTCAGATGGGGCATTTAGATCGGCATGTGCAAGTTGGATCGAAGGGCCTGTCTCTATGACTATCATTTTTTTGTTGTAGATCTGACCAACAACATTGGGGAACTTAAAGATCAAATTGACATTGTACTTGGCCACTCAGTCATTGGTGTACAGGGAGTAGAGCAATGGACGGAATGGACAGCCCTGAGGGCACCAGAGTTGAGGGCCAGGGTGAGGAAATGTGACCAATTCTAGGTCTGCTTGTCTTGGGGACTGGAATGATAATCGGTTCCTTGAAGTAGACGGGAAGAGAAGACTGAGTCGAAGTTGGAGGTTGAAGATGTCGGTGGTGACCGTGGCCAGTTGATTGGTGAACAATTTCAGAACCCGTCCAAGGACTCCCTCGGGGTCGGCCACTTTTGGAAAGTTTACTCAAGTGTAAAAGGCACTGAGCTCAGACAGTTGAGATATGTTGTTGCCAAAGAATGCCACTGACTTTGGCTTGTATCCGTGATGGTATTCAAACCCTGCCACAGTCTCCTCAATCTCTCCAAGGGTAGACCCTTATTGAGTTTGTTGGAATGCATTTCTTCAAAAAAGCTCATTAACCCGAAGCATCAATTCTGTTTCTCTCCACAAAGATTCTGAGAGTATCCACAAATTTACAATTTTTGTGTTTGTGGGTATATTTGTAATGGAAATCTATAACCTGTTATAATGACTTATCTGCACAAATAGCCTGGCTAGTGCACTGCCAAGTCTCACATATACTTGGAAAAAAATTCAGAAATGTATTCAGAAGGATGTCTTTGATAATTAACTATTTGGACCAATAAGAGACAGAGAACGGTTCTGGCCAGATTAAAACAATACCAAATATTTGTAGGTAAGGCTGCAACGAAACAACTGTTGGCACAGATGTTTGAGGTGCAAGCTGAATAGTTGGCCATAGAGAGAAACTATAGGTATCTTTAATGGCAAAAGTCAGAGAATATACAGAGAATAAACAAAAAAGGTGCATACAATGCATGACAGTTACATTGTTCAAGAGAGAACAAATCCAACTATGGTAAACTCAGAGGGGAATTTACAGTAAATGAAAAATAAAGCAGGCAAAGAAAGTATATGAAAAGGAATATAAAATAGTAAGGGTCCAATTAGGTATCAAGCAGGTGATTTATGGATGGTGTTGAAGATGATGCTGCGGAAATCTCAAAATGGGGGAAAGTAGAAGAAATTATGTGTAGGTGAAGTTTGATGAGGAGAAAGGCTGACTGGATTTAAATGTCACCCATTCAGATAGGATGC
The DNA here is from genome assembly GCF_028641065.1 of Leucoraja erinaceus. Lineage (NCBI taxonomy): Eukaryota > Metazoa > Chordata > Chondrichthyes > Rajiformes > Rajidae > Leucoraja > Leucoraja erinaceus. The sequence continues at coordinate 20,184,788 of NC_073399.1, read as the reverse complement.
TTTTCATGTGGCAGAGGAAAGTGAGGGTGCAGACTGTAGCAGCAGCATGCCCTAATTTTCCAAAATTCATTCACCTGAATTAACCGGATGAACCTCTAAGAGGAAAAAGATTCACTCAAATTTGTCATAAGTGGGTCAGACTTTTCTGGCTTTACCTTGCACTAAATGTTATTCCCATATCATGTACATTGTAAATGGCTCGATTGTAATCATGGGTTGGTCTTTCTGCTGACTGGTTAGCTCGAAACAAAAGCTTTTCACTGTATCTCAGTACACGTGACAATAAACTAAACTGAATTTTCCAATTGAGACCCCAAACTCTAGATTCTCCCACACGAGAAAACCAGGTACAAACCTGGCCTGTACAACCACTGGACATATAGCAACCTGGTCATTCCAGGCTAATGTTTTGCAAACCTCTGAACTCCTTTCAGTGCACTTACATCCTTCCTTAAATTATGGAGACCAGTACAGTGTTCAAGACCCAAAATGTCTCGCCCAGATGTGCCTTTGTGTAAACTGAACATAACCTGTCTACAATTGCATTCAATTTCCTCAACAATTAATGATAACATTTTGTTTCCTAATTTTTTGCTGAACCTCTCTACAACCCTTTTGCAAATTATCAACTGGAATGTGTTATTTCCTCTACATCTCAGCTCCATGATCTCTTAACATTTGGATAATAAGTTTTTATTTTCCCTGCCAAATAGACAATTTAACATGCTGTAATCTATTTGCCAGATGTTTCTCTTTTCACATATGCTTCTATCCATTTATAGCCTCCTTTGGCTCCCTTCATAACTTCTATTCCTATCTAACTGAGTCTCATAGAACACAAGAAAATCAGAACTAGAGCTGGCCACCAGGCCCCTCATCCCTCTTCTAGCTTTTCAATTTGATCATGGATGATATATGCTGTCCTCAACTCTTCTACGAGTTTCCCCTAATCTTCGATAGATGTTTACCCATTTGACCTTAAATATATCTAATGATCTGGCCAGCAACATACTTGGGTGTAGGGAATTCCAGATTGTCAGTACAAAGAAATCTCTACTCACCTCACTTTTAGCGACTATCTCCCTATTTTTTTATCTCTATCCCCTCAGTCAGAACTCCCCCACTGGTGTAAATGTCTCAGCATCCACTCTGTCCGATCTTATATGTTTGAATAAGGTTATCCCTCATTCTTCTGAGCTCCAAGGAATACAGACCAAGCTGTCCAGTCTCTCTTGATAGGACAACTCTCTCATTCTAGAATGAACGTGATGAATCTCCAAACGACTATATATTTTCTTAGGTAAGGGAACAAAAACTGCACAGTATTCCAGGTGTGGCCTCACCAACACCATACAAAACCGAAACAAAACCTGCCTATTCTTAAACTACAACACTTTCCCAAACAATCAACACCAAAATTTAGCAAACATCGCTTTGGTAACCATGCAGGTGATTATATCAAGTGAAAAAAATGAAGGTCACGCCACTCATTATATTCTGCCAAAAAGAAAGAAGGTCTGTTCATGTCTACTGTGACTTTTTTCTTCTGTCAGCCAGCCAATTGTCTATCAATTCCTATGTTTCCGACAGCATGAGCAACGGGGAATGTTGCAGGCAAGGAAAGAACTGGTGTAAAAGCTGTAGTCATCTGCAATTAAATTTAATTAAATAAAGAAAATAATCCCTAAATATTCTTGATCACCTAGCAAGAGGAGGAAAGGAAATGTTGCTGCGGAATGAGGAGTGCGATGGGGGGCTGTTAAAAGTGTAAAATATTGCCAAATGCATAACATAGTTAGAGCCTGTTTCAGATCGCCCTGGTAAAATGATTTGATAGATCCAGCAACCACATAATTTAAGATGAATGCTTCTCGGGCCAGGAACAAACAACAGCATATAAATTCAGGATATTGAATGAACAGACTTTAAAGGACTGCAAAATAAAATTTGAACTAGAAGAAAAATGTTTGCATTTACAAAGTACTTGGCTGTTCTCAGAATGGCTCAAAGGATTTCACAGGAATTATTTTCGAAGTGCAGATAGAGATCTACAGTAGAAAAGTGGAATTGTTTAAGGAAATAATTTGAAGGCAACCCAATTAATCAAATGTGCATCTGTGGTTATGATGGAATGTTTGAAGCCCTACAGAATAGTTACCGACTCTAAATTGTGCAATATGTTGGTAGAGCAGGGGATTGATTTAATTTCACTTTTAAAAAGCTGAGTAAAAAGAATTGTTAGGATTTATGCAGAAGGTGCATTTGTGATTGCCTTCAATAATGTGTTTATAATAATGTAATGAGCCAGGAAATGTATTGGTTCCCATAAAAAATGACAACTACAATATAATCTGAGCTGCAGCAATGTGCAAGGTTAAGTCATAAATGCCTTTCAAAACTTCATGTTCCAAAGTACCCTTTCTGAAGTGTAGTTATGGTCAGAGAGTCATCGAGTCATACAGCATGGCAACAGGTCATTTGCCCCAATTTATCCACCATTCTACATTAATCTCATCTCCCAGAATTTAATCCATAGCCTTCTATACTCAAATGTTATCGGCAATCCAGCTTCCATCACTCTCTCAGGCATTGTATAGACCAAATGTGTCAAGCAAGATCCCATAAAGATCAGTGTGCTAATGATCACATTATCAGTAATTTAAGAGTAACAGTGGGGCAGGCAGCATCTCTGGATAGAAGGAATGGGTGAAGTTTTGGGTTGGGATCCTTCTTCAGACAGAAAGTCAGGGGAGAGGGAGACAGAGATAAGGAAGGGTGTGTGAAAATGAGATATCAAAGGAGATGAAGTTCAAGGAAGATCTTTTTCCTTGATCTCCATCTCCTTTGATGTCTTGTTTACATAATTTACCCTTCCGTATCAGTCCTTCCATCCCAGGAATTAACCTGGTGAACCTACACTGCACTCCCTGAATAGCAATAATGTCCTTCCTCAAATTAGGAGACCAAAATTGCACACAATACTCCTGTTGCGGTCTGGTGAAGGCCAATGATTTTGGATGATCAGCCATGATCATATTGAATGGCGATGCTGGCTCGAAGGACCGAATGGCCTACTCCTTCACCTGTTTTCAATGTTTCTATATAACATGCCATTAGCTTTCTTCACTGCCTGCTGTACCTGCATGATTACATTCAGTGACTAATGTACAAGCACACCCAGGTCTCATTGCAACTCCCCTTTTCCAAATCTGATACCATTCAGATAATAATTTGCCTTCCTGTTCTTGCCACCAAAGTGGATAAGCTCACATTTATCCACATTATACTGCACTTGCTATGCATCTGCCCACTCACCCAACCTGTCCAAGTCACCCTGCACCCTCATAGCATCCTCATCGCAGCTCACACTGCCACCCAGCTTTGTGTCATCCGCAAACTTGGAGATGTCACATTTAATTCCCTCATCTAAATTGTTAATATATATTGTAAATAACTGGGGTCCCAGCACTGAGCCTTGTGGCACCCCACTAGTCACTGCCTGCCATTCTGTAAAGGACCCGTCAATTCCTAATCTTTGCTTCCTGTCTGCCAACCAGTTCTCTATCCATGTCAATACCCTACCCCCAATACAATTTTGCACACCAATCTCTTGTGTGGGACCTTGTCAAAGGCTTTTTGAAAGTCCAGATACACCACATCCACTAGCTCTACCTTATCCTACTCTACTTGTTACATCCTCAAAAAATTCTAGAAGATTAGTCAATCATGATTTCCCCTTCATAAATCCATGCAGACTTTGACCCGGTCCTGTTACTGCTTTCCAAGTTGTGAAAAGGTGAGGACTTGTTCATATAGGTTTAACTCTTAAATTGGTTCATCCTGCCCAGTAGCATTGTCCTCTGCACACAATGGTGAAGGACATTAAGATTCCAACCCAGAATACAATTTGTGTCCTTGCTATTTACAGAGCTTCTTCCGAGTGGAGTTCAACATGTAAGAGCATTCAGTTGTCAACTGAAGGAAGATAGGTAGCAATCAGGAAGAAATTTCCTTGCTCAGTATTAGTCTTGATGCTATGATATTCCATTGAGTCCATCAATGCAGAGGGTTCCAAGGATTCCTGCTCCTGCCATTGTGTCAAAACATGGACATGGGAAAGCATGGTGAGTGGCGGTGGATGAGTAGATGTTTACACACAGTTGCAGCCAGCATGACCTGCAGTTCATGACATCACAATGAAAAGACAGCAGCTGGAGGCTGCATATGATTTCAGCTGCAGAAAATGTGCTCGACCACATTAAGTGAATGAACAGCCAGACTTAGCTCTGCATCTGGCTCTGCAAGCTGGGACATAAAGGAAGTTGTTGAGCTTGAAGCTGCAGTTATCTGCGAGTGAGTAATAGTGAAAGCTCCAAAGCCACACTCAGCAAAATCAATAACCCCACTCTCACCATCGACGGCACCACTGTCTCCCCATCTCCCCAGGCCCGCAACCTTGGCGTGATCTTTGATTCCACCCTCTCCCTTGAGCCTCACATCGCTATGTCATTAAAACCTCCTTCTTTCATCTCCGCAACATCGCCATATTCAGACCCTCTCTCACACCTCCCGCTGCTGAAAGACTCATCCATGCCTTCATCTCCTCCCGACTGGACTACTGCAACTCACTTCCCCTTGGCATCAGCTCCACCTACATCAATCGACTCCAACTGGTCCAGAACGCAGCCAACCGACTCATCACCCACACCAAATCCTGGCATCACATCACTCCAGTCCTCAAATAACTTCACTGGCTTCCCATCTCCCACCGGATCACCTACAAAATCCTGATCCTCACCTACAAAGCCCTCCACCATCTGGCCCCCCCATATCTCACTGACCTCCTCTCCCCCTATCACCCTCACGGTCCCTCAGATCCACATCCGCCGGTCTCCTCTCCATCCACAACTCCAACCTCATTTTTTCACACAGAGTGGTAAATCTCTGGAACTCTCTGCCACAGAGGGTAGTTGAGGCCAGTTCATTGGCTATATTTAAGAGGGAGTTAGATGTGGCCCTTCTGGCTAAGGGGATCAGGGGGTATGGAGAGAAGGCAGGTACGGGATACTGAGTTGGATGATCAGCCATGATCATATTGAATGGCGGTGCAGGCTCGAAGGGCCGAATGGCCTACTCCTGCACCTAATTTCTACGTTTCTATGTTAAACTTCGCAGTTTTGGGGCCAGAGCCTTCTCCAGGGCAGCTCCCAGGCTCTGGAACTCCCTCCCCCAACTGATCCGCAATTCCGTGTCCCTCACCATCTTCCAGTCCTGCCTCAAGACCCATCTCTTCACTTCTGCCTATCCTTAGCCCCACGTCCCCCTCCCTTTTCATCTGTGCATTAATTGCCTCATATTGTGTTTTGTATTGAATTCTGTCTTTACTTTGTGTACTAGTCATGTCTCTACTATTTATTTCATTCCCCTTACATATTTTTCCTCTACCTGCTAAATTTTTGTAATGTGTCCTTGAGACTCTTGAAAGGCTCCCATAAATAAAATGTATTATTATTATTATTAAAGATGACAGGGCCAAGACAGTGTGCTCACAGTAGATTGATCTCAGCCGACTGTATCTGAGCCTCCTTCATTGGAGCTGGCTATAACAGAATTTCCTGTAAAGGAACTGCCCATGTTGGAGGTGCATCTTCTGCATCAGTGTCAACTGCATCAGAATGCGTTTCCAGCCTCACGATCTTCTTTTCTTGGCTAGTGCCTCAGAATCAACGATATCTCCTCTCCTGCCCAAATGTCCCTTAACATTGTCTCTACCTGTCTCTACCACTTCCTCTGGCAACTCATTCCATATACTCACCACCTAATATGAAAAAATTACCCCTTAGATCCTCTTTAAATCATCTATCACCTTAATCCTATTCCATCCAGATGGGAAAATGACTGACCATTCATATATCTATACCGCTCATGATTCTATAAACTTTTGCAAGGTCATCTCTCAGCCTCCTTCTCTCCAGGGAACATTTCTTGCATGATATGGCCTTGCCTGGAATTTCTGTGGTGTGAATCCTTCTTGCTACTTGTCAGCCCAAATCAAGATTGCTCCTAGCTTTATCTAAAGAACATAAAAAGAATATTGTACAATTGAGCATTTTTTTGTCAACGTCATGTCCTTTTTCACTTTGCTGATGATTGAAGATGATGATTATGGTGAAGATAAACCTGGGCTGGTTTTCACATGGTTGGATAAATGTCACATTATAACAGCACTGGAAATTCTTGGCTGTTAGTTCTGGAGTATAAGTTTTCAATAGTATAGTTGAATGTTGTCTGAGCCCAGAGTCTGCCATGAGTTTAGCACCAGTAGTCAGGGTCCCTGGCGAAACTCTACTGCTGAAACACTGTGCCGCCCCTGGTGTTGCATACTGACCTTTGGACTGCCCACTCTTGCTTTTTATGTGACAGTCTAGTCTGTGCCCATTATGGTGCCAGACTCTGTCCAGTTTTGGCTCTTCTGTTGAAATTCTCATCTGTGCTTTTGTTACTTTTCATTTGATTGGACCTGCACATACAGTATTGTTTCGTTTCGACTAGCAAGCACCCCAGACTGACAAGAAGTGAAAAAGTCCATACTAAATGCTACATGAGATGGTTTTAACCAACCTGGGTGCAGACTGTTCTAAAGGATGCCGACACCATCACTTGTTCAACCTTTCACACTGCACTCTGGCAAATCAAGTCCTGAAAGCTTATTGCTCAACTCGAGCTAATCTACAGGATAAATGAGAAACCAGCCCAACTCAGGTATAAATTCACTCAACGCTCAGTAATCAAGCTACAGTACACAGCCAAACCTTGGGTATAGGTGTGTTCAATAACTGAGCTCCAAGTCATTGTTGACTGATTCACTGAAGCAAACAAGAGGATGGGCCTTTCATTCATCATCTGCAAAACAAATGTGTAATAATATATTCACCTGTCCAACTGTACGTCATCTCTGACAATAAAGATCCATAAATGGACCCTGTAAAATTTTACCGTTTCCCATACTTTGGGAGTTGAGCCTCAGTGAGAGAAGACATTGATGGTGAGATTCAGCTTTGCTTTCAGCAATGCCAGTACAGCCACTGACTTGGAGAAAGTGTCAAATCAGCACAAGTTGATTGAACGTTATTGCCTTCCATCACAGTGAAGAATGTTGAATCCACTCTGGTGGATGTTTATGTTAAATTCTATTGTGTATTGTGTTCTTTTTGATTGTATGGCTGCATGGTAACTCAAATGTCACCGTACCTTAATTGGTGCATGTGACAATAAATGTAAATATGAACTTGGTGTTCCAAGCAACAGTGATCCCTGCACTCCAGTTAGCACCATTGAAGCATAGCAATCTTGTCTGTACCAACTGATACCTATCTATGCTATTCCCATTTGCCCACATTAGGCCTGTATCCTTCTAAGCCTTTCTTGTCCAAGTTCCTGTCCAATTCCCTTTTAAACATTGTAATTGTGTGTGTCTTTACCACCTCCTCTGGCTGTTTGTTCCAGATACCCAACACCCTGTGTGAAAAACATATCCCTCAGATCTCCTTAAATTTCTCCCATCTCAGCATAAACCTGTTCTCTCCGGTCCTGCACTCCCCGGCCCATGGTAAATGACTCTTTGACTATCATCTATCCTATATACAACCCTGACAATTATATAAATCTCTATAATATTACGCCTCAGCCTCCCACAGTCTAATGAGACTAAACCTAACACCATTTTTTCCGTATAACTACAGTTATCCAATCTCTCCGTTCCAGGCAACATCCTGCGCTCTCTCTATTGCTCCCACACTCTTCCTCTAGTGTGTCTAGCACATGCATTTGATTCCATTATCCTGGCTAAACAACTTTATTCACCCTATCTATTTCCCTCATGATTTTATATATCTCACTAACACCACCCCTGAGCCTCCTGCACTCCAAGCAGAATATAGCTTTAGCCTGCCCAACCTCCCAAGGCCGTCAAGTCCTGGCATCATCCTCTCTGGAATCTTTCCTAGTATTAATGACATCCTTCCTATAGCAGGGTGATCAAAACTGAACATATACTCCAATGTGGCCTCACCAATGTCTTGCACAACTGTAACAAAATGTCCCAACGTCTTTACTCAATACCCTGACTGATGAAGGGCTCTGTACCAAAAGCCTTCTTTAACACCCTATCTACATGTGATGCCACATTCAGGGAACTATGTGCTTGTACTCCTAGATCCCTCTGCTCTTCCCAGAACCCTACTATTCACAATGAAGGACTTGTCAATTGTTTGACTTCAATCTGGATAAACAGGGTCACTCTAGATAAACAGGGTCAATCTGGATAAACAGGGTCTGATTAGGAACAGTCAACAGGATTTGTGCCGGGAAGGTAAGTTTGACTAATCTTCTTGAATTTACAGAAGAGGTTACTAGGGAAATTGAAGGGTCCTGGATGTTGTCTATATGGACTTTAGTAAGGCCTTTGACAAGGTTCCTCATGGAAGGTTGGTTAAGAAGGTACAACTGTTGGGTATAAATGCAGGAATAGCAAGATGGATTCAACAGTGGCTGAATGGGAGAAGCCAGAGGGTAATGGTGGCTGGCTGTTTATCGGGTTGGAGGCAGGTGACTAGTGGGGTGCCTCAGGGATCTGTGTGGGTCCTTTGTTGTTTGTCATGTACATCGATGATCTGGATGAAGGTGTGGTAAATTGTTAGTACAAATGCAGATGATACCAAGATAGGGGGTCTTTATAATGAAGAGGATTTCCAAAGTCACAGAGTGACCCATTTGGAAAAATGGCTGCCTGAAAGATGGCAGATGGAGTTTAATGCTGATAAATGTGAGGTGCTACACCTTGGCAGGACAAAAAATCAAAATAGGACGTACATGGTAACTGGAATGTGAGGGGCTCTGTACCAAAACAGCCGTGCATAGTTCCTTGAAGGTGGAATTGGTAAAGAAAGCCCTTTTGGTATGCTAGCCTGTATAAATCAGAGCACAGTATAGAAGGGAATGTATGTTAAAATTGTACAAGGCTAGTGATCCCAAATCTGGAGTATGGTGTACAATTTTGGTCCCCAATTATAGGAAGGATGTCAACAAAATAGAGAGAGTACTAAGGAGATTTACTAGAATGTTGCCTGGGTTTCAACAACTAAGTTACAAGATAGGTTGAATAAGTTAGGTCTTTATTCTCTGGAGCGCAGAAGGTTAAGGGGGGACTTGATAGAGGTCTTTAAAATGATGAGAGGGATAGACAGAGTTGATGTGGACAAGCTTTTCCCTTTGAGAATAGGGAAGATTAAAACAAGAGGACATGACTTCAGAATGAAGGGACAGAAGTTTAGGGGTAATATGAGGGGGAACTTCTTTACTAAGAGAGTGGTAGCGGTGTAGAATGTGCTTCCAGTGGAAGTGGTGGAGGCAGGTTCATTGGTATCATTTAAAAATAAATTGGATAGGCATATGGATGAGAAGGGAATGGAGGGTTATGGTATGAGTGCAGGCAGGTGGAACTAAGAGAAAAAAAAGTTGTTCGGCACGGACTTGTAGGGCCGAGATGGCCTGTTTCCGTGCTGTAATTGTTATATGGTTATATGGTTAATTGTACAACACTTTGCACCTCTCTTTATTATACTTCGTTGGCCATTCCTCAGCCCACTTGCCTGCTGTATTTTTGCTAACCATCTTCACAGTCTATGATATCATTTTATCTTCTTTGTAATTCATTAATAAAATATTTTGCTACTAGCTGCTCTCTAAGCTGAATGTTTTTCATGCTCTATTTTGCAACAATTTTTTGCTTGTTCTTTGTTGCATCATTTTCAGATGTTCTTGATTGCCACTTTTATCAGTGATTGGTTATGTATCTCCCTTAACTTTATACATTGCATCCATTTCTTTGCCTTTGTTTGCGTGAGTGTACAGTTGGAATATTTGCAATAAATTAGTTTTGTGTTATACCAAACATTTCATCAAACAATCATTGTTTCTCTGTTCAGTGTACCTGTCAACAACTCAACTGAGTTTAACATCTTCAGCTTTCTTCAAAGCCACCTTACTGAAGTACAAAGTAGCTGATGAGTAACTTTAATACATAGCAGCACATCTGCTCTATTGGGTTCAGTCCAAAGGGAACTTCACTTCCTTTCAAACCTCTGTTGTACTTAAATCATTTACTCTATTGCGGAATTGTGGAATTAATTTTTAAAGCACTTTGTTGGTATATTCTCAACAGCCTCCGAGAATGAATGAGGAAGAAGAATTGATGCCAGGATCTACAATAGATCCGAAATATAAAATGATCTCCTTATTTGAAAAGAAAGTGAAGCCCAAGCCATCCATGGAGGTAAAATAGTTTAAGCCGATGTGATGCTGTTTGGCCTCCAGGGGGAGCAGTTGATCAAGAGTGATCGGGTTGCAGACTCGGGGTATAAAGCAAAGATCTTATAGCGAAGCTTCGCTATAAGATCTTTGGTATAAAGTGCTCACTGGCTTCATTGCTGTGGTTCACTGAAATCCAAGTCTTTTGTCTTACCAAAAGATTAGACGTTAATGCACAATCCACAATCAATATACTGCACAGCAGAGCAGGGCTTATATAACGTTATAACTTTATGCTTCTTGGGAGTGCAACTAGCCCACTCAAGGGATAAGTGGGGAATGTGACCAAACGCTCAAAGAGGGAGGTTTGTAGGAATGCCCTAAATGAAGAGGGAGAGTACGGGGCGGTGATAAGATTGGGGAAGTGGAGGGAGGATATTGTGTAGGTCAGGGGATCAGTAGTTGAAGGCTTAGCTTCCAGTAGAGGAACAATCATAATTGTGGGTACACAAAAATGCTGGAGAAACTCAGCGGGTGCAGCAGCATCTATGGAGCGTGGCCTATTTCCTTCCCTCCATAGATGCTGCCGCACCCACTGAGTTTTTCCAGCATTTTTGTGTACTTTCGATTTTCCAGCATCTGCAGTTCCTTCTTAATCAAAATTGTGGGATGCGTGGGTGGGTCAATATTGGAGGAGGCATATTGTCAGAGGAGCTGGGTTGATGGTAGAGTGGAGAAGGTCATTAAACCCTGAATCAAGGTTGTGTGAACAAAAGAGTGATTGGTTGAAGAAGCCCAAGTGGGAATTGGCAGAGGCGCAGCAACAGTTATGGGCAAGGTTAAACGCCAATATTAAATTTGTAAACGGTTTAAAATGGACATCGAGTAAACCAATTTCAGTCAGGGAAATCTCTCCCAGATTTGTCCTGCTCCCAAACTGGGTCTGGAAATTTGAAATAAGAACAAGTGCCAGAAACACTCAGCAGGTCAGGCGGTGTCTGTGGAGAGCAACAGAATTCATATATTTCAGGCTGGGGACCCCTCACTAGATTTTGGAAAGAAAGTTATGCGCTGTACTTTCCAATAGAGGAGAAGATGGGGAAGGGATAGATAGAACAATGGGAATATCTCTGGTATGGTGAGACCGAATGGGTAAATGCAGCAGTCAAAGTTCATTACGCTTCTTTCCCTGTGCAATGTGCTGTCATAGCATGGCTGTGGGATATATCCAGCAGGTCAGATTATACTAATGGAAAGAGAAAAAAACAATGTAAAAGGGGCGGTAGCATTAGACAACGAGTCCATCACGGTGACAATGAGGAAGATATCCAAGAAGGAGGCACAAGAAACTGCAGATGCTGGGAAATGTTTCAGGTTGAGACCCTGCATCAGGACAGAGGGTGGTGAGGGAAGATAGCTGGTATAAGGATAGACATAAATTGCTGGAGTAACTCAGCAGGTCAGGCAGCATCTCTGGAGATGAGGAGATGACATTTCTGGTCAAGACAACCTCTTCAGACCCATTATCCAGATTCGGAATATCAAATGGTCTCCTTATTTGAAAATAAAGTGCAGCTCAAGCCTTCCAAAGAGTTAAAATGGTTTCAGCCGACATGACGCAGTTTGGCCTCAAGAGGGAGCAGTTGATCAACAGTGAGAGACCCATTGGGTTGTAAACTCAGGAAATTGGGTAAGTTGTGCCCTCACTGGCTTCATTGCCCTGGTTCACAGAAATCACAAAGTCTTCAGGAGGTGATAAGATTTGGGGAGTGGAGGAGGAATTGTATAGGTCAGGATATCAAAAGCTGAAGGCTGCGCTTCCAGTAGAGGAACAATCAAACATCGGGCTCATTTTCCAGAGATGGTGCCTGACCGGCTGTTACTCCTGCAATTTAAATCTCTTCGGTGTAAACCAACATCTGCAGTTCCTTCCTATCCATTTTGGCTGGTATAAAGATATCAGAGGGAGTGGTGATAGGAGATGGGTGGAATCATGTAAGGATAAATGGAATGGTGGGGGGTGAGGGATGGAGCTAGGCTACAGTGGCCAATAGGTGATGGGTAGTGACAGATAAAGATTGAAAAAAGGGGGCGGATGGAGGCAGTGAGTGGTACCTGTGGAAATCAGAAAAGGGGGAGGTAGATGTGATTGTAGGGGAAATCATGTTGTAGTTGCAGAAATGCTGAAGAATGATGTACTGGATACAGTGGCAGGTGGGGTGAAAGGTAAGGATCAAGGGAAGTCTATCTCTTTGTTGTCTGGGTGGAGAAGTGGGTGTTAGGGCAAAAGTGAGAGGAAAAGGAAGAAATGAAGATGAGGCCTCCATCAACCACAGAGAAGGGAAAGCATGTTTCCTGGAAAAGAAGGATATATCAGAGGTCCTGGAATGGAGAGCCTCATTGTGAGAGCACATGTGGCAGAGGTAGAGGTACTAAAAGTTCTTGTGTCCTTACAAGATATAGGTTGGAAGGTTGTAGTTTCGGTAGCTGTGGCAGTTAGTGGGTTTATATTTGATGCCAGAAGAAACTTTATCTCCTGTAATGGATTCAGCGAGATCACGAAAAGGTAGAAAGGTGGTTGAAATGGTCTAAGAGAATTTGAGGCCAGGGTCAGTAGCAAAGCTGATAGAATTGATGAGTTCTGCACAAGTGCAGGAAGCAGAACCAATGCAGTCGTCGATGTTGCGGAATAAGAGTTGGGGAGAGGTGCTTATGTAGGTTTGGAACAAGAACTGTTCCACGTGGCCAATGAAGAGACAACCATGGCTGGGCCTGTGTGAGTGCCATAACTACATCTTTGATTTTTTTTAAAGTGAGAGGAGATAAAAAGAAAAGTTGTTGAGGGTAAGAACCAGCCCCGTGAGGAGGATGAGACTGCTTGTGGAATGCAACTAGGTGGGTTTGTTTGTTCCCGAAAGAAGCAGGGAGCTCTAAAACCTTCCTGACTGACCTACCCTAGGAAGGTGGGAGCAGCAGAGTACCAGGAGGCTCCTGAAACATATTAATCTATGAGGGAGCTCATTCCACCCATAAAATCTATCGAATATATCCCTGTACTTGCATTTAACTTAATTTAGTATGTTAGTTTAGTTTAGTTTAATTTATAGTCATGTGTACTGAGGTACAGTGAAAAGCTTTTGTTGATTGCTAACCAAGCAGTGGAAAGACAACACATGATTACAATCGAGCCATCCACTGTGCACAGATACATGATAAAGGGAAATAACGTTCAGTGCAAGATAAAGTGCAGTAAAGTCCTATCAAAGATATTCTGAGGGTCTCCAATGAGGTAGATAGTAGCTCAGGACTGCTCTCGAGTTGTTGGTCGGATGATTCAGTTGCTTGATATAATTGTTCACGTATACAGGAATACACATGAAATCCTGTTCTGCATACTATTCAGTCAAATCATCCTGTACATGAGCACAATAGATCCTCTTCAGGAACAGCACACAGCGAGTCACCACTTTCCAATATCATTGAATTTCTCCGTTCCATTGCTTCTACGTGGTAATAAATATTCTGTTCTAATATTTACCAGCTTCTATCTGTGAAAGATTGAAATGTCAGTGTACAATCACCCGAGGATGAAATTATAAGCACTTTATACTCTTGGATGTCCTAGCTGAATTTCAGGGGGAATGAGATATAATTTTTCAATGACTTTTTTTCTTTCTGCTCTAATACACCAATACAGGTGATTCCTCTGCCTCCGACTAGATGGACTTCCGAGGACCCCGAGTCTATACTCGACCAGGCCCACCTCATCAGCCAGGACACTGTTGTCTACATGACGCCGAATGAACTTAGGCGAGAAGAAGAGAAGCTGAGGAAGCGGAAACTCAAGTAAAGGCAGACAACAGCTAACCACTAATTGAGTGCCTGGGAATGCCAGATCACACCCAGTCACAGTCACCAGCACAGCTAGCGCGAATTCATTCAGGTTCGATACAGAATAATGCCCTCCCTGCTCTGCTCAATCCAGTCAGACAATCGTGGATTGTCCCAGTTCACCCCCAGGCCCCACTCCAACAGACCTGTGAGACATTGTCTGCTCCCGCCAGATCTTGGATCCTCATGGGATTCTCACAAAGGCCATGAAGGGAACATGGGATATTTTCTTCCCCACATTGGCAGCCGGATTGAAAATTCAAATGGAATCATGTATTTAGGTTCATGTTTGAGGGCATGGCACATTTCTCCTTGTTTGTGTGCGCGTGCGTGCGTGTGTGTGTGTGCTTCGAATGCTGCTTGCTGTGGCTATGAAAGAGATAGCTGTGTTGAACTGGGAAAGTGTTGCTCCAGTCAGCAATTCAATTGTGCTGCCTGGACAGGTAAGGGGAAACCCTGGGAACTGTTGAAGTAGGCTGTCGTTGGTCTACTTTGTGATCATGCCTCCTCCCTCTCGTACCAAGGTGAGCTAATTAAATCTGCCAACAATCCAGTATTCTCCCTGAGCTTCAGGAATAACGATTATTCCCTTGTAATTTTCGCTGAGCTAACCTGGAGGAATCTCACTGATTATTAAAAGGATACTAGACCAAGGGGGACCCGTTGGGTCCTGTCCCCTCAACGCGCGGTTGCGGGGGTGGAGGGGGGGAGGGGAGTAGAGTTAGTTTGTACAATATTTCTGTTTCGCTGTTATAAAAAACATTAGACGCAGGAAAATGCCACTTGACTAAAGTCAAGTCAGTTCAATCTTTTCATCCTTTTTAGTTGCTGGCATGGTTTGTGGCCAGAGGTATTCTGCAATGATCAGTGCTGTGTACAGAGGGAACTTGGTGTGCGTCAATAGTTCCCTGAAAGAGAAGTACAGTTGCTGTATAGTCAATGAAATCAATGTGTTCTGCACCAGTGTAGGAGGCAGCACCGATGCTGTCCTTGATGAAGTGAAGAAAGAGCCGGGGGATGGTGCCAGAGTACGTCTGGAACAAGGACTGTTTGACGTAACCGACAAAGAACAGGCATAGCTGGGGGCTTTGGGAATGCTCTACACCTTTAACTTGGAGAAAGTGAAAGGAGTCGAAAGAAGAGTTGGTGAGGTTGAGGACAAGTTCTGCCAGGCGGAGGGGAGTGTTAGTAGAGGGAAATTGATTGGGTCTCTGCTTGGATCTTGGGACTAGCCCAGGGTGCCAATTTAGTCGGCATGGATCAGGTGGGCTGAAGTGTTTGTTTACCTGCTCAATAGCTCTATGATTCTATAACTCTGCTGGAGGCAGAAATGACAAAGTAAGAATAGAACAAGAGCATCCAAAACATTCAACATTTCCCCCAATGATGACCAGTCCACCCAGTGTCTGCGGTGTGTGGATATCATCGCCAATGCTGCCATTGCTTTTCACATCTAACCAGTGATTTTTTTTTGTTAACAAAGTTACTGATATGCATATCAAGTAAAAAGTAAGCAACATGTAACAATTTTTCTATCCAGGTACCCCTTCATCTGTTTAAGAGGGAACTGCAGATGCTGGAGAATCGAAGGTTACACAAAAAAGCTGGAGAAACTCAGCGGGTGCAGCAGCATGCTGCACCCGCTGAGTTTCTCCAGCTTTTTTGTGTAACCTCTTCATCTGTTTTAGTTTGTGACCAATCAATCAGTTTGGTGACAAAACATTTTACATTGAAGAGCATAAAAATTAAAATCCTGAATATCTATTTTTTTTAACCTCTTAGAGGAGGCAGAATGCGTACTGGCATAATATCACAAAAACACATTATGCCTAACTGACCCTGAAAATATCAGGGAATAGTTAAAAGACAACCACTTTGGTGGGTGTAGAATCATGTAGAGGTCAAAGCAGGTGAGGATGACAGATTGCCTTCCTTAAGGGAGCTTGGAGAACCAGCTAGGTTTTGATTGACAATACAGTGATTTCCTGAATCAATACCGATACTCGCTTTTACTCCAGGACTTGTTTGAAGTGAATTCTAGGTACCCGAACAACAGTCCTAGTCCAGTCAAAGCAGTACCTTCGCCCACCACTAATTGCAACATAATTTATTTTGCTGCATTGACTTACAGTATGGAACCGTAAACACCATACTAAAAGCTAAAAAATCCTAGCATAGGAAAGTGGTGTGATTTGCATAATATGAAAATTAGCTTCCGCCATCGGAGAAAATTCGTATTTTCACTATAACTTTGCATCTGAACATGTCATAAGAAAGCAAGCATGAAAAATTGGATAAAGCAACAAGAAGTAATACCTGGAATATTTAGTTCATGTAATAGGAGTAGAATTAGGCCATTCGGCCCATCGTGCTTACTCCGCCATTCAATCATGGCTGATCTCTGCCTCTTAATCCCATTTTCCTGCCTTCTCCACATAACCCTCAACACCCGTTCTAATCAAAGGTGGTGTCACCCAATCAAGATGAGAATAGCCATCATTTACATTCGTTTTCACAGCTATAACATGGCTAGCGTTCTTTGTGACATTTCAGGCAACATCACTCAGCAGAACTACCATCATCTATCTCCACCCGAGATGAATTTCCACAACTTAGATCTTTACACACTCCACACATCCATGTGCAGTCAATGGGAATACTCTTGCAGATGCATCTTCTGGTGCTGCACCCAGTCTTGCAGTTACACCTGAATATCTTGGTCAATTTCTCTGGTGCAGCAGGGAGATGTGTCTGTACTGGCATTAATTGTCCATCAGTGATCTTCCATCCACATTTTTCTGGTTTCAATTGTCCAGTCGTCTCTTTCCAGGTCTGAATCTGAAAGTATACTGGCAGAGTATGATACTGTGTAAGCAGCAGATGTTGGCGGCAATGTCTGAGGCTCCACGAATGTGTTGCTTTTTGCCACCTTCTCGCAGAGCAGCTATACCTTCACCCTGCTTGCCATTAAAGATGTAGACTAGGGATTTCTCTCCTGCATCAATTATATATTTTTTTGCAGCACCCTCTTTTGTAAACAGGTGGGCAACTTGCAGGAAATCAACATTGTTCTGGACTTGCTTTAGGGCTTCTGCTTTGCCTACACCAAAAACTCTTGATGTTGTATCACATCCAAGCAATGCATGTACGAAGAGTAGTCTGGAACAGATTTTCTTTCCCAAGATCTCCATTGTCTTCTTTATGTTCCATGCTGCGCTTTTTGGTGTTGGCTTTGGTTTCAGGTTTCATGAATAGCTCCTTCTGGATTGCATCTCCATGGTAGCACAACGGGATTAGCAGATCTGTACCATCACCAATATGAATGGTATCAACAACCTTCGCTGACTCCACCAGTGCGTCTTGACGATCAGGATGTCTGCATCTCCTTTGGCATGAATCGTAGTGCAGCCCGCTCTCTCTAGGAAGGAACCCAGCCTATGAAGAAACCTTTGTTTACTTTGTTGACGAGAAACTAATTTTTCTGCAGCTTCAGCAAAGTCTTTCATGTGAATATCACATTTGGTCCCTTGGAGCTGCCCGTGCGTCCGCAGTGTGTAGCATCCTTGATGGCAGGCCCATCTTCATAACCATCTGAGTCAATGGTTGACTTTCCGTACCGATTTGTCACATATGTGACATACATATGACAAATGCTCTCAAAGGTTTGACCTCTTGACCATGGTAGACGTTGCAAGAGTGCACCACCCTCAAGCACGTAATGTAGATCATCACCAGTCTGATCCTGTTTCACCATCTCCCAAAGGGCTTCACCTAGTGCCGCTTTGTTTGGCTTCTTGACAGCCCAACATTGTCAAATAATGCCGTGGGATGACTACAAAGCTCGTATTGAAACAAGGCTGCTGGATCTTCCTGATCTTCGCGGGTGGCAATAACACTCAGCCACTGGAAAAGCAACTGTGGATCGACCTGAACTGGATCTCCGCCAATGACAATGGTTGTCTTGGATCCAAGTGTGACTGCTAGATTGGAAAGAGTACTTGTTCACATTTGTTTCCAACCATTGACTCTAGTATCCCATTGGCCTACAGATCTTGCCTTGATGACATTCACTGTTTCATGTGCGGCAACACCACTCATGATATTGTACAGGGATGGCTCACTATTGAATGGATCCTATTCTTTGAAGGCTGCAATGAACTTGTAGATGTCCTCTGTGTCCTGTTCTTGTCTGGACTTGGATGTGTCTTTGTGCTGTTCACTGGTGTTGTGGGTCACACCAGTGAGCTCTTGCATAGCGAGATTTACCTCAGCACAAGATGGCATCCCCAATCTCCAGGTCAGCCACTGAGCCTCCGTCATACCTCTGCCTCTGGTTAACCCACCACTTGTTTTGATTCCCTCATTAGCACTTGCTCAATTACGAGATCAGTTGACAAGCCTGCCCAGTACCGATTGCTTTTCCTGACAACATGAAATCCATTCATGAAGCTTGTGTACACATTAGGAATGAGTCTTCTCAAGTTGGCACATCGTTTGCAGATACAGGTACGCAGATTTGGCATACAGATTGTGCCCTGCTGAAAACATAGGTTTATTTCACTTTATTTGTTTCAATCAGGTACTTAGGTGCAAGGTTATAGTGATAATATGAATTTCCTCTACTGGCAGAAGCTCCACCACTTTCCCATGCTAGGATATTTTAGGACTTTTATTATGGGGTTTAGAGAACCATACTAGAATGTACTGCAATAGAATCAATTATTTTGCAATTAGTGGTGGGTAACCCCGTCAGATTGACTGGACTATCCTGGATGGAAAACAGTGTGCGTTCACAGTGCAGCACATTGCACGCTTCTTGTAATTCATTGTCGCAGACAATCTCTCCCTTTCAGAAAAGAATGGGTTAATTATGGACAGTTGGTGTGGCTTTCACAGCACATCATAATTTACTAACTTTATTGAGTTTATCGAGGAGGTGACAAATGTAATTAATCAGTAGATGTTATCTGCATGGATTTTAATCAGGCATTTGAAAAAAAATCCCCCATCATTGGCTGATCCTGATGATTAAGATGCATGGATCCACGATGACTTTGTATTTTGGATTATCCATAGAAGACAGAGGTAGTGGTGGAAGGAGGCTATTCTGGCTGGAGATCTGTGATCAGTGATTTGTGCTGGGATCCCTTTTGTTTGATATATAGATTCATGACTTGAATGTAAATGTAGCTGGGCTGGTTGGTATGTTTGCAGACAATATCAAAATTTGTGTAATTGCAGACAGCGAGGAAGGCTGTCAAAGAATGCAGCAGGATATGACAACAGACAATAGACAATAGGTGTAGGTGTAGGCCATTTGGTCCTTCGAGCCAGCATCGCCATTCAATGTGATCATGGCTGATCATCCCCAATCAGACTGATCATCCCCAACCCTGTTCTTGCCTTCTCCCCATATACCCTGACTCCACTATCTTTAAGAGCCCTATCTAGCTCTCTCTTGAAAGTGGACGAATAGAGTTAAATCTGAGCAATTGTGTTTTGATGGAAGGTTGAATATAAGGGAAAGATATATTGTTAATGACAAGAGCCTTAACAATATTGATATACAGCAGAATCTTGGGGTCCAGGTCCATGGTTCCCTGAAAGTGGTGACAGAAGTAGACAGAGTGGTAAACTAGGTGTGTGGTATGTGTGTGTGTGCTTGCCTTAATCAGCCATGGCATTAAGTATAGGAATCAGAAAGTCTTGCTGTAGTTTTATGAAACTCTAGCTGAGTTGCATTTGGAGTACAGTTCTGATGCCCTATTAAGGGAAGAACGTGGAAGATTTGGAAAGGGTGCAGGATGGGTTTACCAGACTTTTGCCTCAATAGAGTATGAGCTTGAAGGAGAAGTTTGGAAATTTGTCATTGTTTTCTCTGGAGTGTTGGAGGTTAAGGGGAGACCTGATAGAAGTGTACAAAGTTATGAGACGCTTGGATAAGGTAGACAATCAATCTTTTTCTCAGGGTGGAAATGTCAACGATTTGAGGGCATAGATTAAAGGTCAGAGAGAGAACATTTGGAGATGAGTGGGGTAAGTTTTTTTACAGAGAGTAATGGGCGGCTGGTACGCACTGCCAGGGGTGGCGGTGGTATATGGGATTAATACGGATAGGTGTTTGATTGTCATCATTGACCTGGTGAGCCAGAGGGCACTTTCTCCGCTCTGAGACTCCACAACTCTATGATGGCATGGTGTGGGGGTGAGGACCATGGATAGATCATTGGGCTTTGAGGAAGGACTTGTCAGGAGAATTGATATTCCCTTTTGCCCTCCTTCAGGCATAAGTACCTCATGCATCAATTCCGCGTGACAACCTTTGCTGTCCTTCTAAGTGTTCAAAGGGTCCAGAACAAACCAAAGGAGATTGATCCAAGTACTCAACCCTTGCAATGGGAGAGGTTGAAGGTGAGTGCCCCAGCCATGTACAGGTATGAAGGAACTTTGTAATCTATAAAACCTTTCACAGCGTAAAAATATCCCAACGCTCTTTACAGCTAATGAAGTATTTTTAAATGTGGTCTCTGTTGTTCTGTTGGAAACAAATGTCTACTTAGTGCACAGCAGGCTTGTATAGGGACAAGATGACAGCCCAATAATATGAGTAATGTGGATAGTGGATAAATTGTTGGCCATGGCATGGGAGAACCCTCCTGTTCTTTAAATATTGTGCGAGGTCATTCCCTGAGAGCAAAGATGGGTGTCCGTTTATTTCATCCCAAATAAACTTCCTGTTGTGCATTTTCCTTCAAACCCATGAACATTTGATTCAAGTGCAAGAAGACCATCCGTTGAATTGGAGTTGACACCACTTAGCATCACTCTCATCAAATAATGACACAAGCAGTATTTCCTACGTTTAATTACTCCTTTCCCACTTGTCAGATGAGATGAGAAACAACAAATATGTGTATTGGTTTACAGTTTGCTCCTTCCCCATTCGCCATCTCAAGGGGCAGAATCTTGCTGCATTGGCTGTCCTCACTGAAGTGCACAACTTTCACCAGTATTGTAAGGGGTGAAAGAGGATATTCTGCCACAGCGGGCGGATGTTGGGTTGCCTCTCTTTTTTTCTAAACAAAGTCACCTCAGACTCTTTTACATTAAGTTTTGTCTGGCATATCCCAGCCCAGTCATGTGGGTCCTCCCAAGTCCACTCCTCTGCAACTCATTGTTTATTATGCTTGTACTTCCATCATCAACCATTGGCATAACTTCAAAGAACCCAGTCAATCAGAATTTGTCTTTTGTGAAACAATGTCTATTTTCTTATGTGTTCAAGAAGGAACTGCAGATGCTGGAAGATCGAAGGTACACAAAATTGCTGGAGAAACTCAGCGGGTGCAGCAGCGTCTATGGAGCAAAGGAAATAGGCAACGTTTCAGGCCAAAACCCTTCTTCAGACTGATGGGGGGTGGGGGGAGGCGGGGAGAAGAAAGGAAAAAGGAGGAGGAGGGCTGAGGGAGAGATAAGAAGGGGAGGAGACAGCAAGGGCTAACAGATTTGGGCGAATTCAATGTTCATGCCATCAGGATGCAGACTCAACCTTTATTGAGATAAGGTTGTTCACATCGATATTCTAGAAGCCTTTGCGGACAAAACACAGACACCCAGATCATCCATCTTTCACCACAGTAATGTGAGACGTGTCTCTTTGAATACGCAAACACAAAGTATTGTTTTGTCAGGATTTGAAAGATATCTCTTGTGACCTACCAGAAAAACAATGATCTTTGTTAATGAAGTTGTCGTTGTAATATCGAAACTGATAACTGCTTGTAAGTTACTTTTGGAAGTGGTTTAAAAGTGGTTCTTGGACAATGTACACTTTAAATTATCTAATTACGGCTGCTATTTGGCCTTGAATCATTCACCCAGCAAAATGCCTCATTGTGATTTACGTTTTTATTTTAAATTTTAGGATCTTTTAAAGAGCTTAAGTTCTTCCATCGTTCTTGAGAGAAAAGATGCTGTTAAGGCAAGTTCCAAAATTTAACTTTCAAAATATGAGTGGATTAATGGAGGTGAACGAGTTATTATTCTGGACTGTTCACTGACCTTTCATCTCGGGTACAGATGCTCACCTGGCTGACATGTGGAAGTCCCCTCAGTAACTGGTGCTAGTGCTCAGTGCATGATAGTTCATGGAAGATGTGGTTCGATGAAGGAAAAGGAAGTAATGGGGCAGTCCAGCCTACCCAGGTTGTCCAGCCATGGACCATCCTGCTTCTTCCATTGTGGTCTGTGGAAGGCCTTCCTGAGGCTCCCAACAACACTGTCCATTGTGGAGCAGCACAGTCAGCAGAAATGGCTGCCCCTCTTCATTGGGGCCTGGGTGGAGGGTACTGCATCGAGGGGTCCCTTGCAACCTGATTCTCTCGTGGTTCACAGACTCACCAGCCGCCTACCACTGGAAGAGTCTGTGTTCCACATGTGCATGGAGTGTATGAGGTTGCAGCCCCTGTTCCATTATCTAAAGGGGCTGCTCCTTGCCTTCTGTCTGAACTTCACACCCACCATCCTCATCTTTGGACACCCTGTGTATAAGGGGGAGGGTATGGCCGAAGATGTCCTGGTTGCGTTGCTCCTAGGCCTGGCCAAGCTGGCCATCCGCGAGTCACGGCACCAGGTGGAAGAGCGCTCTGCGCGGGCCGGCTGCCTGCCCCTTTTCCGGGGTTCCGTCCGCACCCTGGTGGTAATAGAAAGGGACTACACGCTGTCCACGGGCACCATGGGGGATTTCCTGGACCGCTGGGCACCGCATGGGATGGAATGCATCCTCTATAAGGATGGTGATATCGTTGTATGGGAGTTTATTTAGTATATTTGTTTGACTTGTATTAAGGTGGTGGGTTTTGTTTTTATTTATTTTGTACTGTAAATATTATTGTAAATAATTGATTAAATGATTTTTTGTTATAAAAAAAAGCAGAAATGGCCACTGCACTGACAGTATGCCTCTGACAGAGGGAGGCTCACTCTATGTTCTCCAGCGGGAAGTGGAAGGGCCTGTCAATGGCTGGTTATTCGGAAACATCTGGGAACAATGAAAACATAAATGTATCAATAAAATAATTACTCGTTTTGTTTAAATAAATTAAAAATAATTAATTGTAAACTAATAACGACACACACACACACACACACACACACACATACACACTACTAAACAATTAAATACTTTGGACTCTGGTGGCTGTCCAGGTTGAGTAGAGCTCTTAAAGTATCTACAGTATGTGTGTATAGAAAGCTATTCACCAGCCCCATGCGCTGGGTAAAATTGGAGGTAATGTCAGATGTTTGATGTCACTGCAAATGCCCAGTGGCCTCTGCACGGGAACATCATGTTCAGAGTGTATCGTAGTTTTTTTTCCTGACTGCTGTCCAAAGACAAAAGTTTGTTTTCCATAATATACATACTGCTCTATGTATTTGTGTGCTTGTACAGTATCGGATGGGTTTGTCCCCTGAATATCAATGGGTACCATTTCATAAACTAGATTGTTTCCTGTAAAACAAACTATTGTGTGGGTTAATATGATGGATATACAATATTGTGAGTCCGTAGTTTCATTATAATAGACACCTTAGGAATTGCTGTCATGTAGTGGTAAATAGTGCTGTGCTCAGACTAAATTGATGAATTAGTGTGTTCAGTGGTAATGCACAACAATCTAAATTTAAACTTTAGATTTAAGAGATACAACATGGTAAAAGGCCCTTTGGCTGACAGAGTCCATGCCGACCAACAATCACCATGTACACCAGCACTATCCTACACACTAGAGAGAATTTACAATTTTGCGGAAGTCAATTAAACAACAAACCTGTCTTTGGAGTGTGGGAGGAAACTGGAGCACTCGGAGAAAACCCACCTGGTCACAGGGAGAACGTACATACTCTGTACAGACTGCAGTCACGGTCAGGATCGAACCCAAGTCTCTGGTGCTGTAAGGCAGCAACTCTACCACTGTTGCTTCGTAATAAATTAATAAATTCAACCTAATACTCTAAGGATAGGTTGAACGTGATGACTTCCAGTGGGAAATGCAGAACTGACACAAATACAGATGACTGAGGTTTACACCACACACACTGCTTGCCAGCTCTAAACTGTTCCACCATAGGAATAAGAGTAGCCAGAAGGCCCTTCAGCCCTGTCATTGCATAGCGTAAGTTCATGGCTGATCCACCTCAACACTATTTCCCTGCACCATCCCCATATCCACCAATTCCCTTCTGATCCAGAATTTCATCAATCTCTACTTGACTGAGAGAATTGTACAGATTCACCTTCCCCTGAGTGAAGAAATCTTTCATCTCAGTCTTAAATGGCCTTTCTTTTGTACTCATCCCTGGTTCTAAGTCCTTTGTCCAGGGGAAACATCAACATTATCAAAATGTCTCACCATTTTAAATAAACACTGCATTTGCAATGTTTAACTTTATGATCTTTAACTTAATAAATAAATAAAGCCCAGCTTTATATCATGAGTTGTTATTTCAGTGTGCTTTTTCCAACAGGCTCTGAACTACCTTAATTGCAACAATAAGGAGATAATATCTGCTCTCCATAACACAGTACGTATTCACATCTGCAACCTTCATCTCATCTACAGGTTATCTTCAAAAGGTGACTGGAGGGTAACACCTGGCAGTGAGGAATAGGCTTGTATCTAACCCAGAGGACTAGATGGTTTGCAAATAGAATAACAGATGAGGCTTGAGGGTAGGATAAGAGTGAGGGGGGGGAGGCATAGGAGGATGGAGGAACTGACAAGGGCCTGCAAACTGCAGAAGGGAGGGTACGAGTTGGGAAAACACCAGGAAGGGGCGAGGAAGAGGAGAAGAACAATAAAATCACAGAACTATACAGCGGGGAAACAGGCACTTCCTCCCACTTTGTCCATGCCGACCAAGTTGGCATTTTGCACCTGTCCCATTTGCCTGCATTGGGAAGCACCCTCTAAACCCTTCCAATACATTATCCAAATGTCTTTTGAAAATCTTAAAGGGCCTGACCCACAGCGGCAACCTAATTAGCGAGTTTAGAAGAGTTTGCGCTCGACTCAAACTCGCAGCATGGTCGACACATGGTCCTAGGAGGTTATAATGCCCGTCCCACTTAGGAAACCTGAATGGAAACCTATGGAGACCTTGCGCCCCACCCAAGGTTTCCGTGAGGTTCCCGGAGGTTTTTGTCACTCTCCCTAATGGTCGAAAGTGGGAAAGTGGGAAATCGGTAATTTTTTAGTCTAAGCCGGCCATGCTCGAGGGAAGTTCCCGCAAAAATATGTTGCCTTTTTAAAAATCGGTAATTTTTTAGTCGAAGCCGGTCATGCTCGAGGGAAGTTCCCGCATACTCGCATGCTAAAAAAATGTTTGTGGTAAAAACTGGTCAGCATGTTTCTTTTGGACTCGTAGTGCAATGGAGTGGGATCGCAATGTAGTTATAGGCAGTCGAGGGCAGCCGTAGACAATCTCCTTTGCTGACCAGGCATTTTAATTGGCTCATTGGAGTTTTTAGAACCAAGGAAAACTACCCCACACCCTTCTTCCCCCCCCCCTCTTTTCTTCTCCCTCCTCCTTCTCCCCCCCCCTCTCTCCCCCCCCCCTCCTCTTCTCCCCCCCCTTCTCCCCCCCCCCCTTCCCCCTCTCCCCTTCTCCCCTCCCCCTCCCCCCCTCCACGCTCTCTCTAGAGGACTTACTGTACACACAGCCGTCTTTTATCTTCCTGTTCATCACGGGTGTGAATTTCAGACAGCGCTCCCCCGCTTTCCCTGGCCCCACCTTTGCGATGTGTGTGTGTGTCTGAGCTGCTGGGTGTGAACTGGTTAAACTGCCTTCCATTCGTTTGCATCAGTTGCAGACCGATAAAGACTGTGCAGTGCAATGTGAGACGATGAAGGCTCTGGTCACGCTGGGTGAGTGCTCAAATACAGGACTGCTGTTCCACTCAACATCCCACTGACAGCGATTCAGCTGTTGGCCACACCCGCCTGGGCTGGTGAGCTGCTCTGGGTCCCTGCGAGAACATGGAGTGATGTTGTGGGTGGGAGTTTTTTTATGAGAATACATATGGGTACGGAGCATGGAGTGGGCTGTAAATGTCTGTGGTCGTGAATAATGAAGGAAGCTGGGATGAATCGTGGGGAAGGGTAATTTCTAGCCCAACCTGCTCAGGTCATCCTCATATTCACAGTGTGGACCCTCGGAGAGGAAGCTGGACCCAATCAGGACCCCAGCTGATGTTTGAATTATGCTTAACAGCTATAAGTTTGGGAGAAAATTCACCTGGGATTCCTGGTACTGGTCACTCTTTAGTGCATGGATCAACTTAGCACAAAACTATGATCTACATAATTAGAGCAGTAATGTCGCCACTATCCTTAACCTGCTGCCCTTGTAATACCCTCTGTCGGATTTGTGCCACCTGGTGCCTCCACTCTGATTCACACTGTCCGTTTCACCATCAGGCCTGCACTTACTGACCCACATGGGCTGCCGACCCAGCTCTACCTAGATTATCAAATCTAAATCCTTTCTTCAAACCTACTTGTGGCCTCACTCCACCCTCTCACTGTTATCTCCTTGCGCCCAAACATTCCTCCTGTTGCAGCCTCTTTAACATCCCCAATCGTATCACTTTGCTATTGACAGCTGTATCTCCAATTATCAAGATCCTGAGCTCTGAGATTCCCTTCCTAAACCTCCACTTCCATGCTATTAACGTGCTCCTAAAACAATATCTCACATCTCCCTTAATACGGTATTCTGAGGCATGCCATCAGAGTTAGTTTGTTTGTTTACTGCTCTGCGACGTTTTACCATGTTAAAATATAATGTGAGTTTGATAACATGAGTTACTATGACTAGCGTATTGGGGCTTGTGGTGTGACTGAAGCTGTTGTCCATAACTAGTCCTCCTCCCATAAAGGGGAGGAACAAACAGGAGTGGTGTGAGGAAAGCAGAGGACAGAGGCACCACTTGTATTACACAGTCATTTTTACTCTTCAGGATACTGGGATGAAGACTTGATAACAAAATTTGTCGATCATTTGAGTTGGTCAAGCGGCACACATCTGGAAGAATTAATTGTGATTCTGAGGGATACACTGCGGGACTTGTCACTTGCACCCGACCACCAGGTATGGTACGTGGCACAGTCCACTTGGGCTTTGCTTTGGTTTGGCAACAGGATTCAGTTTTACTCCAGAAATATGACCACAAACACCGGATATGTACCAGGGAGGTCCTCATTCATAGTCAGAGAGTTATAGAGTTATACAGCACATGCTCTTCTGCCCACCAAGTCCTTGCCCATCTTTTTGCCCCTCTACACTAAGCATATCTTTCAATACCTACATGTCTGTCTGCATGCATCTTAAACATAGTGATTGTATCTGATTCTACCACCTCCTCTGGAAACACATTACAGACATCAACCACTCTCTGAGAAGACCCTATTCCTAAGATTCCTCCCTTCTCCTACCTCTCAGCTTGAACTCTGCCATTTGTCTTCATCTCGGCTATCATGCTGATCATCTAACCTATCTATGCTTCTCATAATCGTATACACTTCCATCAGGCCACACCTCAGCCTCCTTCGCTCCAGGGAAAAAATAAGGCCATCCTATCCAATCACTCCCCATAACAAAAGTCCTCCAACCTGGGCAATATCTTTGTGAATCTCCTCTGCTCCCTCTCCAGTACAACTACATCCCTCTCCTGCTGCAGTGTGATGACCAATACTTCACACAATACTCCCAAGTGCAGGTGAACCAGTGCTGTCTAAAATTGCAACATAATGTTCCACCTGTGTAGGTGATGCCTTTTTAAGGAAGAGGCTTTTAAACCCCTGTCCCACGGTACGAGTTCATTCCAAGAGCTCTCCCGAGTTTGCCCTGATTCGAACTCGGAGATTTACAGTAATGGCCACTCGTCGGTACTTGGGGCTCATGTTGAAAAATCTTCACGAGTCTTCCCGTGCTTACCTGCCGTTAGCGAGTCTCCCCGAGTACCTGCTGTTCGCGTTACGAGCCGGTAAGAGACGTCCCCGAGCTCCGACGTTCATTCTCCGTGCTTATCACGAGTTTGATTTTTTTAAACTCGGGAGAGCTCTTGGAATTAACTTGTATTGTGTGACAGGGCTATTAGGATGTAAAGGAGTCTGTTCATGGCAGGAAGAAGAGCAGGTGATTTTTTTTTTCACATGGCTATCCCTTAATCAACAATGGGAAGTACATGATCTGGTCAGGGTTGCACTGCTATTTTCTGGATCTTCCGGTAACGAATCAGCTCTTGCATTTCTTATATTAAGATAGAAATGGCACTTTATTGACTAAATTACCACGGAACATCCCAAGGTTGTCACTGAGGCTCTGTAAAAACAAGGTCTGTCTCACAAGTGGAACAGCAGCACCCCTCTTCCAGTAACTCCATCTACAAGTCCTTATCTCTCTCCCTCCCTTGGGTACTTAATCAAGTTACTCCTTACACCACTTTCCCCTTCCCCATCTCTACTCTCCTCACCAATGCTTTGCAATTGTTTCATAGGTCCAAGGAAGGTTTCTTTCTGAGCTCCAGGATGCAATAAGGTTAATAATATGAGTGTCAGTGGAAGGGAAAGGGGTGGGCAGACACAATGAGCTTCTTCTGAGTTGTAAAGTTCTGGTTTATAGCAAAATGTTCCAGCCTGTTCCTGAATATCGCACAACGTTTCCTTGTCTTTTCAGAACCTGGAGTTCAAAGCAAAGGAGAAATTGCATTTACTGTTGACAACACTGATGACAACTCCTCATTCCAACGACATGATCCCTGTGCATGCTGCAGCCTCCCTTTGTTACCTAAACAGAAATGATCAAAACGCCATTGAATACATCATGAGCTATCTTTACGCCGGTCACACCTACCAAAAGAACCTGGTACGTGATTCATAAAATGCTTGCCTCTTTAAGAAGGTCAAACTCGTCCTCAAACCCAACAGTCACCCTCCCTACAATCCTCACTGAAAGAGCTCACCCCATCCGCCCCAGGTTGATTGAGAGCGCAAGTGAGTAAGGCACAAAAGAGGGTTCAGAGAAGTCGTGGAGACCTTTGCCAGGAATCAGCTCCATTCCAATCGGTGGATAAGGAGACAATGAGGAGTTTTCTAAGCTTCTGGGTTATAGAAGAGGTGTCGCTTCTCAATGGTGGAGGAGGGCCCTGAGTATGGCCACCAGAACTGCGCACTAAACTCCAGGTACAGTCTCACCCAATATCTTGCACAGTAGATAAAGGACCAACCAAAGCACAATAGACAAGACAGCATCTGTTTGAGATCTGAACAATTTGAGAGCATCAGCACTCAGTGCCCTTGGGTCCTGGGTCTGCAGTGAGTGGTAATCACTACTAGAGGTAGAGGCCTAGCTGATTGTCTGATGAAATTCCAACAGATTTCAGTCTCATTTATTAGTTAGAGCCAGCCGGATATATTGCAATGTCTCAAATCAAGGTGAGACTTCAAATTGCTATCGCTTGGTCAGCATACCCACCATTAAACTTGGGGTGAGAGATCTTTGCAAATGTTAAGGAGAAAGTAAAAGATTAGCTTCCTCTTCCATTTTGCAGGCACTGGATGTGGTGATAAGGTATCTCAGGATATATAAGACTTTCATAATCCAAGTTCTCCTGAAACAGATCCAAACCTCTCGTATTTACAAGGTTAGTCAGCAGATTTCATGACTTTTCCTTTAGTTGAGCGACTTTAAATAATGTAACTATCAATATTCTAGAAGTATCCAATTCATGGGGAAAATATCTAGATCATGATGAGATAAAGTGATATAATGCCTTAACACATCTGAAGTAAGACCAGAGAATGCCAACATTATTCACAGGTCCGGCAGAGCAATGGTGAGAGAGAAACCTGAAGCATTAAATTTGTTTTATAGAAGTTATAAAACTATGAGAGCATTGGTAGGGTAGACGGGGTTAGGGTTCCTCCTAGTTTTATTTTCCAGACTGGAAATGTCAAAGATAAGTGAGCAAAGCTTTAAGGTGAGAGAGCCAAGTTTTTGACAGAGTGATGAGTGCATGGAACAGGCTGAAGGTGGTGGAAGCAGATATGATAGTGGCACTTAAGGGACTTTAAGATAGGCACGTGGCCGTGCAGGAAATGGAAGAATATGGATCACATGCACGCAGAAGAGATCAGTTTAATTTGACATCATGATCAGCACGGACATTGGGGGCCAAAGGGCCCGTTCCTGTGCTGTACAGCTCTGTGCTCTGTGTTCGAGGAATTAGGATTTATATTAATGCAGATTAAAGTTTGGGAGCTACATGAATGGTGGTCAAGGGACTGCAATTGGTGGTTGTGGGGAGAGGGACTGGCGCCATGGATGTATGGGGAAAGGCAGTTAAAGATTCTGAAATGGAGGGAGGAGTTCACGCTGTGGTGGGGTTGAAAGCTTGATGTTCACCTAATGACGAACAACCGGTATGGGGTTCAGGCCCCTTAAAAAAACACACACACACACACACACACACACACACACACACACACAGTTGTGATGAGTACTAGGAAAGCGAGCTCCTGCCGCTGTTGCGTAGAGGACTCCACAACTATCCCAGGGTTAGGGTTCCTCCTAGTTTGCCAGTCAGGAGGGTTCACCTCTCGCACAGTACCCCCACGAAGCTAACCTCCCCAGAAGGACATTGGACATCTTCTGGTTTAGATGCAATCTATCCCGTTGTATAAATCCCGCCTGAAATCAGAACCGCTGCTTCACAATATTCCAGGAGAGAGCATGGGCACGAGCCACCAGGCTCTTCACCCACCATAACATGTGTAGTAGTCAATGATAAACCACACCTTGCCACAGCTCACCAATTTAGGATCATCATCTCTTTACTTTTACCCTTCGTTGATATCACTTCCATCTTCTTCAGCATTGGCCATGATGTTCCATTGAAGACAAACGTCAGCCACGCCCTCTGCTTCCACAAGATTTCCTATGTTACTCGCAAGTTACAAGCAGCCCCTCAAACGTGCTACGCAGACAGGTGATCCAATTGAGATCTTTTAGATGGTTGAGGGATTTGATGGGGCATTAGGAGTAGAATAAGCTAGGTTGTTTAAGTCTGAAATCAGGAAATTTCTTCAGACGAAAGGTTCTGGAAATCCAGAACATTTCCCCTGTGAAACTTTGGTTTCAGGATAGGGAGCAGTTGGTTGTTCTAGAGTAAGGTGATCAAAAGGTTTGTAAGTGAGCACTGTTCGGCAGCTAAAAGAAAAGTGGAGCAGGTAGGACACTGGATGGGAACCTCCTGTTCCCACACAACACACCAACACAACAGGCTCTACTTCATTTAATCTTCATATTCTGCACGTTTAACAAAATCATTTTAATGTTTCATGGCTGCAGCATCGGTTAGAGGCACTAGATTTATTGGTCGTCGTTGGAACACAGCGCATTGTGGAAGCTAATATGTACCACGCTGTGGCTAGTGTGCTGATGAAAAAACTATGGCAAGACCCAGTCGTGGTAAGGAACTTGATATGTAGGTTTCCTGGTGACTTGCAGCATCGGGCAGTAAACATCAGCTGTCCCAGAATGAGCCACGTATTGCACTTCACCACAACGTGGACCGTGCTATAGACAGGCAGGAAAACTCTATCCATTGCTCCTCTATCAGAATTCCATCAGATAATGTAATGGATACTTTAGCTGATGTTGGGCTCCTGTCTGAAGCCACCCCTTTCTGACACTGAGTGCCAGGGATTATACATTAGTAAAGATGATTGATTTGTATACAGCACAGTGTCTTGCTGTCTGTGCAACATTACCCCAGCAAAAGCCCAAATCGGTCGACCGGGTGATTCTGTTTTTATGTTCATTTTAACTCATAAGCTAACAACCCAGATAAACTGGCTATTGCGCCTGTTTGTGAGTTTGTACAGTGAATGACGTGATCCTATAAACCAATTAGCATTACCAATATTGTAGCAATGTTACAAAATTTTGAGATTTTAAAAATCAAGTCTGTAATTTATCCCATCCGATAAAGCATAAAAATAAGTTTAATTTGACACCTAATTCACTTTCATATATTCAGTATTAACAAAGTTATGGCCATTTTCATACTCGGAAATAAGCATCTTGTTCCCTATTGCTTTTCCAATGACTGAACACAAAAGCTGTGATCGAGGACAGTCAAAAGCCTATAACTTTATTAACAATTAAGAGAACTGAAGGAAATTTTCAGTTATTATAGACTGAAGCATTCTGAAACAAATATGAAACAATCTTACTTGGATGACTTGAAATTAAAGCATATAATTAGTTAGTTACCTAATTGTAGCTAATTACAAAATTCAATTACTAGATCTAAACATCTGTCAATTTCTTAAGAATAGATTAACATTTTTAAATAGCCTAAGTGTCCAAATAACATTCACACAAGAATTCACAATAAAACATGTTTTTAAAATCTCATTGTCTTGGATTTATAGACCAAATGGAAATAATTTAATGTTTAATACCTGTAAATTAATGGCCATTTAAATCACCTTGTGAGTGGGTTTTACTGTAACGGGACCATTTGGAACGTTGAGGTTGTGGTGATTTATACCCCCATATCAGCATGCCGGTTCGTATGGGGACTAAATCACCGTTTCGCAACTTAAAATGTGAACTAAAGGCATCTTAAGAAACACTTTTATACATAAAAATAAACAACTTTCTTTTACCTGTCACCTACATGAAATCCATCCCCGTTGTCGGCGTTTACGGCTTTAGAAGCTGGTTTTAAAATGACTCCAGCATTGAAATTGTCGGGCGATTTGTTAAAAAAAAAGACACTGAACGGCAGTTGGAACGATTCTTCAGCAAATGCTTGGACTCCGACAAAATATAATCCAGGACAAGGTAAGAGAAAATCGCGTTTTAACCCCCCCCCCCCCCCCCCCCCCCATCAAACGCGCCAAAATCGCGCACACACGGCAAGTGGCAGAACTGCAGCGCTGCTGAAGGTAAATATTGTAACATACCTAAATATTGTAGTTCAAAAATTAGGGGCTGTTTCTCAATCTTAACCTCTCCCTCAAGACTATGGGGAGAAGGAAGGAACGGGGTACTGATTGGGGATGATCAGCCATGATCACATTGAATGGTGGTGCTGGCTCGAAGGGCCAAATGGCCTACTACTGCACCTATTGTCTATTGTCATGTTGATTTCACACGTGAAAAGCTTGAATTTGTTAATCTTGCACTCAAACCCACTTTCCTCATGAATGAGTCCACCAGATTCAAAGCAAGATTAAATATTAGTTTGTACTTTTCACATATATGCTTTTACCACCGAACAGTTAGGTTTCTATTTAAAAAATAGGATTTCACTTGTAATGTAGTATTACTGTGTAAGCTTCATTTGTCTAGTGTGTTTATTAGTTAAATAGTTAAGGAAGCTGTGTGAATACTTGGCCAATAAACTTATTCATTCATTCATTCATTCATTCATAGGGATTCATATTTAGTTGGCAGGCAGTGACAAGTGGGGTACTGCCACGCTCAGTTTTTGTTCATAAGTTCATATGTCATAGGAGCAGTAGTAGGTAATTCGGCCCATCATTCTATCATGGCTGATCTATCTTTCCCTTTCAACGCCATTCTCATGCCTTCTTCCCATAACCCCTGACACACTTACGAATCAAGTATCTGTCAATCTCCGCCCAGTGACTAGGCTTCCACAGCAGTCAGTGGTGATGAATTCCACAGATTCACCACCCTCTGACAAAATAAATTCCTTTGATTTTGACTAAAGAAATTCCTTCTCATCTCTTAGGGTATGTCCTTTTATTCTGAGGCTATTCCCTCTGGTTCTAGACTCTCCCACCAGTGGAAACATTCTCCCCACATCCACTCCATCCAGGCCTTTCATTATTCAGTAAGTTTCAATGAGGTCCCCCACCCCTCATCCTTCTGAACTTCAGTGAGTACAGGCCCAGTGCCGCCAAACTCTTTTGGTCCCAGCTATTCTCATTATACATCTCTAATGATGATGAGGAAACGATGCGTATTATCTCCAAAATGCAGTTTAACATGGATAAATGTGAGGTTATCCATTTAGCTTTAGGAGCAGCAATGACCATTGGACATAGGTTTAAGGTGAGAGGGGAGGATTTAATAGGAACCTGAGGGGCATTTTTTTCACACTGAGGATGATGGGCATGTGGAGAGAGCTGCCATTGAAGCAGTTACTATAACAACATTGAATATGCATTTACACAGGTACATGGATGGGAAAGAGTTAGAGGGATTTGGGGCAAACACGGGCGGTGAGACTAGCAGAGATGGCCATCTTGGTCGGCAAGTTGAGCCAAAGGTCCTGTTTCCCTGCTCTATGACTCAGTGACTCTATATAAACAAAAATATGTTATCTAGATGGTGATAGATTGGGAAAAGGGGAAGTAGAACAAGGCCTGGATAGCAACAATTGCCCAGTATAGTCACATCCTCTTTATAGTGTTACGAGCGGAACAGTACACAGTACTTCAACTGTGGCCTCACCAAGTTTTACCGAGACCTCCTTGCTCTTCTACCCTGTCTCAGCCGATGAAGCCAAGCATCCTCTGTGCCCTTTTCACCACCATACCCACTCGTGCTGCCACATTCGGGGATCTGTGGACCTGTACACAACATTCCCTTTGTTGGTGAGGCCACACCTGGGGTACAGTGCATAGTTTTGGTCCCTTCCCAAAAAAATAAGGGCTGGAGGCAGTCTAAACAAGATTTACCAGCTCATTCCTGGAATGAAGGGACTGTCCCCTCAGGAGAGGCTAGACCGTTTTGTTTTTTATATTTGCAGTTTAGAAAAATGAGGGGTGATCTTATTCAAACATATAAGATCCGAAGGGTGGGTTGACAGCATAGATGTTGAGATGTTTCACAAGCAGCAGGATCACGAACAAAGGGATATTATTGTAAAATAAGGCGCCTTGCAGGAAACAATCAAAGGGTAGTTGTGTAGGTTATTTTTTCTGATTGGGGACCTCTTCTTCTTATCGAGTCCACACACAATGAGAAGTTGTTCAGCCA
Organism: Leucoraja erinaceus; assembly: GCF_028641065.1. Classification (NCBI taxonomy): domain Eukaryota; kingdom Metazoa; phylum Chordata; class Chondrichthyes; order Rajiformes; family Rajidae; genus Leucoraja; species Leucoraja erinaceus. The sequence continues at coordinate 20,149,505 of NC_073399.1, read as the reverse complement.
GAGCTAAACACACTTCTCGCCATCTGCATGCAATGGTGTCTGTCTTGTGCTTCTTGTGCGTGGAGGTAGAAAGATTGGTGAAAACAGGGCCACGGCAGAACGCTCTTTCCTTGACCCCATTGGGGACCTGTAACCAGTAGAGTTGCCACTGGGGTTTGGTGTTGTATGTTATTTACATTAATGGTTTGGATGATAGTGTAGTAAACATTGTTGGTAAATTTGCAGATGGCACCAAAATCTGTGTGGTAAATTGGACAGTATGGAAGGATATCATAATCATACTTTATAAGCCAAGTATGTTTTGCAACATAGAGGAATTTGATTTACCATACAGTCATACCAATAAAAAGCAAAAAAAACACATAAAATACATTTTAAAATAAACTCCTCCACATTGACTCCTCCACATTCCTCACTGTGATGGAAGATGAAAAAAAAGTTCAATCTCTTCCCTTCTTTGTTCTCCCGCGGTCGGGGGCCTCGAGCCTTCCATTGACGTGACGATCTTGGCTCCCGTAGGTGGCGGTCGGGCCCTCTGTGCCGGGGCAATCAAGCTCCCCTATCGGGGGGGGGGTCTCAGCTCCCCGCGCCGGGGCGATCGGACCCCAGGTTGAACCTCGTGCATCTTTGGTGCTTCCCGACATCAGTCTCTATCCGAGACTGCGAGCTCCTCGATGTTGAAATCTTAGAAAGCGTCTGATACCCGCTTGAAATCTTTCAAAAGCTACAATGTGATTAATAACACTTAAACAAATAAAACTGAAGCAAATAAATGTAAACAGAAGAACCAACCTTGGAGGGGTGAGAGAGAGAGATGGGAAAAATATACTAAATAACGTGAGTGATCGTGAATGAGGTACTTACCTGCAAGCCAGTCAGGAAACCCGTTCGACCGGAGCCCGTAATGACGTGACCCGTTTAAATCCGATACCCATTTAAATCTTTTCCGTCCACCAATACATCCAATTAGTTCAAATGGTAATAGTACCCGCATCAGACAGCTTTAAGAAATTCTCCGCGAATACCTTCAGTAATACTTGAAGGTCAAAACATAATTGGTGACACATCATGTTAATACGATGTTAATAGAGATATTTAACAAGCGCTTAACAATACCCCCACAAGCGGAGATTTTAATTGTTTTTTTCCACCAAATTTCAAACTCCGGATTACAAAACATGGGGAGGGGGAATTATCCCCCACCTCTCAAAACATGGGAGGGACGTATCCCCCCCCATCCCCCCTCAGGATTTCCACCCATGAGAATGCACATTGGTATGTCAAACCAAGACAGGACTTACACAGTAAGTGGTAGTGTTATAGAACAGAGAGATCTGGATGTACAGGTCCATTTTTCTCTAAAAGTGTTGAGCCAGGTGGACAATGTGGTGAAGAAGGCGTTTGGTATGCTTGGCTTTATTGGGGAAGATATTGAGAGAAGTGTAAACTTCCAACTATATGAAGGATGTCATTAAATTGAAAGAGTGGAAAAAAGTTTCATTAGGATGCTACCTGTACTTGCGGGCTTGAGTTATAAGGAGAGGTTGGATAGGCTAGGTCTTTTTCTTTGCAGCATAGAAGGCTGAGTGGTGACCTTACAGTGGTGTACAAGATCATATGGGCATGCATAAGGTTAATGCTCATAGTTTTTTTTTTCCAGAGTAGAGGATTCTAAAACTAGAGGGGATAGGCTTAAGATGAGAGGGGAGAGATTTAAAAGGGACCTTAAGAGTAATTTTTCACTCAAAGGGTAGTCGGCACCTGGAATGAACTGCCAGTGGAAGCTGTAGAAGTGGATATAATAATGGCTTTTAAAAGATATTTGAACAAATATAAGGGTAGGACGATTGTAGAGGGATATAGGCCAAATGCAGGCAAATGGGACAAGCCTAGAATGCTATGGCCAGCATGGACAAGTTGGGCCATAGGGCCAGTTTCCTGTCTGCATAGTTCTTTGACTTTATAATGATGCATAAATTAACCCTTTGCTTTCTGTGTTCAGGCTGTGTCTCGCCGGGCAGCCATGATTGTGAATATGCTGGGCATGAAAAGGGGTGTGTGGGATGATGTTGAAGAGTGAGTCCTTAACAAGCTTTTTGCAATTAAATTAACCCAAAGTTTTTCCTTCCTACCAGCTCTATAATCAGAGTGGGCTTTGCAATCTGTGGTACAGGTCTTGCAGAGGATGCATGCAACACCAAACAGGCCCTCCAGACAACCTGATCATGTGGAACATTGCTCTAGAAAAATGGTCCTAAACTCACTCTCATCTGACAGTTAGGCGGACCCCCTCCTCTTGGGCTACACAGAACGGCCTTCTACCCTCTCTGGACCTCTAATGTCTACTGTCTGAGTTCCCCTGCGGCCAGCAGATTTAACAATCTATCACAGGGCCCCAGTGCAACCAAGGATACATCTCATCAAGCCCACCTCAAGGCACACAAAACATCTAATAATCTATTATCTTCATTCAAAGAACACATGTCCCCATCTCCTCCCTGAAATCTTCAACTACAATGTGCTTCTCCACAATGAATACAGATGAGAAGTATTGATTTGAGACATCACCCACATCTTCTGGCTCCACACAGTTTTCCCTTTTATACGTCGAGTCAAGTTTATTGTCACATGCACAGGTACGTTGAGGTACATGAAATCTTCCTTGCAGCAGTATCCCAGGCACATAGATCACCATCCTGTCACCAACTAGAGAGTAGTCCTGAGCTACCTCTAATCTACCTCATTAGAGACCCTCGGGCTATCCTTAATCAGAGTTTAATTGGACTTTATCTTGCACTAAACGTTTTTCCTTTATCTTGTATCTATTTGCTGTGGGCGACTTCAATGTAATCATGTATAGTCTTTCCACTGACTGGATAGCCCGCAACAAAAAACTTTTCACTGTACACGTGACAATAAACAAAACTAAACTAAACTAGATTTAGACACCAAACAAAAACATCAATTACATATAAATTCTACAAGATACAAAAAGATAAAAACTGCAAAAATAAAATCCCTTTGGTCCATCAGGGGAGCTATCCTCATCTTATTTATCCTCTTGCTCCTAACATAAATAATATGCTTTGGGATTTTCCTCAGTCTTGCTGCCAGTGATACAGTGCTCCCCGCCCCGTTATTTCCTTCTTTGCACTTATTAAACCCCTGAAGAATCTCCAGTGTTTTCAGTTTCCTACACCTGCCATGTGCTTCCTGTTTTTTTCCTTTTACTCAACCTTCAATATCCCTTGACATAAAAGATCCTTGGACTTGCTACCATTTTTTTCACGCTGACAGGACAATATTGGTCCAGGAATCCTACAATTTTAAGTGATCCACTTGTCGACTGTAGACCTCCCTGCAATGACCTCCGTCTACTTCTGCCTTCTACTTCAATCGTCTTATGCCGTGTCATTTGCCTCCTGAACCACTCGCTACACGAGCCCTGCACCAACATGACGAGACCTCCTTGTGCTTGGCTCATCTGCCATCTCGCTCCAATTAGATATTAGTCCATCTTTAGATTCCTTTACCTGAAGCGCATGATGTCAAACTTCCATTTGCTAGCTTTTTGTGCTCTCACACAACCTATCCAAATAGAGTTGCAGAATTCTCATTTTGCTCATCAGAACATGCCTTTCCACCTATTTTCATGTCATCAGCAAACTTGGATACATCACAGTCTCCTCCTCTGGGCCATTAATTTAAATCATATGTAATTGAGGGAAAAGAACTGAGCTGGGACTCCACTGGTTATTTCATTCTCACTCTCTGCTTCCCTCTTATAACCAATCCTCAGTCCATCCGAACACACAATCCCACTATTTCTGAAGTGCTCTTGAACTGAGACTCCAACCTAGCTACACTTGCTTGACACCATCGCAACCCATCCCTCATCCTGACCCCACCATACCCCAACCCCATCCCAAACATCTAATTTTCTAGGAGAATAATTTATTGTTTTCATCCTCATTAGGCAGCTGGAAGATAATGACGCATTGTCCCGGGGAAGAGCAGTCATCTCTATGGTGAGATAGTTCCCCGATGTGCTTTGGTTTGAAGTTTATTCCTGTGAATAGGAACATTAACCTTGGGGAGAATCAGAATGTATCACAGACAGTCTTCATAAGCTCCCAGACGAAAAGTACTGATTGTAAACAGAGCAAAGCTCCGTTCAATCATTGCAGTGTCTGTACATCACTGTATGCCAATTTATCTCCTGAACTGACTAACCTTGTCTTCACTTAGAGGTGTAGCTTTGAAGCTGGGGTAATAGTTTGGAGGAAGACTAATGTTAGGAATTGTAATTGATTTAGGGCCGGTGAGGGGTTAGGATTGGTTTGGGGCTTGAGGTTCAGCAAGTGAGTTCATCCGGTCAGGAGGGGAATCATGAAACTCTGGGAACTGGAATTCTCAGAGGCCTGTGAGGAGTTTACTGTCTGAAGCTTAGGGGCGACCGCGCCTTTGCGGTTGCAGCTCCTAGACTGTGGAACAGCATCCCCCTTCCCATCAGAACTGCCCCCTCCATCGACTCCTTTAAGTCAAGACTAAAATCTTATCTATACTCCCAAGCCTTTCCTGACGTCCACTGAGCGAGGGCTATATGTATATATGTATGTAGTTTGTTTGTTTATACTATTCTTATAACAAATGTAAAGCACTTTGGCCAACGAGAGTTGTTTTTTAAATGTGCTATATAAATAAATGTGATTTGACTTGACTTGAACTGAACAGAATACTCCAATACTGTACCAGGCAGTGAGTTGGAAATCGGATTCTTTATTCAAAAAGCAGATTTGTTCGCCAGATGGCATTTAGAAATTCCTGCAGCCTGAACGTCAGGTCCTGCCTCGTTGTAGATGATATGTTTCCTGTTTGCTCCCTCATGAAGTAAAATGGTGTCCTCCCTCCTTCTGTTTACAGGGCATTCTTGGGCTGCCCAACCGGAAAGTGCTTAACACACTGCTTGAGATGCTGGAGTCAGACATCAGCCAGTACGTGCGATTCCAGGTCTGTGCATTATGCTGACTACAGTGGCAGCTTGGTTCCTTTAGATCTAGAGATGTACGTTTATCTGAAACTGTATCTGAGAACCAGTCCAGAGCATGGGAATGGCAGTCAGCTGCCTGTCAATGAGAGATGTGTCCCAGGTGAGCCCCTAAAGTGACACAGAATCCCACAGCGTTAGTGAGATAGGGGTGGAATATGCTGCCCCAGTGATGCATTTTCATGTTCATAAGTGATAGGAGCAGAATTAGGCCATTCGGCCCATCAAGTCTACTCTGCCATTCAATCATGGCTGATCTATCTTTCCCTCTTAACTGCAATGTCCTGCCTTCTCCCCATAACTCTTGACACCAGAAATAATCAAAATTATCTCTACCTCTGTCATAAAAATATCACTTGATTTGGCCTCCTTCCTTTTAGTCTGGAGACAGCATAGAGAGCTTTATTCTACATCTGACATGTCCTAAAAGTGTTTGCTGGGATGGCGTAGAGAAATGTAATCTGTATCTAATGTTCTCCTGGTCCCTGGATGAGGCTTATTTACTGAACATTTCCATCAGAGCTTGACCTCAGAGGAATGATCCTGAAGCGGTGGACAGGTGGAAAGGTGTTGGAGAATTCTCCAAGGTAATGGTAAATCACTTTAGGTGATCTTCACCCGGTTTTACCATGATACGTACCAGCTAAGTTGTTGCTCATGGTAAGTCTTGACAACCTTGGTTTCTCCATTGCTGTAGCTTCCTCTCTTGGCTTTTTGCAGCCTTGTTGGGAGGCCGTGTTGTTTTATGGTGCATTCACAGGCCTCCACTGCTGAGCACAATATAGCCACGTCACTGTTTACATGACCTATGAAGCTGAGCGGGTCCACAAGACCAGGTGAATGTCCAACAGGCCGTTCTCACTTTCCACGTAGACATTTTCACCCAATCTAACCCGTGCTGACCCTCCCCTGGGAATGTTTGGTGGGACAGTGTAGAGACATGATCGCCCTCTCTGTGAGTCGGCAATGGGACAATGTAGAGGGTGCTTTACTTTGCATCTCCCTGTTATTGGGGTGTTTGATAGAGCAGTGCAGAGAGCTCCACTCAGTAAACAATTCATGGCCCACTGCAAAAAGGCCTCATGCTCAAGCACTCCCGTCCCTCTGGAGAATAAACACATTTCTTCCTGTCCGAGGTCTGATTTGTTTTTGTGGGCACTTGGATGTTTAAATTCTGCACTCTCCGTGGCCTGCTCTGGTTTCATGCAGCTGGTTGTAATCCACTGTGTGCTGTTTGTTGACAGATAATGCGCACATTTGCTAAGCTGCATCTGAAAGATGATCAAGTGAAGCTGAGCCTGATGAACCGACAGCTTGGAGGAGGGCCACTTGCCAGGTATCGTGACGAGAATCAACACAGTCACACACACTGGGTTGCCAACTTTCTCACTCCCAAATAAGGGACAAAAGGTCACAATGCGGGACAAATTCCCGATGGCTATTCGTTGACCGACTCGGCCGTGGCTGGTGAATGATGAGTTGGTCTGGGTGCTGGACTGCACACAAAGCCCAGCCGGCGGGCCAGCTGAGGAGTTTTGGCCCGCGCAACGTCGCACACAAAGTCCAGCACCCCATCCAACTCATGATCAGCCATGAGAAGGAGGGGTGGTGGTGTCGGCGGTAAGCGAAGGTCCAAAGGTCGGACAGCTGGCCGGGCTGGCGACCGACGGGGCCACAGGCGAGGCGCTGCTGCTGCACTACATCGGGACGGGTGAGGCGGATTTCTGCAGATTGTCCTTAATTTAATCTGCAGAAAGTTAAGTGACTGCCCCAGTGAGAGCAAACTCATCCCTATCAACCCATGTGCCAGCTCCTGCTTCAACGCCTCACTGATGTGAGTGTACTTTGGGGCCAATCATGCCCACACATATGCAGTCTCATCTCACAGGCAACATACCTCAGCGAGGTAACAAATGATCCAGCATGAGTTGGTGATTGCAGGAAACGAGAGAAGGGAGAAGTAAATTTAACAGTAAAATGCAAACATATATTTCTCTAATTCCCACTGGCGTTCTGTGCCAATAAACAGACGTTGACCATCTAAATCAGTCAATTGAAGCCACATGAGGGCCACCTGGCATTGGTCAGAATGTCTGTGTTCTGATAATGTTGGAGCACAAATTCAGCAACCCTGAGCAAGTGGCATCAAGGCAAGGCTGCTGTCTCCCTCCCCCACACACAGATGTTTGTGGTCAGGTTAATCAACAATTATCTTCACATGAGCTCCTGGTTCATTTACCGGGAGCTCATTCCATTGAATCTGTTAAAGTTCTACAGACCGTCCTGGATTGGCACTGGTTAAGGTTCAATGTCGTGTTTGGAAACTCATATGTCATCATAAGTGTCAGTGAAGATGATGGTGCCAGCTCTCTGCCTACCACGGTAATGGAGCAGGGCAGACCAGATATCAGCTGGCTCACACTTTCAGTTTAGTATATAACTTGCGTTTTAAATTCCAACTTAATTTAACTTAGCAGCGGTTTTATAAATTACAATTTAACCATTTGAACATTTAGTTAGCATTTTTTTTAGCCATAGAGTCGTGGAGCGTGGCAACACCCCTCCCTTCACCACCTCCAGTTTAAATTCCATTTGGAATATTTTGGAGGACCAAGAAACCAAGAACCAAGAACAGGCCTTTCAGTCCAACTTGCCCACACTGACCAGCATGCTCCATTTACACTAGACCCACCTGCCTGCATTTGGCCAATATACATCTATACCTATCTTGTCCATGTACCTGTCCAAATGTTTTTTGAACATTGTGGTAATACCTGCCTCAGATACCTCCTCCAGCAGCTTGATCCACATTCCTACCACCCTTTGTGTAAAAATGTTGCTCCTTAAGTTCCTATTAAATTCTCTCCCCCCCCCCTCCTCCTCCCCTGCCCTCCTCCCCCTCCCCCCAGATTTTAATAAAGGCCATTTTTATACATTTTAGTTTCATCAAGCAGAAATTACAGCAGTGTTTATACATAGTCCCCCCCCCCCCTTTTCAGGGCACCATAATGTTTGGGACACAGCAATGTCATATAAATGAAAGTAGTCATGTTTAGTATTTTGTTGCATATCCTTTGCTTGCAATGACTGCTTGAAGTCTGCGATTCATGGACATCACCAGTTGCTGGGTGTCTTCTCTGGTGATGTTCTGCCAGGCCTGTATTGCAGCCATATTGAGCTTATGCTTGTTTTGGGGGCTAGTCCCCTTCAGTTTTCTCTTCAGCATATAAAAGGCATGCTCAATTGGATTCAAGAATTGACCATTTTATAGCTTTGAAAAACTCCTTTGTTGCTTTAACAGTAATTTTGGGATCAATGGCTTGCAGTAGAATGAACTGCCGGCCAATGAATTTTGAGGCATGTTTGAACTTGAGCAGATAGGATGTGTCTACACTTCAGAATTCATTATGCAACAACCATCAGCAGTTGTATCATTAATGAAAATAAGTGAAACATTACCTTCAGCATCCATACTTGCCCAGGACATAACACCCCCACCACCGTGTTTCACAGATGAGGCGGTTTGCTTTGGATCTTGGGCAGTTCCTTCTCTCCTCCACACTTTGCTCTTGCCATCACTCTGATATAAGTTAATCGTCTTCTCATCTGTCCACAAGACCTTTTTCCAGATCTGTGGTTGCTCTTTTAAGTACTTCTTGACAAACTGTAACCTGGCCATTGTAGCAGCACCTAGTGGTGCAGCTGGGAAATCAGAACCCTCGTCATTGGTCGGCACTGTCAAGTGACCGCGGGGGTTCGTTCGAGAGCTTTTAATTAGTAATTAGCGCTCGTCAATTCGACAGGAGCCGTGTCTGTTCACTAGACTAGGTACGCGGTATTACATGCTTTTGTTTGTGTTTTGTTAATAAAACCCATTACCTGCCTGGCCTCACTACACCAATCTATTTTTGCAGCTAACCAGTGGTTTGCATTTTGCAGTGTAGCCTCTGTATTTCTGTTCATGAAGTCTTCTGCGGACAGTGGTCATTGACAAATCCACACCCGACTCCTGAAGAGCGTTTCTGATCTGTCGGACAGGTGTTTGGGGATTTTTCTTTATTATAGAGATCATTCTTATGTCATCAGCTGTGGAGGTCTTCCTTGGCCTGCCTGTCCCTTTGCGATTAGTAAGCTCACCAGTGCGTATTGATGTTCCAAACAGTTGATTTTGGTAAGCCTAAGGTTTGGCTGATGTCTCTTAACGGTTTTATTCGTTTTCCTCAGTCTAATAATGGCTTGTTTGACTTTAATTGGTCCTCATGTTGATAAACTGCAATAAAAGTTTCCAAAGATGATGGAAAGACTAGGTGCTGAGAGCTCTCTTATACCTGCAGGAGGCAATTAAACACACCTGAGCAATTCAAACACCAGTGAAGCCAAGTGTCCCAAACATTATGGTGGGGAGGGGAAACTATGTATAAACACAGTTGTAATTTCTACCTGGTGAAACCAAAATGTATAAAAGTACCCTTTAATAAAATCTGTCAATGTGCACTTTAACCACACGTGCTTTTTTTAAAATTACAAATCTCAAATTGTGCAGTACAGAGGCAAATAAATAAATGATGGGTCTTTATCCCAAACATTATGGCAGGCACTGTATGTACAATAGATGAGTGTTTGGGAACCTGCCGGGATGTGTTTGCCAGCTGCTACGGGACCCAGAGCTGCCACCCTGACCCAGAGTTACTCCAACACCTTGTGTCTATCTTCGGTATATACTAGCATCTGCTGTTCCTTTATACACATATAATTTGGCTTAGTTATAATCAGACAATTAAAGGTTTAGGCTCCATCAGTATTTAACCCAATAAATATTCAAGCTTAAGGTGAGTGGAAAAAATCCAGTATGGCTTCCACTGCATTTACAAACATGTTTTTGATCAACCAATTATCAAGCAAATGTTAGGAAGCGCATGCACATGCAGGAGTCTGTAAAATTAGTTACTGATGATCCAGCACAGACTGTGTTTCCGTTCCAGAGGTTGAATACCTCCAAGGACATGGTCCAGTTACTGAGGCCTCTGACTTACTCAGTACCTCCTGAAATCTGTCCATGATCAACGATGTCAACCTCCAAACCCAATTTTTTAAGACTATAATTAGAAATTATTTTACTCTAGTTTATGAGTGTCCAATGCCCATTGTTTGCTTCATTACAGGGAGGCTGATAGAATAATGAAGAACCTTGAAAAAAATTACAGTAACCAGGAAATGACGGTGCCAGCCCAGAAGGCCTTCTAGGGGAGATGCTACACTGCACTTGCGCTCATTTCACTTTTAAATTTGCTCAGCCTTGCTAGGTCTCAATGTTTTTCGCCATAAGAACATAGCCGGAATGAACTGAGGTTATTTGGTCTCAGATCTTTTTAGGCCCGGCTGCCTTCTTCCTGTTAGAAATGGGGGACATACCATCAGATACCTTTGTTTTAGGATCACACCTAACATAGAATTTCCAATGTAGATTGAGATAAAGCTGGGAAATGTGACATTCTGCTCTATATTGTTTCATTTTCCCCTTTCCTGGACTCCCCTAGCTCTACGAATAATGTTTTGCTGGTGTCCAATTTGCTGGTCGTCTCTGTTCCAGACAAGTGTCGGCAGTGCACATAGAGCCAAGTTTACTTCGATATTTACATTACAGCAGCCATGACCTATTCTGACCCCTGACCATATCCACACACAGCCAAGCTCTTTGTATTTATGAGCAACAAATCCATTACCTGATTTTTCCTCCCACAGATAAACGTGGACTGAGAATAAATGCAGCATTTGTGCTGTACCTAGCACTCAGGCCTATGATGCAAATTCTGGTAGGACATCTTGAGTAAATGACAGGGACCTCAGGAGCGTTGATGTACAGGAACCTTGAGTTGCAAGTCCATAGCTCCCTGAAAGTGGTGACACTGGTGGTAAAGGCAGCACTTGGTATATTTGCCTTCCTATGCAGTCATTCATATAATTAATTGGAACATCATGTTGCAGCTGTGCAAAACATTGTTTAGACCACATTTGCAGTACTGTGTACAGTTCTGGTCACCACACAAGAAAAAAATATGGTAGCAATAAAGAATGCAGAAGAGATTCACCAGGATGTTGCCTAGAAGGGAGGGCTGGGATTTAAGGAGAGATTGGATTGCTTTCTGATCACATGACAATGCAGGAATTGTTAGGGGAAGTCAGCATGTCTTGCTTGCCTTTGTAAGCAAAGGCTATTCATAGGCAGGGGAGTTGGGTCATGATGTTGCAACTGTGCAAGTCATTGCTTAGGCTACAGGAAACACTAGAAAGAATGCAGAACAGGTTCACCAGGATGTTGCCTGGAATGAAGGGCTTTAATTATGAGACTGGATAGGTTAGGGTTCTCATTGGAGTACAGGAGGCAGAGTAGTGACCTTATAGAGTTCCATTTTTTAAACAATTGCCTCCTTATTTTGCAACAATGTTTCCTTATTTGGGACTCTCCTGCCAATGAAAACATCTCAGCCTACACAGAGTCAAAATCCCTTATGATCTTAAGTATTTGAATAAGGTAATTCCTTATTCTGCTAAACTCCCAAGGAATACAGATCAAGCTGTTGAGCCTCTTTCAGTATGTCAACTCTCTCATCCCAGGAATGAGCCTGGCGAATCTCCTTTGGATTGCCTTCTATGTTAATATATATATTTTTTTGTTAAGAGGGTCAAACTTGCACACGTGTGGTCTTTCCAAATGCCTTTTTCAAAGTTACCGTACAAAGGTTAGCAGTACACCTACTGGTCAATGAGTAAAGTTGAAAGAGACATCTTAGTGTTTAAACATGAACAGGCAACAATCCAATTCTTCATTGATAAGAGGGAAACCTTAAATTTGAAAAGATTTCTGTGTTCATTTTAAAGTGAATCTAATAAGTAGAAAACAGTAACATGTGATTATCAGTATTGTGAACCCAGCTGGATCTACCATGTATTCACTAAATATAATAGAGGGCATCAGAGGCAGATACATTATGGCTCATTTTGCTAAATTTTCATTTGCACCTGGCTATGTCATTGAATGTACAAATGTTTTCTCCTAAAATACAAACCTGAGCAGGTACACACAGGTTGTGAAAAAAAGAAATCAGCAAATTCAGACTCTTCTCTGTTGGACTCACATTGTAATAAACTTTTTCTTGAATTTACCCGCTCAAGATAGTGCAATTTTAAATGTTAATCAATTGTGAAAGGTGATATTTCCTTTTCCCAGCACTACATGTATGAGTTATGGGAGAGAAATCACTGACATATTTTGCTTTTCATCCTCAATCCTGGCGGAACACATTATAATACCTTGTCCAACACGGTCAGCTTATGGCCAGTACATCCTCTACTGGGCCAATGGAGCAGCTTCTTTCACCTGAAGCAGGTTGTTTTTGTGCTGCTCTACCACATGGTGGCATTGATAAACCCCAAAAACATAAAAACAGTTTTTTTTTCTGACACCTTCAATCCAGAGACACACGAAGTACAGAACAAACTACAGGAAATTCAAAAACTCAGAAGTCTGCTGCTTGGTGCTCCATAACAATTATTTGTCACCGTAATGTGCTTGACACTATTCCTTACCTTTTGTATCCAATGTATACAAAGACACGAGTCATGTATAACTAGGTCACCTGGGCCAAACTGTGATGGTCTTAATCCTTGACCCCAAACCTGGGTCTTAAGCACATTAGCTACCTTGTTGCAATCAGACTTTTGCCCCGACACCGAAGCAATCTGAAGTTGAACTTGGACAAATTTCGCTCAGCCTTGGAACCAGCAAATGATTTCTGCAGCCTTTGCAGCTGTATTCCCTATCTTAATCTTTTAACATGGTATCTTTGAAACATCTACCAGCAACAGACTACTTTTGCCTACTCAGTCCAATCCTACCACTGTCTACCCAAATAGGATGTAATAATTGCCAACAGAAGCTGTGCCTTGGGTGAGATATAACAGTAAACCAATGTTTGCTCCTGTGTAGAACACATTGTGAAACTGGGAATATGGTAAGAGAGGGTATTTGGTGCAGAGAGGAAAGGAGCAGAAGGCAGAAACCCTCATGTTTCAGAGCTTGGATGTGTATTTCATAGAAATTAGGTGCAGGAGTAGGCCATTCGGCCCTTCGAGCCTGCACCGCCATTTAATATGATCATGGCTGATCATCCAACTCAGTATCCCGTACCTGCCTTTTCTCCATACCCTCTTGATCCCCTTGGCCACAAGGGCCACATCTAACTCCCCTCTTAAATATAGCCAATGAACAAATGGCCTCAACTACCCTCTGTGGCAGAGAGTTTTCAGAGTATTCACCACTCTCTGTGTGAAAAAAGTTCTTTGAAACATCTCGGTTTTAAACTACTTTTGCCCCTTAGTCCTTAAGCACTGTCTACCCTTGTCCTGGACTAATAATTGTCAACAGAAGCTGTGCGGAATACAATCTAAACCCTGCATTGCTAGCCTGTCCACATTGTGAAACTTAAAATTTTAAGAAGGGTTTTGGTAGAGGGGAGATCCCCTCTCAATCTCCTGACTCTAGAGAGTATAACGCACCAAGGGGGGAAGGACTTTTAATCATAAGACAGTCCTGACATCCCAGGAATCCCTCATGTTTCAAGGGATGGAAGGGCTAGAACAGGAAGAATTTGACTGAGTGGCTTTTTCAGCTCTCACAGACACAATGTGTTGAACAGACTCCGTCTGCCGTGTGGAGTGTCTATGATTCTACAGAGAAAGTAACCTGTAATTTCCTATCACATTGCTTTTGGTACTTTGTCAGTCACCTGGATATGCAAGATGAATTCCCCACTGCCTGGGCTCACACTTAAACATCCAGTGGAGTGAGGGCTCCTAGAAACTGCGCAGCCCAGAACCGGTGTTTTCAAGGCTAACTGTATGGCACTAGACTTTAAAACAAACATTTATTAAAGGCAAGAAAATCACCCACAGAAAGGAGTGAAAATGGGATTCGGTTTCTGATACACAGAGCAGCTGTTTTCAGTGAACAAAATGTTCGATAGTTTAGCATTTATTTTCTTGAACATTTGTAACCAGTGTCAAAAAGGGATGTTGTGGATATCCAGCAGGTGAAATAGTTCCGTGGCAGTCACATTCCTAAATGAAACGTATACGAGACCAGGAGGAAAGAGCTGAGAAACGTGACTAAAACGGGGAGCTCTTTCAAACGAGCCATGTCTGCGATAATAGGCGGTCCGGCAGCCTTCTTCTCTACCGTCAGATTCAGTAACATCCTCAGGGCAGGGTCGCAAATGAAAAGGGGCGACAAAAGTCATTGGGCACCTATTGATCTTAGCCAGTGCCATCTGCTAAAAGAAGGGAAAGCTGACAGAACAAAGTGTTCCCTTCCGTAGAAAGGCCTATGGTAATTCATACACCAAACATTTGCCTCTGTCAGCCAGCCTGCAGTATGGAGAATCCATTCCAGAGGATCAAAGCATATCTACAAGCTTAAAGTAACCTTCCTGCTTTTTGGGGACCACATTAATAAATGTCTTGTAAAGGACTGACCCTTTAGGAAGGCGAGAGATTATTTTCATGGACTCCGAGCTGCGAGGTGGAGGGACGTAGATTTCTTTGGTATAACGGACTGTGCCATCTTCAAGAGCAACAAGAGTCTTTTTCCTACCCATTGTTACCTGTAAGAAAAATAACTTGCATAAGTATGTGTAAAAGCATTCGTATCTAATTCTGAATAAAAGCAAAGTCTTGTATTCAATTAGCTGGGATCTACAGAAGTGATGATGGAAAGTGGAGTAGAGATGAGGGGAAGCCATTCTAGCTTCAAAAACTGAAAATGAAAAACTTGTTTATGCCAGAAACCAGAAATAAAAACAAAATGTTGGACACACCCAGCAGTCAAGTGGCATCTATGGAGAAACAAAAGCAATTAATATTTGAAGTTGAAGACTTCATTTTTTACTTTAAACACTAACTGTAAATAGACACTTAGTGACCTGCATCTTCTCTTTTTGTCTCACTCAACAACTTACATTTGCTCCTGCGTACCAGCGAATCAGGCGTTGGGTTGCCAAAATGTATCCTGTACGAACAAAAGCCCCTGTGGGAAGATAGACGAGTAATCATTATTCCAGCTTACAGAACAAAACGCAAGAGGCGACTGATAAAGAGCACACTCTCCTTTCCATGTACAGTCTACAAACACGACACAGCTAGAAGTTTTAAATTTTATCTGTGAAAATTAGTTTTACTGTATCATCATATGTAAACCCTAGAATCAAGTCGCTACTGGTACCAATCAGTGGTAACAAAGCTTGTACTGGGAAGAACTCAGAAGAGACTGGACAAGGGACAGAACAAGACGGAATCAGGTATTTGGAGATGGGTTTTGTGAGGCAAGAGCAGGCAGCAGCTATATTTCTGCCAGTGCAGTCCTGTGGATTTTGGGAAGGAGATTGGGCAGCACTGGGCTGGGGAACTATAAGATTAGTGGCTGTGGGTTGGATTGTTCCTGAATGAGTGGCGGGCAATGCATTCAGATGGGGCGAGATTAGAGTGGGTATGGTAAATGGAGAAGTCAAGACAGTTGATGTCACGTTGACAGTTGGAAATAAAAAAGTTCAGTGAGGGAAGAAGGCCGGCAGGGAGAGTCACTACTGTGTCGAGGCCAAGCATCAGTGCCCCGGACACCTCATATCTCCCATGATATTTCACGCTTACAACATTTGCTGTTCAACGGTGTAAGTTCCTATGCTTATTATATGGCTGTTACTAATGGTTCCACTGCACGGTGTACTGGATTGCTTCCTTCTCTCTTGCCCTTCAAGTAAGGCCTATTGTTTTACATCGAGTGTTTTATTGTCATATTGAAACAGAACAATGAAATTCTTACTTGCAGCAAATGCAATTGTTTTTTTTATTTAGTTTCCTCTGCCATTAGGTCTTAAGTCCAGATATCGTTCTATGCCCAATAGTCTTTGGGCAAACAACACTTATCCCATTCAAGCCTAATACATACCATCTCCCTTCTTCCACCCATACCGGTGGCCTGGGCTGTTGCCGCCCAGATTTTTTGAACTGCCTCCTGCCTTTTTGGATGCATATCTCATGGCAATGGCCGCTATCTGTGGAAATTCCAAAAATCCTAAAGGGAATATTAAAAGAAGAAACTTATGTTAACGGAAAAACAACATTGCAACACTTGAAATAGTAAACCAAAGTGAAATTTCTCTCATATGTTTATATTAAAGCTATTGCTTCCTATTTATAAATTAACTTGAACTTAGAAAACTGCATAACAATTTAAACAAAAGGAGATGGCGGAATTAGAACTGGCAGCCTAGAGCAAAGATACTAGAGCGGAGCAAGATAAACCACCCCTGCAAAATCCAATCAACTGACATGTAGTACGCAATGGAGTGTAACTTCCGCCATTTCAGTAAACCCGACCCAACTTCATTTCTGCCTCTTTACATTATACATTAGAAATATCGGTGACCCCTGCATGGCAGCCAGTTATGGAAATTCACCCTTAAAGAATTCACAAATTGCCGACTAAAAATTTGAGATAAATAAATCAATATTTTTTCAACTAGTGTTTCTTGATGCAAGACACAACTTTATGGAAAATCATGAATGTAATGCCCCTGTCCCACTTAGGAAACCTGAACGGAAACATCTGGAGACTTTGCGCCCCAGTCTCCCTACCCGCAACCTCCGGCAACCACCTGCAACCTCCGGGAACCGCATGGAAACCTTGGGTGGGGCGCAAAGTCTCCAGAGGTTTCCGTTCAGATTTCTCAAGTGGGACAGGGGCATAACTCCCATTCTATTCCTCCAGAGTATCATAAAGGACATTTCCCACCCCGGACACTCCCTGTTTGAACTGTTGCCGTCAGGCAGACGGTACAGATCTACAAGGACAAGGACGAACAGACTAAAAAACAGTTTTTACCCCACTGCTATAAAAGCACTAAATGTAGCCGCCAAGGAACGCAGGGGCGATACATACTAAGGGACTGTGGTACACTGTGAAATCGACAGAAGGATGGAGGGTTGGGTGTTTATGCGTGCTATTTTCGTGATATTTATTTTAGTTGTTTATCTTTTAATATTTTATCTTGTATGTATCGTTAGCTTTTAGAAATGTTTGAATGGTGCACTGACTGGCTGACATTTTTAAATTTCGTTGTACATGGTTCATGTTACAATGACAATAAATAAACTATTCTATTCTATTCTCTCCCCCTTCCCCCATAATGTAGAATCACCTCTGTGTGGATATCAACATACACCATGAATGCATCAAAATAATTAACATATTAATTAGAAACTGTACAACGCTCTAATTGGACTGGAGGACAATGTGCACATCTAGACACTGTGACAACCAGAGGGTTTCAAACAGAGTACACTGCAGGGAGGAAGGTGGCTGCTCTCCAAAGCAAGCGCTTAATGTAGATGACATTGTCTAACTTGTTAGCATGGATTGAAAACTAGCTGTCACATAGAAAAGAGAGTTGCAGTAAATTATTTTTTTTTAGGGAGATTATAGTAAACAACAACACACACACACACATATTATATATATATATATATATATATATATATATATATATATATACATATATATATATATATATATACACACACACACATATATATATATATATATATACACACATACACACACATATATATATATACACACACACACACACACACACACACACATATATATATAAATATATAAAATTATAGATAGCCAGAGGGCCAAGATCCAATCTCTGGGTTACTCCACTAGATACACACACATCCGTATCTATATATATTAATGACTTGAAGGAGTGGCCAGAGTTTAAAATATCCAGGTTTCCCAATGACACAAAAATAGGTGAAAGAGCAAGTTGTGATTCTGCAACAGTGTATCAGCAGGGTAAATGCGTGGGTGGAAACCTGGTAAATGGAGGGAAACCTGGTAAATGTGGGGAATTATTAGACACTTTGGTAAGAGGAATCAAAAAGCAGATTATCTCGGTGGAAGAGGCTGCAAATGAAGTTCAGAACGATCAAGTTGTTCTTATGTATGTATCTCACAAAGTCAGCAAGTGCAGTGAGTAAAGAGGGCAAATTACATATTGTAAAGGGTCTGGAGATTAGAAATCTAGAGGATTTATTACAATTGTGCAGGGTGGTGGTGAGGCAACACCTGGAGTACTATATACAGTTTTGGCCCCGTTACCTAAGAAAGGATATGGAAGCAATCCAAAGGAGATTTATCAAGCTAATTCCTGGGATGTGATGGTTGACCCATCGGGGATACCTAAATAGATTGGGTCAGTATTCCTTAACTTTTAGAAAAATGAGAGGTGATATTGAAACACGCTCCTAATGGACATGAAAGATATGCCTTTGAGCAAGCTTTTACCGTTGTAATCCTTCCTCTAATTTTCCTGAAACTTCATATTTATACTCACTTCAAATATGTCTCTACCCCTATCACATTTCTGAAAGGAGTCCGATAAAAGTTGCCCCACCCTTGTTTCCTCCTTCTTCCCACGCCCATATGGTACAAAGGTTTGAAAGCGAGCACCAGACTTGGAAATAGCTTCTTCCCCTGTTAACAAGCTTCTGATTGGCCCTTCCATAATCTAGCGAACTGTCAATTCACCTCCATCCCATTGTGAACATTGAACATTGTCTATGGAACTAGTACATTACAATGTTGAGAACTATATTCTGCAGTCTGTATTTTCCTCATGCTCTACCTATTGTAGTTTATTTACTTGAGTTTGATTGATTATATTTATGCATGGCATTATCTGATCTGATTGAATAGAATGCAAAACAATTCACTGTTGCTCAGCATGTGACAATAAACTTTATGCTATTTTCCAATCCATTTGCTATTTTCCAATCCATAGGTAAGCCTAATTTTAGTGAGTTTTGAAAAAGCTCAGCTAATTAATCTATTCTCGCTGCTGATAATTTCTTTCAAATGCTTGCGTGCTTGTCTATCTTCAACCCCGAGCTTTTTTTAAATACTTGTCCGTTGTGATTTTAAGACTTTTAGAAGTTCTTCTACGCTTTTTGAAAGTAGTCCATCAATTACCAGTCATGTACATAAATGCCCATAAATGTAAATAGGTTAGTAAGCTTGCAGATGACACCACGATTGCTGCACAACTCAGTGAGTAAAAAAGACAAAGTGATGGAGTAACTCAGCAGATCCTAGGTATCAGCTCTGTGGAGCGTGGATAGGTGATGTTTCTGGTCAGGACTATTCTTCAGACTGATGGGAAGAGGGTGGGGGTCGGGTTCGGGGGAGGTGAGGGTCAGGTTGGGAGCCGGAAAAAAGTACGAGATGCTGCCTGACCTGCTGAGTTACTCCAGCACCTGGTGTCTTTTTTGTAAACCATCCTCTGCAGTTCCTCGTGTCTACAGCTTAGTGAGGAAGGCTGTCAAAGTATACACAGGATTTGGAACTATAGAAATGGGCAAAGAAATAGCTGTTGACTTTAATCCGAACAAGTTAGGTGTTGCACTTTAGGTCAAATGTAAGGGGTAGGTAAACAGTGACATCAAGACCCTTAACAGCATTTATGTGCAGGGAGATCTTGAGGTCCAAGACCAAAGCTCCCTGAAATTGGGAATATAAGTAGATATAGTAAAGAAGGCATATGGGATGCTTAGTTTCATTGGTAATGGCATTGTGCAGAAGAGTAAGGAAGTGATAATAACATAAGACTTTGGTAAGGCAGCTTTTGGAACATCGCGTACAGTTCTCATTGCCCCATTACCCAGGAAGGATTTGGAGGCTTTGGAGAAGGTGCAGAAGACGTTTACTAAAATGCAGCCTGAATTATGGGGTCTAGCTACAAGTAGAGATTGGACAAACTTAGATTATTTTCTCTAGAAAGCCAGAAATTAAGGGCAGATCTGATAGAAGTATATACAATTATGAGAAACATAGATAGGGTAGACAATTATGGGCCTGTCCCACTGTATGGTTGTAATGTTTGAGACCACGCAAGGCCCTGTTGTGACTAGCACAAGCAGAAGGAAAACACGTCCGACATCTTGTAAGTATGATTTATTCTGCCCCACCCACGGACACTTCTCCAAGGTCACTTGCTCTCGATCACGAGGCACAGCCCTTTATATTAAAGGGGCACTGGCATTTACATATACTTCACATCTCCCCCTTTACTTTAATTACAATTCTCCCCCTTCCCTTAAATTACCTTCAATGTTGGTCAAAATTAATAACTTGAACCTTAATTAATTTAATGTGGATAAAGTACCACAAATAACACAGTGCTCGTGTCAGAAGTGGGATGAAGTGTGGTTGGAGCGGCTCGCTTGCTTGTGCTTTCCTTGTATTTACATATACATCACAGAGGTAATTCAAGAGTTCTCCTGAGTTTCCCTGATTTGAACTCGGAGAATTACAGTAATAGCCACTGGTTGGTACTTGGGGCTCTCGTGGACATTTTTCACAGAGGTAACCGTTTTCAAGAGTTCTCCTGAGACGTCCCGAGCTTCCCATGATTTGAATTTTTTTTAAACTCGGAGAATCTACAGTACAGTGGGACAGGCCCTAGACCATTTTCACAAGGGTGGAAATTCAAATACTAGAGGGCATACTTGTGGGGTCTCTCGTGGACAGTTTTATCAACATGTATGAAAAATACTGAATCACGAGCTGCCCTCACCATGTCGTTTTGGCCCCGGGTTTAAAACGCGATTTTTACTAGGCTGTACTAATCGCAGATGTTCAGCCTAGTACATTAACCGCTGCAAGACCCGGTAAAAGATTAGTTTTATAGGCCCGATAATATAGCTCCAATAGTTTTAAAATTACTGTCCATTTCCACCTCTCGCAGCCCCAGGGTTTGATTTTTTTTTTTTACAAACTCGGGCATATATATAACTCTTATCAATTACCTATAGCGAGTAGCCCATTTTGGGCTTTTTATATCCCGCAGGCCCTTAGGGCACTAATCCAGACTCATTTTCCACGCGTTCCACATGGAAAGTTTAAATGGATTTAATGAACACTAAATTCAAATTAATGTACTATTGTTTGAGGGCATTAGCTTTAAAAATGTGAACGGACTATCCAAGTCAAGCTTTTTTTGTTTAAAATCAATAGGGAGATGCTATTGCAGTATGATATGGTCATATATACTTGAGATATACAGTGAATTTGGTGTCAAATTATTACACATATACATACAATCTCAAAATTTTGCACATTGCTATACACACACACAAACACACGTAGGTGCCTGGAACAAGTTGCCTGGGGTGGTGGCGGCGGCGCAGAGGCAGAGAGGCAAAGTGATTAAGGGGGAAGAGGGAGAAGTGGAATGGATGCTCCGCCGCAGCGACCGAGCCCCTCGTCGGTGCAGAAAGGCCAGGTGTGAGGAATAGTTTGTACTGGAACAAAGAGACCGAGTAGATAACATTATTGAAATGG
This sequence comes from Leucoraja erinaceus, assembly GCF_028641065.1. NCBI lineage: Eukaryota > Metazoa > Chordata > Chondrichthyes > Rajiformes > Rajidae > Leucoraja > Leucoraja erinaceus. The sequence continues at coordinate 20,127,996 of NC_073399.1, read as the reverse complement.
TTTAGCAGAGGGGAGGGGGGGGCAAGGCCAGATAGCGCTACACACGCTCCACCCAGACAGGAGTGGATGTCGACCAAGGTGAAGGTCCAGACTCCGTCCTCCCTGGCTCGGGCCCGACTCACCGGTCACACCGCAGGCCGCGGCCGCCCCGACCCAGCGCCCGAGCGCCGCCATCATCCACCCCCGGGAAACCTTCACCCGGTCACTCGCTCCGGCACGGCGCATGCGCCCAACCGCAGGCCAGCAGCGCGCGTGCGCGAAGCCCAGGCAACCGGACGTTCCCGTTTAATCGCCTTCACATTCATAAACAAAGATCATAGAGCGGAGATAGACAAAAATGTTGGAGAAACTCAGAAATTTCCTTCGCTCCATAGATGCTGCTGCACCCGCTGAGTTTCTCCAACATTTTTGTGTATCTTCGATTTTCCAGCATCTGCAGTTCCTTAACAGCGTCTTAAATTACCGCCACACTGTGCTTGAGGAATAGTGCACAAGTGTCTGAAGAAGGGTCTCCAGCCCAAACGTCACCCATTCCTTCTCTACAGAGATGTTGCCTGTCCCGAGTTACTCCAGCATTGATTTTGTGTGTCTATCTCTTCGGTGCAAACCAGCATCTGCAGCGCATAAGAAGTCTGACCCCCGAGTATCTCCAGTACTCTCATTTTACTCGCCACTAAAAACAAAACTGATGGAAATTACAACAAACGGTTGGAGGAACATAAGGAGTCAGGCAACATTTGTGGAGGAAATGGACAAACGGCGTTTCGGTGTAGGAAGGAAATGCAGGTTTAAACCGAAGATAGACCCAAAAGCTGGGGTAACTCGGCGGGTCAGACCGCTTTTTTTTGAGAAAGGGAAAATATGACTTTTCTGGCCGAGATCCTTCTTCCGACTAATAAATCAAACAGATGGAAGGACTTAGAATTTCACAACGCAAGAACAAGGAACTGCATATGTTTGGTTTTCCAAATATGCTCCCTGACCCTCTAGGTTACTCCAGCACTGTGTCCTCATTTAGAATTACACAGCCTTCGACCGCTTGTTTGCTATATGCAGTTCTCTTTGCATTGACTTTGTGGATGCTGCCCATTCCGGGCATTATTTATTTGTTGTATTTTGCATTTGTTTTGACGGTTAAAAAAAAAACCCCACACAAAACCAAAGATACCAGAGGAGCATAATCTTTGCACAAAACTCAACTGCCAAAGATCCTCCGCAAATCGAGTTGGTTTTTGCCAAAGATCTATCTTTGGTTTTTGCGCGTTTCCCGCCCTGTACGTTGATAAGACTCTTCGGCCGTCTGTCGAAGCAACTACTGTTTTCATTCGTCGGCCACACGGGTTCCTTCCGGTTAACCGGCCAACGCGCGGCGGTTGGATGGCGCGCTCGTTGCCGCCTCATCAGTTGCTGATCCGGCCGAGCTGATGCCGGTGACCTTCCTCACACAGTTCTCGTCGACCCGGTGCAGGTAGGTTCAACCGCTGATACACACATCGCTGCATGTCTGGACTCGCTGGGCCACGAATACTTCCGTGTGTGGGCGCCTGCCAATGCCTCGGTGAAGTTTGGAGCTGCACTTAACGTGCCAGGCTTAAACTTTTACCTTCACTAAGATGTTTCACCACTGTATGTAATAACAAGGGATTGCAGATGCTGGTTTAGTACCAAAGACACAAAATATTAGGGTAACTCAGTGGGTCAGGCAGCATCTCTGGAGAACATGGAAAGTTGACGTTTTGGGTCTGAAAACCTGAAACATTGCCTACCCTTGTTCTCCAGAAATGCTGCTCCACCCGCTAGGTTACTTCAACATTTTGTCTTTCATTCACCACTACACTTTGCCTCTTGATCACTCAGCTAGATTTGGACCCAGTTTGCCAACAGACTTTGATTTCTTTGTGCCTTAAACTTTCTAAATCAGCCTACTGTTGAGTACCTTGTTAAAAGCCATATAGAAGTCCATGTAAACCACATCTATTGCACTACCTTCATCAATGTTCTTAGATAGCTTCTCAAAAAATTAAATCCTTGGTACAAAACCATGCTGTGTCCTAACAAAATTGGTTGCCTTCAGAATTCTCTCCAACTACTCTCTGATTAGGTTCAAGAGGGATTTAAGATGACGATTAAATAGGCAAGCCATGGAAGAATATGGTCTTAATGTGGGAAAATTGAATTAGTTTAGTTAGAGATACAACATGGAAACAGGTCTTTCGGCCCATCGAGTCTGCGCGGACCCACGATCTCCGCACATTTAACTAGCCTACAAACACGAGGGACAATTTTATATTTATACCAAGCCAATTAACCTACAAACCGGTACGTCTTTGGAGTGTGGGAAGAAACCGAAGATCTCGGAGAAAACCCACGCGATCACGGGGAGACTGTACAAACCCCATACAGCCAACACCCGTAGTCGGGTTTGAACCCGAGTCTTGGTTCTTGGTTTCTTGGTCCTCCAAAATATTCCAAATGGAATTTAAACTGGAGGTGGTGAAGGGAGGGCTTAAGCCAGAAAGGGTTATTGGGAAGAAAGAGCTACTTTAAATTTAGTTGTATCTGGTTGGGTAACTATAATAGGGTGGAGATTATTCCATGCTTTAATTGTGCTGGGGAAGAACGAATTGCTGTACACATCTGTCTTTGTAGCTGGGATCACAAATTGGATCGAATGCCCTCGTCTGCTCCTAATAGTTGCACTATAAGGCAGTAACTCTACTGCTGTGCCACATTGTTAGCCTGGATGTGGCAGGCTGAAGTGCCTGTTCCTGCATTTTATGACCCAGTGACTTTCTCAAAGCTAACGCAGGTGCAGCAAACAGAGAGGATGGCAATTGATTTAATATCCTTCATTCCAAGAGGATTTGAATACGAAAGTAAAGACATAATTCTTACTGGGTAATACATCCTAGCTGATGAGTGGAAAACAAGGGGTTACAGTCCAAGAATAAGTAATAGTACATTTCTGTCCGTTTAGTTGCAGATGCAGTGTGGAAATGGGCCCTTCGGACAACCTAGTCCGGTAATCACCTGTACACTAGCTGTATTCTTCACACTAGGGACAATGTAACAGAAATAAATTAACCTACAAACCTGCACGTCTTTGGGATGTGGGAGGAAACCGGTGCACCTGGAGGAAACCCACATAGTCACTGGGAAAATGTTCAAACTCCACACAGACAACACCCAAAATCAGAATCGAACCTGGGCCTCTGGCGCTGTGAGGGAGCAGGTCTATCATCTGCACCACTGTATCGTGACTGATCTATTTTTCCACATTATCCAAATGTTCCACTAACCTTTCTTCTCAAAGAAAGGTTAGAGGAATATTTGGATAATGTGGTAAAATAGAATAGATGGAGATCACCCATGATGAATGATAGCATAGACTTGAAGTTCCAGATGGTGTAATCCTAGTGGATGACACCATGGTTTCCACCTCTACCACCTTCCCTACACTGAGTATCAGACTTCAACCAACCTCTGAGTAAAAACAAATTTCCTCTTCTGTTGTGTTGCTTTTTAATTTAACCCCACTGCAAAGCAAATAGGAACTTGCCATTTGCTGTATTGAGGTCTCAGAAATTCGTATGCATCAGTTTTCTCCCCTCATTTACCTTTGCTCCAAAGAAACCAAGTCAAACGTAGCAAATCTTTCTACATGACTACAAAATTTCTAGCCCCAATTTTACAGGTCACTGCACACTCTCCAGTGCAATCATATATTTCCTGTACGGTGGTGACAAAAACACAAGCTGTGGCTAAACTAATGTTCAGCAGAAAATTCTGGGGGGGGGGGGGGGGGGGGGGGGGGGGTGTCGGGCAGCAACTATGGAAAGATGCTTCAGATCGGGATCTTTCGTCAGGCAGGGTGTTATAGTATTTAGACAAAGCAACAATAAATTAATGACAAAGCAATAAAACTGCAGGTGCTGGAAACTTGACCAAACAAACTGATGGTGGAACACAGCAGGTCAGAAAGCATCTGCGGAGAGAATGAACAGACAACGTTTCGCTCAGGATCCTTCTTCAGACTCCAGTTTTTATCAGTCTGAAGAAGGGTCCGGACCCAAAATATTGTTTGTCCACACTCTCCACAGATCTTGCCTGCCCCACTTTGTTTTCTGCTCAAGATTCCAGATCTGCAGTTTCTTATGTCTACATTTGACTGCTCCATTGCAAATTCTCCTCAAAGTGTGCCCACTTTGAAGAAATTCCACCTCTCGTCAAAGTTCAGTGAGATCCTCTCTCACAGCTCCCCCCTCCCTAATTTCTGCTGTTTGACCCCGCTCAGAGTTAAATCTGAAGAAGGATCTCAATCTGTAATGCTGTCTGTCCAATCCCTGCGCAAGGATGCAGCCTGACCTGTTGAGTTCCTTCAACAATTTATTTTAATGAAGGAATGATGGTGTATTTATTGTGATAGTATATAGACAGGATAGTATATAGACAGGATTTTAAAGGAGACTTGTCAATGATGGTGTTACCATGCAACCCTTTTCTGGATAATGGTGGCTGTCAGGCTTCAGGAAGTTTTATGGAAGAAGAAAAGTTTTTGAAGTGCATTTTTGTTGATAAAGATTCCAGCCATTACAGTAGAAGCTGTAGTGGTTTATGGATGCCTGTCATACAAATTGTTTTCCTTGATTGGTGTGGTGTCCTGGATGTTGGAAGTGCACCTGCAGACATGCAAAGTATCTTGTGTCTGCTTAATCAGTCTGAAGAAAGGTCCCAACCCGAAACGTCACCTATTCATTTGCTCTATAGATGCTGCCTCACCCGCTGAGTTTCTCCAGCAATTTTGTCTACCTTCGATTTTTCCAGCATCTGCAGTTCTTTCTTAAACATCGTGTCTGCTTACTATCGAAGTAAAAGTTTCTATGCTTAATCCACCTCATGCGATCTGATTGAGATTGCTGATTGAACAGGAGAATTTGTGTTATTTTTTGAGATGCCACTTGCATGTAGAGACTGGTGCAAGTTGTTTGCTAAGTTGAAGGAGATTTATTATTCCTCTCATGCATACAACATCTAAACTGGCAATGCTACATTCAAAGACTGTGTACCTGTTGTGGGAACTAATTCATCTTTCTGTTTAAATGGCACAAAATCATCAAAACTAATTGAACAATGTGGAATTCTATGTTAATGAAATTGTTTGGCATTTTGTCTTATTTGAGGTGTGCCGGTTTGGAGTTGCCAAGAAGATGCTGTGGTGTAATGATGATTCAGATAAAGAATCTAGTGATACAGACTTGGATGATGATTCTGCCAAGTTGCCTACTATAAACTTCACAGGTATTCAAAGTCATGCAATTTCTGATGGGCCCATGGATTTTAAATATAGTGCTTCCAAAAAGGCAACATCAATTAATGTAGAAGATCCAAACTTCAAAAGCTGTGACCTTCTATTACCTAGTGAAGCTGGATGTGCTCCACTGGATGTCAACCCGTCTGTTGCATGCTTATCCAATGAAGTAGTAATGGTTGTGAGTAGTGAGAGTGATGGTGAAGATGATCTTGTAATTCCTTTGTCAGAAAGACTAAAAATGAGGTTTACTGAAAGCAAAAAGTTTGAGAAGACTGACCATTCAATTTCAAAATCCGGTCAAGAAAACAGTAATTTTCCTAGTAAACTTCAACATGGTAATGTTGATCCCAAGATTAAGTTGACTGATGTCACTGAAATTAAAGATCAAACTACAGGATCTTCATTCATTCGGCAGAGAACTAATATTTGTCATTCAACCTGGGACATTTCACTTTCGGATGATGACACTGAACCAGTAAAATTACATGAGCCTCAGTCAAATTCGAGTCAGCCATGTATCGGGGATCTCACATCCTCCAAAGAGGTGACATCAACTCTGCCTAAGCATCGGAAAAAGATTAAACCAATTTCATCAGAAATGGGAAAACTTCAACAGGAGAAATTGAAAAAATGTGAAGAACGCGAACTGCAGCGAGCAGAGAAGGAAAATATTCGTAGACAACGGGAGGAGGAGAAAGCTGCAAAAAAGATGTTGGCTGACATTGAGAAGATGTTGCGACCTGGGGAGTGCCTGAAATCCATGCAGGTCTTAATTGATCCAGGTGAATTTTTAAAAACAGATTTGATATAATGAGTGCTTAATGAACTACATAGTTATTCACACTTAAGTTGGTAATTATTGTCAGAATTAACTGATTTAATAATGTGGGAAATTAGGTTCTATACAGGTCTGGAGTGTTCTTCTCCAGAAGAATGAAAATGTGACTATTAGTCCTCCTGATATGCATCATCCTGTAACCTAAGACTATTCTTGCTGCCAACACCACCACCAGCTTTTGTCATCTACAAGCTACTAATCATACATGCTATATTCATGCTTATACTATTAGAATATGCTACACCAAGTGGGACCCGTTGGGCCCCGTTTCCCCCAATGCAATCATCCACCACTCACCCGTTTCCCCCAACGCAACCTGTTGCCGCAACACTCCCTCCCCTCCTCTTCACCTCCCTCTCCCCTCTCCCTCCCTCCCCTCCCTCGTCCCTCCCTCATCTCTCCCTCCCTCATCTCTCCCTCCCTCTCTCATCTCTCTCTCCCTCCCCCTCATCTATCCCTATCCCTCCCTCATCTCTCCCTCTCCCTATTCCCCATCTATCCCTCCCTCATCTCTCCCTCCGCCTCTCTCTCGCTCTCTCACTCCCTTTCTCTCCCTCCCTCCCTCCCTCCCTCTATCTCTCTCCCTCCTTCCTTCTCTCTCTTTCTCTCTAACTCCTTCCCTCTCTCTCTCTCTCTCTATCTCTCTCCCTCTCCTCTCCCTCCTCTCTCTCTCTCCCTCCCTCTCTCTCTCTCCCTCCCTCCCCCCTCTCTCTCCCTCCCTCTCCCTCCCTCCCCCCCCCTCTCAAACACTCCCCCCCCCCCCCCCCCCTCCTCCCCCTCCCCTCCCTCCCTCCCCCTCCCTCCTCCCTCCCTCCTCTCCTCCCTCTCTCTCTCTCCCTCTCTCTCTCTTTCTCCCTCTCTCTCTCTCCCTCTCTCTATCTCTCTCTTTCCCTCTCCCTCCCTCTCTCTCTCTCCCTCCCTCTATCTCTCTCTTTCCCTCTCCCTCCCTCTCTCTCCCTCCCTCATCTCTCCCTCCCTCCCTCATCTCTCCCTCCCTCTCTCATCTCCCTCCCTCCCTCTCCTCTCTCATCCCTCCCTCATCTCTCCCTCATCTCTCCCTCCCTCCCTCTCCTCCCTCCCTCCCTCCTCTCTCCCTCCCTCCCTCTCTCCCTCTCTCCCTCCCTCGGTCCCTCCTTCCCTCTCTCCCTCGATCCATCCCTCCCTCTCTCCCTCCCTCTCTCCTTCCCTCTCCCTCCCTCCCTCTCCCTCCCTCCCTCCCTCTCTCTTTCCCTCTCCCTCCCTCCCTCTCTCCCCCTCCCTCTCTCTCGCCTCCCCCCCTTTCCCCCCTCCCCCCCCTCCCCCCCTTCCCTCCCCCTCCCTTCATTTGCTTCCCCTCTTCCCCCCTCCCTCCCTCCCTCCTCTCTCCCCCCTCCCTCATCTCTCCCTCCCTCATCTCTCCCTCCCTCCCTCATCTCTCCCTCCCTCATCTCTCCCTCCCCCCTCCCTCATCTCTCCCTCCCTCTCCTTTCCCCTAACCTCAGTCACTCCCTACCCTCAGTCACTCCCTCCCTCCCCCTAACCCCTCCTTACATCCCCTGACCCATTTGGCCCCATTCCCCCAACACAATATTCCATCACTCACCCAATTTCCCCCAACGCAACCCGTTCCCCCAACGCAACATTCCACCACTCACCCATAGCCCCCAACTGCGCAGGCGCGGCTCATTTCCCCTCATTCCACAGCACTCCCCCCCCCTCCTCTCCACCCTGCCTCTTCTTTCCCCTCTACTCTTCCAATACCCCACTCCCTCCCTCACCTTTCCCCTACCCACAGTCGCTCCCTTCCACCCTCCCTCCATAACCCCTCTCCCCTCCCTACCCCCCCCCCCCTCTTTTAAATAACATTAAACAACAATCCTCTCCTCTTCCCCTCCCCCACTGCTGCCTTTTTTATGCCTTCAAGTAATTTGTCTCAGTGGGGTTTTCGCATCATGAAAATGTGAATAACTTGTAAAATATAACATAAATCTGGACGAAACTTGATAAACCACACTCCAGGACAATGGTGAGTAAAGTGGACCAAAATGTTGTGGCGCTATCATGCACCGTTTTGACGTAATTTCAGGAGCACAGCCCTCACCCCTTGTTAATTGTTATTGTTAATAACCTTTAATAATCCTTTACAGGAAATTACAGTGCCACAACAGCTTCAAGACAGACATAACACCACACATTTCAACAGATATCTTCAATACATAATAAGTTAAAATTTTTGTGCATTATAAAACCTTTCCGTCCGGTTGATATCAGGCACATATTTCCACTCGGATAAGAACTCAACAACACGCGATAGTTGTGGCTATAACACTTATACGTAGTCTATTAAAATAGACTATTAAAATATTATTAAATACTATACTAAAATATTATTAAAATACTAAATAAACATACACTACACACAGCTGCACGCGACAGGCTGCCGTCTCACCGGCGCCATTTTCTTCTATTTTCTTCCCCTCACACACAGACATAGAAACAAACAAGATGATAATATTCAAAGTAAATCCAAAGGGTTTCTACAGCTACATTAATAGCAAAAGGATAATGAGGGATAAAATTGGTCCATTAGAGAGTCAGAGTGGACAGCTATATCCAGAGCCAAAAGAGATGGGGGAGATATTGAACAATTTATTTTCTTTGGTATTCACCAAGGAGAAGGATATTGAGTTATGAGAGGTAAGGGAAAGTAAGTAGAGTAGCTATGGAAACTATGAGATTCAAAGAAGAGGAAGTACTGACACTTTTGAAAAACTATATAAGAGTGGATAAGTCTCCAGGTCCTGACAGGATATTCCCTAGGACATTGAGGGAAGTTAGTGTAGAAATAGCAGGGGCTATGACAGAAATATTTCAAATGTCATTAGAAACGGGAATGGTGCCGAAGGATTGGTGTACTGCGCATGTTGTTCCATTGTTTAAAAAGGGTTCTAAGAGTAAACCTAGCAATTATAGACCTGTTAGTTTAACATCAGTGGTGTGCAAATTAATGGAAAGGATACTTAGAGATAATATATACTAGACTAAGTGGGACCCGTTGGGTCCCAGCATCACACCGGAGGGCTATATTGCACCTCTCCGCCAATTCCAATATTGGTGGCCAGTGGGGAGGCTTTCTGGAGTGTTAGTGTGGGTGTTGTGGGCTGAAGGGACTGGTTTCCAGAGGGCTAGTATGGACATTGTGGGCCAAATGGATTATTGGACTGGCAGCTCAGTCCCTCAAGCCTGGTGTGCTGGCAGCTCACTCACTCACGGCTGGTGGGCTGGCAGTTGACTCACGGCTATTCCTTGAAATTCCATTTCAAGCAGGGTGCAAGGCCACCAAATTCAAGTGCAGTTTCGTACCATTTCAAGCAGGGTGCAAGGCCATCAAATTCAAGTGCAGTTACCTACCATTTCAAGCAGGGTGCAAGGCCAGCAAAGACAGAGAGTTGTGACCTTTCCCTCCCCCATCTTGCAGAGACTGAGCCACGCCCAAGCTTCCGGGTTTTATAGTCCCTCCCCCCTCCCACCAGAAGGGGCTTGGCCTTCATGGCGTGATTGACAGGAGAGAGAATCTCAACAATTTTTAAACACTAATAACTTTTATTTTTCATCGATGGGAAAATCCTTGGTACCTGATGAGCGGAGGGGGACACTGAGTAAGATGGCCAAAAATCACAGCCGTATATGGTAGCGTTTTTTCTAAAATCAATATACAGCGCAAACAGGAAGTGGTCAAGATTAGACTTTTAATTATATAGAAGCCGCACCACTTTTTAATAACCATATAATAACCATATAACAATTACAGCACGGAAACAGGCCATCTTGACTCTTCTAGTCCGTGCCGAACACGTATTCTCCCCTAGTCCCATACACCTGCGTTCAGACCATAACCCTCCATTCCTTTCCCGTCCATATAACTATCCAATTTATTTTTAAATGATAAAAACGAACCTGCCTCCACCACCTTCACTGGGAGCTCATTCCACACAGCCACCACTCTCTGAGTAAAGAAGTTCCCCCTCATGTTACCCCTAAACTTCTGTCCCTTAATTCTCAAGTCATGTCCCCTTGTTTGAATCTTCCCTACTCTCAGTGGGAAAAGCTTATCCACGTCAACTCTGTCTATCCCTCTCATCATTTTAAAGACCTCTATCAAGTCCCCCCTTAACCTTCTGCGCTCCAAAGAATAAAGCCCTAACTTGTTCAACCTTTCTCTGTAACTTAGTTGCTGAAACCCAGGCAACATTCTAGTAAATCTCCTCTGTACTCTCTCTCTATTTTGTTGACATCTATCTATCTATCTATCTATCTATCTATCTATCTATCTATCTATCTATCTATCTATCTATCTATCTATCTATCTATTAATATATAAAACTCAAATCCATCCGTCCGCCTGCAGTACGGATCCCTTCCTGCCTTTTGATTCGTTGACGGCTGCTCCTTCCTATCAGCTTCCAACACACTTCGAAACAAAGTTGCAAGACAGGAACACTGAACTTTTCACTGCTGCAGCAGGCAGGGGAGGTGCAATTGAGGGAGGCAGGGGAGTGCTGGAAACTTACATTTGGCAATGGCTTCAGTTCCATTGGAGGAGACGGGTGCATGGTGGAATATTGGGTTGGGGGAATCACACCATTGGGGGAGCAGACCCAACGGGTCTGCACTTGGTCTAGTATATATTTAAAACTCTGGCCCCATCCGACCGACTGCCGACCGGCGCCCTTCCTGCCTTTCGATTCGTGCCTGATACTCGCAGATGTCCAATCGGAATGGCCGATGCTCGCAGATGTCCAATCGGAATGGATTCATTTGCATGTACGGCTGCCGGCTGCATTTCTTCCCTTTGATTCATTGCCACGCCCAATCCAGACGCTCAATCTCCGAGATCTTTTCCATTTCGGTAGAGATTTCGCTTTTCTTTCTAAGTATCCGCTCCTCATTTCATTTCGTCGTGTTGAAGTACACGTTTTTAATCAAATCCTTCTCCCCCCCCCCCCACCCCCAAGTATTTCAAAAATAAACAGGCTTCTCCATTTACATGTCAGCTTCCAACACACTTCGAAACAAAGTTGCAAGACAGGAACACTGAACTTTTCACTGCTGCAGCAGGCAGGGGAGGTGCCATTGGATTTTTTTTTAAAGAGGCAGGGCAGTGCTGGAATCTTACTTTTGAGAACGGCTTCAGTTCCATTGGAGGAGACGGGTGCATGGTGGAATATTGGGTTCGGGGATCACACCATTGGGGGAGCAGACCCAACGGGTCTGCACTTGGTCTAGTCTATCTATAAAACTCTGGGGCCATCCGACCGACTGCCGTCCGGCGCCCTTCCTGCCTTTCAATTCGTGCCCGATACTCGCAGATGTCCAATCGGAATGGCCGATGCTCGCAGATGTCCAATCGGAATGGATCCATTTGCATGTACGGCTGCCGGCTGCATTTCTTCCTTTGATTCATTGCCACGCCCAATCCAGACGCTCAATCTCCGAGATCTTTTCCATTTCGGTAGATATTTCGCTTTTCTTTCTAAGTATCCGGTCCTCATTACATTTCGTCGCGTTGAAGTACACGTTTTTAATCAATCCTCCTCCCCCCCCCCCCCCCCCAAAGTATTTCAAAAATAAACAGGCTTCTCCATTTACATGCCAGCTTCCAACACACTTCGAAACAAAGTTGCAAGACAGGAACACTCTGAACTTTTCACTGCTGCAGCAGGCAGGGGAGGTGCCATTGGATTTTTTTTTTAATCCACTGCTGAGGGAGGCAGGGCCGTGCTGGAATCTTACTTTTGGAAACGGCTTCAGTTCCATTGGAGGAGACGGGTGCATGGTGGAATATTGGGTTGGGGGATCACACCATTGGGGGAGCAGACCCAACGGGTCTGCACTTGGTCTAGTATATATATAAAACTCTCGCCCCATCCGACCGCCTGCCGTACGGCGTCCTTCCTGCCTTTCGATTCGTTCCCGCCGTGCGATGTCACTGCCCGATGCTCGCGGACGTCCAATCGTGATGCCCGAAACTCGCAGACGTCCAATCGGAATGGATCCATTTGCATGTACGTCTTCCGGTTGAGTTTCTTCCTTTGATTCCCCGCAACTCCGAAACCGGACGCAGAATTGCCAACATATTTTCCATTTCGGTAGAGATTTCACTTTTCTTTCTAAGTATCCGCTCCTCATTACATTTCGTCGTGTTTAAGTACACTTTTTTAATCAAATCCTTCACCCCCCCCCTCCCCCCCCACCACAATATTTCAAAAATAAACTGGCTTCTCACCCATAGAAGCAGCACCTGCCCCAGCCCCTGGTGAACGTTCCATCGTGTGATGTCACAATGCCCGATGTTCGCATATGTCCAATCGGAATGGATTCATTTACATATGCCTTTGCAGGAACCCAGCCCATGGTGAACGTTCCATCGTGTGATGTCACAATGCCCAATGCTCAAATACATTGTTGCCATAGAGAACGCTGAGTGATTATTCGAATTCTTCACTAACTGTCATTCTGACTTTGCTTTGGAAGAGAAAAGTCCTGAATTGCATTTGTCTGATGCAGGAATATTGTTCCAGATGTTGGGGAAGTCCAGGACAAGCGGGACACAGTTTAAGGATAAAGGGGAAACCCTTTAGTACTGAGATGAGGAAAACATTTTTCACACAGATAGTGGTGAGTCTCTGGAATTCTCTGCCACAGAAGGTAGTTGAGGCCAGTTCATTGGCTATATTTAAGAGGGAGTTAGATGTGGCCCTTTTGGCTAAAGGGATCAGGCGGTATGGAGAGAAGGCAGGTACGGGATACTGAGTTGGATGATCAGCCGTGATCATATTGAATGGTGGTGCAGACTCGAAGGGCTGAATGGCCTGCTCCTGCACTTAATTTCTATGTTTTTATGTTTCCCTCTCCTCACCCCTCTCCCTCTGCCACCCATCTCTCTCTCTCCCCCACCTCCTTCCCTCTCTACCACCACCCCCCTTCCCTCTCTACCACCACCCCCTTCCCCCTACCCCTCTGTCACCACTCCCCCTACCCCTCCCCCCTCCATCCCCACTCTTCCACTTCTACCCCCCTTATCCCACGCCTCTCCCTCCCCCCCCCCCCCTCTCTCTTCCCCTCCATTCCACCACTCTCTCCTCCCACCCTTCCCCTACCCCTCTGTCCCTCTTTCACCACTACCCGTCCCTCTTCTACCACTCCCGCTACCCCTCTACCTCTCCCTCCCCACTCTTCAACTTCTCTCCCACTCTCTCCTCCCCCTCTCCTCACCCCTCTCCCATCCCCTTCCCTCTCCTCCCCCACCCCCCACCCCTATCCCTCTGTCCCTCTTCCCATCATTCCTGCTCCCCTCTCCTCCTCCCTCCCCACTCTTCCACTTCTCTCCCCCCTTCCCCTCCACTCTCCCTCCCCACTCCTTCCCCTCCCCTCCCCCTCCCCCCCAGCTCTCTCCCCCATCCCTCACCCCCTACCCTGCTCTCCTTTCACTCCCAAATCTATCCCGTTTCCTCCTCCTCCCTCCCCATTCTCACCCCCCCCCCCGCAAACGCCGTTGGGGAAACAGACCCAACGGGGCTGCAATTGGTCTAGTATATATATAAAAAACTCTCGCCCCATCCGACCGCCTGCCGTACGGATCCCTTCCTGCCTTTCGATTCGTTCCCGCCGTGCGATGTCACAATGCCCGATGCTCGCGGACGTCCAATCGCGATGCCCGACGCTCGCGGACGTCCAATCGGAATGGATCCATTTGCATGTACGGCTTCCGGCCGCGTTTCTTCCTTTGATTCCCTGCAACTCCGAAACCGGACGCGGAATCGCCGACATCTTTTCCATTTCGGTAGAGATTTCGCTTTTCTTTCTAAGTATCCGCTCCTCATTACATTTCGTCGTGTTTAAGTACACGTTTTTAATCAAATCCTTCACCCCCCCCCCCCCCCACCTCGATATTTCAAAAATAAACTGGCTTCTCACCCATAGAAGCAGCACCAGCCACAGCCCCTGGTTCCATTGTGTGATGTCACAATGCCCAATGTTCACAGATGTCCAATCGGAATGGATTCATTTACATATGCCTTTGCAGGACCCCAGCCCTTGGTCAACGTTCCATCGTGTGATGTCACAATGCTCAAATACATTGTTGCCATAGAGAACGCTCAGCGACTATTCGAATTCTTCACTAACTGTCATTCTGACTGCTTGTGAAGAGAAAAGTCCTGAGTTGCATTTGTCTGATGCAGGAAGATTGTTCCAGATGTTGGGGAAGTCCAGGACAAGCGGGTCACAGTTTAAGGATAAAGGGGAAATCCTTTAGTACTGAGATGAGGAAAACATTTTTCACACAGATAGTGGTGAGTCTCTGGAACTCTCTGCCACAGAAGGTAGTTGAGGCCAGTTCATTGGCTATATTTAAGAGGGAGTTAGATGTGGCCCTTGTGGCTAAAAGGATCAGGGGGTATGGAGAGAAGGCAGGTACAGGATACTGAGCTGGATGATCAGCCATGATCATATTGAATGGCGGTGCAGGCTCGAAGGGCAGAATGGCCTACTCCTGCACTTAATTTCTATGTTTCTATGTGTCCCTCTCCTCACCCCTCTTCCTCTGCCACCCATCTCTCTCTCCCCCACCCCCTTTCCCTCTCTACCACGACCCCCTTCCCCCTACCCCTCTGTCCCTCTTTCACCACTCCCCCTACCCATCCCTCCCCACTCTTCCACTTCTACACCCCCTTACCCCACGCCTCTCCCAGCCCCACCCATCTCTCTTCTCCTCCCTTCCCCTCTCCTCCCCCACCCCTTCCCCTACCCCCCTCTGTCCCTCTTCCACCACTCCCCCTCCCTCTTTACAACTCCCTCTACCCCTCCCTCCCCTCCCCACTCTCATCCACTTCTCTCCCACTCTCTCCTCACCCCTCTCCCATCCCTCTCTCCCCCCCCCCCCTTCCCTCTCTCTACCCACCCACCCCCCTTCCCTCTCTACCCCCCCCCCCCCCTTCCCTCTCTACCCCACCCCCTTCCCCTATCCCTCTGTCCCTCTTCCATCACCCCGCTACCCCTCTCCTCCTCCCTCCCCACTCTTTCCCCTTTCCCCCCACCCCTCTCCCCATCCCTCCCTCCTCCCCTCCCTCCCCCCCCCCCCCCCCTCCCCCAAAGCTCTCTCCCCATCCCTCACCCCCTACCCCGCTCTCCTTTCCCTCCCAAATCTATCCCGTCTCCTCCTCCTCCCTCCCCTCTTCTCACCCCCCCGCAAACGCCGTTGGGGAAACAGACCCAACGGGTCTGCACTTGGTCTAGTCCTTCCTATAATTAGGCGACCAAAATTGTACACCATATTCCAAAATTGGCCTCACCAATGCCTTGTACAATTTTAACATTACATCGCAACTTCTATACTCAGTGCTCTGATTTATAAAGGCCAGCACACCAAAAGTTTTCTTTACTACCGTATCTACATGAGATTCCACTTTCAGGGAACTGTGCACAGTTAATCCCAGATCCCTCTGTTCACCTGCATTCTTCAATTCCCTACCATTTACCATGTACGTCCTATTTTGATTTGTCCTGCCAAGATGTAGCACCTCACACTTATCAGCATTAAACTCCATCTGCCATCTTTCAGCCCACTCTTCCAACTGGCATAAATCTCACTGTAGACTTTGAATATCTACTTCATTATCCACAACCCCACCTATCTTAGTATCATCTGCATACTTACTAATCCAATTTACCACACCATCATCCAGATCATTGATGTACATGACAAACAACAGTGGACCCAACACAGATCCCTGTGGCACCCCACCAGTCACTGGCCTCCAACCTGACAAACAACCATCCACCTGGCATCTCCCATTCAGCCACTGTTGAATCCATCTTGCTACTCCACCATTAATAACCAACCATTGAACCTTGTTAACCAACCTTCCATGAGGAACTTTGTCAAAGGCCTTACTGAAGTCCATATATACAACATCCACTGCTTTACCCTCATCAATAAGCCGCACCACTATTCAATAAGCCGCACCACTATTCAATAAGCCGCACCACTATTCAATTAGCCGCACCACACCGCTTTTCAATAAGGTAAACCACACCTCTTTTGCATTTTCAAACCAACCATATTTTCAAACTACATTTTCAAACCACATTAAGGGCACTCTCAGGTCAGTAAAAACAACTGACAGTTTAGTAGACATGTGTTCAGTGTGATTCACAGCTCAGAGAATCGTGACCTCTCGCACTCCCATCTTGCAGAGTCTGAGGCAGTCCACACTTCCGGGTTTTATAGTCCCTCCCCCTCCCACAGTAAGGGGTGTGGCCTTCCTGCTGTGATTGACAGGGGAGTGAATTTCAACATTTTTTAAACATGAATAATCTTTTATTTTTCATCGATGGGAAAAATTCTCTTGTCCTGCGCAGCGGAGGCGGACTCTGAGTAAGATGACCAAAAATCACAGCCATATGTGGTATCGTTTGTTCTAAAATCAATATGCAGTGCAAACAGGAAGTGGTCAAGATTTGAGTTTTAATTATATAGATAAGCATCTGGATAAACAGGGTCTGATTAGGAACAGTGATATGTGATATGCCATTTATTGTCACTATACATGTACAGTGAAACTGAAAGCTGCTCGTACTCAGTGCATACATACAATTTAGCACAAAAAACAAGAAACAGAAAAAACAAAAAACAGAAGGGAGATGGGGGGGGGGGGGGAATAGGTGCACAAATTCTGCGGCGCTACATACATATATACATATATACAGATGGAAGTCCGTGTTGGGCGGTGTAGTCAGTGCATGTGTGAATTTGAATTTATAGTAGATATAATTCTCGGAAAGCAACTATTCCTGAGTCTGTTTGTCCTGGATTTGATGCACCTATAGCGCCTTCCAGAGGGCAGCAGGTCGAACAGTCCAAACGCAGGATGGGAGCTGTCTTTGATGATATTCTTTGCCCTGCTAAGGCAGCGGGAGGTGTAGATGTCCATCAGGGAAGGGAGAGGGCAGCCAATGATCCTCTGCGCTGTCCTGGTTACCCTCTGAAGCCTCTCCCTGTCTGCCGTGGTGCAGCTGCCATACCATGCTGTAATGCAGTATGTCAGCAGGCTCTCGATGGACGAGCGGTAGAAGGTCAGCAGCAGGTTAGAGTCCAGGTTGTGCTTCCTGAGGACCCTCAGGAAGTGCAGCCGCTGCTGAGCCTTCTTGATGACCGCTGTCTTGTTGTCCGTCCAGGAGATGTCAGCCGCGATATGGACGCCGAGAAACCGGAAGGTGTTGACCCTCTCCACACACTCGCCGTTGATGTGTAGGGGGGCTAAGTCGGTGCTGTGCCTCCTGAAGTCGACAATGAGCTCTTTTGTTTTCCTGGTGTTCAGAGCCAGAATGTTTTCTGAGCACCAGGTTGTCAACTTCAGGACTTCCTCTCTGTAGGCTGCCTCGTCTCCCTTCGAAATAAGTCCGACCACAGTAGTGTCGTCAGCAAATTTGACGATGCGGTTGTTGTTGTGGGCCGGGCCAGTGTCAACATGGATTTGTGCCTGGAAGGTCATATTTGACTAATCTTCTTGAATTTTATGAAGAGGTTATTAGGGAAATTGATGAGGGTAAAGCAGTGGATGTTGTCTATGTGGACTTCAGTAAGGCCTTTGACAAGGTTCCACATGGAAGGTTAGTTAAGAAGGTTCAATTGTTGGGTATTAATGGTGGAGTAGCAAGATGGATTCAACAGTGGCTGAATGGGAGATGCCAGAGAGTAATGGTGGATGGCTGTTTGTCAGATTGGAGGCTGGTGACTAGAGGGGTGCCTCAGGGATCTGGGTTGTTTGTCATATACATCAATGATCTGGATGATGGTGTGGTAAATTGGATTAGTAAGTATGTAGATGATACTAAGATAGGTAGTGTTGTGGATAATGAAGTAGATTGTCAAAGTCTACAGAGAGATTTAGGCCATTTGGAAGAGTGGGCTGAAAGATGGCAGATGGTGATAAGTGTGAGGTGCTACATCTTGGTAGGACAAATCAAAATAGGACGTACATGGTAAATGGTAGCGAATTGAGGAATGCAGTTGAACAGAATGATCTAGGAATAACTATATAGTTCCCTGAAGGTGGAATCACATATAGATATGAGTTTCTCTCCCCCCCCCCCCTCTCCTCTCCCCCCCCCTCTACCCTCTCCCCTCCCCCCCTCTACCTCTCTCCCCCCCTCCCTCTACCTCTCCCCTCTACCTCTCCCCCTCCCTCTCCTCTACCCTCTCTCCCCCCCCTCTCTCTCTCCCCCCTCCCCTCTCTCCCCCCCCCTCCCCCCCCCCCCTCCCCCTCTCCCTCCCCCCCTCCCTCTCCCTCCCCTCCCTCTCTCCCCCCCCCTCTCCCCCTCCCTCCCCTCCTCCCTCCCCCTCCCCTCTCTCCCCCCCCTCCCTCTCTCCCCCCCCTCCCTCTCCCTCTCCCCCTCCCTCTCTCTCCCCCCCCCTCCCTCTCTCTCCCCCCTCTCTCCCTCCCTCCCCTTCTCCCCCCCCCCTCCCCCCCCCTCCCCCCCTCCCCCCCTCCCCCCCTCCCCTCTCTCTGCCTCCCCCCCCCTCTCCCCCTCCTCCCCCCCTCTCCCCTCCTCCCCCTCTCCCCTCTCCTCCCCCCTCTCCCTCTCCCCCCCTCCCTCCCCCCCCTCCCCTCCTCTCCCCTCCTCCCCTCCCCCCCCCTCTTCCTCCCCCCCTCCTCCCCCCTCTCCCTCCTCCCTCCCCCCTCTCCTCTCCCCCCTCCCTCTCCCTCTCCCCCCTCTCCCCCTCTCCTCTCCCTCTCCCCCCCCTCTCCCTCTCCCTCTCCCCCCCCTCTCCCTCCCCCTCTCCCCCCCTCTCCCTCTCCCCCCTCCCCCTCTCCCCCCCCCCTCTCCCCCTCTCCCCCCCCTCTCCCTCTCCCCCCCTCTCTCCCTCTCTTCCCCCCCCCCCCTCTCTCCCCCCCCCCCCCCCCTCCCTCTCCCCCCCCCCCCTCTCTCTCTCCCTCCCTCCTCTCCTCTCTCTCCCCCCCCTATCCCTCTTCCCATACTTCCCTTTTCCCATACTTTATTCTGCTGGGAAATTCTCTTTTAAATTTGACTGCTTTCTGTTCTTTTCAGAATATCTCCATTTTTAATTTACGAACTAAACTTGACCGAATTAAATAATTTCAATGCCATCATCTCCCCATGTCAGTTTGATTTCACCTTTGATGTTCTTTGGTGATTTGGTCTTTGAATAACTATATAAATGTAATTTGCAGTTTCCAATACTTTGCACTTTTGAGTTGCTATCATATATTGTGGCAAAATTCTGGGGTCCTGTTCTCGATCAAGAACATTTCCATTTTTTCAACCTCCAGTCGACCCTGAGGCATTGCTGAATTCTAATCATGTGTCTGTTGATTCATAGGATTGTACTAGACTATGTTGGGGGACCAGTCCCAAGGGAGGCCTGGTCCCCCAACGCAACCCATTCCCTAACACAATATTCCACCACTCACCCGTTCCCCCAACGCAACCCCAACACAATATTCCACCACGCACCCATAGCCCCTAATTGCGTATGCGCGGCTTATATCCCCTCATCCCCCAGCTCTCCCTCCCCCCTCCTCTTCACATGTAGGAGACGCCAGTAAAGACGCGAGGGCGCAGGAAAGGGAGGACCGTCCCGCGGACTGACAGGAGAAGAGACTAATCTGCGCGCGCTGACTGGCAGGAGTGGAGATCGATCTACGCACGTGCAGTTTTTAAGATTTTTAAACTTTGCTAACTTTTACAATAGACCACTGATCGGAACAAAACTTTGTGTACTCGCAGCACAAGAGAACGGCGAATGAGCTGGCGAACAATCGTAGTGCTATCTCGTACCGTTTTTGCACAAATAGAAAAAACGCACAAACCTGAAGATAACAAGATCAGAGTTTTAGTTTTGTAAAGGACAGACGTGTGGAACTTAAACACTAACATGGAAATGTATTTTATTATTTGTATTGGTTTTGCAGAGTTGTTAAATCTGATAATTTCAGTGACAGGTAGAACATGTTTTTGCTTTTACTTCACTTTCACAGGATTGCTGCAGATAGAAGGAGGAGGACAACTGCTAAGCACTCTGCAGGCCATGGAGGTTAGCTGTGTGATAGAAGATCAGACCATTCCCCACAGTGTGACCTGGAGGAGGAGACACCCTTGTATTGCAGGGCAGCAGATGGTATGTGATATTCCTTCGTTTTGTCTTGTACGCCGTTGACTGGAAAAATGACCGTGCTGCAGAACTAACTTGCTCTAGATGTCCAATCAATCTGTTTATATTATGTTCAGAATGACCATGAGCATATAATTGGGAAACATGAACATTCAGTCCTTGTGCTTCGTCCGCCACATAATAGGACCAGGCCTGAATCAATAGTAACCTAAACTCTGCATTCCTGTCCACTCATGGTAACCTTTCACTGACTTGTTTATCAAATAGTTATAGATTTTGCTTCCACTTCCCTTTGAGGAAATGTGCCTAAAATTAGTGAGTACCTGAGAGAAAATAAATCACCTCTTTTTAATAGAAAATATTCCGAGTTCATGATTTTCTCAGAAAAGGAAACCTTGACTTCTACTCTGTCAAGATGACTAGATCGTAGATGGTTATATCACATTTTATCCAACTCTTAATTTCAGCAGATACATACCACCTATCCAACCTTTGATATATCCTGAGATAAACTGCACATTCTAGGTAGCTTATAGACTGCATGTTCCAACTGCCTTGTTCACCATACTGGCCACTTGTAATGCCACTTTCAACGAACAACGTACATGTACCCCTAGGTTCCGTAGTGGACTTTCTTTGAAATGTTTCCAATGTGTTGACATCTCTCCTTGAATGAGAGATCAATATTGTACCCAGTACTCCTCCACTGTAGCAAGCAAAACTCCCTACATATATTCAAGTAGCAATAAACAATAATATTGTGTAAAACATTCTTGTTTTACCTGCGTACTAGCCTTTGGTGAATACCCATCTCTACTAATCCCATTTTCTAGCAATTGGCCTGAAGCCTTGTACGCCTGGACAAACAGTGCTCACCTAAATACTAGAATCATAGTAATATAGCACAGACTCAATTTTCCTATCCATGTGCCTGTCCAAATGTCTTTTAAATGCCATTATTGTACCCGCCTCTACTACATCCCCTGGCAGCTTGTTCCATAAATGCACTACCACCTGTGCAGAAAATGTTTTCCCTAGGTCATAAGGGATAGGAGTAGAATTAGGTCATTTTGGCCCATCAAGTCTACTCCACCATTTAATCATGGCTGATCTATCTGTCCCTCCTAACCCCATTCTCCTGCCTTCTCCCCATAACCTCTGGCACCTGCACAAATCAAGGTTTTTTAAAAATCTTTCTCCTCTTAAACCTTTGCCCTCTAGTTTTAGAATCCCTTGCCCTGAGAAAGACTGTGGAATTCACCATATGTTTGCCCCTTGTGATTTTATACCCCTCTATAAGGTCACCCCCTCTCATGGGGGGAAAATCCCAGCCTATCCAGCCTCTCCTTATAACTCAAACCCACCAATCCCAGTAACATCCTCGTAAATCTTTTTTGCGTCCTTTCTAGTTTAATTACATCCTTTCTATAGAAAGGCAACCAGAACTGTAAACATTACTCCAAAGGTGGCCTTGCCAACACCATCTCCAGCTGCAATTTGACACCTCAACTCCTATAGTCAATACCTTGAATAATAAAGGCAAGAATGCCATGTGCCTTCTTCGCCATCCTGTCTACCTGTGTCACCACTTTCATGGAATAACGTACCTGCACCCCTAGTCCCTGTCCTACAACACTCCTGCCTAGAGTTTATTGTGCAAGTCCTGCCCTGGTATATTTTATCACAGTGCAACACGCACATATCTATCTATCATCATATCATATAATATATAAAACTCAAATACGTCCGCCTGCCTGCAGTACGGATCCCTTCCTGCCTTTCGATTCGTTCCCGCCGTGCGATGTCACAATGCCCGATGCTCGCGGACGTCCAATCGGAATGGATCCATTTGCATGTACGGCTTTCCGGCCGCGTTTCTTCCTTTGATGCTCCGCAACTCCGAAACCGGACGCAGAATCGCCGACGTCTTTTCCATTTCGGTAGAGATTTCGCTTTTCTTTCTAAGTATCCGCTCCTCATTACATTTCGTCGTGTTTAAGTACACTTTTTTAATCAAATCCTACACCCCCCCCCCCCCCCCACCTCAATATTTCAAAAAGAAACTGGATTCTCACCCACACAAGCAGCCCCCTGTGAACGTTCCATCGTGTGATGTCACAATGCCCAATGTTCAAATACATTGTTGCCATAGAGAACGCTCAGCGATTATTCAAATTCTTCACTAACTGTCATTCTGTCAGAGTTTTGTCCGAGCCAGGCTTAATAGCCTGATGGCTGTGGGGAAGTAGGTATTCCTGAACCTGGTTGTTGCAGTCTTCAGGCTCCTGTACCTTCTACCTGAAGGTAGCAGGGAGATGAATGTGTGGCCAGGATGGTGTGGGTCTTTGATGATAAGGGGGAAATCCTTTAAAACCGAGATGAGAAGAACATTTTTCACACAGAGAGTGGTGAATCTCTGGAACTCTCTGCCACAGAGGGTAGTTGAGGCCAGTTCATTGGCTATATTTAAGAGGGAGTTAGATGTGGCCCTTGTGGCTAAAGGGATCAGGGGGTATGGAGAGAAGGCAGGTACAGGATACTGAGTTGGATGATCAGCCGTGATCATATTGAATGGCGGTGCAGACTCGAAGGGCCGAATGGCCTACTCCTGCACTTAATTTCTATGTGTCCCTCTCTCTCTCCCTCTGCCACCCATCTCTCTCTCCCCCACCCCCTTCCCCTACCACTCTGTCCCTCTTCCACCAGTCTCTCTACCCCTTCCTCCCCACTCTCCAACTCCTCTCCTCTTACATGGTAAATGGTAGGGAATTACATGGTAAATGGGAGGGAATTGAAGAATGTAGGTGAACAGAGGGATCTGGGAATAACTGTGCACAGTTCCCTGAAAGTGGAATCTCATGTAGATAGGGTGGTAAAGAAAGCTTTTGGTGTGCTGGCATTTATAAATCAGAGCATTGAGTATAGAAGTTGGGATGTAATGTTAAAATTGTACAAGGCATTGGTGAGGCCAATTCTGGAGTATGGTGTACAATTTTGGTCGCCTAATTATAAGAAGGATGTCAACAAAATAGAGAGAGTACAGAGGAGATTTACTAGAATGTTGCCTGGGTTTCAGCAACTAAGTTACAGAGAGAGGTTGAACAAGTTAGGGCTTTATTCTTTGGAGCGCAGAAGGTTAAGGGGGGACTTGATAGAGGTTTTTAAAATGATGAGAGGGATAGACAGAGTTGACGTGGATAAGCTTTTCCCACTGTGAGTAGGGAAGATTCAAACAAGGGGACATGACATGAGAATTAAGGGACAGAAGTTTAGGTGTAACATGAGGGGGAACTTCTTTACTCAGAGAGTGGTGGCTGTGTGGAATGAGCTTCCAGTGAAGGTGGTGGAGGCAGGTTCGTTTTTATAATTTAAAAATAAATTGGATAGTTATATGGACGGGAAAGGAATGGAAGGTTATGGTCTGAGTGCAGGGATATGGGACTAGGGGAGAATACGTGTTCGGCACTGACTAGAAGGGTCGAGATGGCCCGTAATTGTTATATGGTTATATGGTTAAGGTTCACCAGACTGATTCCTGGGATGTCAGGACTTTCATATGAAGAAAGACTGGATAGACTCGGCTTGTGCTCGCTAGATTTTAGAAGATTGAGGGAGGATCTTATAGAAACTCCTGATTACATTTTGTCGTATTTATGTAGACATTTTTAATCAAATCAAGGATCAGGGGGTATGGAGAGAAGGCAGGTACGGGATACTGAGTTGGATGATCAGCCATGATCATATTGAATGGTGGTGCAGGCTCGAAGGGCCGAATGGCCTACTACTGCACTTCATTTCTATGTTTCCCTCTCCTCACCCCTCTCCCTCTCCTCACCCCTCTCCATCTCCTCACCCCTCTCCATCTCTCCCTCACCCCCCCTTTCCCTCTCTACCCCACCCCCCTTCCCTTTCTCCACCCGCCCCCTTTCCCCTACCCCTCTCCTCCTCCCTCTCACTCCCCACTCTTTCCCCGTCTCTCCCTCCACCCGTCTCCCCCTCCTCCCCTCCCTCCCCATCCCCCCCCTCCCCCACATCTCTCTCCCCATCCCCCTCTCTCACCCCCTACCCCGCTCTCCTTTCCCTCCAAAATCTGTCATGTTTCCTCCTCCTCCTCTCCCCTCCCTCCCCTCTTCTCACCCACCCCCCCCCCCCCCCCCCCCACCTGTGAGTTTGGGGGGTGGTTAATTTGAGTGTGATGCCGCAGCCCCTACTCCCCCTCCCCACCCCCCCCCACCCCCGCAAACGCTGTTGGGGAAACAGACCCAACGGGTCTGCACTTGGTCTAGTATGTGTAAGGGGTAAGAGTGTTGTAAAAACAAGCCTGAAGGCTTTGTGTCTCAATGCAAGGAGCATTCGTAATAAGGTGGATGAGTTGAAAGTGCAGATAGCTATTAATGACTATGATATAGTTGGGATCACGGAGACATGGCTCCAGGGTGACCAAGGCTGGGAGCTGAACATCCAGGGATATTCAATATTCAGGAGGGATAGACAGAAAGGAAAAGGAGGTGGGGTAGCGTTACTGATTAGAGAGGGGATTAATGCAATGGAAAGGAAGGACATTAGTTTGGAGGATGTGGAATCGGTATGGGTAGAGCTGCACAACACTAAGGGGCAGAAAACGCTGGTGGGTGTTGTGTACAGGCCACCTAACAGTAGTAGTGAAGTTGGAGATGGTATCAAACAGGAAATTAGAAATGTGTGCGACAAAGGCAAAACGGTTATAATGGGTGACTTCAATCTACATATAGATTGGGTGAATCAAATTGGCAGGGGTGCTGAGGAAGAGGATTTCTTGGAATGTATGCGGGATAGTTATCTAAATCAACATGTAGAGGAACCAACGAGAGAGCAGGCTATTTTAGACTGGGTATTGAGTAATGAGGAAGGGTTAGTTAGCAATCTTGTTGTACGTGCCCCCTTGGGCAAGAGTGACCATAATATGGTTGAGTTCTTCATTAGGATGGAGAGTGACATTGTTAATTCAGAAACAATGGTTCTGAACTTAAAGAAAGGTAACTTTGAGGGTATGAGACGTGAATTGGCCAAGATTGACTGGCAATTAATTCTAAAAGGGTTGACGGTGGATATGCAATGGAAGACATTTAAAGACTGCATGGATGAACTACAAAAATTGTTCATCCCAGTTTGGCAAAAGAATAAATCAGGGAAGGTAGTACATCCATGGATAACAAGGGAAATCAGGGATAGTATCAAAGCGAAGGATGATGCGTACAAATTAGCCAGAAAAGTCAAGTCAAGTCAAGTCAAGTTTATTTGTCACATACACATACGAGATGTGCAGTGAAATGAAAGTGGCAATGCTCACGGAACAACAAAACAACCAAACAAATTCTAAACACAATCACACATATTATTTTACGTAATAAATAATAGAAGGAAAAACGTTCTGTACAGTTAGTCCCTGGTGAGAAAGGCGTTTACAGTCCGAATTGCCTCTGGGAAGAAACTCCTTCTCAACCTCTCCGTTCTCACTGCATGGCAACGGAGGCGTTTGCCTGACCGCAGCGGCTGGAACAGACTGTTGCAGGGGTGGAAGAGGTCTCTCATGATTTTATTTGCTCTGGAGTTGCACCTCTTGTTGTATAGTTCCTGCAGGGGGGTGAGTGAAGTTCCCATAGTGCGTTCGGCCGAACGCACTACTCTCTGCAGAGCCTTCTTGTCCTTGGCAGAGCAATTCCCGAACCAGATTGTAATGTTCCCGGACAAGATGCTTTCCACCGCTGCTGCGTAGAAGCACTGGAGGATCCTCAGAGACACTCTGAATTTCCGCAATTGCCTGAGGTGGTAAAGGCGCTGCCTTGCCTTACTCACCAGTGCTGAGGCGTGTGATGTCCATGTCATATCCTCAGAGATGTGGACTCCCAGATATTTAAAAGCAGCATACCGGAGGACTGGGAGAAATTCAAAGACCAGCAGAGGAGGACAAAGGGCTTAATTAGGAAAGGAAAGGAAAAATAGATTATGAAAGAAAACTGGCAGGGAACATAAAAACTGACTGCAAAAGTTTTTATAGATATGTGAAAAGAAAGAGATTAGTTAAAACAAATGTAGGTCCCTTGCAGTCAGAAACAGGGGAGTTGATCATGGGGAACAAGGATATGGCGGACCAATTGAATAACTACTTTGGTTCCGTCTTCACTAAGGAAGACATAAATAATTTGCCGGAAATAGCAGGGGACCGCGGGTCAAAGGAGTTGGAGGAATTGAGTGAAATCCAGGTTAGCCGGGAAGTGGTGTTGGGTAAATTGAATGGATTAAAGGCCGATAAATCCCCAGGGCCAGATAGGCTGCATCCCAGAGTACTTAAGGAAGTAGCTCCAGAAATAGTGGATGCATTAGTAATAATCTTTCAAAACTCTTTAGATTCTGGAGTAGTTCCTGAAGATTGGAGGGTAGCAAACGTAACCCCACTTTTTAAGAAGGGAGGGAGAGAGAAAATGGGGAATTACTGACCAGTTAGTCTAACATCGGTAGTGGGGAAACTGCTAGAGTCAGTTATTAAAGATGGGATAGCAGCACATTTGGAAAGTGGTGAAATCATTGGACAAAGTCAGCATGGATTTACGAAAGGTAAATCATGTCTGACGAATCTTATAGAATTTTTCGAGGATGTAACTAGTAGCGTGGATAGGGGAGAAACAGTGGATGTGGTGTATCTGGACTTCCAGAAGGCTTTCGACAAGGTCCCATATAAGAAATTAGTATACAAACTTAAAGCACAAGGCATTGGGGGTTCAGTATTGATGTGGATAGAGAACTGGCTGGCAAACAGGAAGCAAAGAGTAGGAGTAAACGGATCCTTTTCACAATGGCAGGCAGTGACTAGTGGGGTACCCCAAGGCTCAGTACTGGGACCCCAGCTATTTACAATATATATTAATGATCTGGATGAGGGAATTGAAGGCAATATCTCCAAGTTTGCGGATGACACTAAGCTGGGGGGCAGTGTTAGCTGTGAGGAGGATGCTAGGAGACTGCAGGGTGACTTGGATAGGCTGGGTGAGTGGGCAAATGTTTGGCAGATGCAGTATAATGTGGATAAATGTGAGGTTATCCATTTTGGTGGCAAAAACAGGAAAGCAGACTATTATCTAAATGGTGGCCGATTGGGAAAGGGGGAGATGCAGCGAGACCTGGGTGTCATGGTACACCAGTCATTGAAGGTAGGCATGCAGGTGCAGCAGGCAGTAAAGAAAGCGAATGGTATGTTAGCTTTCATTGCAAAAGGATTTGAGTATAGGAGCAGAGAGGTTCTACTGCAGTTGTACAGGGTCTTGGTGAGACCACACCTGGAGTATTGCGTACAGTTTTGGTCTCCAAATCTGAGGAAGGACATTATTGCCATAGAGGGAGTGCAGAGACGGTTCACCAGACTGATTCCTGGGATGTCAGGACTATCTTATGAAGAAAGACTGGATAGACTTGGTTTATACTCTCTAGAATTTAGAAGATTGAGAGGGGATCTTATAGAAACTTACAAAATTCTTAAGGGGTTGGACAGGCTAGATGCAGGAAGATTGTTCCCGATGTTGGGGAAGTCCAGGACAAGAGGTCACAGCTTAAGGATAAAGGGGAAATCCTTTAAAACCGAGATGAGAAGAACATTTTTCACACAGAGAGTGGTGAATCTCTGGAACTCTCTGCCACAGAAGGTAGTTGAGGCCAGTTCATTGGCTATATTTAAGAGGGAGTTAGATGTGGCCCTTGTGGCTAAGGGGATCAGGGGGTATGGAGAGAAGGCAGGTACGGGATACTGAGTTGGATGATCAGCCATGATCATATTGAATGGCGGTGCAGGCTCGAAGGGCCGAATGGCCTACTCCTGCACCTAATTTCTATGTTTCTATGATATAAACTCCATCTGCCATTCTTCGGCCCATTCGAACCAAATTCCTCATATGTTGCAAAACATACTTGGCGAATAAATTATGATTACGATTGATGAAGACCCACTTATAATCTTGGATATAGGGACAGGTGTTTCATCGCCTGTGGTTCCAGGAGAAAGTGCCTGGGAAGGGGGTGAAAAGATGAGTTAACCAGGAAGTTGCGCAGGGAACGGTCTCTGCAGAAAGGTGTGGAGATGTGGCTAGTGCTGAGGGAATGGTCTCTGCGGAAAGCAGAAAGGAGTGGAGATGGAAAGATGTGGCTAACAGTAGTAGTGGTGGCTAGTTCTCATCCCTTCCCACCCAAAGCACACTCTCCCCAGGTACTTCACCCTGTAACCGCAGGAGATGCAACACCTGTCCCTATACCTCCACCCTTGACTCTGTCCAAGGACCCCAACAACCTTTCAGATGAGGCAGAGGTTCACTTGCACCTCCTCCAACCTCACCTACTGTATCCGCTGTTCCTGGTGTGGACACCTATATATCGGCAAAACCAAATGCTGACTTGCCAATCGTTTCGCTGAACACCTTTGTCCAGTCCGCCTAGGCCTACGCGATCTCCCAGTCGCTGAACACTAACTCCCCCTCTGGGCATTACTGTCCAGCCTAGAAGCTCAGTCCCTAGAATGTTTGTTAGTGTTATTCACCCTTATTCACTTATAAAATTAATTTCCTTAACTTTCCATAACCCATAGGAAGATACAAAGCGCTGGAGTAACTCAGTGGGTCGGGAGGCATCTCTGGAGAATATGCAAATGTTTTGGGTTGGGTGCCTTCTTCAGACGCTACATGCCTTTCCTTCTCATCAAACCTGCATTTCTACTTCTTGTGTTCTTGTGACCTTTCAGCTTTTTAAAGTCAAACCGACTTAGAAATGATTGCGTTAGGCCTTGCTCCATTTTAAACTTGTTGGTGTTATATCCTTTAGTGTAGGGGCCATCCCCCAGGATAAGAGGGAAATCCTTTAAAACCGAGATGAGAAGAACTTTTTTCACACAGAGAGTGGTGAATCTCTGGAACTCTCTGCCACAGAGGGTAGTTGAGGCCAGTTCATTGGCTATATTTAAGAGGGAGTTAGATGTGGCCCTTGTGGCTAAGGGGATCAGAGGGTATGGAGAGAAGGCAGGTACGGGATACTGAGTTGGATGATCAGCCATGATCACATTGAATGGCGGTGCAGGCTCGAAGGGCCGAATGGCCTACTCCTGCACCTAATTTCTATGTTTCTATGTTTCACCTTGTCTTAATTAATTGAAGAGAACTATGTACAGGCCATGGTATACAGGCCATTATCAGGCTATATTAACCAGGCTACTGTGAGCGGTGGCCCAATGTTAGAGTTAAATATCCTACTATTTATCATTACAGGATGCAGTGACTGAGTGGACGGATGAGCTTCATGTTGTGGTCCACATTCCACTGGAGGAGTTTGTGTCAATGGTTCATGCACAGAAACGGGTAAAATTCCATTAGAATTTATTTTCTCATTGTGTTTTAGTGCAATTATGCCTGGATTATTGAATTGCAGGTAGTTCTGCATGTAATTCCCAACTAATTAAGTTTTCTGTATGGTCTTGTGAGACTTTAGTAGCTTGGGTTTGATTCCTGCTCTGTATTCTGAAGATTGTTCTTGTCATAAAAATTGGTGCTTCCAGGATAGGTTGGAGAAAGAAAATTAGGTTTGGTCCCTAATTTGTATCCACATCCATCATAGATCCCTGCTTAGGAACACAAGTTACTCTTGAGTAATAGATGTAAGGACAAAAGATTGGATTCCGCTATAATACCCATGAGTGGTTCATGCTTGTTTGTCTTGAGTCATAGAAACATAGAAACATAGAAATTAGGTGCAGGAGTAGGCCATTCGGCCCTTCGAGCCTGCACCGCCATTTAATATGATCATGGCTGATCATCCAACTCAGTATCCCGTACCTGCCTTCTCTCCATACCCTCTGATCCCCTTGGCCACAAGGACCACATCTAACTCCCTCTTAAATATAGCCAATGAACTGGCCTCAACTACCCTCTGTGGCAGAGAGTTCCAGAGATTCACCACTCTCTGTGTGAAAAAAGTTCTCCTCATCTCGGTTTTAAAGGATTTCCCCCTTATCCTTAAGCTGTGACCCCTTGTCCTGGACTTCCCCAACATCAGAAACAATCTTCCTGCATCTAGCCTGTCCAACCCCTTAAGAATTTTGTAAGTAGCTGAAGAGTCAAGGCTGAAGAATGACTACACTAATAACCTGCAGTCATTTTGTTCAGCATCTAGTTAACTTTAAACTCAACTGAGGCCCTGTTTCCATTCTCACACAAACACAACTGCAAATTCTAGAGTCATGAGGAAAAAAATGATGGAGGAACTATGTGGGCCATCCATGGAAAAAAATGGACAGGTGAGGTTTTGCGTTGAGATGTTTAAGAAAGAACTGCAGATGCTGGAGAAAATCGAAGGTAGACAAAAATGCTGGTGAAACTCAGAGGGTGAGGCAGCATCTATGGAGCGAAGGAATTGGTGACGTTTCGGGTCGAGACCCTTCTTCAGACTGATGTGGGGAGGGGCGGGAAGAAGAAAGGAAAATGCGGAGACGGTGGGCTGTGGGAGAGCTGGGAAGGGGAGGGGAAGGAGGGAGAAAGCAAGAACTACCTGAAATTGGAGGTCAATGTTCATACCACTGGGGTGTAAACTACCCAAGCGAAATATGAAGTGCTGTTCCTCCAATTTGCGGCGGCACTCACTCTGGCCATGGAGGATCCCAGGACAGAAAGGTCGGATTCGGAATGGGAGGGGGAGTTGAAGTGCTGAGCCACCGGGAGATCAGGTTGGTTAATGCGAACTGAGTGGAGGTTGGGCGAAGCGATCACCAAGCCTGCGTTGGTCTCACCGATGTGGGGCAGTTGACACCTAGAGCAGCGGATGCAATAGATGAGGTTGGAGGAGGTGCAGGTTCAGGACTAGTGGGGAGAGAGCTGGTCGAAAGTGGTCCGTAGAAACGGTGGGGCAAGAGCTGGAAAGTGAGAGATGGAATCAGATAAGGAGGGGTTAACTGTCAGGTGTGGGAAAGAACGTGGTGAAAGTAACCAACGCTGGAACGATTAAGTGGAGAAAATAAAAGTTTACAGATGGTGAATATGTGAAAAGGTAACATTTGTTAGTAAGGCACAGCAACTTCATTCTATAATACAATTGCTGGAATCTGATGTAATGAAGCATTGGTAAAATGTAAATCAGCAATTTCAGCCAAGAACATTAGCACCCAAAATTATTTCTGACACAGAAAATGCAGGAAACACTTAACATATTTGGTGGGTTCTGCAAATTCCTTGCAGGTTCATCATTTAATTTTTTTTTCTCCTGTGTAGGAATTGGAAGGTACTGTTACCAAAGGCCAGATGATGTTGCAAAGTTTTACTCTTGATGTCCTTCAGAAAAGTGCAGGGAGAGTTCCATCGTTGGCCATTGTGGAACTGGAGAAGCACTTCAGGTTAGATTTGCATTGTACAGTGCTCACTTTACACATTACTATTCATTTGAAATGATTGCGCCATGAAGCTAAGATAAGATCTTTTAGTGCTATCAATTAATCGCCCTTGCCGTGTACAATTAAAGCAATAATTAAAATGATAATTTGTTAAATATGCTCAGTGGAGAAATTCAAAGCAAATATTGCCCCACAAAAACTCCAGCAGGCCACGATGCCTTGGGAGGGATGCCACCCACTCCACTTCCACTACCATGACAATGGTGATCTCAAAAGACCATGCTTAATAATTAACACAATGAATGACACAAAAGCTTAGGTTGACCCTGTGTGGCATCAATGAGCAGTGGTAAGAGATGAAGTTGATTGGATTCAAGGGGATAACACTCAATTGATTGAGGAGTTGAAGACATTCATCTAATGTAATTTTGATGTCTTTTAGGATTCAGTAACTTGCCTCTCACCTTTTGCTCCCATTATGATTCACCTGCTTGACGAGCTGGAATCGATCATCCTACCAGGTGACCCAGGACATTCACTGAGGTTGAAATAAAAATGGAAAATACCAAAGATAAACATCAGCATATAATTACATACCAGTCTGCATCTTATGTGTTTAACTGGCTACATGATGGATGATGCTATCAAATTTAGCACATGATAGCTTCCTGAAAATAACAGTTTGGAAACGCATGCTGTGAATTTCGTAAGGAACTAGAGGGCTGCCAGCTAAAGCTAACATATATGGGAGAAATGGGGAACCAAAAAGAGGGTAATATTATTTTTCATCTGCAGTTTACAGAAGAAGCAGAGATCACAGAAGAAACCCCAGCAGACAGCTGCCAAAAATGGACAAGACAAACGGAGACGGAAAGGTTGTGAGCACAATGTGTCTCTGATATCAAGAGCAGATGTCGAAATAGTGAGTTTTCACTGGATTCGGGACTGCGGTTTTGGTTTGTTTATACTGAAAGTATCCATTAGGTAGCTCAGCGGAGAATGGAGCAAAATCCATCATCATCGGGAAATAGTGCTGGAAATCTGAAACTGAACTAAATAATTCTAGGAATGATCAGTCAGATAGTGTCTGGACAGCAGGGAGTTTGCTTTAGATGTGCCTCTATCCTCATTGAAAATCTGTCTAAATTTGGAGTAACAAGGCAAGGAAAATGTAATATCACTTGCGGCAAAGTGAAAAAATAATTTATGACTTTGGAAGAATCTGTCTTAATCTAGATCAGCACCCTATGCCCATTATCTTCCTGAATCACATTTAGAATTTGAGTGCTGCTGCAGCATGGTTCTCAGGGCTCTCTCTTAACTTTTTTTCCCTGTTGCCAGCCGGGCAACCTTGGCAGCTTATTAGGTTGCCAAATTTAATTTAAGACGGTTTGCATGACGCGTGCAATAATGTGCTCGGATGAAGTGTGTAGTTACCATTCGGAATTATGCTCAAAGAAGCATTCTCATATTATTTCTGCTTCAAATAGTCACAAACTAAACATATTCACCAATCAAGACATGATATATACCACAATGACATGCAGCAAAATTACAATACAGTATCTCAACTCTTTTTACACATTGTAATGAATGCAATTTCTATTAGTTCTTTCCACTTACAAACAAAAATGTGGTTGGATTATTCAGCGTATGATCAACCTGTGTCAATAAATCCTGGACCATGGTAACATATATGCTTAACCATGCACACTACAGATTGATGCAAGCATGTTTTCTGTGAAGGATCGAAAATTACCATGACATGGCCATAGCATGCTTCGTTATTGCTATTGGTACAGAAACACTCTCGCTTCCCACATAATTTATCCACAACAAAATATACAGGTTACAAGGAAATTTCTAAAGGCGTTTTATGATAATAGCTGTTAAAACCGACTATACCCATCTGACTGGTTAAACATTACATTAACTTGACCAAGAGATGGCCAAAGGACATAACTGCAGCAAATGTTCTTTTGGTAATATGTTTAAAGGTGTCAAAACGCCACATTACCGGACATTCAGATTAGATGTACGTGTCGTGAACAGCAATGAAGATACCCAGTTTGAACGCACCAGATTAAAAAAAAAAAATTGATAAACGCTGTTTCCATCATTCCCACTTCAGAATTAACGTTAAAATTTCAACTGAAATATCTTCTGACAAAATTTGTGATGTATATGACCGACTGTAGAAGTAAAACCTGGATAAATCCAACATATAGTTGTGAATGTTGCTTATTAAATAACTGCAGTACTGATACTCCATATTAAGAGGATTGATTTGGCGTTAAAATGAATTCTGTAATAACATGTCAACGGTAGCAGTGACAATCATACACTGCGGTTTTAATGTTTCACGTGTTCACAATTTAATTAATTCATCTTTATGGACTAAAACAAATAATAAAATTGGGAATTAAAACACATTTGATTGCATACCGTTATCAAACATAGTCAATGTTCACTCTGAAGACATTTCCAGCACAATAGGGTCGGGGTCAGGGTGTGTGTGAACC
This sequence comes from Leucoraja erinaceus, assembly GCF_028641065.1. NCBI lineage: Eukaryota > Metazoa > Chordata > Chondrichthyes > Rajiformes > Rajidae > Leucoraja > Leucoraja erinaceus. The sequence continues at coordinate 20,093,757 of NC_073399.1, read as the reverse complement.
AGTGCGGGTGGATAGGATAGATGGGGGGGGGGGGGGGGGGGGGGGGGGGAGGGGGGGGTTGCAAAGGCAATCGGTGCGGTATGGATCGATTGAGGCAGGTGAATTAGTACGTGTTGGTTGGAGTATGTAAAATTGTGAGGGGAGAGCACGGTAGTGTTGAATGGGGGGATCAGTACGGGATGGATGGGGGGTCAGTACAAGATGGATGGGGGTAGACAAAAATGCTGGAGAAACACAGCAGGTGAGGTAGGATCTATGGAGCGAAGGAAATAGGCAACGTTTTGGGTCGAGACCTTTCTCCAGACTGCTGCTCCCCCCCCCCCCCCCCCCCATTCTTCTTGAATAGGGGATCAGTACAGGCTGAATGGATGGGGGGTCAGTACAGTGTGAATCGGAGGGTCTGTGCAGAATGAATGGGGGATCACTACAGGATGAATGAGGGGATCAGTACAGGATGACTAGGGGGGATCAGTACAGGATGAATGGGGTGGCAGTAAAAGATGAATGGGGGATCAGTAAAAGATGAATGGGGGATCAGTACAGGATGAATGGGGGGATCATAATAGGATGAATGAGGGGATCAGTACAGGATGAATGGGGGGGGGGGGCAACATTGATAAAGTTATCATAACAACTACAAAGTTGCAGCATGACGTCCCGGTTCTTATTCTGATTAGTTTGATATTGTGTCCCGTTGGCTTCAACTCCTGGCGATGACTGCTGTTGTCAATCAATTGTTTGATGTGGATGATTTATCCGAAGCTTATGGAAGATATTCTCCTTCAGGAACAAAGAAACCAAGATATATTTGAAAGCAGTCTGATTCTTTTATTTGTCTTGCTTCAGGCTCTGGTGCACTTGCAGCTGTCTGTTGGAGTTCAGGTCGAACTCTTTGAGACGTGGAAGGAGTTTGCAGATTATGTCAGCATGTTCACCAAAGCCGTGGCTGAGGCCCCATTCAAGTAAGTTCATAACTCGCAGCAAAATATGTTTATCATATGTGCAATTTCACACAACTAAAACTCTACTCACTTTGGAAGCATGTTGCTAATGTCTCTCTGAGTAATGCAGAAGGTTGTGGGCAATGAAAATACATAATGTATAATACATAATAGTGGCATCTCACTCCTGAAACGTTGCAAAATAAGAGTTTTGATTTCCTTGACCATGATGTATCTGCAGTGGATTAATCTACCGATCTCTCGATCTTAGTTAGTATCTTGAGAGAATGATCTGGAGCAAGTATGGCTTGTAATTCAGAATGCTAATTAGTTGTTTTTTTTTGTTGGTAAACAGTTGATTTAATTAAGTCCCTCTGTGCACAAACAGTGAAGAAGTTAGACATTTTTTAGTTATCCTTGCAAATAACTGGGGGGGGGGGGGGGGTTCCCGAAAGCCTTCAAAACATATGTAACAAAATAAGTGCATTAAGTAGTGTAGGTTGTTATTAACCCAATTTTACCCGGTTCATTACCAATCCCCCCCCCCCCATGTGAATGTAGGGAGTGGCTACTTTGTGGTTTTAATACACAGTGTAAAGTCTTCTGTAAGACCCTGTTGTCTAACCACTAAGTGTGTCTAACCACTAAGCGTGGCTGACCAGGCAAGCACTACAACGTTCCTTTGCCAGCCCGACCTTTCTTCCCTGTTCGGGAACAATTGGTGCTACAAGACGGGATTATTTTAAAAGGACACAAAGCCGTGGTTCCTGCTTCATTCCATCACCGGTATTTTGACGCTGTCCATGCAGGACACCCAGGTCATGGGCGTGTTGGAGTGATTTCTGGTCTAGCTTCGGAGCCACGCTCGTATGTTGTTAGAGCCGATGGTGGCACCTACCGACGAAACAGACAACATCTTCTGCCTGTGAAGGAGCCAATCTCTCCTCCCTATTATCCAGATCGTACATGTTCATTTCAGTCTGCATCTGGTGACCCTCGCATGCTCTTGCCAGCACAACAATCCATGCCTGTGACAGTTCCTCTGTCTGTCCCAGTCTCCTGCTTCGACCCCAGAGGCGTTGGTCCACTCCCCCACTGTGCTGAAATCACCAACTCTGTCCCCGGGGAAGAGGAATGGAGATGGCCTCTATCGTACACGTGTCGGTCATGAAATATCCAGACTATGTTTGACTTTACATACGTTTGTCATCGGTTGTGGTTTTTGCTTTGCTTAGTTATGGGTATATAGTGCTATTGATTCTTTAAGAGTGGGGATGTAGATTAGTGACTCATGTTATGAGTCATGCTTTTGTAGTTACACCCACTAGCTTATTAGCATCGCGAGCTACGGCACTCCTCAGTATGAAGTTAACTCTCAAGTAAGAGCTTTTAGCTTTTTATTCTAAATAAACAGTGTATAACCTGGCAAGGAGCGAGGTCTTTATTATTACAAGGACTCAAAACCAACAGTGCTCATCTGTGGGGTCATGGTCCAGGGATAATTAGGAGGTGTCTGAGAGTTGGCGCCTGGTGTCAGACGTGGAGATTAGCGCGCCAGACTACCACGGCACCTCCCTAGTCAACAGGTTTGAAGTGAATGTGGTTGGTTGGTGAGTAAGTTAATAGATGACAGCAAAATTGGTGGAGTTCCAGACGGACAAGTATACCCTGGTTATAGATTAGCTACAGAAATAGGGAAAGAAATCGAGTGACACGGCTGATAGAGCGACTCTCATAGGGACAGAAACCTGGATTTGATCCTGATCTTGGGTGCTGTCTGTGTGGAGTTTGCACATTCTTCTTGTGGGTTTTCTCCAGGTACTTCGGTTTCTTCCTACATCCCCAAAATGTGCGGGTTTGTGAGTTATCTAGACTGTAAAATTGCCCCCACTGTGCAAGGGATGGATCCGTAAATGGGATAACATTGAACTTGTGTGAATGGGTGATCGATGGGCAGCATGGATCGTTGCACCAAAGGGACTGTTTCCATGCTGCATCTCTAAACTAAATGAGGTATCTTGAGGTCCAAGTCCATAGCTCGCTGAAAGTGGCAGCACAAGGAGACAAATGATATGCTTGCCTTCATTGGCCAGGGCATGAGTATGTCAGGTAGTCATGTTGCAGCTTTATGGACCTTTGGTAAGGCCTCATTTGGAGTTTGTGTGCAGTTCTGGTTAACCCATGACGGGAAGCATGTGGAGGCTTTAGAGAGGGTGCAGAAGAGGTTTACATCAATCCTGCCTGGATTAGAGGGCAGTAGCTATAAAGAGAGGCTGGAAAAACTCAACATGTTTTCTTTGAAATGTCAGAGGTTGAGGAGACACCTGATAGAAGTATATAAAATTATGAGGGGCGATATTAGGATAGGCAGTGAGAGCCTTTTTCCTGGGGTGGAAATTCAAAGACTAGAGGTCTTAGCTTTAAAAGGAGAGGGGCAAAGTTTAATGGAAATCTGCTGGGCAAGTTGTTTTACACACAGATGGTGGGTGCCTGGAAAACGCTACCAGAGATGGCGGAGGAGGCAAATCCAATAGTGGCATTTAAAAGACTTCAGTATGGGGATATGGATCACATGCAGACAGACGGGTTTAGTTTCATTTAACATCATGCTCAACATGGACATTGTGGGTCAAAGTGCCTGTTACTGTGGTGTACTGTTCAATGAGTGGACATAGGAGGAACATAGGAGGCTGAGGTTTTTAAAATTATGAGGGGCATGGATAGGATAAAGCATTTATCGTAGTCTAGAATTAGAAGGCACAGGTTTAAAGGCAAGCGGGTAAAAATTGCAATTACAACATTTAAAAAGCATTCAGACTGGCACTAACTTAGCAGAGGCATCCAAGCCTGAAGCAGGCAAATGCAATTAGCACGAGGCATCTCAGTCAGCATGGACGAGGTTGACCAAAAGGGTCCATTTCTGCACTGAATGCACATGTGATTGAATTATTCCAGATCAGGAAAGAAAGTGCTGAGAATACACAGAACCATGATCACTTGGACAGTGTTGTCAGTCTTTATAAACGCTGATTCTGTTTTGTTTTTTTCACTTAAGCATTGTGTAATTTTTATTTTCAGTAGATGTGGTTTCTCTTTAAAATGAACCCTCTGGTAAAGTGTCCATTCTTTTGATTTGCATATAATTAAATATGTATACAGATTTGTACAGGGCGATGTAACTGAAATATTTCCACTATCTTGTCAGGAGGGCACGGGACAATAAAGGATTATCTGTCTACTTAGAAAGTGATGGGTCAAAGCGAGCGAAGATTGATCCTTCTGGAAAAGGTCTTCTAAACATTTGGAAGAAGCAAATTCAACAACTAAACCGGGTCAGCTCTGAGATGGCAAATGCTATCATCTCCGTCTATCCATCTCCAAAGTTACTTACCCAGGTACAAATAACGATGTTTCATGAATGCAACACAGTTGCTGAACTTAATAGCAATTGATTAGAAGAGAATGTGAATGTGTACAATGGGCTCACAGTGTTCCTCAGGAATCTGCACTGGGGCATTGCATTTTTACCATTTTATTTCAATGATCTCATTGATTTGGATGACAGTATAGATTTATATTTGAGCTTCCAGATGCATTGAAGGGTGAAGTAGTCGGCAATGCTGCCGCACAGGTCCAGTGCCACTGGGTCGATCCCAACCAGGGCTTTATCTTCATGGAGATTCCGCTTTTCCCACATAACTCTGTTGCTTTTCCACAGTACCCTGTTGTCTTCCAGGTTCCAAAGATGTGCTGGTTGGGTGGTTAGTTGGCAATAGAATGATGAGAGGCAATGGCAGGGTAGACAGTCACACCCCTTTTTTTCCAGGGTGGAAATGTCAAACGGCAAGATTGGTAGGTGCCTGGAACATGCTGCCTGAGTGGTGGAAGTGGTTGGCAGGAGAACGTGGGAGTTAATGGGCAAGCGAGGGAGAAGTTACCTCCTCGAAAACTCCACCGGGTTTGTGAGACATGATCTTCCCTGCATTTGGGATGGAGATAATGAGGATTCACACGATCAAGGGGAGAGTGTACAGTCCATACAGGCAAATACCCTTATTGTTGGGATCAACCAGGTCAATGGAGCGGTGCCTCAGCAGCTGCTTCACTATGCCACCTACTTGTTGTGCAAATCTGCCACCCAATTTTCTTGGAAAGGAGTGTAATACAATTCAGCAGAATACGAGTCAAATTACAAGGATGTTTGCATAAATTTGAAAGTTGTTTCTTTGCATTGACAAAATATGGTCTGATTGATCTTTCAACGATAAAAGATTTTGTTGGTGTTGATGCAAATAATTAAATTTCTTCCAGTGGAAGAATTCACAGCAAGGGAATATGATTAGAGCTATTGCTCTCCTCCTCCACCCACCCACAGCAAAAAAAAAAAGATTTGATCTACATAAAACAGTACAGAAAGAGGCCCTTCGGCCCACCATGACTGTGTTGTACATGATATGACTGCATGTGGTCCATATCACACCATTACCTGCATATCCATGTGCCTATGTAAAAGCCTCTTGCATGCCGCTATTATATCAGCTTCCACCACCATCGCTGGCAGCATGCTGCAGGCACCCATATCGCTCTGCAAACAAACAAAAGGTGCCCTGCACATCTTCTGTAAACAACTCCCTCTCACCTTAATGCTATGCCCTCTGGTCTTTAACATTTCCACTCTGTGAAGAAAGCTCCATCTTCCTGCCATTTTCCACTGTTACGGCAGCTTCACTAAGGTGCCTGAAACGAATGCTCTAGATGTTTAGTTTATAGATACAGCGCAGAAACAGGCTCTTCGGCCCACCAAGTCCACACTGACCAGTGATCCCCGCACATTAACACTACCTTACACACACTAGGGGCAATTTTACATTTATACCAACCCAATTAATATACAAACCTGTACGCCTCTGGTGTGTGGGAGGAAACTTAAGATCTCGGAGAAAACCCACGCTGGTCACGGGGAGAACGTACAAACTCCGACAAGCGTAGTCCGGATCGAACCCGGGTCTTTGCCGCTGTAAGGCAGCACCTCTATCGCTAAGCCACCTTGCTGCTCTAATTTTCTATAAAGTCTTCCCTTAATCTGGACACTCCAGAAAAAACAATCCAAGTATGTCCAACCTCTCCTTGTAGTTAATACCCTCTAAACCAGGCAGCATTCTGATAAACTTCTTCTGCAACCTCTCCAAAGCCTCCACATATTTTTGGCAATGGGGCAACCAAAGCTGCACACAATACTCCAAATGCATTCTGACCAAAGATTATAAAGGTACAACGTGACTTCCTGACTCTTGTACTCAAAGCATACCATGTGCCTTCTTTACCACTCTATCTGCTGTGTTGCCACTTTCAGGGAACTATAGACTTGGACCCCAAGATCTGTCTGCGCATGAATGCTGCTAATGGTTTTGCCATTAAATGAATACTTTTCTCCTACATTTGAACAAAGTGCAACACCTCACACGTGCTCAGATTAAACTCTTACCTATTTCACCATCCAAATACGTAATTGATCTAAATCCCACTTTTAATGTGTTTTTTCTCAGTTATGGCAGATAATATGAACATATTGTTTCCTATTTTGAGTTCATTCCAGGTGAAATTTCTTCTTTCTCTTGAATACCTTGTATATTTTCCTGTTGGAATATATTTAAAGGATCAATATTGTTTAATTTGATCATTGTTCTTGTATAACTGATTGCAAAATACTGGTAAGTAACTGCTTGTCTGTCTGTGCAGGCATACCAGATATGTAGTTCTGAACATGAGAAGGAGAAGCTGCTGGCTGACATTCCTGTTCGCCGTGGAGAAGGAGTAACCTCGACAACACGGAGAATTGGGCCTGAACTGTCGAAACGTGTCCATTTGCTGATGACTACCTTGGAACCAGAACATTTTCTTGAATAATGCAGTAGTAACTTTCTCAAGATCAGAAGCTTCTGAAATGCATTTTTTAAAATTTGTTTCCGTAGACTGTCAACATCCTTAATCCCCTCCTGTGACTGGAATATGAGATTGATTGCTGGAGCGACAGTAACCAATCTTGAAGCCTAAGTTACTCTGTAGCAAGGGACAAAAGTGATAGGACAGGACAAAAGTGATAGGAGATATACCGTTTATTATAGTGGTGAGTTTGAGAATTGCTATTTTAATGGACTGATGTTAGTGTGACATCTGGAATTCCAAAAACATTCATTCTACCTTGATCATGCCAAGGCACTGTCCGAGCGTTCGGGAGGAGAACACAGCTTTCTTTACAACATATACTACATTCGTTAATGAGATCATTCCCTCCAGGCACGTTGAAGCTGCCATGAAACATCGGGAGAAGTTTGCAAGAGTCCTCCCACACTGATGTGATAGAAGTCGGTGTCAGATAGTAAAATCGGAATTTGCACTCTCCTCATTCTATTATAATAACTAAACTTGTGTATAAAGTTTGAGAGATTTGATAACTAATATTTCAATGGCCTGGTGAGGAGCCTTGGTAGAGTCCCCTGGAGGGAAGGTCTCATCCATGGACCTCTGTGATATTGACCTCTACAAACAGATTCTAGCTTAAGATTCTGTTAGCATTAACTGATTTTGGCCATTAAGGCAACTGGAGCACTTCAGATGGTATTGAAGCTTAAAATGTGGGCTGTGGTTCTAATCTTGATGCTTATACACATGATCCCTGATGGAAAATGTGTAGATGTAGAAATTTAGTGAGCTCCGGGTAAGGCTAGGCGATAATGCCTTCACACCTGTCATGTATTTAATCCATCAAAATGTAAAGAATTTGCGTTATTTAAAAGCAATGAACTGAAACAAGCAAAAATCAGGTTTTCATGAAAAAGTGGAAAGAAAGGAAAAACAAAAATAATCTTGTCAGTCAAAATAAAGGTTTTGATTTATTTTTAAGACCTCGCCAAATAATTGCTCTATCATTTCCTTATATGTTAAGAATTTGTGGAAGGAAACAAATAAGCTTTATCTTTGTCAGATCTTAAGTTTCTTACAAATTCTAAGATTAGAAGCTGCAATTGATGTTGTTTATGGGTGGGTGGGAGAAATTGACCAGGCCACTGCCTTTCAGTTTTTGCTCTCACACTTTGTTACTAAAATTGCACCAAAAAACACAAAAGCCAGATAAGTTATCAAGGGCTTCATGTGCTAATTACAATACATGAATTAGATTACAGGGCTGCCAACATTGGGTGAGAGTTGGGAGTGAGAAATTGCGAGAGACCAAGCCCGAGAGAGTATGGCGACTGGTGGGGGGGGGTCCTCCTCCTCCCATTGGAACATTTGCATTTTTCAGCTTGAAATTGTGCAATATGGTGCATACTGTAGCGAGTCTTTTAACTTACAGCCTCCCCCCTTTCAAAAACGATTGGAGCGTTTTTGAAAGGGGGGAGGCTGTGCGATCACTGGCCTAGGGGGTACCCGGTGAGGGAGTGGAGCAACCGAGTGGGGAGAGGGTGTGGAAGAAGGGTAGGAACATTTTGAAATTTGATGTATTAAAATCATGTTTTAGTGCACTGTAGAAGTATGATTTCAATGTTTTTTGTATGAGGTATTTTTAAGAGGTAACTTTTTAAGGAGTAACTTTATCCACACAAAGGGTGATGGGTGTATTGAACAAGCTGCCAGAGGAGGTAGTTGAGGCAGGGACCATCCCAACATTTAAGTAAAAGTTAGACTGATACATGGATAGGACAGGTTTGGAGGTATGGACCAAAAGCAGGTGGCGTAGCTGGGACATGTTGGGTGTGGGCAAGTTGCACCGAAGGGCCTGTTTTCACACTGTATCACTCTATGACTACATTATACCTCCACCATGCATGAATGCTTCAAAATCAAGTGATCGAGTTTTATTGCCATATACTCAAGCATAGAAACATAGAAAATAGGTGCAGGAATAGGCCATCGGCCCTTCGAGCCAGCACTGCCATTCAATATGATTATGGCTATTCATCTAAAATCAGTACCTCTTTCCTGTTTTTTCCCCATATCCCTTGATGTCGTTAGCCCCAAGAACTAAATGTAACTCTCTCTTGAAAACATCCAGTGAATTGGCCTGCACTGCCTTCTGTGGCAGAGAATTCCACAGATTCACAACGCTCTGTGTGAAGAAAGTTTGTTCTCATCTCCATCCTAACCGGCCCCCCCCTTTATTCTTCAACTGTGTCCCATGGTTCTGAACGCCCCCAACATTGGGAACATTTTTCCTCCAGTTACAGTAAGTGAAAATCTAGCAGGCAAGCAGGATGCTTTCACCAACCACCCCCATTTGAAGTCCACTATCTTCCACCGTATCTACCCAGTGCTTGGTACTTACTTCCAGCAGCCACTGGTTGTCCTCCAGGATGCACCGAGCCGCAGCCTGATCCATGCCGGTCACCTGGGCGAATGCGGCACAGAGACTCTCACGGCAGCGGCGCAACGCTTCGACGCCTCCGAAGGCCCGGGACTCTTGCACTGAGGCTGCTCCATGGCCAGAGCTGCAGTGAGCAACTCGCCAGCCTGGCAAACACTTGCCAGCCCCGCTCCCCGTCCGCATCTGGCCCCGCCGCTGCTTCCGTGTCCAACACCCGCGGCCCACGCAGTTGATATGAGTTTTGACATTTTTGTTGATCACAGAATTTCTCAACAGAGCGAGAGAAATTTGTGATCGGCGTGAGAATTTGGTGAAATGCGTGATTCTCACGCTCAATGCATGGGAGTTGGCAGCCCTGCCTCTCTCAATCTCTCCCTCTCTCCCCCCCCCTCTCTCTCCCCCCCTCTCTCTCCCCCCTCCTCTCTCCCTCTCCCTCTCTCTCTCCCCCTCTCTCTCTCCCTCCCTCCCTCCTGCTCTATCTCTATCGTACCACCCTCTATCGCTCCCTCTCTCCCTCTCACTCTCCCCGTCTCCTCTCTCCCCCTCCCTCTCTCTAACCCCCCCCTCTCTCTCCCTCTCCCCTCCCCCCCCCTCTCTCTCTCTCCTCTCCCCCTCTCTCCTCCTCCCCCCTCTCACTCTCTCCCACTTCCCTCTCTCTCTCTCTCTCCCCCCCTTCTCTCTCTCCCCCCCTCTCCTCCCCTCTCCCCTCTCTTTCCCCTAACTGTCCCCCCTCTTCTCCCCCCCCTCTCTCCCCCCCCCCCCCCCTCTCTCTCTCCTCCCTCTCTCTCTCCTCCTTCTCTCTCCCTCTCTACACACTCACCCCTCTCTCTCTCTCTCCTCTCTCTCTCACCCCCCCCTCTCTCTCTCTCTCTCTCTCTCTCCCCCCATTTCTCCCTCCCACCTCACTCTCCCCCTGGCTTTCTCTCCCCTCTCTCCTCTTTCTCTTTGCCCCCCCATCTCTCTCTTCCCCCCCTCTCTCTCCTCTCTCTTTTACCACCCCTCTCTCTTCCCCTCTCTCCCATTCTCTCCTCCCTCTCCACCCCCTCTTCCTTCCCTCTCACCCCTCTCTCTCTGTCCCCCTCTCCCACCTCACTCTCTCCCCCTCTCCCCTACCTCTCACTCCCCACCTCCCTCTCTTCTCTCTCTCCATTCACGCCCCCTCTGTCTCTCTCCTCTCACCCCACTCTCCACCTCCCTTTGAAAGTCTGTCCCTTCGGCACAGAGACTCCCACGGCAGCGGCGCAACGCTTCCGACGGCTCTGCGGCCCGGGAAACTTGCATTGTCCGGAGTGCTCCATGGCCAGAGCTGCAGCGAGCGACTCGCAGCGCCGCAAGCACTCGCAAGACCCCACTCCCCGCATCTGTTTCCGCCGCTGGTTCTGCTCCCATCCCTCCCGCAGCCCCTGCTCTCCAACACCCGTGGACCATGCAGTTTATCCGAGTTTTTACATTTTCGTTGATCACAAAATTTCTCACCGCTGAGCGTGAGAAATTTCTGATGAGCGTGAGGGCGTGAGAGTTTGCTTGAGGGCGTGAGTCTCACGCTCAAATTGTGAGAGTTGGCAGCCCTGAGATTATTATGAGTGGGTAGTGTGAAAATACTGTTGATTACACATGGCTAATTTCCTGCTGACTGAAAGATGTTGGTAGCCCGTGTCCATTTCCCAGCAGGCAAAGCACACCACCTTTCATTTCACTGAAGGGCGATTGGATAGCTGGGATTGTATTGGCCTCAACACTCTGGCTGAAAGGTGGGAGAAATGCAACAAACTGAAATGCTTGTTGACAAGTGTCTGGGACAGTCTGGTGTCTTATCTTTAAACTAGGTCAATGACACCCATCCTTCCTTGAGTAATATCCCGCCAGTATTTGCACTTTCCTACATGAAGAAGTTACTTGTATTTGAGCACTGGATGTTTGCTACGCCTTGTGGAAAAAGGAGTAATGAAAGAGAAAGGAATTAGCTTTTTTGGTGAGCTGGTTATTTTTGTTTGATTTGTGAGAATTGGGCATCAGTATCCAGGTCTAATTTTACTTCGGAGTCACGTGAGTGACCACGTGAAGAACCCGCCAGGGCGCATGCGTGTCATATCGCTACACGCATTGCGAAACGACAGGCGGGGTGGAACCACATTCCCCCGCAGCGGCAAGTTTAAAAGCCGGGACCGACAGGTAAGTGGTTACTCTGCGGTCTTTATTTTTCCCACACTGTTTCACAGGTGGGGAAACGATGGACAAATCCAAAAAATCAACCAGAGTTGCGACAAAGCTGGCGGGGGAGGACCGCGGAGTTGCGGGCAGCCAGCAGCGGCCGGCGGCACAGGAATCACCCGTAATGGGATCAGCTGTGCCCGGCTTAGCCCTCGCACCGGCCAGCTCAACACCGGGGCCGGGCGGGAAGGCAAAAAGAAAAATAAACAGAGCCGTTGACTCTGAGAAGTCCGACTTTGAGGAGCTGCGAGCGGCCAGCGACCGTGAGCGCTGGAGCCCGATGGAGCGGCTCATGGAGCAAATGCTCCAACATGACAGACTCCGGGAGATGGAGTCTAGTCACCGTGGGTCATATATAACACCCACAGCAGCACCTTACATAGGGCTGCACAGTGCATCTCCCTCGTCAGAGGGGAGTACTGGGGGTCAATTCTGGGCTGACCCCGAAGAGGGGTTTGCTGAACAAACTACAAGTGTGCAGGGGGTGCAGGAAGGCGAAAATCTACTGGACATGGTGTCCAACTACATACAGCCGGATCAGACTGGACGGAACCTAGAACAGAAACTAGCTGCCAGCATTGATGTCCTGTCATTCAAGCAACTACAGGAACAGGCTGTGATAGGCACCACTGCCAAATATCTGGCACCAGGAAATTGCGTATCCCTGAATGTTCCAGTCGTGAATAATTGTATCTGGAAACACGTCGGAGCAGCAGTTAGAAGCATGGATGTCAAGCTCCAGAGAATACTAAAACTACTAACAGCAGCGATCACAGCATTCGCTCGCACAGTGGATGGGAAGGAAATGTCGCAAGAGCAACAGGATGCACTGGCACTATTCTGCAATACGCTGTATGAAATCAATAGTGTCGGAAAGAATGCCATCCGACCTGCCTTAAATCCAAAATTTGCAGGCCTGTGCAAACCTGGAGACACAAAGCCACCAATATTATTATTTGGTGGAAACCTGTCCAAGCAGGTTAAGGAGCTCGATGAGGAGGCGAAAACCCTGGGGCTCATAAAGACGACAACAGCAAGGACCTCCCTCAGCCACAGACAGCACCCTTACGCACCCACCAGCAGAACAGGAGAAGCTGGTGAAAGCTCAAAGGCCGGCGTACAGGACAGCGGTCTTTTTTAGGCCATGGCCCAGACCGGCCTTCTTGGAAAATGCGCAAACCCCAAACCCAAACCCAAACCCGGACACCGATGTCTCAACCTCCTTGAAGACCACACAGGAAGAAGTAAACTTTCCACTGGTAACCATGGAGGTAGGTGGGTCTGGTCCCTACCATTGAATTTGTGCACAAATATAGCCCCCCAGTTCATCATGTACCGAAGAGAAAAAACCGAATGTTCGTACTTTCACGAAAAGAGAAATTAGAAGCACATGCTGAACTGGTGAGACTTCACGCAAAGGGGGTAATTGAAAAAACCAACACGATTCTCTGGAATTTGTGTCTAATATCTTTACCAAAAACAAAAAGGATGGTTGTTGTCGCATCATCTTAGATTTGACCAACTTGAATACATATGTGCAAAATATTCATTTCAAAATGGAAACCTTTGTTACTGCCAAACAATTGATTTCTGAAGGCTACTTCATGGCTAGCATCGACTTAAAAGATGCTTACTATTCAGTGCCTATACGGACTGACCACAGACGTTATTTAAAATTCAACTGGATGGGGCTGCACTGGCAGTATAGAGCTCTACCAAATGGATTAACATCAGCCCCCAGGCTGTTTACAAAAAATTTGAAACCAGCCCTAGCGTTTCTTCGGAAACAAAAACATATGATCATGGCCTATCTAGATGACATATTGATTGTGGGCAAAACTTTGGAATTAGCCAAACTAGCTGTACCAGCCACCAAACAATTGTTTGAGAAACTGGGGTTTATCATCCATCCAGTTAAATCTAAACTAAAGCCTTCCACCATAATGGATTATTTGGGGTTCACTATTGACTCAGTTCACATGTCGGTGACTTTACCAAAGGACAAGGCTACAGTCTTAATTGAGGCCTGCAACAATCTCATTGACATCAGTGAACCATCTATCAGATTGGTAGCAAGGGTGATTGGCAAAATAGTGGCTGCTTTTCCAGCCACACAATTTGGACCTTTGTATTATCAAAATTTACAAAGGGCAAAAATACAAGCACTCAAAATTAATGCTGGTCATTTCGACAGACCAATGAAGCTACCAATCAAAGCAATTATGGAATTAAAATGGTGGAGGGATAACATTGGGCATTGTTCCAGCCCTATTATTATCAGCAACCCCTCAGTGGTGCTACAAACTGATGTTAGTGCACTTGGTTGGGGTGCAACCAATTCCATCTCCAGTTGTGGAGGTAGATGGAATGCACAGGAGGCATCATTACTACAGACACTTGGCATAAACTACCTGGAAATGTTGGGTGCGTTCTATGGCCTAAAGTCATACTGTTCTGGAATATATCACCAGCATGTTAGACTACAGATTGACAATACCACCGTGGTGGCATATATTAACCATATGGGTGGAATCAAATCGACATCATGTGACAATCTGGCTAATACAATTTGGCAATGGTGTATCCAGAGAAATATTTGGATATCAGCTACTTACCTACCAGGTAAACTAAATTCAGTGGCAGACACCAGGTCACGCAAATTCAATGAAAACATCGAATGGATGTTGGATATAAAAGTATTTGCTGAAATTGTAGCACGGTATGGAACACCAGATATCAATCTATTTGCATCTAGACTCAATCACCAGTTACCAAACTATGTTTCTTGGGAACCAGACCCTGGGGCATCAGCGATAGATGCTTTTTTGCTGCATTGGGGGAAATTGTTTTTCTATGCATTCCCTCCTTTCTGCCTCATCAGTCGGGTATTACGCAAAATACAACAAGACTCGGTGTCTGGTATTTTGGTAGTGCCCGATTGGCCTACTCAACCATGGTTCCCTGTGAGTGATACTCGACATGGTCTTAGAACCATGTATCACCATCCTGAAACGACCAGATTTGTTGGTTCATCCCGTAACTGGGGATAGCCATCCATGTCATAAAACGACAAACTCATTAATTTGTAGAGTCTAAAGAAACCTCTACTGGAACTGGGACTGACAGACCGAACATTGAACATTATCTCAGCGGCTCACAGGCAGTCCACCAAAAAACAATATCTGGTATACATCAGGAAATGGGAGATATATTGTCACAGAAACAACATCACTTACAGCTCGATGAACATAACGTTAGTTCTGGAATTCCTGGCAGGCCTCCATTATGATGAGGGGCTCAGTTACAGTGCCATTAACTGCGCCAGAAGTGCCCTTTCAGCATATCTATGGCGAGGATCAGAGCGTCATTCTGTTGGGACTCACCCCCTGGTAACCAAACTTGTGAGGGGAATTTTTAATATCAATCCCCCAAGAACCAGGTACTCTCAAATATGGGATGTGAGTATTGTCCTAACGTTGCTAAGGAACTGGTCTCCAGCAACAGCTCTATCCCTGCAAAAACGGACGCATAAAACAGTTATGCTGATGGCTTTGGTCACAGCACAAAGGGTACAGTCTTTACATAAGTTAAGGCTGGACAATATGACTTCTTCAACAAAAAATATAACTTTTCATATTCACGAATTAGTCAAACAGAACAGACCGGGATCATCAGGCCTCAAAATAGAATTCAGGGCCTACCCTATAGATGATCGTCTCTGTATAATAAGACATTTATTGTTATATATGGAGAACACCAAAAACATCAGAGCTATGAGATGGCACTACTAATCAGCCACAAGCAACCCCACAAAAAAGTGTCTGTTCAAACTATTTCCAGATGGCTGAAACAGGTTTTAACAACAGCTGGGGTGGATACTAACATATTCAAATCTCATTCCTCCAGGGCTGCAGCTACATCGGCAGCTATAGAGTTGGACCAAATCCTGGAGACAGCAGGATGGTCAAGGGAAAAAACGTTCCAACAATTGCAACAATAAACCAGTGGTTAAACCTGGAACTTTTTCAGAATCAATTTTAAGTTCTGTAATATGATTTCACCCCATAAAATAGGGGCTATAATTTGTTGTTAAAAAATTTATCATGGATTTTCAATATCAGATTCATGTTTAAGCATGTTAACACAATTCCTCCCTTAGTCAATTAAGGCAGATGTGATGCATGGACTCGTTTCCACGACATGAAATCACAGAGCTTTGAAATCTTCACGTAGTCACTCATGTGACTCCGAAGTAAAATAGTAAGATTAAACGAGAACTTACCATTTCAAAGTTTGATCATTATTTTATGAGGAGTAACGTTGAGGGATTACGTGCCCTCCGATCCCACCCTTGATCATAAAGTTCAACTGGTATCCTCTTCTCTAATCTTACTATGTTCAGTCATTTACTGTTATCTGTGATTTCACACCGCTGCTTTGAAGAATGACACGCATGTGCCCTGGCGGGTTCTTCACGTACTCCCTCAACGTTACTCCTCATCCGGTAGGCGGCGCGACTCTCGTCAGCAGCGGCCTCTGCAGCCCGTCTGCGTTTTTATTATTTTTTGTCTATGTTTCTATGTAGTTTTTGTTATTTTTTGTTGGGGTGTGTGTGTGGGGGGGGTGGGGGGGGGGGGTTGGGGTTAATCTCTCCCTGCACGGGAGACCCGAACTTTTCTTTGTTGGGTCTCCGTTGTCGTTGGGGCTGTAACGAGGAGCGGCCTCCAACAGGAGAAGACCGGGGACTCTGGTGCCGACGACTCACCTCACCGTCGCAGAGCTGGCCGAGTCCAGAGCGGGTGGAGCGGTGGTGGAGCGCTGCTGCTGCTGCGGCCCGACCTCCGGAGATTCGGAGGCTGCAACTGCGGGTCTGGCGGACGGCGGCACCGGGAGCCCGCGGGTCCCTGGAGGGAGACCGCTTTTCAGGGCTCTCGCAACGGCGACTTCTCCCGCCCGAGTTGCGGGGTCGAAGAGCTCCTGGAGCGGGGCCTGACATCACCGCCCCGCGCAGCTTGGAATGGCCGCGGGACTCTGCGAGCGCACGCCGGGGGCTCCAACACCATGACCCGGTGTGCGACCTCGCACCACCCGGCGTGGCTTTAATGGCCGCGGGACAATCGCCATCGACAGCCGGGGGCTTTGACTTTGACACTGACATCAGGGGGTGGGGGAAGAGTGCAGTGGAGAGATAAGTTTTTTTTGGCCCTTCCATCGCAGCTGTGTAGATGTCTCTGTAAATTATGTTGTGTCTTGGGTCTATTTGTTTGTAATGTATGGCTGCAGAAACGGCATTTCGTTTGGACCTCAAGGGGTCCAAATGACAAATAAATTGAATCTTGATCTTGATCATAAAATAATGATCAAACTTCGAACTGGTAAGTTCTCGTTTAATCTTACTATTTTATTGCCATTCATTGCTGAATGTGAGAAAGTGACTGGCATGTGTTGTTAAGGTGCTTCCATGGTAATGCAAGGTAAGGGTTCCAGGTGTGTGACCTAGTTTATAATGAAGAAACAGATATTTCTTAATTGGGATGGTTTGTGACACTTGCGTGCTGATTTCCATTTTGCACCTGGGTTTGTCTGGATCCCATCAGGTAAGAGGTATAGAAGTGTGGGGGAAAAACCTCCAGATTCAGGGACAGTATCTACCCAGCTGAAGGAACCTTTTGAAGCTGCGATGTCCTAAATGCTACAAAATAGATTTAGAATGGTGGAAAAAGCCTTTCAGTACATCCACCCTGGAACAGTCACAGTAGGCATCTTGAAGACAGAACTGAGTATCAGCAAAATGTTGGCATTCTAGATGAGGCAAATATATGCTGGATCAACAAGATAGTGTCCATGATCGCATCCAAAAAAGTATCTGTGACAGCTGGTGGAAGCAGCACTGCATCCCACAATGAATGGTGAAGGAATACTGAAGAACAATGGGACCTGGTTCCAAGATCTTTGAAATGACAACATGGGTAAATAAGGTGAAGGAGGTATTTTGGATACTTACTTTTATTATTCAGGACATAGAACATAACAGCAGGGAGGTCCTAAAATATGGGTGAGGTCACATAAAAAAAAAAGTGATACCATGTAAGGACCTGTTGAGTGTTTCAAGTATCTTTTATTGCAACTGCAGTAATTTTTTCATTGGAAAGATAATGGCAGAAATTGATCAGATGTTGGCAGGTCTGGAGCTTTTCAATTATGAGAGGCTTAGGTTTTGAAGTGTATTTAGACAAGCTATTGTTATTGTTATAGAAGGATGTTGAACAAGTACATGTAATGGGATTGTAGTAATGGGTACTTGATAGTTGGCTTCGACAAAGTTGCCTTAAAGACCCGTTTCTATGCTGACTGCTTCCAACCATCTAGCATCAGTGCATTCAGTTGAAAGGATTGAATCACGTTCTGTTAATGTCAAATGATTTCCACCTAGAAATTAGAAATCTAGGCATATCCTGACATGTAATAAACAAGTTTCATAAACTAGCACTTGCATAACAATTCACCATAGGTAGTCCCATCTCCTGAATGACCTGTGTTATCGCAACCAGAGGACAGTGAGGGCTTCCCATTTGCGCGGCAGCTGGTGAGAAGGGAGGGAGCCCCATGGTGACTGAGCGTATCCTGTCAGTGGCAGCAGCCTGAAGAAAGGAATGTCGGCCAGGGGCTACAACATGAACTGCAACAACGGCCATGTAAACCGGATGGTGCAGCATATTGGAGAAGAAAGACTCACTGCTGCAGACCAGCAGCATCGGCACCTAGTTTTTAAGTGAAACGACACAAAGTGCTGGAGTACCACAGCAGACTGAATCAGTCTGGGAAAAAAAGGTCCCAACCCAAAGCTTCATCCATGTTCTCCACAGATGTTGCCTGACAAGGCAAGTTACTCCAGCACTTTGTGTCGCTTTGTGTATTAACCAGCATCTGCAGTTCTTTGTTTCTACCTAGTTTAAGGTGATTCCAACGCGTAAAATCTGGCTTGCACAAGTCACCTTTACGAAGTCAGGGAGTGTCTGTAAAATCATATAAAGCTAACTGACATTATTTAAGGTTAATAGTTTACATTTGTCACTTCACTTTAAGCCAACATTAATCAGCTGGAATATTTTCACCTCAAAAATAATTGAACTGTGAAATCAATGACCACAGCATTGCCCTACACCAGACAGCGTTAATGTGTTCAGAGCAAAATTAGAAAACTTTAACAAACTGGTTATGTGAAGGTTCACCTATGAAGCATTTGATGAAATTATTGTTCATTTCTGCAGATAAAAACAATATGGAACTTATGATCCTTGAATGTGAGATGGCTCTGGAATGTGCTGAGGTTTCACACGCTGCCTGTGTCCCGTTGCTGGATCATTTTTTTGTCAATTCTTTTACTACTTTAGTTTTACTTAAGATTTGTACTTTAGTCAGTTAATGACTTACTTCCATTCCAGATTTGAGAGGCTGAAAGATTCTTCTAGATGTTTTATTAGATACTAAATTAAGCCGCTTTGGTACTCAGTTAATCTGAAAATTAACACTTCACTACCCCCCTGACTCCTTCCATCAAGCCAATTTTGTATTAATCTGACAGGCTGGATACCAAGTAATCTCACCTTCCAGACCAGCCTACCATTGGGACCTAGCCAGAGGCTTTGCTAGTCATGTAGATAACATTTACTGCTCTGCCCTCGTCAATCCAGTGTTATATACATTCTGTCTCCATCCTGACTTCCCTGTGCAATTCTAGCCCCCTAAATCAATTGCTGCACACTTACTGCCACCTAACTACATGCCAAAGAATCGAGGACTTTGTCTGCTAATGCAAAATATAAAAAATAAAGACCTTTGAACGCGTTCTGAATACCACAAAGGCGTTGAATGCAAAAAAATATTTATTTTGCAGGGAGGCGAGTACCCATTTGAAGGGTCTATGTGCTGTAGAAGAACACGTGAATTAATCATCAATTCCATAGGAATTTCTGTGACTCATCTGGCTCATGGTCATGGAAACGGTATGCTGCGTAGCATTCTCTGGAGAGCCTGGTTTCTCTGCAGGTAATGAAGTGCGTCTTCATACAGATGATTCACGGTACTGCACAGCTGCTTGTGTGGGAGCTCTATTTTCCTACACAGTACCACAGTGGCAACTGTGCAGAACAGCAGGAAGAGGAGAACCTTCACCAACACCCAGCAGAATGAGTGCTTCTTGTGAGATGTCGATAGACTTGTGGATGAAACTGGTTCTAAAAAAATATAGAAAAGAAAAAGCAACATTTTATTTGAGAATGTGCAAACTCCATGCACACAGCACCCGCGTCAGAATTGTACAGAGGCAGCAACTCAACTCGCTGCAGCACTTGGGAGCAATTAGATTGAAGACACATTATTCACTTCATTAGGAAACTGGCTGAGCAGCAGGAGACACTAGATGCTCAACAGGCTGATGCAATAACTGATATTATGTGGGATGTTAATGGCAAAGAAAGACGACCAAGGCTGCTGCTGACACAAAGTGGAGATATTAAGTGACAAATACTGGCAATTTAAATATACAAATTATAATGCAAGCAAACATGAGGACATAAAAATTGATTGAGTTTCTAAATGGTAAAAGTAATAAATCATCTAAAAGAGACCTGATACTTGACATATTGCTCAACATCAGAAAAAGTAATTGATGCTGGATGGAACGTTACTCTTAGTAGTAGAGGATGGGTCAGGGAGAATTATATAGATATAGAGACATAGAAAATAGGTGCAGGAGTAGGCCATTCGGCCCTTCGAGCCTGCACCATTCGCCATTCACTATGATCATGGCTGATCATCCAACTCAGTATCCCATCCCTGCCTTCTCTCCATACCCCCTGATCCCTTTAGCCACAAGGACCACATCTAACTCCTTCTTAAATATAGCCAATGAACTGGCCTCAACTACCTTCTGTGGCAGAGAATTCCACAGATTCACCACTCTCTGTGTAAAAAATGATTTTCTCTAAAATACTTCCCTCTTATCCTTAAACTGTGACCCCTTAGTTCTGAACTTCCCCAACATCGGGAATAATCTTCCTGCATCTAACCTCACAATTATCCACATTATACTGCATCTGCTATGCATTTGCCCACTCACCCAACCTATCCAAGTCACCTTGCAGCCTCCTAGCATCCTCCTCACAGCTAACACTGCCCCCCAGCTTTGTGTCATCCGCAAACTTGGAGATGAATTTTCTCCAAATTGAATATACAGAGCTCTTGTCTGCCACTGGATATGTTTCTGGGCAATATTCCTTGAGGCCATTACCATTAGAATAAATATGTAGGTTTTGAAAAATGATAACAATGCAAAGGTAGGATTACGCAATGTAAAAGTATTCTCTGGAACTTAGTTTCTCTCTGCCTAACCTATCACATCCACCATAGCCATCTATATTTGCTAGTTGAGAAATGCTGAATGAATTTACAAATTAGGCCTTTCAGGAGCAAAGTCTACACTGCAAACAGTGAAGGTGCTTGAAATTGCCCAGCTTTAGCAACTAATGATAGATCAACTGTTAGTTCTAAACCCAAGTGCTGGAGTTTATCAAAAAGATGCATATTGCCTTTCACATATTCATCTAACCCAATTAAACTACTTTTACAGCTGTACAAGGATAGTACAGTTCATGCTCCTTCCACTTACTTTCCAACACACCATCATAATGTTTCTCCTTCGGCTCATTCAACTGTTGTATTTTCTGTGCATCGTACTCCTTCCTGCGTCTCTCCTTCTCCTCCATTTTCTCACGTTTACGTAGGTCTCGTTCTCTTGCTTCCTTAGCCCGCAATTCTGCTTCCTGTCTTTTCTCTATCTCTGTAACAAGATATTTGGCTGTAAACATGGTCGTTAATTCTTTTGTTTTCTGCTAATGTTTTTAATAACTTTTTTACACTGTCCCTCACATGAGATGTTTTAAGCTATGGACATCTGCCTTTTCATGCGGACATAAAAGATCTGAGATCATTAGAAAAAGAAATGGACCTCCTGTTATCATGGGTAACAATGATTTACATTGTTTACTGTTGTTAAGACCTTCTTGTTTGTGAATTGACTGTTGGATTTTCCTATCTTATAGCACTTAAAATTTAATTAATTAAACAAATCAAGGACAAGTGCAGGAAAGTAGTGTTGAGATAAACAATAATCAGCCATTGTCTTACTGAATCATGGAGCAAATGACCGGCTGCTTTTGCTTATGTTCTTAAATTGAAATTGTGCCAAAGATGTTCAAGAGCTGAGGTTTTTGGACCACCCAAGAAAAGCAAATCTTTCAATTTGGCATCAATGGTAGATATCACAGGAAAGCTGCTCCATGCCTTTGACTGAATGTCCGAACATAATTGTGCTTGTGGTACCTTTTGATCATAACACTGAGCAATTCCTTACTTAGGAGAAAGAGCTTTGACCCTCAAGCATCAGGCTACCAGTGGTCTCCAGATTGTTGGCCACCAAGAATAAGATTAAGTTTGGCTCAGAAAACCCCAGTCAAATTGCATATTTTAACAAATAAAAAGTGAGGTAAGTACTGAAGGGACGCAATGCTCCAATATATAGGATCATTGCATAAGGGTGATATTCAAACTGTTGACTGCCCGCCACTTGCAGACATTTGCTGTACATTTGATGAATATATTACATGGATAACTAGTCTCTCACCACGCTCAACCTGTAGCCGCCGCTGCTTCTCACGATCTTGTTCAGACTGAATGGTTTTCATATAACGTAGCACCTTAAGCATCCAAGGGAGAAAACAAATTCAACACATTTTCTCCAAACTGAATAATGTAAAATCACATAAATTATCTATTACAGTAATGTACGGTGCAGTAATTACAACTACAGTAACAGAGGTTTTAGTGGTGGGTTTAAAGGAGGATAAATCTTCAGAGCGTGATGGATGAACCAGAATCCACAAGGGAGGAGATTGTTGGGGCACTGGCAGGAACATTCAAACCTCCGGCCCCAGAAGGGAAATCAGATGACTAGAGGACAGTAAATGAGGTGCCTTTACTCAAAACAGGCAGCAGGGTTATGTTAGGTAATTAGAGGCTAAAATCAGTGGTGAGAAAATGGTCTGAAGGTTAGCATTAATCTGCATTTGGGGAAGCAAGGATTAGTCACAATGCTCAGTATGGCTTTGTTAAGAGGAGGTCCTGTCTGACTAACGTGAACAGTAAATGTGGTTGGAGTAGTTGTTCACATGGACCTGAGTTAGGCCTTTGACAATTAACTATATGGAAGATTGGTTCAAACCGTTAAGAGCCCATGAGGTCCAGGGCAATTAAACAAAGTGATCTGAAATTGGTTTGGTGATAGGAGACAGGGGATGATGGTCGAGGGATGTTTTTGCATTTTGTAGCCTATGCCAAGGGATTGGGTCTGAATTGTGGCAGTTTGTTAATTTTCATGAACAATATGTAAACATAGGGAGGCAAGGTTAGTATGGCTGCAGATGCAGATAGCGCAATGGTAGCGAGAAGGTTAAAAACCAAATAGAGAAAGCCGGGTGGGTTTCCCTCAGTATATTATAATAAATGGTGCAATCATGGAAAATCTGAACATTTTTATTGTATTAATCAACTGTGTTGTGCATGGAATTATCAGACAGCCTTGTCCCAAATTAGGCAGTGGTCACCAGTAAACTAACATTGGCTGCACTTTGTTTACACTGCTTCTCATCCAGGCAATCCCCTGCCACCTTCTTGAGCGTTGAATCGAGCGGATTTCCTTTTAAATCCAACCATTTCAAATTCTGCAGAGAAAAAAAAGAGTATTATCCTCACTTTGAGATATTGTTAAACATAAAATAACTGCTTCTTAGAAATTACGGCAATGAGTCAACTTGGAAATTTCTGAGATAGCAAACAGTGCTGCACGAATTCAAAGAATTTCCTTTGATGACAATCAGTCTCTCTTCCTCTCTACTCACCAGTGTTCTTCTTTACCTTCCCTCAGGTTTGTCTGTAGCTACTTCCATTTACCTGCTATAAATGGAGTGCAAACCTTTCCAGTATTGACATAGTAACTCCCAGTCCTGTGTTAGATTTTGAATATTCTATTTGATATTTTTTGATCCTATATTTTAATCATTGATGATTATTAAATCTGAACGAGACGGCCTTGGTAAATGCCCCCTCCCCTTAAGAACAAGGGAAAACTAGCCTTAACTACCATTCAGAAAAGCATGAAAGTTAGTATGGAATACCGATGATTGTGTCAGTGCCATAGGGAAAACTTTACAGAGACATGTAGTGTTAAATTGCAGAAGGAGAGGAACTTGACTGTGCATAGATTGAATGCATTTTCTAACAAGAGTCCAAGGACACTGATTAAAAAAGTTCTTCGTTTTCTTAGAAAACTTAGTTTTACTAACAGATCTATGGAATTATTAACTTGCAGTTCCGGTCTCAACGTTGCCATTGGCTCGTTGCTTCTTCATCAACAACTATGCCCGAGTCCATAGTCCTGTCAGAGAGCATAACCATGATGTTCAATTGATTGGGTAAACTGCGCTTTAAACTCCACAAAGTTTATTGCAGGACAGCATACTTCCCCCTCTTCTCGTGAAGATCAATTTCTGAAACTCCACCTTGCCCAAGGTTTTCTTCTGAATATAGTCCCACACCTACCACTTCAAACACCAGAAGAAAAAAAGACAGTCCCACACCTACTCAGGAAAAATAAAGACTCTTAAGGGAATAATAAATACCACCACAATAAATAATTTTGAAAATTATCCACAGCAGAAGACATGCACCTAAGTTTGAATTCACATAGAGTTCAGAATTAGCATTTGGCACAGGATGTGCCCGGGACAGCCCAAGAGGGAGCTGGAGTTATAATCGAGCAGAGGGAGAACTTGGGGGGGGCGGTAGTGATCCACAATGAGAAAGTGGGTGATCGATAGGCATTAATTGTTAGAACCAGGTGGGTAAGAGGATGTGCAGTTCTCATCTTCGGCCAGCTTGCATGTTTTTAAATATTCAAAATGGAGTGGGAAAGAAATTTTGCAGTACAAATAAAGTGAGAGTGAGAAACAAGATGACACAAAACCATTCTTTCCTTTAGGCTGTCGGAGTAGACACCTTACCTTGAGCTGAGCAAAGGTGACCGGCAAGCTGATCAGCTTGTTGTTATACAGGTCCAGATGCTGCAGGTTAACAAGTCGCCCAAAGTCAGAGGGAAGCTCCTGCAGCTGGTTCTTGCTGAGATCCAGCCTGATGAGATGCGTCAAGCTGCAAAACTCTGGCTGAAACAAAGTATTAAAAATAAAGTACAACAGAAGAAATAAAAATCACAATTGAATAAAAATACCAACCAGTCAACCCAGATACTGAAGAAGTAAGATCAAGTCATTAACAGGCAGCCAGTAATGAAGTATCATCCTGCTTATCCAAAACCTGACAGAGACCTGTCCACTTCAAAAGCTAGGAATCAGAGCATGAACAGTGTACATAGTGAATGCCAGTTTTGGACAGCAAACAACCTTACAAATGCTCAGCACTGCAATCTCCCACAAAAGGTATGGAGATTAAAGAAAACAGTCGGGAAACTGGAAATTCCCGTGTACAAGCTTCTGCAGAGAGCTTTAAACCATATGACCCGTCATCAGCACCACCACTAAGGCAGGCTCTCACGCTGTGAATCTCCACTTGAAAGTCAGGTGCGATTTCCTCTAGTCTCTCACAAATATAGACACTAGTCCCCAAGCATCACTGTCCTTGTGAAAGATGTAGTGAGCGACTTTCATAATAAGCCACTGCAGCCATTGAGGAGTTACTCCTACAATGATGTTAGATAGAGTTACATTTGTTCTAACAACGATGAAGGCACAATATATACTTCCAAGTCAAGATGGTATGCAACTTAGTCACAAAGCACAGCACTTTGGCTCATCTATGTCGACTAAGATGCCTCATTTCAGTTACTCCCACGTTTGCCCATATTCCTCCCAACCTTTTCTATCCATGCACCTGTCCAAGTGTCTTTTAAATGTCATTATAGTACCTGCCTCTGGCAGTTCATGCAATATATCCACCACCCCAAGTAAAAAAGTTGCCCCTCAAGTTCCTATTAAATCTTGTCCCTCTCATCTTAAACCCACGTCCTTCTATTTTGGTTTGCCCTGGCTAAAGCACTCTTCAAGCACTAGAGAAGACACCTGTCAATCTCAGTCGTTGTTGTATTGAATGTGCACAGCCTGCTCAGTGTTGCATGGAATCAACTTAGCTGAAGACAGCTGATA
Organism: Leucoraja erinaceus; assembly: GCF_028641065.1. Lineage (NCBI taxonomy): Eukaryota > Metazoa > Chordata > Chondrichthyes > Rajiformes > Rajidae > Leucoraja > Leucoraja erinaceus. The sequence continues at coordinate 20,067,970 of NC_073399.1, read as the reverse complement.
TTGGGGATATCAGGATGAAGTGGAGAGGAATCCTCCACTTAGCACTTGTGGCCAGTAGTAGTTGAAACATTCAGCTTTGCCTTTTGTAAATAGTAGGCCATTCAGAAAGCAGTCCCCATAAATGAATGGAGGAAAATGGGTGATTAATAAGCAAGCAGTTCAGAGTTGAATGCTGTCAGTGCTCCGGTACAAAAGACCACAAAGTATATATAGATTAAGTGAGTGGGTGCATGAAACCAGGAGGGAAGGGAAATGGGTGACCGGAGCTAAAAGGGGATATAGAAACGAGGACAATAACAGAAAATTCAATGTTCATACCATTGGATTGTAGACTACAGAGGTGAGATACGGCAAATTGTCAGAAACTTCTACCCATTGCAGTTGTGTCTACGACTAGGCAGCATACATTTAAGGTGAGAAATAAGAGGGTTAAATGGAATCCGAGGAAGATTATCTTTCCATTCAGAGGGTAACTTGAAATCTTGAACAACACAGCACCTGGAGGAGTATTTGAATCACGAAGGCATAGAAGGCTGCAGACCAAGAGCTGGTAAAAGGCATGAGTACACATAGATATTAGATGGTCAGAGTGGGGACAGTGGGCTGAACAGCTTGTTTCTGTGCTCTACGATTGACACGATAGAATTTTACATTAAAATACTTAGTGATTTGGAACAATCTTTAACATAGCCATACATGTGAATGACACAAACTAAGATGCGAAAGTAATGGTATTTTAAGCATAGCAGATATTTAAAGAATTAACACAGTTTACCAGTTTACAGTTAATATATCCCTTTCAGGCTAAAACTAAAACAGGTTGGCGTTGCATGGAATCAACATAGCTGAAGACAGCTGATATTGGGGATATCAGGATGAAGTGGAATGGAATCCTTCACTGAGCACATCAGGGGAAGTTTTTTTTATAAATCAAAGGAACATTTGTTACCAAAAGCATCAAGTTTGGGAAAGTTTCAGAATTTGCAGCGGTTTAAGGCACTGATAATGAAAGGAAAAGTAGAATTAAAGATAGACACAAAATGCTGGAGTAACTCAGTGGGTCTAGCAGCATATCTGGAGTAAAAGAATAGGTGACGTTTCGGGTCGGAACCCTTCTTCAAACTAAAAAAAGTGTTCCGACTCAAAATGTTAACTTTCGTTTTCTCCAGAGATGCTGCCTGACCTGCTGAGTCACTCCAGCCTTTTGTGTCCATCTTTTGTATAAACTAGCTTCTGCAGTTCCTTCCTAAACTGGGAATTAAAGAGTACTTCAGCCCATAAAAGGAAAATATTAACAAATGTTAAAGTGGACCTCTTACACAGCGAATAAGCTGAAGTTACACTAGGGAACGACGAAAGGCACCAAAATTAAACAAATGTTTTGTTGCGGTCTCCTTGTCTTATAACAACGTAAAGATTTCCCACAGGAATAATCCCATTCACAGAAAGCACAGAGAATCTCTCAGAAATCGTGAAGTACTGACAGTGAGCTCAAAGTGGTTGATATTAGTTAAAAACAAAGCATTGGAGAAACTAGCGAGACTGAAAGGCAATAAATCCAGACCTCAGGAGGTATCTATCCCAGCAATTTGAAAGAGGTCACTATCGAGATCTCTAGAGCATCATCCAACACATGTTTTAGACTTGTTCCAATTGTTTGAAAGGCAACAAATTTAACCACATTACTAAAGGAAGGAATGGAAAAATGGAACTTTACACCAGTTTGTCAGAAAAATGGTGGAATCTATTACTAAGAAGTAGTATTACTGGGCATCATTAACATGGATTTATGAAAGGAAAATCATGCTTCATGGATCTGTTCCCATTAATTTTGGGGGCTGTAACAAAATAGATAGAGAAACCAGTTATGGTGCTGAAGAAGGGTTTTGGCCCGAAACGTTGCCTATTTCCTTTGCTCCATATATGCTGCTGCACCCGATGAATTTCTCCAGCATTTTTGTGCACCTTCGATTTTCTAGCATCTGCAGTTCCTTAAACATGGTACATTTGGACTTTCATAAGGTGCCAGGTGAGATTATTAATTAACAAAATGACAGCATACAATATTGGGAGTAATATATTGTTGTAGATTGATGATGGTTTAATAGACAAAGGAGCAGGAATGCCCCTTTCGGGTCAGCAAGGGTCTGGGCAGGTGATGCATGAGCCCCAGCTGTTCACATTCTACGTAATAAAATGGTGAAGGGATCAAGTGTAATATATCCAAAGCTGGCTGGCTGGGCAGTTTGTGAAGAGAATGCACACTTCAGAGGATATGGACAGTTTAAGTGAATGAGTGATCGCATGGCAGATTGAATAAAACGTGGAAAGAAGCAAGGATGTACACTTTGGTGGAAAAAGAGCCTTTTTAAATGGTAAGTAAACGAAAGGCATTGGTATTCTGGAGGACACCGGTGTCCTTGTACACAAATTACTGGACTTGACAGAGGAATAGGAGGAGACTGAGCAATTGAGATGGTTAATGGTGTGTTGTCCTTTATCACAAGAGGATTTGCGTATAATGATCTAGTTCCAATTATCGACTCTCCTGGTGAGAATATAGTGTAACGGTCTAATCTTCCTAATTAAGGAGATATATACTTGTGGTAGGAGTACAGTAATAGGTTCATCACATTTATTGTTGAGATGGCAGATGTAACATATGAGGAAGGATTAAGTAGACAGCTGGGATGTCTGGAATCACTGGTCATGCAGGAACTGGCCAATAACCATATAATTATTTCAGCACGGAAACAGGCCATCTCGGCCCTGCAAGTCCTTGCCGAACAACTTTTTTTCCCTTAGTCCCACCTGCCTGCACTCATACCATAACCCTCCAATCCCTTCTCATCCATATGCCTATCCAATTTATTTTTAAATGATACCAACAAACCTGCCTCCACCACTTCCGCTGGAAGCTCTTTCCACACCGCTACCACTCTCTGAGTAAAGAAGTTCCCCCTCATGTTACCCCTAAACTTCTGTCCCTTAATTCTGAAGTCATGTCCTCTTGTTTGAATAAGGGCATAAACAAAAGGAAACTTTTCCCAGATGGTGGTGAATCTTTGGAATTATCTTGCTTAAGCAAGTAGCACTGGGTGAAAGTTCAACCACTCTTAAGGGGCCAAACTGCCGACTCCTTTTGATTTCCTATGTCAAAGGTGATGATGGCCCTTCAGCCTATTGAGTCTGTGCTGACTACTCACCAGGATGGAGACATCATGGCCGGCACAACAAGCTGTGGAAAGCACAACAAATGTGCCAGGGAACATAATTCCCAAAGCTAGTTCTTTTTTAAAGTAATTGTTTTTGTAAATGCCCCGAAGACATCTTGTTCTCACACCGAGTCTCGTGTGACCACACAGTAACAGTGACTGTCATGGTGCTTGTTCTATTGGCAAATGCCCCGGAGACACATTGTTTTCACAACCAGCCTCATGTCTCCGTGCTGTACCAGTGACTGTCACACACAATATCATTCTCAGCAAGATCACGTCCTGCAGAGTCCCACACGCACCAATTCCAAATGCTAACTGGCTGGTCTCACATCTGGTGCCATGTCTCTGCCACTGAAACACTGTACGGGCACCAACTCACAACACACTGCACATTAAAGACTTACCGGCAACAAGACAAAGCTATTGCAGGACAGATCCAGGGTGGTGGCCTTAGGCAAGGCAGCCTGCAAACACAAATTAGACCAATTTACAGCACAAATCATTAACACAAGCAAAAAAGGCTTTCTCAAATACATTGAACAGCTATGCTTTATACCATGGCTGTGGAATATGCAAAGAAATAAGAGCACCTGGGACAAATCCATGCAGATACAGGGAGCCCGTGCAAAATTCATACGTGAAACAGAGGGGGGGGGGGGGAGAGAAGGGGGGGGGGAGAGAAGACGGGGGGGGGGGAGAGAAGAGGGGGGGGGAGAGAGATGGGGGGGGAGAGAAGAGGGGGGGGGGGAGAGATTTTTGGGGGGGAGGGAGAAGAGAAGGGGGGGGGGGGAGAGAAAGAGGGGGGGGAGAGACTATTCTAAGGAGAGAAGAGGGGGGGGGAGAGGTTGGGGGGGAGAGGGGAGGAGAGGAGAGGAGAGGGGGGGGGGAGAGATTGATGAAATAGAGAGAGGGAGGGGAAGAGAGAGAGGGGGGGGAGAGAGAGGGGGGGGAGAGGGGGGGAAGAGAGGGGGGGAAGGAGAGGGGGGGAAGAGAGGGGGGGGAGGGAAGGGGGGGGAAGAGAGAGGGGGGGAAGGGGGGGGTAAGAGAGAGGAGGGGGGGGGAAGAAGAGGGGGGGAAGAGAGAAGGGGGGAGAGAGCACACTTCAGGGAGAGAGACAGAAAGAGGGGGGAGGGGGAAGAGGGGAGGGGATAAACGGGCGGGGGGGGAGGGGAGGGGAAGAGGGGAGGAGGGGAGGGGGGAGGGAAAAGAGGGGAGGAGGAGGAGGGGGGGGGGAAATGGGGGGGAAGAAGGGCATTGGTAAAGAGAGGAGGACTCAACAATGTACCTCGGTGACTGCCAATTACGGGACGCCGCCCCCCGACACTCCTACCACAGGAAAAACAACTATGTCTGTTACATGTAAATAGATTTATTTATTGAAATCAATTCGTAGATGGTCGCTGATCCAGGGAGATGCTAACTGCATTTCGTTGTCTCTGTACGGTACACTGACAATGACAATTAAAGTTTAATCTGAATTCACTTTTGAAGTGCCACCTTTAATTTCACTGCACATCTCGTATGTGTATGTGACGAATAAACGTGATTTGAACAGAATTGAAGAGGGGAGATGGGCGGAGGGGGGAAGGGGATAGGAGGGAAGAGGCCGGAGAGAGGAGGGAGGGGGGGAAGGGGAGGGAGGGTCATGCAGGGGGGAGACCAATAAGGGGGGGAGAGAGAGAAAGGGAGAGAGGAAGGGGGGGGGGGGGGTGAGATCTTTGGGGGGAGGGGGGGGAGAGAGGAGTAGGGGACTGAGGTGAAGAGTTCAACCACTCTTAAGGGGAGGGGGGGACTGAGGGGAGGGGGGGAGATTTCCTATGTCAAGAGAGGGGAGGGGGGGGGAGAGGCCTAGAGGGGGGGGAGAGGGGAGGGGGGGGAGAGAGGGGAGGGGGGAGAGAGAGGGGAGGGAGAGGAGAGGAGGGGGGGGAGAGGAGGAGGGGGGGAGGGAGAGGAGGAGGGGGGAGGGAGGTGGAGGAGGAACATAATTCCCAGGAGCTAGTTCTTTTTAAAGGAGGAGGGAGGAAATGGGGGGAGGGAGAGGACAGGGGGGGGAGGGAGAGGAGGAGGGGGGGGGGAGGGGAGAGGAGGGATGAGGGGGGGGATGAGGGGAGGGGGAGGGGGGGGAATGAGGGGAGGGGGACTTTGGGGGATCAGGGACCAGGGGAGGGGGGGGATGCTGGGAGGGTGACTGTCACACACAATAATGTACTCAGCAAGTGACTGCCAATCCTGCAGAGTTCCCAGGACACCAATCCCACAGGCTAAAACACTGGTCTGTACATGTGAATAGAATTGGTGCCATGTCTTCTGCCACTGAAAACACTGTACGGGCACCAACTGCTAACACACTTCGTTTAAAGACTGTACGGTACAAGGACAATGCTATTAAAAGGACTGAATTCACTTTTGCCTTAGGCAATTTCACTGCACATCTAGTATGTGTATGTGACGAATTTAAAGCTTGACTTGAATCTGAATCTGAAGAGGGGAGGGGAGGGGGGGGAGGAAGGGAGGGAGGGGGGGAGGAGAGGGGGGGAGGGGGGGAGGGGGAGGGGGGAGGGAGGGGAGAGAGAGGGGGGGGGGGGAGGGGGGGGGGGAGGGGGGGAGGGGGGGGGAGGGGGGAGGGGAGAGGGGGGGAGAGGTAGGGGGGGGGGGGGGGGGAGGGAGAGGGGAGGGGAGGGGGGAGGGAAGAGGGGAGGGAGGGGGGGAAAAGAAGGGAGGGGAGGAGGAGGGGAGGGGGGGAAGAGGGGGGGGGAAGAGGGAGAGGGGGGAAGACAATGAAACTCGGGAGAGGCCAATCAGGAAGCAGGGGAGGGGGGAAGAGGGGACAGGGGGGAGACAGGGGGAAACACTATGGGGAAGAGGGTAAATAGATTTATTTATTGAAATCCAAGGGGGAGTCGGGGAAGAGGGGAGGGGGGGCAGAGGAGAGGGGGGATTAAGAGGGGAGGGGGGGGGTAACTGAGGGGGACTGACATTAAAGTTTAATCTGAATTCACTTTGAGGGGAAGGGGGGGGGAGGGGAGGGGGGAAGATCTCGAGGGGTAGAGGGACGAATAGAGGGGGACTTGGGGAGGGGAATCTGAAGAGGGGAGGGGTGGAAGGGGGAAGGGGGGGAAGAGAGGGGAGGGGGAGGGGGAGGGGGGGAGGGGGGGGGGGGGGGGGGGGGAGGGAAGGGGGGGGCGGGGGGGGAGGGAGAGGGGGAGGGGGGGGGAGGGGGGGGGGGGGGGGGGGGGGGGGGGAGAGGGAGGGAGGGAGAGAGGGGGGGGGGGAGAGGGGTAGGGAGGGGAGTGGAGTTTAGGGAGGGGGTGGAGTGAGTGTAGTGGAGGGGGGGGGGGGGGATCCGGGTGTCCCATCCCATCTCACCAGCTCTCGCACCGGCGCCTCGCTCAGGCCGCTGAGACTCAGGTCGAGCTCGTGTCCGTCCAGCCGCTCCCGCAGCCCTAGGCCGGGGCCGGAGCCGGGGGCTGGCGTCACCTGCTTGCCGCTGTTCTTCGGCATCTTCCCGCTAGCGGATACCGTCCACCCTCCGGCCGCTCCCGTCGCGACACGTCACGACCAATGCTGGCGCCAACGAGCCGCTGGGCAGGAGCGGCGTCGACGCCGCAGACCGAGCCGCCGCCCGCAGCGCCACCGGCGGACTGGAGGGCAACCGAGCCGCGGACCACTCAACATCCAATGTAAAGACACCCGGGGGGTTTAATAGTCAAAGTTAGACACAAAAAGTTGGCGTAACTCAGCGGGACAGGCAGCATCTCTGGAGGGAAGGAATAGGTGGCGTTTCGGGTCGAGACCCTTCAGACGGGTGGACGGTTCGCCAGGTGGTTGGACGAAGGCCAGAGATGGAAAAAGGGAATGAGTTGTGAAGCTAGAAGAAGGAATGTGGAGAGAGGTGAGAAATATGTACAAGTCCAGGAAGGGTACGGGTGGGGGAGAAGAAGAAGGAGAGATGGTTTGTGAAAGGATACCTAAAATTGGAGAATTCAATGTTCATACAGTTCGGTTGTAACATTCCCTAGGGGAATATTGGATACTGTTCCTGCACTTTGCTGGTGGCCCCATCCTGGCATTGAAGGAGGCCCCTTCAGAAAGTCAGTATGGGAATGGGAAGGAGAGTTAAAATGGGAAGCAACCAGGAGATCCAGTAGGCCTTTGCGGACATAGTGTTAGTATTTGGCAAAAAGGTCACCAAGTCTACACCATATCAGGAACTCCGTATGCAGTAGATGAGGTTAGAGGAGGTGCATATGAACCTTTGTTTCACTTGGAAGGATTGCTGGGTCAATGCTGGGTCTATGGATGCAGGTGAGGGAGGACTACAAGGACAGGTGTAACATCTCATGCGGTTGCAGGGAAAGTACTTGGGGAGTGTGTGGTTTTGGTGGGGAGGAATGAGGGAACCAAGGAGTTGCAGAGAGAGCTGTCTCTGTAACCAAACACCAAGCCAATCAATGGAATGATCTTAACCAGATCCAGGCTTAATGTGCCTGATGAGAAATAAAATTCCTGCTATTCAGTTCCAAGGAATTGATAGTGAGTTATTTTCCTCTAATTGAGAAGTGACTGATGAGGCCCATGGGTAAGTAGCTTGAGAGATGGTGCATTCCTTCTGCCATTTCTGCTGCCGATGTACAAGTTAGCAGACAATGGGTGCAAAAGCATGCCCAAAGTTGCACTCATCCTGATGGCTATCTTCGTATATGACTATACAGGCTGTGCATAGAGCCCAAGGACATGTGCATTGTGTCATTACCTCGCTTGGCCAGGATGGGAGAGGCCCTCCCAGTCAGATCCTTCCTGCATCGTCAGAATCTTACTTCCGATGTACATTACCCTAAGGATGGTTGCTATGGAAAGATGATGGTTGCCCACCTCTTTGCAGAGTGAGGATTTGTGAAGGAAAGTCTAGATTGATGCAAGGATCCTTGTAAGTAAATAAGTAAGTTTATTGGCCAAGTATTCACATACAAGAATTTTGCCTTGGTGCTCCGCCCACATGTAACAACATGACATACAGTGACAGTTACGAATGACTCAGAAAACACTAAGCATTAATAATAATAAGACATTAATGATAAAACACCATTAATCAAGCATGTGAACCAACAAAATACGAGATCAAACAGAGGCTACAGATTTTTGGCTGTTGAGTAGAGCAACTACTCGTGGATAAAAACTGTTTTTATGTCTGGCTGTGGCAGCTTTGACAATCCGGAGTTTGTGGTCAGGGTGAGAGAGGTCAGAGATGATCTTGCTCGCTCGCTTCGTGGCTCTTGCAGTGTACAATTCATCAATGGAGGGAAGGTTGCAGCCAATAATCCTCTCTGCTGATCGGACGATTCACTGCAGCCTCCAAGTGTCGTGCTTGGTGACTGAGCCAAACCAGACCATGATGGAGAAGGTGAGAACAGACTCCACGATGGCCGTGTAGAATTGGACCATCATTGCCTGTGGCAGATTGTGCTTCCTCAGCTGCCGCAGGAAGTACATCCTCTGTTGTGCCTTTTTGACAGTGGAGTCGATGGGAGCCACCCACTTAAGGTTCTTGAAGATGATGGGTCCGAGGAACTTAAAAGACTCCACAGATGTGACTGTGTTGTTGTTGATGGTGAGTGGGGTGAGGGGAGGGGGAGCTCTCCTAAAGTCTACAATCAATTCCACTGTCTTAAGAGCATTGAGCTCCAGGTTGTTGCTACGGCACCAGGACGCCAACTGTGACACTTCCTGTCTGTAGGCAGATTCCTCCCCATCCTGGATCAGTCCAATCAGGATTGTGTTGTCCGCAAACTTGAGAAGCTTGACAGAGGTGTCTGTGGAGGTGCACTCGTTGGTGTAGAGAGAGTAGAGGAGATGAGAGTGTACGCAGCCTTGCGGTGCTCCTATGCTTGAGTGTTTGCGGGTCTGAGATGTGCTTTCCCAGCCTCACATGCTGCTTCCTGTCTGTCAGGAAGTTGATGATCCACTGACAGAGGGGTTCAGGCACAGTCAACTTGGAAAGTTTGGAGAGTAGTAGCTCTGGCACAATGGTGTCGAATGCACAGTTCATCTCCAGCAGTTCCATAACAGAAGACTCTTTAATTTACAGGCTCTTCCCAGGGACACACTCATATATATTGTGATTAAATGCTTTGAGAAACATAGACATAGAAACATAGAAAATAGGTGCACGAGTAGGCCATTCGGCCCTTCGAGCCTGCACCGTCATTCAATACGATCATGGCTGATCATCCAACTCAGTATCCTGTACCTGCCTTCTCTCCATACCCCCCTGATCCCATTAGCCACAAGGGCCACATCTAACTCCCTCTTAAATATAGCCAATGAACTGGCCTCAACTACCTTCTGTGGCAGAGAATTCCAGAGATTCACCATTCTCTGTGTGAAAAATGTTTTCCTTATCTCGGTCCTAAAAGATTTCCCCCTTATCCTTAAACTGTGACCCCTTGTTCTGGACTTCCCCAACATCGGGAACAATCTTCCTGCATCTAGCCTGTCCAAGCACTTAAGAACTTTGTAAGTTTCTATAAGATCCCCCCCCCCAATCTTCTAAATTCTATCGAGTACAAACCGAGTCTATCCAGTCTTTCTTCATATGAAAGTCCTGACATCCCAGGAATCAGTCTGGTGAACCTTCTCTGTACTCCCTCTATGGCAAGAATGTATTTCCTCAAATTAGGAGACGAAAACTGTACGCGATACTCCAGGTGTGGTCTCACCAAGACCCTGTACAACTGCAGTATAGCCTCCCTGCTCCTATACTGAAAAATCCTTTTGCTGTGAATGCTAACATACCATTCACCTTCTCCACTGCCTGCTGCACCCTGCATGCCTACTTTTAATGACTGGTGTACCATGACACGCAGGTCTCGTTGCATCTCCCCATTTCCTAATCGGCCACCATTCAGATAATAGTCTACTTTCCTGTTTTTGCAACCAAAGTGGATAACCTCACATTTATCCACATTGTACTGCATCTGCCATGCATTTGCCCACTCACCCAGCATATCCAAGTCACCTTGCAGCCTCCTAACATCCTCCACACAGCTAACACTGCCCCCCCCAGCTTCGTGTCATCCGCAAACTTGGAGATGTTGCATTCAATTCCCTCATTCAAATCATTAATATATATCGTAAATAGCTGGGGTCCCAGCACTGAGCCTTGCGGTACCCCACTAGTCACTGCCTGCCATTGTGAAAAGGGCCCGTTTACTCCTACTCTTATAAGTTGGTTATGACACAGAACAATTCCTGCCTTAGTAAGGACCTGGACCCACTTCGATCTACCTACCGCCACAACAGATCAACAGCGGATGCGATCTTGCTGACTCTCCACTCTACTGGACCACATGAACAACCGGAACACACTCGTCAAGCTACGGCTCATTGTTTAACACCTAAATCCCTTATCCCTAATCCCTTATCATGAAACTCGGAGAACTATATCTCTGCTCCTCCCTATTCAACTGGATCCTCAATTGCAGACTTCAAACAGTACAAATTGGCAACCACACCGACTATAAGACACAGGATCATAATTTGACCATTCAGCCACTCGATTATACTCTGCAATTCAATAATGGCTGATCTATTTTTCCCACAGCCCCTATTTCCTGCCTTCTCCTCGTAACCTTTAACACCCTTCCTAGTCAAGAACCTATCATTCTCTATCTTAAAAACATCCAATGCCTTGGCCTCCAATTGTCTGTGACAATGAACTCCACAAAGAATTCCTCACTAGCCGCACATGGGGGCAACTCACTGCACTGTGTTCAGTCCCCCGCTTTACTCTCTACATCCATGACTATGCAGCCAGAAACAGCTCCAACAACATATTTAAATTCACGAGTGATACCACCACTGTTGGATGAATAACGGGTAACAATGAGTACATGAAATAGTCGCCAACCTGATTGAATGGTGCCAGAACAACAGTCTAACTGTTAACGTAAGCAAGACCAAGGAACTATTGTTGACTTCAGGAAGGGAAAGTCGAGCGACCACAAACCTGTCTTCATCAGCGGGCAGCAATGGAGGGCAACTTCAAGTTCCTGGGCATGTATATCTCTGACCTGGACCCAGCACATTGATGCAATCACAAAGAAAGTTAATCAACACCTCTACTTCCTCAGAGAATTGAGGAGATTTGGCATATCACTGAATGTTCTATCAAACCTCTACAGGCTTAATATGACACAAAGCATACTAACTGGGTACATCACAGCCTGGTTCAGAACTCTAAAGCCCAAAAAAAACAAAGAAAGCTGCAGAAAGTGATGGACATGGTCTGGTCCATCGCTGGTACTGATCTTCAGCATCAAAGAGATCTACAAGAAGCTAACAACATCAAAGATATACTGTACAACATCCCAACGACACTCTCATCTCACTGCTACGATCAGGAAGAAGGTAGAGGAACCTGAGAACCATGACCTCCAGGTTCAGTAAGAGTTGCTTCCCACCAACCATCAGGCACAACCCTAATCACAACCACATCTCAGCAACAAACTGCCGTGGCCTTTTTATAGGTTGCATTAAGCTTACACGATCGTGGTCTAGTATAACTGAAAGACCAGTGAATGCCATGCAGTGTCACCCAGCGCAGCAAGTGAGGCCATGTCCTACTCCCGGTGGCAGACGGAATTTAAGGAACAGCGGTCGCTCACAGCCACCCGAGCTACTTCTCTCCCTGGGCACAAAGTGCAGCAGCGGTGAGTGAGTGAGTTGCTGGCATGATCCCTGACCCTTTCCTTCTCAATGCCCCTGCCCTCCTGACCCGGGCCATAAGCTGTGAAAGGAACTCCCCCCCCACCCTCCAGCGGCGCTGTCCTTTTAAAAAAACAGCATCATCATTGCCGGGAAATACGGTATGTGTTGCGTTAATGGCTCTGTAAAGCTGCAGTGACAAAGAATTTCATTGTTCCCTTCCCATTGTATGTGACAATTAAACACTTGATTCATGATGCCTGAGAATTTGATATTCAAACTTCATTTTGAACCATCCTGCAAAGTCATTGAGCAAAAGCAGTGGGAAAATGTCATCTTCCTGGTCTGCCTTTACCGGGAAGTGGTCCGTCTTTTCTCAGGTCTGGAGATTGCAGATTGGCGGAAGACCTTTAACCCGCAGACTTAGACTGTAAAGCCCATTCTCTTCTTAGAAATTTTTTTTTTTTCACTTACATTTTTATTCATTTTTCACAGAGATATATACAAAACAATGCAACACCATCACCATAAATAAAACAAAATAAGAAAAATAAAAATAAAAAAATTAATAGATAGGGGAAAAAAAAAGAAGTAAATAAATAAAAAATTGGAATAAGACCGTGTGGTTCACTTACCCAATTAAAAAAAAAACGTTACATTGATTAGTTATCTGGAGATATATCAGTACTCACACAAACATACCATCTAGTTCTATATAACACAATCTTCCCATATCTACCTCGGCATTTATCTAGTTGGTGTCATGGCTCAAATAAGCGGTCCATTTTCCCCAGACCTTCTCAAATGAATTCTCCTTGACTCTCAAGGAATATGTCAGTTTCTTCATAGTAAAGATGTCTCGCACAATTTCTAACCAATGTTCCTGTTTTGGACTTTTTTCATTAAGCCACTGCCTGGTAATGACCTTCTTACTTGCTGCAAGCAAAACTTTAATCAAATAGGTATCTTCTATCTTTACAATATCTTTAATACGACCCCAGATACATCACAGGGCAGGTATTTGGGATTTTATAACCCAAGATATTTGTAACAACTGTGTTAACATTTTCCCAATATGGCCTTATCTTTACACAGTTCCAGAAAATATGCGAGTGATCTGCCTCCATACTCCCGCACAGCCTCCAACAGTGTTGTACAGCAAGTTGTCTGCTTTTTATTTTGGGTGTTATAAAAAAGCGAGATAGATTCTTCCAGCAAAATTCTCTCCATACTAGTGAGCTTGTAGATGAACATTATGTTTCAACACATTTGATACCATTCTTCTTCTGTTATTTGAATCTTTAATTCTGCTTCCCATTTAGTTTTTATGTAGAGCGTTCATTCTCCCCCGCTTCCCAACAGAGCTTGGTAGAAAGCAGAGATGACCCGAGATCCATTCTGTTTGTATGCATCCACAATCACCTTGATCACATTATTTGAAGTTTCGTCTAGTTCTGGGCTTATCTCTTTTGTAAAGTAGTCTCTTAATTGCAAGTATCTAAAAAAATCTTTGTTTTCGAGACCATACTTTGACTAAATCTTGGAAGCTCATAAACTCGCCATTTTCTGAAACTGTATACATTGCCGTTATGCCTTTTTGTGCCCATTCTTTGAATCCTGAATCATACACTCCTGGCTTAAACTTTGAGTCATATGCGAACCACTTCAATGCATGAACCCCTCTTTTTAATTTGTTTTTTTCCACTATAACATTCCATATTTTTAATGTAAATGCTACTATTGGATCCATAGCATGTCTCAAAGCCCCTCTCAGATATTTGTCTCCCACCAAAATCTGGGCCTGGTAACCCTGTATCTCCCTTTCCATTTCTTTCTATCGAGATTCATAATCAGGTCTACACCAACAAGCCAGAGGTCTGAGTTGAGCTGCATAAAAGTATTTCCTCAGATTCGGTAAAGCCATTGCTTTTCGGCAGTTGAAATGTTGTTAGTTTTATTCTTGGTTTTTTGCTATTCCAAATGAATCTAGAGATCATCTTATCCCAGGCTATGAATTTGTCTCGGGGAACATTAATTGGGAGAGATTGGAACAAATATAGTAGTTTAGGTAGGATATTCATTTTTACCATTTGTATTCTGCCACTGAAGTCTAGAGGAAGGGTAGTCCTTTCAACATCCTTTTTGATGTTTTCTTCAATTTTGTTATAATTAGTTTCAAACATGTTGGAAAGTGTTTTGGTTATAGTTACACCAAGATACTGCATTGTTTTAGAATTCCATTTCAGATTATACGAATCTCTGATTTGTTGGGATGGAGAATAATTGAATGAAAGAATTTGTGTTTTTGTTATATTCAGTTTGTACCCCGAGTATTATTCATATGTTTCAAATAGGTTCATTAGATTTGGGAGACATTTTCGTTCAAGAAAAATAATGACATCATCAGCGAAAAGACCAATAATATGTTCTTTCCCCCCTATTTTGACCCCCTGCAGATCTTCTTTCTGCCTTATTACTTGTGCTAAGGGTTCAATATACTAAAGGAAGAGAGTAGGAGAAAGGACAGCATCCTTATCTTATGCCCCTCTCTAACTGGATCCTTTTTGATAGGTTTCCATTTACCTTAATCCTAACTGTAGGCTCCTGATATATTGTTTTAATATACCGAATTGCATCTTCATTGAAACCAAATCTCCTCAGCATTTCATATAAAAATACCCAACTAACACTATCAAAGGCTTTTTCTGTATCTTAACTGACCAGGACCATATTTGTATCCTTTTTTTTTAGCATTATCCACAATGTGGAGGGTTCTTCTAATATTGTCCTGTGTTTGACGCCCCCTAATAAATCCAGTTCTTCATTAATCCAGGTCTTCATTAATCAGATCTGGTACAAAAGTCTAGAGTCTTTTGCAAATGATTGAGGTAAATAGTTTGTAGTCTAGATTTAAAATTGAGATTGGCCTGAAATTTTTACATTGCTCTTTTCTTTGCCTTCCTTTGGTAAAATGGTAATAATTGCTTCCTTCCTCTTTAAGGGTCCAATTAAAGCAAGACAGGAGCAGAGGTGTTAGCTCTTTCTTAAAGGCCTTGTACCATTCTACTGATTGCAGCTTCCAGCTCCTTAACCGTAAATTGTGACAAAATTGTATTATTTTGTGTCTCACCAATGGATGGCAGGTCAAGTGAGTTAAGAAAACTTCTCATTGTCCTTTTGTCAGTTGATGGTGGTTTAGAATAGAGTTTCTTATAGTACTCTTCAAATATTTTTTCTATCTCATCTGGCTCATGTGATAATTGATTGGTTTTAGGATCTCTTATTTTATTAATTGTATTAGAGGCCTGCCATTTACACAGGCGTCTGGCCAGGAGTCTAGTTGCCTTTGGACCTGCTTCATAATAGGACAGCTTTACAAATCTTGCCCTTTTTTCCATATTTCCCCTGAGGATCTCATCTATCTCCCCCCCTTATTTCCTTAATCTGTTTTAGTACCAACTGATCCTGTACGTTTTTATGTTTTTTCTCCAATTCTTTCAATTTTTCTACTTTATGTTCATACATAGCCGGGCCTTTTTTTGTGATGATGTCAGGGCGATCGGCTTTCCACATATAACTGCCTTCATAGCATCCCACAGTATTACAGGATCCACATCCCCGTTATCATTCTCTTCTATGTACCTTTTTATCTCTTCCCTTATTTGTTCCACATTTGCCTTATTATTCAAAATACCCACATTGAGCCTCCAAACAGTATTTCTTTTTCTACTATTCAGGTGTACTGTCAAGCTGATCGCACTGTGATCAGATACATCTGCCACCCTGAGTTTACACTCTGTGATCCTGTAGCTTTCACCTGGATTCATTTAAAAAATAGTCAATCCTGGAATAGACTGAGTGAGGTAGTGAATAGTGTGTATAGTCCCTTTCTAAGATAATAATAATAATTATTATTATTTTATTTATAGAGCACTTTAAAAACAAACATAGCTGCAACAAAGTGCTGTACATCACTAATCATTGACAAAAAAGTTAATACACACCAAAAATAACAATCAAAAGAAATAGTAGGAAAAGACATGTAAAATAAAGAAACATCAAAAACACCACAAACAGAAGCAAAGCCTCAGGCATGGTCAAAGGCCAGGGAGTACAAATGTGTTTTAACACTGGATTTGAAGATGGACAGTGAGGGGGCCTGTCTGATGTGCAACGGCAGGGTGTTCCAGAGTGCCGGAGCAGCAACAGAGAAGGCTCTATCCCCTCTGAGCCTCCGACTAGACCTCGGTACCTCCAGGAGCAGCTGACCTGAGGGACCGGGCAGGAGCGTATGGGTGGAGCAGCTCAGAGTGGTAAGGCGGGGCGAGCCCATTCAGAGATTTAAAAACAAATAACAGTATCTTAAAATGAACTCGAAAGTGCACCAGGAGCCAGTGTAGGGAGGCCAGAATTGGCGATATGTGCTCCGTCTTTCGAGTCCCTGTTAAAAGGCGAGCAGCAGCATTCTGAACCAGCTGGAGACGAGCCAGTGAAGAACGAGCAACACCAAAATAGAGCGCGTTACAGTAATCCAGCCTAGATGCGGCCCACCTGCAGTCCGTCTGATTTTTTTCTTTCTTTTTGTTCCTTTGTCATGTTTTAGTTAATTTTGTTTTATTAAGTTGTGTGGGTGGGGTGGGAGAAACATGTTTTGGTCTCTTCCTTCGGGGGATGCGACTTTTTTTCTGTCGTATTCCCCGCTCCGTCTGCGCTGAGGTCTAATGGCGGAGCTGGCGGCCTCGGAACCGTGGCGGTGGCAGTGGCGGCGACAGCGGAGACCCGACTCGGCCCCGGAGCCGTGGCGGAGGCAGCAGCAGCAGCGGAGACCCAACTCGGCCTTGGAGCTTGAACAGGCTCATTCGCGGAGCACGGTTGAGCCACGGGATTTACCATCACCCGTTGGGGTCACAACTTCTGGAGCCTGGATCACCTCGACGCAGAGGGAAAACAAAGAGGGAAGAGACAGAGACTTTAAGATTTTGCCTTCCACCACAGTGAGAAGGTGTTTGGTGAACTCACTGTGGTGGATGTTAAATTTGTGTTGATTGTGTGTTTTGTCTGAATGACAATAAACAAATCTAATCTAATCTAAAGGGTGAAGTTCTGAAAAAGCTACTTATCTTAACTTTAAACCAGGTTCGCTTCTTAATAAACAGACACCACACAAACGGTTTGGTAGACCAGTTCAAAACTTTACTTAACATCGGCCGATGGAAGGGAGGGAGAACTACAGTCAAGTGACCAACCCAGACACTTGACTGTGCTCAGTCACCTTCCCTGAACAACAGAATTACATTGCTTTAAATAGGTTTTTTGTCCCCTTATCACATTCCACAGACATTAGTCATGGTCAGAAGTACTGGAAAAGGTTTCCACAGAATACATCACATCAAACCTTTTTTTTTACATGGTACAAGATATACTAAAAACATTGTCCATTTGCCTTATCTCCAAATAGACCACCCCTAGCTCTTTTCGCTGCTTCCTCTGTCATTTGGTCCCTCATAAACATAGGTCACTTGTTTACAAAGATGCAACTGTTTATTTCTCTCTTCCTTTATTGCCTGCTAAACATAAACATTGGTCATTTGATCTCTACTTCAAAGATATCTCCCTAGCTCCTTCACTTGGGAGACAATGTTATCTCACACACCCCGCAACCTGAGGAAAGCCTAATTTGACACTAAATATAAGCTGTAAGCTAGCCCAGAAACCAATTTAATATCTTCTTATATTTTTAACTAAAACTCGGCTTCATCATTCCATCCTTTTATCAAAATTTTGATAACAACTACAGTCCTTCCTGAGTACATACGAAAGACCATAAGCATCTCATCAGACAAATTAATAGTACACTAGTAACCCAATCAATTCATAGTGGACAATCGTTCCACAAGTCCCTCCAAACATTTTAAATGGCCACCAACCTCCCCCGGACCTTACTACCATAGGACAGGAAAAGGATCATAAAAATTGCTCAGCCTTTATTCGGCTTCATTTGGAATTCCCCGTGTGCTGGTGTAACTGGTTCATGCTTCTCTTGTGTGACACTGCATTTGCAACATAACAATGCCCTGTCACAAATATACTGTTTCCTTAAAATACACCAGTGCCTTGGTTGTGGCAAAAACAGGTAGATTTAACTGGCCTTTGCAGACCTCTTACTGTCTGTAGTCAGGGTATCTTTGCTGTGCTTGTCATGTTTGACTTCAATCTTGTTTAAAAAGAGGTGTGTACCATCCTTTAAATGTGTTTTAGTCCGCAAGTTTGCCATTCTGAAGAAAGTTCAATCCATGTGGGCTGGGCCACCCCAGAATAAAGGAAGCATCAATAGCCCATCGTCCTTGTTTCCACAAACTGTTCACAGTCAATCAAATGTATCCAGCGATGATGATCTTTCATCTTTACAGCAGTTCATGTTGTTAGCAACACTTGGTTGTTCTTTTCAATACAATTTCAATTTCTTCTTGTCCCAGCACCCGCATCGTATAGCTTTTATGGCTCCCAGCAAAGCTCCTCCAACCTGGGAATGTAGATCTGGCAAGACATGGGTTAATTGCCGACCATACATAATTAGTTAATTGCCCAGGGCCTGTTGGTGGCTTCCCCCCCACTCTCCAGGGGGTGGACACGCAGCTTTTCCTGCATCAATAAAAAGTTGTGAATCTTGTTCACCAGCCGTTTCTCCTGTTTTGTCCCCCTTGATCCTTCAGTATCTCCAGTCACTTCTTAACACTTCCCTGTGAATTTATCCTTTAATCTGATTATATCCAAAGAGGCTCTCCCCACCTAAATATTCAATTCTCCAAATATGTTCTCTTCCCCAATCTACTTTATCTTCTCACCTTTTGTCCCTCATTGTGAGTTCCCTCAAACCTCCTTTTTTAAGCCATAAGACAATTTTTCATCTACCTTCATTTCTCTCATACAGCACATGCTTCAACATCTTTTGTTTGCTTGAAAACAGTAATCTTGCTTCATTTACATTTTAAAAGACAACCTCTGTTATCATATCAAAACAATCTTTTCCAAAAGAACTCATTCAGAATCAGTAATCAATAATACATTTTCTTTTCTCTGTAATTTTGACATTTACAATCTCATTTAACACTTTAATCGGGATGAGTCTTTTTTTTAAACTTGGTTCAAAAGATCTATAATCAGCCAACACCTTTTATCCATCGAGTATAGCTTCGCCCCCCATTCATGCCTGTTTCTTAACAGACACACCATAACTTTGTCTATTTACATTTTAAAGGACAAAGCGACACACAACTTTGCTCATTGCTTCGAATTTCACACATTCCACATACAAAAAACATTGTTTTACAAGCAGTACATATACAAAAACATTGTTTTACCAGCAGTATATAATATTTCATCTTCATAGACATCTCTTTGTAATTTACTTTCCCTTTTTCTTTTTTTTTCTTAGTTCTCATTTGATTGTTCTAAAACACACAATTTTAGGCCTACTGCTATTCCTAGCAATACTATAAGCCTCTTCCTTTATTTTCTCCTGGCATTCAAAAACAAATCACATTTCTTGGGTTTTGATGCTTTAGAGGAATTATATAAATCATTTATTTGAATGATAGCCATTGCATAACCATCATCAAGCTTTCTAATGTGGCTTGTCAGCCATCCCACTGCTCATAACTTCATAAATCCTTTTATTTCAATTTGAGAGCCCAGTTCTGTATTAACCCACATCAAACTCAATGTAAAATTCCACCATCCTATGTGGAATTTTCCCTAAAAGTGTCTTTAAAACAAGACTATTAATCAATTACCCTTAGTGTACAATACTCAATTCAACAATAAGCTTTTTGTAATTAGCTGGATCCTCAACAACATCATAGTTCTGAAAACCCTTGTGTATATATTCTACAAATTTGTCCTTCACCTATAACTGATCATTCATTTTGTCGATCCTATGATATGTAGATGATAGTACTTTCTGCTTTTTCTATTTATCCATATCTGCATCTATTTTTTATATTCATAGTGTACTTATGAATACACTACATTTCCACATTGCAGAGGGGATGAATTCCCAACAAAATGTCCACAAAGAGATTTAATGTACTGCCAAACCCTTGACAAAATTTGTTGATTCTTTTGCCTTTATTTAATTTTTCCTTACACAATTTCTATTAGAGAAAAGTAGGCCCAAATCCTCTATCGATTTCCTCCACAGATGCTGCCTGTCCCGTTGAGTTACTCCAGCACTTTGTGTTTTACTATTGCATTTACATTTTATTTGTGCTGTTAATTTATCTACCTTATTGCAATGCCGTACACAATTAAGTACATTGCCTTATTTTTCCTCATTTTTATATACTCCAACCTAATTTACTACTTGTTTTTGTTTCCACTGCCTATTTATTTTGCTTTCCAGTTGTCTAATCTTTATTTTCCAACTTTCCTTCTTAAATTTCCTTTTGTTATCCTATCATTCCCTCCTTACCAGCATGGGTAAGACGGGTAAAAATGTATCGTTATACACCAACTTGTCCAAGCGGGGTGTGCTGAATCAATGGCACAGCCCTCTTGTTTCCATAGTTATTATTATATACAAGAGGCGTCCCTCTGTAATGTACATACCTCCCTCATGTTTGGCAGGACCGTTCTATTTGCTAGCATCTGTTTAGCTGCTGTCACTATGCATTAGGATGTACAGGCTGCACTGTTTGGATACACTATCAGCAACCCATTGCCTTTTGCTATAGGGTCCCCAGCACCAGTGTGTGCAGTACATTTAATAATGACCAGCTGTTCTGGTAGCATCAATGCCTTAAACAAATTACGCACAGAAAGGCATTCCCGTGCTCCCAATCCTGGAGAGCTTTGTAAGGTCAGAACTTCAAGTTATAGGGATGTTACTGATGGAACTGTACCAGGTAAAGATGCCATTGCTACTGTTAGACATCTCCCAAGATGATCTAACTCCTCCTCATCTTCATTACCAAATAGGGTCGTCGTGCCAGACTAGTGCTATCCTAGTGTTCGTAACTCTAATTAGCAAAAGGTTACAAAATTGAGGAAGATTTTTCAAAAAAAAAAATCCAATTCTGCAACTTTTGATCCCCAATCAGATAAGGACAATAAACAAAAGTTTTTAATTTGACGACCCTAAATTTCCCCACGTTCATCATATCCTTTCGGTATAAAAAAGTTTTATGGGCCAGTTTTCATACTATCCCCCGGAAATTAAGCCATCTTGGTCCCTAATTGATTTTTCCTATGGCCATACCCCAAAAAGCTGGTGACCATAGGGACCCCCGTCCAAAAGCCCCATAACCTTAACCCGTTCTTAACAAAATTAGAAACTGAACTGAAATTTTTCCAGGTATCTAGATGTGAACCCATTCTGAAAACCCCCCTAAAAATATAAAATAATCTTCCTTGATGACTGAAAGTTAAAAACATATAATTAGTTAGTAACCCAATGTAGTAATTTCAAACTTCACTTACTAGTCTAAAGTCTATCCATTTCTTAATTAAAATGATTAACTTTTAAATGCCTAAGTGGCCAAATAATATTACCATAATAAGTCACATTAAAACATGATTTTAAATCTCATTTTACATCAATTTCTAGGGCCAAAGGAAGGAATTTAGGTCAATTGCTGTAAATTAAAGTAATTTTAAACTGGTTAGTGGGTCACGGTCTTCCTTTCCCATAGTCGAAACACTCTGGTATTAATTGTCTCAACCCTACATGTTCCCCCCTATGGCAAGCATCATCCTCCGAACCGTTGGTCAACTGTATACTTATACATTCTAAATTATGATACTATTAGGATTCAAAAATTTAAACAAATATATAGGATGGTTTCCCGAGCATCCCCATAGATAGAGAGAAAGGAGGAACGAGTAGAGGAGAAAAACAGATTTTAATTCGAATCGATCCAAATATAACAGGCGAATCCCACGAAACTGAGACCCCAGTTTCTCAACTTTGGGTGACTTTTTTAATACGATTGTTC